>NC_138037.1:56979510-57579510 GCF_964106645.2 Podarcis pityusensis
GCACAGTGATGTTCTTATGATATATTTACACATATATACAACCTGAGCCTACAATGGAAAGGCTCACACAGCATTAACCTTCCAAGACGGCCATGTTTTCCCCATTTCTTCAGCCTTGGATTCAAACAAGAAACCATTGTGCTCTGACCAGCTGAAGGAGAAAAATGTTGCTTGCTGCCTTTATCAGCCTGCAACCTTTTTCTCTTTCTACCAACCCTAAAGACTCTAATTCAAACTATGGCCTTGTCTTCTAACTAACTCTGTGTTAAAGAAGGGTCCCCACCTGTTTTTCATCTGGCACAGAGCCTTTGCTTTCTCTGTGGCTCATTACCTTTCCTTTGCTATCTTAATGGTCCATCTCCCAGGCAATCTCCTGAACATGGGACGCTGGGTCCAGAGATTAGGAGTCTGGAATCCAGCTGAATTCCCCAAGCCTGGATTAAATTCTAACACCCAGGAAATTAGGGGAGTCTGGCACCCACAAACTTATCACAACATATTCTATGTTCCTCCTAACAGTATGTGGTCTTATGGGACAAAAAGTGTTGAGTCTGCACATAGACATCAATAGGATTGCTAGCTTTTGGTTTTGAATGGATTCTGGTGCCTGCATAAAGGAAGTGTGTGTAAGCTAAACACTCCTAGCCTGGAGCCTGGCAGGGACAGAGCTAATCGCAAAAGCCTTCCATCTACTCTTGTGATGGATGCTGATAGCTTCCACACGCCAGTTCAATACCAGCTTGCTGTTGCTCAGGCATACAAGCTTTTTGCAGTGATCAAGTCTTAATCAAAATGGCCCCATATTATTTCCCATTTAATTTGTATTTACTGTTATCACAGAAAATGCAATAAGAAAAAAAAATCTAATGGAGATGGTAAATCAGGATTAAATGGTGGATATGGGACGGCATTTTAATGAAGACAGCTTTGTGTGGGTGCTGCAAAAAAACTGCATGCATGAACAGCACTGAATCGACAATAAACTGCCATGTGGCAGTGACTATAGCTACAATGGGTAGAGTCTGGTTGAGCCAGGCAAGAAAATGGATGTCAAAGCAATGCCCACAGCTGCCATGACTATGTTGCTGCATTGTTCTTCCATCACTTATCACACCTCCTGGTGTTGGTGTGACTATTAGGTAGAGTGAAATTCTGATTTTTCAGGATGTTCAGTATTCTTTCTAATGCTGCTATGGCCAAAGCAAGAACCATTGTGACCTTGTGCGTAGAGGTATCATTAGGATATCATTAACTGATTCTTGGCAGAAGTTCAGTTTAATAGTTGGTTATGTAACTAATAAGCTAAGTGTATTTTGAGACAGATGGATGTCAACATGTATGTGTGTGTGTGTGTGAGAGAGAGAGAGAGAGAGAGAGTGTATACCCCAGCCCAAATCCAGTTCTAGTCACACAGAAGCCCTTAGAAGCCTTCCAATTTCTGTTCTTGGTTGTCTTATATGTTATATGACACTACTTACCACTCAGTTTTATAAGTTAAATTACACCACCACTATTACACTACTTACTGATTG
The DNA here is from genome assembly GCF_964106645.2 of Podarcis pityusensis. NCBI lineage: Eukaryota > Metazoa > Chordata > Lepidosauria > Squamata > Lacertidae > Podarcis > Podarcis pityusensis. The sequence goes on from NC_138037.1 coordinate 56,981,043, forward strand.
TAGCAATGTAGTTACAATGTATTGTTTATCTTGCAATGCAAGTTGTTACAGTTTAATGCTACACTTGTTTTTCTGTATGGGAGGGTTCTTCGTCTAATTGTCAGTCTCTGAGCTTGCAGCATTTCTGTCTGTTAGAACAAGTGGAGTCTTTTGATCCACTGGTCTTGGCTTTGCAGTGTGAATCTCAGTTAGTGGTAAGGACCTCAGAATGTTAATAGGTGTTACCAAAAATGGTAATAAGGATTTTTTTCTGACTCTCCCAACATAGCTCCAGGTCACATTAGTAAATTATTCAATTTCTTTGCACTTTTGCCAGCCAGCCAGTTCAGCCTTCCAGGCTCCAAGGTTGCTCAAAGGAAGGGCTCCTGGTTCTGCTTCTGCCCTCCCATGGGGCTCTCTTGGAATTCCCAGTGCTCAGGTGCCTCTGCTCGGCCCCCTTTCCATTTTTATTCTTTTCTGTGGGTGACAAGTAATCTGCTTTCCACTTCAAGCAAAAGATAGAAACCTTATTTGATGTAGGTGACTCCTGGGATTCAAGGTAGAAGAAAGGTGTGCTGTTGCTTCAGAAATTCTCTTTTGACCTGAGCTACATAAGCAGCAGATTATTTGGCAAAACTGATTTGAGTCCCGAATACAAGCATTCCATTAAAGAAAAAAATCAAAGCACATAGATAACTAGTATGATTAGGAGAAAGCTAGGCTAAAAATCTTCCTGATATGCAGTTTTGCTGGGCACATACATATCTGGGCAAAATGTGGGTTTTGTACCCCATGTGCTCTCTTCAAATCCTCCTCGTTCATGTGATGTCTTCCTTAAATTGTAGATATCCCACACTTTGCCCTCCATAAAACCAGACTTCCTCTATGAGCAGAGAATTCAAAAAGAGAATCAGTCCCACGGCCACCTTGCATTGATTTTTCCAATGCAGGCATTTTGACTTCACCTCCTTCCAGTTTACTACACGTCCTGCTAGTTCCTTCAATCCCATTTGTGTTTCCGACTGTGAACTTGACCACTTTCACCTTATTTGTGACTGAGGTTTGGGGAAAAAAATCCTTGATACAACTTGCTTGTCTTTCCCACAAATTATAATATAATTTCTAACTTGTTTCCATTATTTTCTGCAGGGAAATTTGTTATTCCCATTCTCATTACCCATCCTATTCCTTTGCCATCCAACAGAACTTCACATAGCCCAATAAAAGCATAATCACTGATGGGGCGGGAGTCCTTTTTGGTTAAAAAAGAAAGTGGCATAAATAGTAAATATCTGCCCCTTCTGCCCTGTTCTTGCTTTGGGCTCAATCATTTAAGTCAGAGGAGGATAGCAGATCACTAGTATTAAAAAGCCTTTTCACACCTGACATTGTTGTTGCACAGTGTGGGAATCAGTGTGCACCTAGAGGTGATTTTGAGCTAATGTCAGTTTGGTATGAAGGCAGGTCCAAATCCTAGATGAGCTATAAAACCCACTGTCTGACCTTTGAAAACCCTCTGCCTCCTAACCTAAACGACTTCACAGGGTGATTTCAGTGATAAATGATATGGCATTGTCACTCACAATAAGCCTTCAAGAAGAAACATATTCAAAGGGGCTGAATTTGTTTTGTTTTTTTATAAGATATTTATTGAGATTTTCCAAATGTTACAATATAAAAATAAAAAAAGAAGAAAAAAGAAAAAAATACAAAATACAAAATAAAAATGATTAAAAACCACTCAATTTTTCCATTACTTATTTTTCCTTAGCTTGTTTCCCGGACCTCCTCATACCTCCCTTTTTTGTATTCCAGTTCAATTTGTTGGTTCAGCAAATCCTTACCCTCTTTGTTTATCCTAATCTATGGTCTTAAAATAGTAACGTTAGATTTTTACCTATTAACAACCCATTTTTCATATTCCCTTAAAGCATTACAGCTGGAAACCACTTAATTTCTATCCAACATCATTCTAACATTCATTAATTTTACAATATTTCTGTAGATAGTCTTTGAATTTCTTCCAATCTTCTTCCACCGACTCTTCTCCCTGGTCACGGATTCTGCCAGTCATTTCTGCCAGTTCCATATAGTCCATCAGCTTCATCTGCCATTCTTCCAGAGTGGGTAGATCTTGTGTCTTCCAATACTTTGCAATGAGTATTCTTGCTGCTGTTGTGGCATACATAAAAAAAGTTCTGTCCTTCTTTGGCACCAATTGGCCGACTATGCCTAGGAGAAAGGCCTCTGGTTTCTTCAAGAAGGTATATTTAAATACCTTTTTCAATTCATTATATATCATCTCCCAGAAAGCCTTAATCCTTGGGCACGTCCACCAAAGGTGAAAGAATGTACCTTCAGTTTCTTTACATTTCCAGCATTTATTATTGGGCAAATGATAAATTTTTGCAAGCTTGACTGGGGTCATGTACCACCTGTATATCATTTTCATAATATTCTCTCTTAAGGCATTACATGCCGTAAACTTCATACCTGTGGTCCATAACTGTTCCCAGTCAGCCATCATTATGTTATGTCCAACATCTTGTGCCCATTTAATCATAGCAGATTTCACCGTTTCATCCTGAGTATTCCATTTCAACAACAAGTTATACATCTTTGACAAAATCTTAGTTTTGGGTTCTAACAGTTCTGTTTCTAATTTTGATTTTTCCACCTGGAAACCAATTTTCTTGTCCAAATTATATGCCTCCATTATCTGATAATAATGAAGCCAGTCTCGCACTTTGTTTTTTAATTTCTCAAAACTCTGCAATTTCAATCTATCTCCGTCTTGTTCCAAAATTTCCCAATATTTCGGCCATTTGGCCTCCATATTGAGCTTTTTCGGAGCTTTTGCTTCCATTGGTGACAACCACCTTGGGGTTTTATTTTCCAATAAGTCCTTGTATCTTATCCAGACATTAAACAATGCTTTCCTGACAATATGGTTTTTAAATGCTTTATGTGCTTTGACCTTATCATACCACAGATATGCATGCCATCCAAATACATTGTTAAAAGCTTCTAGATCCAAAATGTCAGTGTTTTCAAGAAGCAACCATTCTTTCAACCAGCAAAAAGCTGCTGATTCATAGTAAAGTTTAAAGTCTGGCAGGGCAAATCCACCTCTTTCCTTTGCATCTGTTAATATTTTAAATTTTATTCTAGGCTTCTTGCCCTGCCAGACAAATCTAGAAATATCTCTCTGCCACCTCTTGAAACAGTCCATTTTGTCCACAATTTGCAATGTTTGAAACAAAAACAACATTCTAGGCAATACATTCATTTTTACCGCAGCAATACGGCCCAGCAGTGAAAGCTTCAAATTTGACCAAATTTCTAAATCTTTTTTCACTTCAGCCCAGCATTTTTCATAGTTGTCTTTAAATAAATTCCCATTTTTTGCTGTCATGTTAATCCCCAAGTGTTTAACTTTCTTAACCACTGTTAAACCTGTCTCATTCTGAAACCTCTCTCTCTCCATTGGTGTTAAATTTTTCTCTAAAACCTTGGTCTTTGACTTATTCAATTTAAATCCTGCAACTTGACCAAATTCTTGAATCAGTTCTAAAACTCTTTTAGTACTAGATTCTGGCTCCTGCAATGTCAATACTAAGTCATCTGCAAATGCTCTCAATTTGTACTGTTTGGCTCCGACCTGTATACCTTTAACCAACCGGTCCCTTCTAATCATATTCAGCAGAACCTCCAGGACCGATATAAAAAGCAATGGGGAAATTGGGCAACCTTGTCTTGTCCCTTTTTCTATCCTAAATTCTTCCGTCACCACATTATTTACTATTAGTTTAGCCTTTTGTTCTGAATAAATTGCACTTATACCGTTTTCAAAACCTTGGCCTACCCCCATCCCCTGTAGGTTCTTCTTCATAAAACTCCAAGAGATATTATCAAAAGCTTTCTCCGCGTCCACAAATATCAAAACTGCTTTAGTATTTATGTTCACTTCTAGTTTTTCCAAAATATCAATTATATTCCTCAAATTATCGGACAAGTGTCTTCCCGGGAGAAAGCCCGCTTGGTCTTTATGAAAGGGGCTGAATTTGTTGTTTTGATGACACATGTGGAGCATCATCTATGTGCATGAAGCGTTATAGAGAGTAGCATGGCAAACAGAAGGGATCTTGCTGCCTTGAGGAGCTTCCAACAGAAATTTCTACTGGTGGGCAGTGGAGGGGAGATATCACAAAGAGAGGGGAGAAAAGTGAGAGGCAAGGGAAACAGAAGTGATTGTGAGCATGGCTTTACACAAATGGCCTCCCTAGTAAGTGACAAGGTATTCCAGTATGGATTTGCTTGGTTGTCTAAGCATGGTGGGACTTTTTCTCCTGCCACGGGTTTGAATGTGTGCTAGGGGAGTGGGTGGCGCTGTGGTCCAAACCACTGAGTCTTGCTGATCGGAGGTTGGCATTTTGAATCTGCGCGATGGGGTGAGCTCTCGTTGCTTTGTCGCAGCTCCTACCAACCTAGCAGTTCAAAAGAATGCCAGTGTAAGTAGATGAATAGGTACTGCTCCGGCGGGAAGGTAAACGGCGTTTCCGTGCGCTGCTCTGGTTCACCAGAAGCGGCTTAGTCATGCTGGCCACATGACCTGGAAGCTGTACACCGGCTCCCTCGGCCAGTATAGCGAGATGAGCACTGCAACCCCAGAGTCGGCCACGACTGGACTTAATGGTCCTTTACCTTTACCATTGCAATGGTCTTCCATTTAAGTTGTTGTTGTTGTTGTTGTTATTATTATTATTATTATTATTATTATTCCAGATAAAAAATTATATATTTGTAACATGTTGCATCTGAATGAAATCCTCTTGAGTCAGAAGCGAATGACCTTCTAAGTACCATAAATCAACATGACAGGTGATTCAATCAGCCACATGCCTGGTCTGATTTAAGCAGCTGCCAACTCACATGGAGCAAGCAGAGTTCAAGTCCCAGAGGGTCCACCAAGTAGAAGGAAAAAGCAGCAGGTCTGCACTTTTGAAAGCATTGAAGCCTAAGCTAAGGAAATACACTGACACAAGCGAAATAACAAGGGCGGCATATTTAATTTACATGATGGGTTAGCGTTGTACATCTCAATGTCCCATTTTCTTTCACCTATATATGTGGTCATGAGTGCATAGAACACAGTTGGAGGAGATGTAGGCTTCTAAAATTCAGATCCAATATAACCCAGATGGTAATTGTAATATGGTGTATTAAAAGAAGAGAACAGTAATTCAGAATTATTAATAAGGGGTGGTGGAAGCATAACAAAAGAAGAGAATAAAATTTTGAAAAACCATTCGTACATGTTTCATCTGTTATGTAATGAGGCTTACCGCCAGGTCAGGCGCCATTTTGGGACGGCGATGTCTCCCCTGGATCTGGTGGTCGTGCTGGGGGTGAGGGGTTTTCCCGGACTTGGGTGATCCCTTTTTAGCTTCACCCAGGCCCAGGAAGTGGAGTGCAGACCACGGCACTAGCCCCACCCCTGGGGCGGATCAGACTGAGCTGGCAGGCTTCACTCCGGTCTCCCCACGGGTTTTTAATCTCCTCGTCCAGTTTTGCAAAACTGTTCATACGAGTTTCATCGATTGTGTAATGGCGCTCACTGATGTAACATAGAAGGTAATAGGTAGATTTCCTAGGTGGAATAACAAAGAAGGTAGAATTCCTGGGTGGTGCTGAGTTTTTCCCCCTTTTATTATTATTATTTTTATTAAAGATTTTCTTGATTTACATAAGTATGTGTAATGTCTCTCGTATTTTCCATGTAACATTTTTACAAATCAGTTTCATTTGTTGAGACATTAGGAAGAAAAGTGATGGGGTGGGGGGAGATGGGGGGGTGGGGTCAAGTGGCAATGTTTCTATTTTGCTTAATGTATGTAGGGTTTGGTGTCAGCGTTGCTTGTGCAGGTTCTCTGCTGTTCACTTGTGTTCCTTTGGTGGTGAGAGAGGTTGGGAATGGCCTAGGGTGTGGTTGTTTGTTTGTGATTGGCTGTGGTGATCTTTGTTTTCATGTGAGAGGGTGGGTGTTTTGGATCAGGTTAGCTATATTGATTTGTATGCTGTTGGTGGATTACTGCCATTGTCTTGTTGGGCTGTGTACGTGATAAAGGGGAGCCATACCAGGGTAAAGGCATCTTCTTCTGTTTGTCCCCGTGTCAGTTTCAGTTTGTTGGTTAATTTTTCTAGTTGGGCTGTTTCCCATACTATTTGGTACCATTGGTTCATGCTTACTCCTGACAGGTCTCTCCAGTGTCTGGTTATGGTGTTTCTGGCTGCTGAAAGTAGGTGGGTTATGAGTTCTTTGTGGTGTAAATGGGCATTGTTGTCTTGGAAGATGTTTAGTAGGGCCAATTCTGGGGTGATGTCTAATACTTGCTTAGTTATTTTGCATATTTCTCGTATGGCTGATTGCTTAGAGTGGAAATACATATTAGCAGTACTAACTAACATGACTTCTTTACTTATTGTGGCTCTGGAACCCTTAGCAATCCAAATCCGAGCAGCCACAGACATCAAGGGAGTGGAAATAAAAGGCAGAACCTACAAATTAGGGCTCTTTGCAGATGACCTAATGGTCACGACACCAGACCCCATAAGCACAGCAACCTCCCTAATAAGAGAACTCAACACATTTGCAACGGTGTCAGGCCTACAGGTAAATTTTACAAAGTCAGAAGCTATGTGCTTCAACACCCCTCCTCTCACCCAAAAAGAAGCTCACCAAAATAAAACTTTGCCACACCAAGTTCAGATACCTAGGGGTACAAATTATTCCACCATGCAGCACAAAACCTCCAGATAAAAACCTGGCAAACCAAAGGCTTATATCGTCTAATAGACTTTTATAAAAATAACAAACCTTTGTCAACACAAGAAATACAAAACAAACTAGAAGACACCCAAATGCCCTGGTTAACACAACACCAACTACATCCCCTCTTAAACAACCCAACAGTAAAATCAGCAGCAACTAGGCCCCTGACAACCTTCGAAAACCTCCTCCTAACAACAAAGGGAAACGGTAAAGGGACGGTATCCGCAATATACAAACTACTACTCCAAAATCCCACAAACCCCCTAGATGCAATCAAAAAACAATGGGAGAATGAGATAGGCTATGAGATTAACCCCACTCAGTGGACCAGAATGTGGTCTAAACCCCCCTTTAAATCCATATCAACGAAAAGAAAAGAACTCACACTGAAACTCACCTATAGGTGGTACCTAACACCAAGAAAACTAGTGCTAATACGCCCAGGAACCTCACCAAAATGCTGGAGAGGGTGCACCTCCACAGACACATACCTCCACATGTGGTGGGAGTGCCTCCAAATCCAACTATTCTTGACTACAGCCATACGAGTATTTTTTTTTCTGAAAAGGGGGCAGCAGGTCAAATAAGTTTGGGAACCTGTGCCTTAGATCATCTTGATTGCTCTTCTTTGCACATACTTTAAGATCCTTCTTAAATTGCAGTGCCCAAAATTGGACACAGGACTCTAGGTGGGGTCTGCCCAAAATAGAGTATTACTATTAGTTTTCTTGATCTGGACACTATACTTCTGTTGATGTACCTTCAAATAGCATTAGTTTTATTTGCTGCTGCGAAGTTTAACTTGTGTTAAGCTTGTGGTCTACTAAGACTCCTAGATTTTCTTCACATGTACTACTGGCAAGCCAGATGTTACCCCTCCTATAACGGTGCAGCTACTTCTTCCTGCCTAAGTGCAGAACCTTGTATTTGTCCCTATTAAAATTCATTTTATTAGTTCTGGCCCAGTTCTCCAATCTGTTAAGGTCATCTTGAATCCCAATTCTTTCTTCAGCAGTATTGGCTACCCCTCCCAGTTTGGTGTTATTTGCAAATTTGGTTAGCATCCCCTCAATACCTTTATAAACACACTGAACAACAACATCTGTAAACTCCTTATGCAGCCACACACACCGGTTTCCTTAGATGCCTCCCACTTTTCTTTCTGGTTGGAATTGTCAACATTTCTCCTTTTAGAAACTCCCATGCATCTTGGACTCCCTTGTCCTTGAGTATTTCTGATCATGGGATCTCACCCAGTAGCTCCTTTTTGAAACTGGCCTTCTTAAAGTCTAGAGTGCAGGTTCAATTACACTCAGCTTTCCCTTGCCTCTGTATCATGAAACTCAAGAGGACATGATCACTTCCTCCCAAGTTTCCGATCCACTTTGTTGATCAGTTTCTCCCTATTGGTGAGGACCAGGTCCAAGATAGACCTTCTGGGAAATGAAATTGTCCACGAAGCAATGGAAGAATTTGTGGGACTTTCATAGCAGAGTTTGTATTCCAATAGATATCAAGGTAGTTGAAGCCTCCTTTGACTTCTATATCTCTCCTATTTTAATGTTTGGTAATCTACCCTAGGAGGGCATCATCCAAGTCTTCAGTCTGGCTTGGCTGTCTATAGCAGACACCCACAGTAAGTTTCCCTCTCTTGCAATTTTTACATTGACCTAACACACCTGCATACTTGCTTTACTCTAGTGGCCCAGTGCTAGCTTAAAGAGTAATGTGTTAATGATAGCAATGAAAGTTTGTGTGCATAGCAGACTACCAACATTATGAAGAGCTTGTGTATACAACTGCATGAGGCTGATGGTAAGCTTAGTAGCAATTACAAAGTTTACAGACTGAGAGCCCCAGTCCTGCCACTCACCACCTGGCCCAGGGCACGGCCTGATGGGCTCTATAAAGGACTGCTGCCGCTGCCGCTGCTGGGCAGAGAGGGTTCCATTGTGTTTTGTTTTTTGTTTAAATTGCTGTGGGTTTTTTTACCTATGTCATTTTAAACTGTGATATTAATGCTGTATTCTTAGTTTTAGATTTTGATTTATGTGGAAATTGTTTTCCATTTGGTTGTGTATTTTTTGATGTGGTTTATTTATTGTTTATGATTTTTGTAATTATGTAAATCTTGTCATGCCTTGAGCATTGTTTTTTTAACTGTGGAAAGGCAGCATACAAATAAAAAATGATGATGATGATAAAACTATTTTTCAGATGTCAAAGCCAGCTTTCAACTATCTATTATGGCACTGAACAGGGGCTTAGAGAGTGAAGGAAATATTAAAAGAAGAGAGTAGCTGAATATTGCAAAGGCACCATGGAGCAAATGGGTTGTCGGCAACCTTTTCAAAAACAAACAAACAAAAACACCACTGGATTTTTACTGGGAAATGGTGGATTGGAGGGGGGGCAGAGTGTGGACTATAGGCCACTAACAATGTTGTATGGATTCTGTGAAGAATGTGCATACATGAGGCGTATGTATGCTGCTGCCATAAGAACCAACCAGTTAGACGCATCCCAAACACAGGGCACATAGATTGACAAAAAACACAAACACAAAAAGTTATCCTACTAAAATGTGATTTTGTATATTATTTTCACAAATGTATGCACTTCTATGCATATTCAGTATATTTCAGCATACAGACCTTTGTACTTATTAATTGACTAGAGAGCTGCATTGCAAGTGTGCATTTTGAAAGATGGTTGTGTTTCAGTTCTTGTATTGTTTCGGGAAGTGTGAGTTAGCGATCCAGAGTATTCCAGCAGAGTATATGCAAAACAATTTTGTTTGTTCTTCCATGAAGAAGATACATAACGGTGCAATCCTAACAATGTATTCTCAGAAATACGTCCTGTTGAATACAGTGGCACTTATTTCTGGTAAATGGGATTAGTTTCAGACTGAAGTAGGGAAATAAATAATGTGCACTGCAAATCTAACAAGGTAGATATTGTTATGATTGTTATTATTGTTGTTGTTGTTATTGTTATTTTACCTCACCATCTGGCTTTGCATCAATGCCTGTTTAACACAAAAGTGTATATTGTAGATGAAGCAAAATACAACATAAAATGAACATATAATCTTGCTGTGGATCATTTCACACTGTTTTTGAAAAGAAAATGGTCAGGGTTAGGGCTGGGTGATATCTGGTTTTCAACATCACAATATATCCCTAGCTAAACATCATGATACATCAATATCATGATATTGATATATCATGATGTTTGAAATAAGGATGGAGCTATGTAGAGGCATTGTCTGGCTTCATGTTTTTTCCTGCATCGTGATTCTTGCCAGCGCCTGCTCTTGTGACTCACTGGCTCTTCATGAGGCCGGGAGAACTGGGCCGGCAGAGTTAACAGGGGCTGCAGGAATCAAGAGAAGAACTGGCTGGCTTCACGGTTTCCCCCACATGGTGATTTTTGTATCACACACACACGGGGTGGGGGTGGGGAGAGATATTCATGATATATCACCAGGTCAAAAATTATGAAAGTGATATCGCAATATGGATTTCAAACTGGTTTTGGATGATACATTGACCAGCCTTAGTCAGGGCATAATATAAATTAATAAAAATGTTGGGCTGGAGCAAGGTTATATCCTAGGAGAAAATTAATGACATTTCATATTTCTTCCTTTTTGTCCTTGCTCCACCAGTGCAGCTTTTTATTGCAGAACGTAAATTGCTTACTTAACCTATAGCCAGACAGTGAACCAAGTGCTATATAGTTTGGAAAGTGGTGAAAGCCTCCCTGCTTTCCTTTCAAGGCCCATATTCCTCTCTTAGACAGCAATCCTAACTCCGTTTACTTAGGTGTAAGTCCCAGTGAATTACTGCTGAGGACTTATTGGACAGGACTTGCTGCTGAGTAGATAAAGACCACTCTGTTGGGCTCTTTCAGCCCCTTTCCTCAGTGTTGCTTCCTGCTGCCTCTGGCTGGGGTGTCTAGATTGGGTCCTCTGCTGCATGACTCCCTGCCCTGGTCAGAGAACAAGCACTCCAAACTAGCCCTTCTCAAAAACACTTTCTTCTAGATCGTGTCCTGTGTGCATAAGGGCCAACTAGCTGGTGCTTCCTTGCCTCACCACTCCACACATGCACTGCCATAAAAGGACTTCTGGGCTGGCAGCAGTTCCTTAAAAAACACTGCAAGGATGCACACTGTATGGTCAGTTCTCACAGACTGCCCACTCTTCAGTCACATGGGTGCCAGGTCCTGCCCCATGTTGTGGGTGCCTGGTCTCACTCATGGCATTGGAAGGCACAACAAGGTCCTTCATGGCCTGAGGAAGGTCCGATGGTGCCCATTGTGGCTTCCAGAGGGTCTGATGAGGCTCATTGTGGCCCACGGAAGCCCAACAGGCCCTTAGGAGCACGTGTGCTGACATCGGGCACACACACTCCTGTGGCATGTGCGGCCCTGGCACAAAAATTTGTGGGTGCCGTGCCCCTTCATGGGGAATGTTGCGAGGGCTGGAGTACCCACAGCCCCGCACACTCAGCGCTTATGTTCATTAGTGTCATACACATGAGCCAACTGTGGCTGTTATCACCTCTGGGCCTCCCAAAGCATGGGCCCCAGGCTGTCACCCTAATTTTCCAACCTGCAAAGGGTTGTGCTGGGGCCAGCAATGGGCCCCCTCTGAGCTCCTGGTCCCTTGGGCAATGCCCCACCTTGCCTGGTTACATGCATTGGCAGAGAGGCCTACCATACCATCCAGCATTTGAGGGTATGAGATGGGATTGAGCCTCAGACCTTCTGAATGTCTTTTACCATGGAACAACAGCAGATTTGGTGGATATCCTACGTAGTAGAAATGTTCACAAGAACATGTGTTAACTAAACTGCTGGCCTGTATGTTCAAACCTACCCTGAAATTGCTCTATACCTCTCCATTCCCCCCCCCCCCTTCTGCTGTAGGTGGGATTTCAATACATACCAGGATATATCTCATTCTGTATCACAGCATCTCACTTTGTATCATGATAAAATGACATGAAGTAAGTTCCAATGAATGTTGGAAGGACAGAAAATGAAAGGGTTTGGGACACTGATATGTAGCTGCTGTTTTTTTGCAGTTGCCAAATGTTTATTGCAGTGTCGAGTTTGGCTCTTAAATATTGCCCTTTCAAAAAAAACACAAAAAAACCACAAACTTTTCTCAACATCAGAGTCTGACCAGAGGGAATAAAATACAGTTTTGTAGCAAGCTATTTGAATACATTTCATGCTGCCATGTTGTAATATTCATTCTGTGTGAATGTACTTCTCCCAGTCATCCTGGAGGCACAAGCCAAAGAAAGCTTTGAAGAAAATCAAGGTTGCATAACTCTTCATAGATGGTACATCTTTTATCATACATAAAGCTTAAGTGTGCCTCTGGGCAGATTGATTTAAATTGAGATCATTTTTTTCTTGGTGATATAAATAATCTATTTTAAATAAGTAATATAATCAAGTTTCCTGCTTTGAAATTCATGTTTTTCTTGAACAACCACGCACACTACCTGGTTGCTATATTGGCTTGCACATACAGCCTTTATATTGCTGCTTATTAAAATCTGAAACTTTTGATCATGCAGTCCACATACATTGCAGAATTACACATGCTCTGAGACAAGAGACAGATTTTTGTTTGGTATCTTTGCAAGCATGCAGAGAAAACCCCAAATATCACCTACACATGCTGTTTGGGTGACAGAGCCATATGTATTTACAATGTAAGAGTTGAATGAATACCAGTTAGCTGGAAGCCATATTAAAGAGCACAATATAGGCTCTATGGATGGTTCCCATGCTATGCTTGTAGGCTTCTCCAAGGCATCTGGCTGGTTATTGTGGAAAAAGGAAGATAGACTAGAGAGCTTCTTGGTCTGAACCAGCAAGTCTCTTTTTTTGTTCTTTGCTTCTTACATTGATGACCTCTTGTGGAACCTGGTAAATATGATGGATTGCAGACCATGGGTCTTCTTCAAAACCCACAATAATTAATACAATACACAACACAGTGGTGTAGCATGGGAGGGCTGAGGGGGTCATCACCCCAGTTTTTTGGGGGGAGCGCATCATGGCACCCTGTTGAGTCGTGAGCTGCTGCATCCTTCTCAGAACCCTCCAGGGGACACTCTGTCATTTACAGTGCTTTGTATCAGAAATCAGGTTCCATCCCCATGATTCTTTTTACATAGCCTGCCACCTGCTAAAAGTGGTCATGATTTAGATTTAAGAGAGTCTAAAGGATGACTCCTAAATATGGGAAGTCAGCGTATTTTATGCTGGTTTAAGTTAAACCAGAGTTAAGTGCAGCAGATCCAAACTCCATTCAGGAGCTGGCCTAAGCCTGGCAGACGTAAAACAAAACTTTAAAATAGAGTTTGACTCATACCACCCGTTCACCGTTGTAAATTCTGCCAGGTTACTAGGCCATGTGACTGAGCTGAACAGAGTGTAAACTTTCATATATGTATTTGTATTAATTTCCAACTTCATTTTACACCAGGTTATATTTCTTTTAAAAGACACTGTAGCAGGGGAAGACTTTGGCATCTCAAATTTCAGCGGTGCCCTGTGTGACGCCAAAATCCGCTTCCTGCTCCCGCCGCTTCTCATCTCCTGTTGGTCTTCATAGTTGTGGCGCCTGCAGTGGCACCTCAGAAGCTCCGTGCCCGGTGCAACCAATCGGTCGCACTCCTCTAGCTCCACCTTTGATTGTAGTTGAAATTTTTAAACCTATAAGATTTAAACAGAAAAACTAGTTTTAATTTTTAAAAAAATCATTGGTTTTGATCTACCATACTTTTACTTTCGATCATGTTTGAATTATCCAGCCCACTGAATATTGCAGTAACATTCCTAAACTTAACAGCATGTTGTGTGTGCGTGCGTGCGTGCGCGCGCGCGTGCACACACACACACACACACACACACATCATAGTATTCCGCATATAAAATTGTCATTGTAAAGGAAGTGTGTAGCACACAGTATTTCACGAGTCTCTAACTGGGAACCTTAAACAATAGATATCAGGGACATCTTATTTCGATTACTCTCAGCTGTGTTTGCCAAGGGATGAGCATTTTTGAGATCCAAGTCTCCCAGGAGCCATCAGCAAGCATCAACTTCCTGAATAGAAAGAGCCCTCCGTGGGAGGTGGGGTTTGGGGGGAGAGAGGTGGTGGTGGAGGAGGAGTTGTATGCAGTGCGTGGAATTTTCCAGACATAAAGGCATTCACGGAGATGAACAATATAAAAAAAGCTAGATTCAATGTCACTGGCAGATAACAACTAGGCCTGCTGTCTACAAACTGTTAAACTGTTATGAGCATCTGCTCATAAAAATCACCTTAGAGTTGCTCTGCACAGCTGCAGTGAATGTCACACTGACCAGCCTGGATCAGCTGTGTCACCATTACAAATACAAACACGTGTGTCGTTTTCGTATGAAAAGATGTCCTGTTCTTCCTGTGTGAGGGTGCAGCCCAGGCCAGTTTAACACAACCAGAAGAAGATGTAGCTGAAAGGACTTTGTACTATTTTCCTACTGGGTCCTTTGAAGCTTTGTCAGTTGTTCTTCAGTGCTCAGTGATGCCAAACAAGTTTGTATATCTTTACTGACCTGAAGCATCGTTTAGGTCAGGGGAGGGAAACCCGCTGGATCATAACCCTCATCATTCCCTTCCATCTATTCTCCAGTTCTCCCCCTTCATACTTTTTTTACTGATATTCCATGGCTACTGGATGGCACTCAATATACTTGGTCCTTGTTGGATAATTTGCAGGGTTTATTTCTCCTTAATTTACAAATGAATATTCTTCTGCATAGCAAAGGAGTCCCCTATGCATGTAAAAAGCTGATAGGCATTTGGACTACCCAAATTCACTGTTTAATTATTTTTTCACAAAAATGTAACCATGGTTGCTCTACTGTGCACATAATGCATACTGTAACTGCTGGGTGTGGTGGGTATGCAGGTCTAGCAGGACCCAAAGGACTATACAGTAATTGTACACCCCCCCCATACACTTTAGTTAAGAATGTGAAGCTTTACTGCTAAATTGTTCTGCTAAATTGCTACTGAGTAAAAGTGAATCCAACAAATGTTAGTGCACTGGCCAGGATTTAGCATGGAATGCACTATTGCTTTGCTTTCCAGATTATCCTAATCCACACTCAATCTAGACCTCTTGCTTTTTTGGTTTCTTGCCCCTGAAAAATATTTCTTGAGAAACTGGTTTCATTTTGAAAAGTAAAGCTCATTGCACATTGCAGTTTGATTCTGTATTATCCTGAAGTGTGAGCATTTGAAAAGAGATGTAGAGATGCAATGGGAAGAGGGGCATTATCCTCCCCTGCTCAGTGACATTGTGGGTGGGCATATATACCAAGGACTCAGCTAGATTGGTAAAGAAATAGTGTTTTATAGGCATTGTATATGCAATATAACACTGTGACAGCAGATGGCGGTGTGGAGTCCCATCTTTCCCTACCGGGTTTCCCTGTATGAGGTTACAACCTGTTTAACTGAATCGCTTCTTTGACATGTCTAGATCCAGCCCAAGATTCCCTTACTATCACCAATATCTTCTTTGCTCACCAGGGGCATGGAGGAAAAGGATGGATAACATAATCAAGGGGAGGGTTTTCAAACGTGTATCAAGTAACTACACTCACCCTTGTGGAGGATCTAAAATTAATCTAGATTGAAAGCAGAATGTTGAGGACAAGCAAGAATGCTTCTGGACTGAGAAAAACTACATTTGTCTGCTACATGTTGGGTTAGTGCGTAGGCAGCCTTCGTTTCTCACACTGAGGGTGAAGTCATATATCATTTAGGTGTAGCAGAGGTAGTTTCCAAGTACCTCTACAGCACTTTTCAGTACATTTCAATGCTCTGGAGCTATAATTGCAAAAAATGGATTGGCAAGCTTAAATCTTCTCAGGGAAATGCCACCTATGGTGGGTTCTTATTGAGTAGCGCCCATGACATCACCAACATGCCTTTCCCCTCATTTGGGAGCAGGGGGTTAAATTGGGCTGCATGTGCCAAATATATATAAGTGGCCGATGGCACAAAGGAGGACAAAATTAAGGCCTGTTTCAGCAGTCAGATTACAAGCAGTCTAGCTACAAAGCAAACTGAACCTGGATTCAAGGAAGGGAGATGTTTAGAATGTACAGTCCTACTGTTGCTCAGAGTGTTGCCTCTGTCTCCAGGCTAGACCTTTCACATGCGCCTGTTTGAATCACAGAATACAGTGGTACGCTTCAGGTTACATACGCTTCAGGTTACACACTCTGCTAACCCAGAAATAGTGCTTCAGGTTAAGAACTTGGCTTCAGGATAAGAACAGAAATCGGGCTTCGGCGGCGCGGCAGCAGCAGGAGGCCCCATTAGCTAAAGTGGTGCTTCAGGTTAAGAACAGTTTCAGGTTAAGAATGGACCTCCGGAACGAATTAAGTACTTAACCCGAGGTACCACTGTAGTAGAGTTGGAAGGGGCCTAGAAAGTCATCTAGTTTAACCCCGTGCAATGCAGGAATCTCAACTAAAGTATTGAGGCAAACAAATTTATTTACTTTGAAGCTTAAAATGGTATTGAAAGCTCATTACCGAAGAAACTCAAAGGAGCTGCTGTCTCTGTCCTTTAGATAAACGAATGGCTTTCTTTCCCACCAGCCCACACTTGCCTGCCCTCCTGTTTCTGTACTCTTCTTAGCGACTCCCTCCAAGTCTTTGTACTTTGGCAGTGCTCTTGTTTTTCTTGGAACCCTCTGTGAACTTAGCAAGTAAAATGATTTGGGCACCCAGACTTCAAATGAATCTTCTTTTTTAAATAAAACAGCTGGTCCCTGATCCCTCCCCCCTCAAAGTCAGCACAGTAGCCTCCTAAGTCCCGCTTGCGGTACAGTCACATGAGCAGTTATTTAAATTTAGAGAATCCTTAGGCCTAAACCTACCCTGTGGTGTTTGTTTTTTATTATCTGATACAGATAGTGCATAGCAGACATGGAATTGCAACTGCATGGAGGTAGCTTCATGCAGCAAGTTGCTTTTGAAGTGGCCCACCATGACGTTTGGCCAATTAAAATTATGTTCTGTTGATGCATCTTTTTCTAGCTTTTGTGTTTTGATGGCATGATTACAATAGCCGGAAAAAATCACGTGGAGGTGTTGCTTAGAGTAATCTGCTTGTAATGTGAGCCCGCCTCTACACAGTTCAATTTTCAAGCAGTATATGAATCTTATATACAAAATAAAAAAAATCCTTCCAGTAGCACCTTTAAGACCAACTAAGTTAGTTCTTGGTATGAGCTTTCGTGTGCAAGCACACTTCTTCAGATACACTGAAACAGAAGTTGCCAGATCCTTCTATATAGTGAGAAGGTGGGGAGGGGTATTACTCAGAAGGGTGGTGGGAATGGGAGATTGGCAGATAGCTGAGATGAGCCTGCTGACGACTCTTAACGACTGTAATAGGTCTTACAGGAAAAGGCAAGGGGTGAGAGGTGAGAAATGGCTTAGTCATGTATAATGGGATAAGAATCCAATGTCTTTGTTCAAACCAGGTCTCTCCATGGTTTTAAGTTTGGTAATGAGTTGCAATTCAGCAGCTTCTCTTTCCAGTCTATTTCTGAAATTCCTTTGTAGTAAAACAGCTACTAGCAGGCTCATCTCAGCTATCTGCTAATCTCCAATTCCCACCACCCTTCTGAGTAATACCCCTCCCCACCTTCTCACTATATAGAAGGATCTGGCAACTTCTGTTTCAGTGTATCTGAAGAAGTGTGCTTGCACACGAAAGCTCATACCAAGAACTAACTTAGTTGGTCTTAAAGGTGCTACTGGAAGGATTTTTTTTATTTTGACTATGGCAGACCAACACGGCTACCTATCTGTAACATGAATCTTATATGTTCATCATGTGATAACTTGCATATGTGAATGAGTCATCACAGGTCTAATATGGCTAAGTCAGTAAAGCATTAGACTCTTAATCTCAGGGTTGTGGGTTTGAGCCTCACGTTGAGCAAAAGATTCCTGCATTGCGGGGGGGGGGGTTGGACTAGATGACCCTCATGGTCCCTTCCAACTCTACAATTCTAAGGTTCTATATTTCACATCACCTCAGAAACAAGGCCCCCTTTGGAAGGAGGCGCTTATGAGAAACCCAGCCATCAGAGCCAGCCCCAGAGGAAGATGACCCACCATAGATGGCCAATTTTGGGGCACCATTGAAGGGGAGCTAAGTGCCCATTGTTTGGTTCATTATAGGGCCGTAGCAAAATACCCCCTTTTTGCAGTGCAAATTGCAGACTGTGAAATTGGGATGGGAGCTAAAACTGGGGAGACCCAAGTTCAAATCTCCACTCAGCCATGAAATTCGCTCAGTTTCAGAGGGTTGCATGACCGCAGATAAAGCACGTGAGTAGGAAATAATGTAAAACACATTGAGCTGCTTGTAGGAAAAGATGTGTTATAAATGTAAAAAAAGTAAAATAAAAGAATAATTAACAGATGTGGCTACTTTCTGTGCTGTAGGATGGATTTCATGGGTGGAGCAAAGCTCACCTGCAGCTTCTTGCAGCTTCTCTGTGTAGCAACCACTATACAGGCATTTCCCCACTTGCACACAATCAGCGTGCACACTCCTGCTGAAGGGGGAAGCGGTGGGGGCAGAACAGTTGAATCCCCATTTGTGGGTGTCCTGGTGACATGTGCGGCACCCCAGAATGGAACCCCTGCAAGCTGCAGCCCCAGAGAGGGGAGGAGCCTCCCCAGGGCAACTCTGGAGGCTGCTTATTCAGTGCTTTATAGCCTTCTCTATTGGCCAATGGTGGACGTGTGCAATGGGTTCATCTGATCTTTCATCTCTAATGGGTGCTCCAGTGGCTGATTCTAGTTTTGTTGTGCTTCAGATTTTGTTTCTGTTGGCGATTTACCTCCCCCAACTGTTTTATATGTCCCACTAAATTATTCTTCCGTTTGGAATTCTGTTTCTGCTCATGGTTTAATCATTTCTTCCTTTGTTTAGCATTGCCATGGATTGAGACCTGGATCTCTGACACAGTTACATCAGCTGTATTTCCCATCTATGGTGGGGGCGCAGGTTTTCGTTGTTTTTTAAAAATCCTCTTGCTGTTTTGTTCCGGTGATAATTTGGCAACTCTTCTTTTTGAATTTTGTGGAATAGGATTATTTTCTCTACAGATGTTTTTCTCTGGCTCTTCAATACCACCCTGAAGCCCCGCTTTGCTTGTATTCCATTTTGATTTAGAGTGTCTCTCATATTTACTTCTACCGGTTTGCTAGCACATATTCTATGTGTGCTCAAATGATATGCATGGCAGGTCCTGTATGTGTGATCAGAAACAAAACCTCCATGAACTATATGCGGAAAGGTGGGGATGGTTTAAATAATAAATAAACAAACAATTTAAAATGCAGGGCTATATAATTGTCCCATATGCTGTTTAACATTAGCATGAAGCCACTGAGTGAGATCATTTGAAGATTTGTGGTGCAATTTCATCAGTAAGCTGACGCACCCAGCCCTACTTCTCCTTTTCATCAATTTCAGGTTGTACAGTGAAAATGCTGAACCACGGTTGCGAATGGTAGTGGTCTGGCTGAGGGCCATAAACTCAGTGCTGATAAGATAAATGGAGACATCCTGGCCCACAGCTATTCACGCTTTTTCTGTGTCCCACTTCCATTATTGCACTGTTGGAATCCTGGAAGCCCAGACCCATATCTGCATACCCTCCAACATTTCTCTGATGATAATAGGAACGTCCCATTCCATAATGATAATTTTTACTATTTATACCCCACACATCTTACTGGCATGCCCAGCCACTCTGGGAGGCTTACAACATATATGAAAACATAATAAAACATTAAACATTAAAAAAACTTCCCCATACAGGATTGCCTTCAGATAATTTGGGGGTCAGATAATTCCATACCCTCCAACATTTATCCAGTGAAAATAGGGACGTCCTAAGGAAAAGTGGGACATTCTGGGATCAAATCAGAAACAAGGAGGGCATCTGTAAATCAGGGATGTCCCTGGAAAATAGGGATACTTGGAGGGTCTGCATTTGGGGCAAGCATTCTTTGGTGAGAAAACACCAACAGAGATTTTGCATGGCAAAGCGTGCAGCAATGAAAAGTGTGGAAATATCGGCCACAAACACTTTAAAACACAGGATAGATTCTATTTCCCATGCCCTAGGGCAGCTAAGCCTACAACTAAGCCCAAGCACATGTACTCTAAAATATTAGCACATCATTTCTCTCTTTACTCCTCCTGGCCCTGTTTATTACTCTCGCCCATGGTGCTACCCCTGCATATTTTATTCATTTCACCTATATTCTGTTTTTCTATCATCCATCACAAAACCCAAAGCAAGTTTTAGGTTGTCAGTACTTTTGGGCTGGGGCCTATCCTCTTGTACTCTTTTGGGTGTGTGGGGGGGGAGAGAGGCTCGTTTAATTTCATTGTACACAGTTTGTACAATGACAATAATAGTATTACAGTATTATTATTGTTATATAGAATGATTATTATTTAAAATATTTAGTATTTATTCCCCGATTCCCATTACAATACTCCTGCAGATGGGCTGTTTAGCTTTTTTAATCTCCACGGTTTGAATAACCTATGATCCTCAAACACATTTGGAGGGCTTTTGCTCGGCTAACACCATGCAATTTCTTCCTGTCCTCGGCTTCACCAGGGAACAACTCTGCTTCAGTTGTTCATTAAATTCTGCAACAAGTGTTGGAGGGCTACTGTCCCTTTCCAAACTACCATGCTTTGGTCATACAATTACAGTACTTACTGTTCATTCCTAGTTTATTGTGCAAGGTCATTTAGGAAATGTTACACCAAGCAGAGATGAGAACCAGAACTATTTGGGGCTTGTGCAAGCTGTTTCATACACCAGATGATCTTCCCTGTAAAAGCCACTGATTGAAACCTTTATGCCATTTCAGAAATTCTGTTGTGCACAACCTAAGAAGAACAGTGCTGGAGCAGTCTAGTGTTCTGTTCCCACTATGGTCTAGTCATACAGCGAGAGCTATAGTCTGAAGGCCCCTTTGCAAAATCCTTAATAAACAGCTATCTGACTTTTAGAAGACAGCCCTGTTTAGGGAAGTTTTTGATGTTTAATCCTTTATCACTTTTATGATTAATTATTATTAATATTCAGTTGGGAGCTGCCCATAGTGGCTGGGGAAACCCAACCAAATGGGCAGGGTATAATTATTATTCTTATTTAGATACAGGGTTTTTTTAATTAAAAAAATAGATTCTTCAGGAAGTTTTTATTTTATTTTTAACAGTAGGGAGAAGTTATCTTCCTTACTGGTTGATATCTTTTGATTGTTGTGAGGTGGTGGTTTTTTTGAGGGTGGTGTTAGGCTGTGTTCCTGAGTACCTTCCAATTCCTGGATCCAACGGGGACCCAACTGCTGGAGTAGCCAGACAAGGGTGGAGCCACACTCTAGAAGCTGCCAACTGCCGGCCGGGCAGCTGGGAGACAGAAGCAGGCCTGATTTCCGCTGGGCTTCAAGTGAGGCTTTCTTGGGGTGTTAATGCTGTGAGCCTCTCCATTGTAGGTTCAGGTTATATATGTGTGTAAATAAATCGTATATTTTAAAGACACCACAGTCTCCGCTATCCCTCATTCTGAGGAAAACGAACCTTGGATAAGCACCTGGAACCCCTGGAATCTTGCACCATTTGGAGATTGGGGTGATGTGTAACACTATGTTTGCTCTAGTAGTCCAACAGGTCAGAGAAAGACTTATCACACAAAATGGTATTCAATGTTCTGGGGATCATCTGTGTTAAAACGTATTTCTGTGATGATTAATATTTTTTAGCAAATAAATTTGACTGACTCATGCTGAATCTAAACAGGTCTGGGTTTGGCTGGAGCCTGCATGGGAGATCTCTTGGGAACATCCTGCACACCAGCTTGAGTTCTGTATAAATGTACTAAGCAAGTACATGTCTCTGGGAAGAACACAGCCCTGATGAGACAAGATAGACTTGCTCCTCTCCTGTTATTTGCCGCCAGCATTGGCAGAGGAACAGTGCCTCTGAGCATGAATGTTCTAACCATCTGGACATTCCCTCCATGAATTTGTCTATTATATATGTAAACTGTTGTTGTTTTTTTAAATACACCTTACACCCTGATCCTGAAGATTACTGTAACTTGCTCTTGAGTGAGGTGATAAACATTACCTTCTCATTATCTCCCCTCCTTATCTCTAGGGCTATCTCCTCTCAGTGCTGAGGAAACAGTAACCCTGGCTCATCTCAGCTTCCAGCCAAGCCCATGCAGCGACCTGCTAATTAATTAATAAATCAGTTTTATTATCTCCTTACTGAGTCAGTGTAGTGTTGTGGTCAGTGTGTTAGGCTAGGATCAGGTTGATCTAGGTTCAAACAGTAATCCATGAAACTTGGGAGCAGCTGCCTGAGTTAAGGGTGGGTGGCACTGCTTTGTGGTGGTTCTGGTCCTACTTAGATGACCATTTCCAAAGAGTGACCCTTGGGAAGTGCTTTTCAGCCCTGTGGAGCCTTAAATGTAGGGTTTCTCAGAGTTTGCTTTTATCCCCTGTGCTGTTTAGCATCCACATGAAACTGCTCAGTGGGGTTATACAGAGGTTTGGAGTACGTTGTCAGCAATTTGCTGATGATACACAGCTCTACTTCTTCTTTACTTCTGCAGGTGTGGCAATGGAAGTTCTGGACTGTTTTCTTGCCTTGGTGATGGATTGGATGAGAGTCAACAAACTGATGCTCAATCCATATCAGGCTGAGGCACTGCTAGCAGGTAGTTCCTTAAGCCGGATGAATGGGAGGCTGCCTGCTTTTGATGGGGTTACACTCTCTCTGAAGGAGCAGGTATGCAGCTTGGGGGCCTCCTGGATCCTTTGCTGTCACTTGAGGCTCTGGTGGCCTTGGTGGCTTGGAGTGCCTTCCATCAGCTTTGGCTGGTGGCCCAGGATAGGGACTAACTGGAGAGGGGTAGCCTAATTTATGTTATCTATGCTCTGGTAACCTCTAGGCTAGATTACTACAATGTGTTATATGTGGAGCTGCCTCTGAAGACAGTTCAGAAACTTCAGCAAGTGCAGAATTCAGTGGCCAGGTTGCTCACTGGGTCAAGACAGTTTGAGCATATAACACTGATCCTGGCCCAACTGCACTGGCTGGCAATTGATTTCCAGGCCCAATTCAAAGTGGTGATTTTGACCTATATAACCTTAAATGCCTCAAGGACAGCCTCTCTCCATATGAACATACCCAGATCCTGTGATCATCATCTGAGACCCTTCTTCATGTGCCTCCTCCATGAGAAGTCCAGAGGATGGGAAGATTAGAGCGGGCCTTTTCTGCAGTGGCTCCC
Source organism: Podarcis pityusensis (assembly GCF_964106645.2). Taxonomy (NCBI): domain Eukaryota; kingdom Metazoa; phylum Chordata; class Lepidosauria; order Squamata; family Lacertidae; genus Podarcis; species Podarcis pityusensis. The sequence goes on from NC_138037.1 coordinate 57,004,303, forward strand.
CATTTGTGGAATGCTCTCCTGAGGAAAGCTTGCCTGGTGCCAAAAAAACCCACCACACACACAGTTTAAAAGGCCATAGATTGTTTAATCAGCTAAAGGCTTGGGAGAAGAGGAATATTTTGCCTTGCACCTAAAGACGTCTGTGTGTGCTGGGTTTGTTTGTTTGTTTGTTAATATGTTAAGTATTTTTGTGTTTTTATCTTGTAAACTGTCCTGTGATCCTCGGATGAAGAGTGGTATAGAAATTAAATAAATAAACAAACAGAGCCCCTCACCTGCTATCAACCTAATATGCTTCACAGAGTTGTTGTAAGGATAAAGTTATGGGGAAAAGTGTGTGTCAACCTGAGCTTATTGGAGGAAGAGTGGGAAAGAAATGTGTAAATATTGATAATATTAGAAAATATATTCCCCTTGTAAATGGGTACTAGATGGCCATAATCTAGAGCATACTAATGCTTCTGGTACCTAGGGCTGTTGTTTCACCACAAAAAGTCATGGAATTGCCACTGGCAGACTATCTGTCAGAAGGCGGAGATGAACAAACTTGCTATACAGTACTCCATTTCTTTTTCACAAAGGGAAGTCACTATGTTCCATCAGCCATAAGAGTCTTTAACACAAAATCTGTTTCCCAACTCCTTTATGCTTCAAACATCTGGTACAATGGTCTATTTTCTAAATTAGATGAGTTCCAAGCTAAGTTCCTGTGATATCAAACTGGCTAAAGATCTTGATATTTGGCCTGGGGAAGGGATTACTTTTACATCTAACCAATGAGGAGTCTATTAGCTCATGGTTGAAAACTATGGCCCGAAAAGCCTCCTCAATTGGTTTTTCACTACATCATCTGGGCTATGATATTGCCCTTAAATCCCTGAGGCAGAAGTTACGGGATATTTCACACAGCGATCTTAGCTCTAGATCCTATGTAACCTGTGAACGTTTGCCTCTGGAATCCACTATGGCCATGATTTTCAGTTACCATCGTATTTCATGAATCTGTCTGTACCTAACTATTACCAATTATTTACCAAAGCTAGACTAAATGTAGTTCCATCAGAAGTGCTAAACGGCAGTCTGGTATATACTATCTGCTTATGCTCTCAGGGTGTTGACTCTATGAAGCATATCCTACTACACTGCGAGGAAATTAATTAAACCCCTATTGGTAAACTTAACTGTTTAAATCTGAAACCTTCCACCTTGAGTACTTCCTTGGTAATATGTCAAATGATACTACCCTAGCCGTGGCTAAGTTCCTCTCAGAAGTATTAAGAAACAGAAACCTACATGTTCTGGCTAAACCATAGCGACTGCCTTGGAACCCTTTCTCTGTATTTCTGTTTTATTTTGCTTTTGAAAATGTTGTTGTGGGTCTTTGGACTGAAAGAAGGAATGCTTGTGTGTGATAATATTGCACTGAAGATGGGTCTGAAGCTGAAGAGAATAGCACATCAGAGACCACATAGTCATGGTAGGGAAGAGATTTGCAAACAACAGCAATTTGTTGTCATGTGATGGAAATGTGTCCATGTTAATTTATGTGTTCAGATCTTTCCTATTTAATCAAAGTAACTGAGGAAAAAAATGCTCAAACATTTTTATGAGGTGTGACTGTAGACAGGACAGCTGGCTTTAATAATAATAATAAGGATTAAAATGTGGAGAGCTGGTGCAAATTGTCCCAAAGATCTGACTATTTTTGGAATCTTTCAACAGGCTTTTTCCTTTTCTCCTCCTCAATGGGAAGATAGCGTACAAGGAAAACACGGGGAAGCAATTGGCATATCACCACCCTTTGGATAACAGTGAATCAGCTTAACTCAAAGAGTCTCGTGTTTTCTATTTCACTTGCTTTTCTTTTAACTATTACCAAGCATACTTCTGTGTACCTGCCAAGTTTGCTTTCCTTCCCTCTGCTGTTCCTAAAGGAAATAAAATACTTTGGAATTTTTATGAGCAAATGTCTTGGAACCAAGCACACCTTCTGAACACAGCATTGCATGCCTCCTGCTGTTTTATCGGTCTCTCAGTGAGAGGACGCCTTCAAGATTCCCCCCCTTTTCAGAGCGCATCCAGGCTTCCTTCTGCACCACACGTTCCAGGCTCAGATATGGACTTTAAAACTCCATTTCCAAAATGTGGTTTTTGTTTTGTGTTTTAATCACAGCACTTTCCTTGGGAGCGCCTGTGTTTTGCCACTGAATTGGAGTAAATGGCAATCCGTGGGGAACAGCGGCGTAGCGTGAGTTGTCAGCACCCGGGGCAAGGCAAGTAATTTGCGCCCCCTAACCCGGGGCAAGGCAAGTAATTTGCGCCCCCCCCAACCCCTAACCTGCCGATCTGAGTCGAGTTGCTGCTGGCGCTGCCGCCCAAACCACGCCGCTTGCCCGGAGGAGGAGGGGGGCAGAGAGGCGAGGAAAATGCAACATGGCCCAGCAGCTGCAGCAGCAGCAGCGGAGGCGGGGCTGTGAGGAGGGGCTGCCTGGCACGTCCTCCGCGGCCCTGACGCGCGGGGCTGAGAGCCGCTGCCTGCCGGACACCTTCAGCCCGGGCGCGCGCACAGCTCGTCGGTTCCACGAGACATGGGGCTCTGCTACAGCCTGCGCCCGAGGCTCTTCGGTGACTCCGGAGGCAGCGAGCGCGCCCCCCCAGATGTTGCGCCCGGTGCGGCCGGCCCCCCTGGCACCCCCCACGCTACGCCACTGGTGGGGAAACCTGGTTGCTGTTTGCTCGAATTCAGTGGCAGAATGTGGATTTTCCTTGGGAATTAGCTGTGACAAAAAAGGAGCCACCACTCAGACACGGACCTGGAAAGCCTGGACCTTTGCCTAGAGACACAGCACAAAAGGAAGTGTGCATTAGCCTTCAGTGTAAGATGTAACTTTACATTCATGGTGATTCATGATACCTTCAGGTCCCACTCTTTGAAAATTTCAGATTATTTCATCAGTGTTTAAAAACATGGCATAAGTAACAAATATGTGCATGGTCTGTAGTTTCCAGCAAATATCCAGAAACTATTCATACCAGTTTTTTCTGTTTATTGCCACTTTTGATGCACTATAGAGCCATGGCATAGCCACTCCCACATACTTCCTGTTGGAGCTGTTTTTGTGGACCTGAGTCCACACTCCACTCGCCCTGCTCCTTTCCCCCGGGAAAACCTGCTCTTCCCCACTGAAGTGGAGCATGTCACTCAGACTTTTGGCCCTTAAATTGGAGGGTAGAATTGTTGTCTCTTTTAGTGGGACCCGACCTGTAGTCCTGGTTTTTCATTTGACTGTGTTTTTAGCTTTTTATTTGTACTGCTGTGTTTTGCAGCTTTTTTTGCTGTTCACAACTGATTTTAATTTAAGTCGCTTTGGGTTACTTTGAAAGAAAAAAACACTAACAAATATAATAAATAAAAAAGGAGAAGGACATGGGCGTAGCCAGAATTTTTTATTGGGGGGGAGGGCAGGCTTTATGTTAGGGGGTGGCAGAACTGAGTTATCTGCAACATAATTGGTCAGTTAGATAAGTATTTTTATTTATTTAGTTGATTTGCAGGAGACAGCCCTCCCCCCGCTACTCCCATGGAGAGGGAGAGAAAATGAGAGAACAATTACATTATATCTGGCACATAAGAGCCATGAATGCCCCCGCCCCCCGCAATGTACATCTTGAGAACTGGTTCCCTAGTGGAGGTTATGGAGTTCCTTGTTTTACTTGCTTCATGCAGTCTATCAGCTAATTATGCAGTCTATTTTTCCCCTCAAGGTGAGGTATCAATATGGAGGTCTACCATAAATGAAAGCTTAGGAAAGTGGGCATGTCCTTCTTTTTGTCCCTGGATGTGTGTGCAGGTGTTGGAAGCATCATGGCTGGGAAGACTGTCACCTCAAGAGTCTGAAGATGTTGCCATTGTAGTGTAGTGGCTGGCATAAGGGAATTCCTGCCCAGACATGAGTGGAACAAATTCCTTGCTCAGAGTGGTGGAGGATGAAATCCATGTATGATGCCTTCAAGTCCTTGGGGAAAGGGCAGGATACAAATGAAATTGAAAAAACACAGAAGTGGTAGTGGAAAGAATTGTGGCCCTGGTCATTCTCCTTTCATTAGATATTGGTGGCAATGCTAGTGGCCATGTGCTTGATATTTAAGCCTTTTCTGTATTCTCTTCCTGAGCAGCCAGTCATCAATTTGATTCAATAGTATTCATTTTATATTTAGAGAGAGTCAGTGTATTCTCTTGGATGTGCTAGCTAGCCACATCGGGGGGGGGGGGGACTTTTTTTAAAAAGTAAAGCACAGAACAAATCACTACAACAATGAAATTCCCAATAACTAATAAAAGCACAATTTAAACAAGCTCACACCTGGAATTCCTTGGGCAGCATGACATCACAGCACCAACAGGGCTGGATGGTGATGGCCAGGCTCTCTGTTCATAGCTTGAAGACACCCTAAGTTGATGGGCAGTGAAAGTGTTTGCTCTCATGAAATATGGTGGAGGTTTTTTGGTATGTTATGCAATCTTTAAGAGGAGAATTTTATTCAGTGTTGCAGTGCCCAATACTGAACATAAGCCCTGGTGCTGTGCAATGGAATGTGGACAAAATCCTAGATGCTTTAACTGCCTTTAAAAATGAAACTTATCTGTGCAATGCAAGTAACATTCACATAGATACTGCTAAACAATCGGAACACTTGCAATTTTTTCCCAGAAATACCTCCAAGGTCCGAAGACTGAGAGCATTAGAAGCAACCCAGCGCAGTGTGCTGAAAATAATCAACACTGTATCAACACTGGAAATTCTTTTGGTCAGATTTGTACATGCTTGTGCAGGTGAAAATGTCTCCTTGAGGCTGATTTGTTTTTTCCAGCTGCTACATAATCAAGTTTCAATGGAGGGAACAAGAAGCTCTCCCCTCCCTTGACTATTAAATAAGAACTAGGATAATAAAGTTGAGCTCAAGCCTTAAAACCTGCTTGTACTTGTTTTCAGAGCACTTTAATGAACTAGAACAACATCTTGCACACTATAATGAATGAAGTTTACACAGGCGAGATAAGTCATGTAGGTGCCTGCTTCTATCTGCAACCACTGGCATTGTGAAGTGTTCAAAGACGCTAAAATCAGAATGTTTCAAATAATCTGCCAAAGTAAGGTAGAGCTGGAATTGATAGTAGTTTGTAGCACAGTCTTGTTACACTGCAGTCATTTTTACTTTGCGATAAACTGGGATTTTGACAGGCTGGTGGTGCTAAAATATCTTCTGATAAGATTCTCAATTAGAGCAACTTTCTCGGTGCTCTTTTTCATGGGGCACAAGCTGCTGTGTCTGGCAGTTCGATTTATTGCACTGTCATCAAACTTCAAAAATTTAGTGTATTAAAGGACTCACGGCTGCTGTCTTGCTCTCTCACGAAGAGCTGTTGTCATCTCCCCCACCACACACACAGAGGGAGGGAGGGAGGGAGGGAGGGAGAAAGAGAGCACATGGCCATGGGCATGCTTATGTCATGGACTGGTTGGACATGGAGGAATGGTGGGAGGCACCAACTGGAAAACCCCAAAGGAAAGAATGCTCAGAGCCCGGGGACTGATGAGTGGTCAGAGGAAGAAGAGGGCACAGCCAGGGAGAAGGAGGTGTCGGAAACTGAAGAGGTGACAGGGCTTAGTGAGCAAGGGGTGTCTGTAGCAGAGAGAAGTCCGGAATCAGAAACTGAAGCTAAATCAGGAGAGGAGGGAGGCCAAGAAGTAGAGATGAGTCAGGCGGGCAAAGAAGCCAGGGTGTCTCCCCATCCCGTTGCGACCAGCTCCTCTTCCCCCACTCTCCCAGAACCAGAAGAGGTATGAAGAGGGAGGAACAAAGACAGGTGCACTGCTTAGTTTAGATTGCATGGGAAGGACCCAGGGGAGGAGGGAATTTAGGCAGCTGTGGGAAGGCGGGGATGTTCAACCTCCACAACTGCATCTACTGAGAAGAGTTGTGCTCATTAGGCCCTGAGAAAGCCTTGTTGCTCCATGTGATTTATTGCTGGTTGGCTCCATAACAGTATATTATAGGAAGGTTCTACTTTCATGGTAGTGTGCATAGTTTGCCAGAAGAAGATCCCAGCTTCAAGGCATGGATCTCAAACCACAAACAAGGAATTCAAACAACATAGAGGGAACCCTAGAAACAGCCAGAGACCCTAGAAAGCTGCTGTCAGTGAGGAGTAGAGTGCATTGGTCAATATAAACAATTAGCCTAGCTTTGTTTAAGACAGAATCGTAGAAATGGCACTATACTATGCTGTGGAACCAGTTTGGTGGAGCAGTTAGAGTGTTAGATTAGGAAATGGAGGACCTAAATTGAAGTCCCTCCTTAGCCATGAAGCTCAGTGTGTAGTCTTGGGCCGGTAACTATCTCTCAGCCCCCCCCCCCCCAGTAGTTGGGGTGATTAAAGTAGTGTTTTTGTGTGTGAGGGAGGGGTACACAATGTCTGTTCTTGGAAGAAGGATGGAATTTCACAAAATAAGTGTGACATATTTTGAAATGTTAGTAAGAAATAGGCAGCTTTCTGTTCAACCCCATTGTCTGACATTGTGTTGTGTTGACCATCCCGAATCTCAGAATTTACAGGGTGATGAAATTCTCTTGACTCAGATAACAGGCAGAGCTGCATGGAGTTGGAAGTAATTTCAGAGGTAACTTCAGTTTTTCTCCAGCCCCAGTATGACTTTTGTGAGATCTGATTTGTATTTGTAGATTTAGAACAAGTATGGCTAATATATGGGCTGTTTTAATGCCCTTCTTTGCTACACTGAAATTGAACTTCTTTATGTACCAGAAAATATCCTTTGGAAAGTGTTATTGGTGAAGAATGGAGATGTGAAAAGGGCTGGGTTTCACACATTCATTTTGAAACTAGCTAAATAATTTATTATGGGTCTCATGTTGATGTGAAGTTAATATTATTCTTGCCCGAATCATCTATAAACAGATGTCTGAATGCTTTAGCGGCAAATAACAGTGTGGCAATATGATCCAGGAAGACCCACAATTATACTGGAGGTGTGAAAAAACATTGTGCAGATTTCTAGTTAGCCTGTTTAGCAACTGGACAAAATGTGGGGTGTATGCCCCACCCCCAGGCTGAACACAAAGGCCGCATGAATGGGCCTTTTGAGCTTCCAGCCCCTCCTGAGATCTGTCTAACATGAACAAATCACATGTATTCCTGTTCCTCTGTTCTTGATGCATTGCCACAGAAGGGAGTCTGTCCTCCAGAGCCAAGGTTTTCAATAAATTAAAATAATAAAAAGCAGCAGTCACTGTTTTCTTCTCCTGTCTAAACATTATTACATTGGACAAAATATTAGACTATATTTACAAGCCACATGGTGGTTTTGACTTTTTACAAACTCATCTGGAAACATTTGATTTTCAGTATGAATAGCTTTTGAATTAGAACCTTTGAGGGCAACAGTTTGGCCATAGCAAGTTTTTCAAACTATTTTTAAAAGAGTGGTTGCCAGATTTTAGGGAAAAGCTGCATTCTTTCACACAAATTGCTTGAATCCAATGTTTAGGGAAATGTAGAGTAAAACAGTTTACAGTAATCCAGAATCTTGCATTCACTGTCATCCATATCTTATTAAACCTTATTGATATAACTGGAAAGACTCTAACCAACCTACAGATTATAACCGTCTCCCTAAAAATGGGCAAATATAAAGTTTCATCCTAGAATGCTCATCATAACAAATCTGTTTGGGTGGCTACTGAAAAAGACCTTTAACAAAAGACATCTGGTTCAAAATGCAAGGAACATTGCCATATTACAAGCATCATCCAAATGAATGAGAGTTCAAGAGCGCAGCTGTGCTCTTGTATAACTCCTCTTCACTTTTGTGGGTCTTGTGCACAACAGATGTTTCCAGAGGATCATTCCTCTAGAATTTGTAAGTATCTAAAAGTGCAACATTTCAAGCTGACCTAACGCACTGGGCAGCGTGCCAGGTCTATAATAACACTTTATTCCCTTTGTGCATTTCCCTGACTCAAGGCAGATGGCAGTGTGACACTGAGGCTGAACGGAAAAAGATGACCTGCACAAAATACACGGTCAACTTCAGCACAGCTTGCAGAAATTAGGCTATATTCCTTGGAATCAGATGCCTTGTATATGTTGTAGTAGTAGGCCAAGTCAGGCTGAGGTCTAACGTGCCTTCTTTTCTGTCAAGCGTTCAATTTATTTGTTTGCAATTTGATATGCTTAGGGGTGCTAGTGTAGCACTCCAAACTCATGCTCAGCACTTCAGAGGTTTGTCAAAGCCCATCTCAAAGAAGAGGTGAGCTTTACAAGCCCCTAGATTCTTTTCTGGCTCAGAAAGCAAGAAGAGGAGGGAGGCCCCCTTCCCTTCCACTGGCATGTGCTGCATTGGAAGGAAAGCCTGGAGGAGATATGTATTTCTTTCCTTTCTTAATAATATTTTTTATTAATTTTCAATTACAGTCCGATAATAGTCTCATTATAACAATGCCAACTTATAATACAATTAATACCAAGCATTCAAATATCGAATTTTATAATTCAGGTGCCCCCCCCCCACATGCAAGATTTGATGGTTTGATGATTTTATTTATTTCTGCATTCTAAAATTTTATTAATTTCAATTACATTCTGGTCATAATAATAATCCCTTATACAACAGCTACAACATTAATAACTTCTATTTGTGTTAACAAATTAAATGGTTTATAAAATTACAAGTGAGGCACTCAAACTATATCCTTGTTCTTCCTCTGTGTGGCAATTATTCTGTCCGTGGTGTTTCTTCCTGTCCTTGTAAAAGGTTATGCCAATCTTTTCCTGGTTGTTGCTGTTCTCCATCATGCCTTCGGCGGAGCTGGTATTCCATTGTTGTTTCAGAAATTTCTCCATTTCTCCATCCTGTGTTTCATTGTTTTGTAACTTCAATGACAGCTGCAAAAGTCACTCTATCCCAATAAATAACCTGTTTTCACCACTTTCCCTCTCAGCCTGGGAAGAAGAGTTGTCTGTCGAACTGCAGACGACTCAGTAATGAACCTTATCAGTTCCTTGGCAAGTTCACAGGCTTCTTTCATCCTTCCTTCCAACTGAAGATATATGAGCATTTATACTTCCAATTAAATTAAATTCCAAGTCCTTTTAGTGTTAGTTCAGTCCGTAGATTAAAAAAGGACGGGGAAGAGTCAGCTCTAAGTTTCCACCATAAACCTTTTGCAAAATAGAGCTTCCCTCCCTTCCCCCCTTTTTTACACATGCAGTTCCGTTTAATGTTATATTCCATATCTCTAATCCAGTTTCATCCCTCCTCACTTGTACATACATATAATTTGAACTAATATTAAAGGGAGGGTTGCCAAATCATAAATACTGAGGGGGTGGGGACTTATATCAAGAAGCCATAGGCTCCACTCTCCCCCATCTTTTGCACCGAATGAAGTTTTCTCTCAAGTTCAAAAATTAATGACCTTGCAGGTGATTCTATTTCGCAGTTTATGACTTCATCTCTTCCAGCATGCACCTGTACTTTAGTCCAAATTAAGCTCTAATTAACAGGAGAATCTGTGCTTCTTATTGGCGGCGTTGGAGGGTTTTCAGCAGGGGAAGTGCTTTGCACTCAGCACCTTGCTGCCTCCCGTGTTCCATGCTGGAGTGAGAGCCAGGTACCGAGATGAACTACGAGTGAAGCCCATTCCCCCCGTCCCTGGGGGGGGGGGAGCCCATTCCCCCCATCCCTCAATCATCCTTGTTTTTCCTTCACCAATGATCTCCCGCTGTCATGGGAGCTGCCTCCATTTAGGCAGACTGGAACCGAAAGTCCGAGATATGTATTTCTTGGGCAAGTATGAGGGCTGCTTTGTATAGAAAATCTGGTGAACATGCGGAGCTCAGGAACATGTGATGCTCAGGAACCTCCTTCCACATGTTTATTAGTCACCAGAAAGGGCTAAGGCACAGGTGGATAAACTGTGTCTGGAAGGGAGGGTGGGAACACCTCATTATATGTGACCACTAGCGATTCATGAAGTGGCCCATTCTTCCATCTCATCTGAGTTCTTCATTTCTTCATTGTTTTTCCTGGATTTGAAAAGTGTTTTTCTGCACCTCTTTCTGTGTAGTTTCAGAGCAATTGGAGAGGGCAGTAGCTTATCTGATGGTTTCTTCCCCCTTGTTGTAAGGCTTAGGGGAAAGTTAAGTCTCCCCCCCTCCACAGGTGACTGAGAATAAGTAGGCAGGCTACAGACATATATTTTTACCCAGAGCAGCAGATCACTGTGGTTCCCCAAACTGCTTAAATCAAATAGTATGAAACACACTAACATCAGAAAAGCGTTCCTTTCACTTGCTTTCCAGAACAGTAGTTGCATTGGTTTCTTGTACCAAACTAAAGCATGAACATAAACATCTATAAACTAATCTGAGAGTAACTCCGTGAAATCCATGGGTTTGGAATTCTAATCTGGGGTAGCTGTAGGTCAGGCATAGGCATACTCAGCCCTCCAGATGTTTTGGGACTGCAATTCCTATCATCCCTGACCACTGGTCCTATTAGCTAGGGGTGATGGGAGTTGAAGTCCCAAAACACTTCTCAAGTTTGCCTATGCCTGCTGTAGGTGAAAACTGAAGCAAGGTGGTCCTTAGTCTAGATTCATTAAGCCAGAGAAGCCTTTCATTCCTGGCTCTGCCTATCACCATTAGGCAGTCACCAGCAGGTAACCGCTACTCCTAGCTAAGGAACACTAATAAACAAGTTTAACTACAGTGGTGCCCCGCAAGACGAATGCCTCGCAAGACGAAAAACTTGCTAGACGAAAGGGTTTTCCGTTTTTTGAGCTGCTTCACAAGACGAATTTCCCTATGGGCTTGCTTTGCAAGACGAAAACGTCTTGCAAGTTTGTTTCCTTTTTCTTAAAACCGTTACAGTAATACAGGGTGCATTGCTTGAAGAGGTGCAGTTGTGACTTGACTTCGAGGAGCAATTCATAGCACGCAGTGTGGTAGCCTTTTTTGAGGTTTTTGAGGACTTTGCTGATTTTTGAAGCTTTTCCAAAACTTCTTTTGCAGCCATTTGGTAAGTTAAACTTTTAAAACTTTTGGGGGGGGGGTTTGGATTTTGGGTTGGGGTGTTTGGAATTCAAGGACTTGGTGTTGGGGAGGAGTTTGCAAGAATCTGGAAGCTTGTGTGTTTTTTTCCTGCATTTTTATGATTTTTTGTGACCATTGGGCCACTCTGCTGTTTTGTTTTGTTTTTTAATCTGGGTTTGAATTTCTGTGTGGTGGGTGGCTGGGGGAACAGTTGGGGAGGGGTTTGCAAGAATCTGGAAGCTTGTGTGGTTTTTTTCTGAATTTTTATGATTTTTATTGTTCCTTCAATTTTTGAATTTATTGTTCCTTCAGTTTTTGAAATGCTCTTTACAGTATGTGTGACTTTAAAGAGCACTTAATAAACTCTTGTTGTACCAAATTTGGCTTTGTTTGGACTTCTTTTGACCATAGGAACGCATTAATTGAATTTCAATGCATTCCTATGGGATTTCGTGCTTCGCAAGACAAAAAATTCGCTAGACGAAAAACTCGTGGAATGAATTAATTTTGTCTTGCGAGGCACCACTGTATAAGAAGCATAGCTATGGAGCTTGACATTTAGTATAAATAACTAGAAAATGAGGTAAGTAATCAACATTTATAGACCATTTAAGGCAACAGATAATTGAACTGTTTGGGGAAATGGAAAAATGGGTCTCTCATAAAGTTGCACCCAATGAAGGTAACATCAGGGTGCATAAACTTATCATAATGAGAATATTGACCATGCCTTTCTGTCTTCCATGAGAAAAAGTTTTGTTGTCTAAAGAATGTGCCTGGCTTAGCTTCTCACACAGTGCAGAACAAGCAGAAATGGAATTGTGATGGGAAGTTCAGTTCACCCTCTTCTTGTTCCTGATGACCCAACTCATGTGGTCTTTTCAGATGCTTCTGCTGCTTATCTCCTGAGGAATGTCTCCCTTACTGAAAATGGATAATTGTTTCTGAGTTGTACTTATTGTTGTGCAATGCAAGCAAGAGTAATCTACTTATTTGTCCAGGGAATTTCCTTCCAGATAACTTTTGAACTGCAGTCATAGGCACAGATGCAGAAATCTATGATGGTTTGTGGTCATGTCAGACCAATGCATTTGCTTTGAAGGGTATACTAAATTTTAGCACTAGGAGGAGAAGAGAACACTTGGGAAACTGAGATTCAATTAAAACCCTTAAAAAAAATGAGTGGGAAGTTTATTTTAAATATTTGTCTCTATTTGCATCTGTTTCAATCTTAAATGAGCCACCTCACCTTTAATGATATATGTTAGGATGTGAGCATATTCACAGAAACTCCTTCTAAAGAAAGCATGCTTATTTTGTGCTCACATTCTGGAGGGTGGCATGAAAGGCAGGTAGGACAGTGTTCTCAAAGCTATTAACATGAGTTTGACCAAACTATGGGAGGCAGTAGAAGACAGGAGTGCCTGGCATGCTCTGGTCCATGGGGTCACGAAGAGTCGGACACGACTAAACGACTGAACAACATGGCAAGACATGTTATACTATCCATACAATGCCAATATCTAGAGATCAGAGTTGCCCTGCCTCTGATCAAAAAGATTCCATTTTGCTTGTTAATATTGATGAATCAATCTTGAAAAATAACAAAAACAAATTCTACACTAGTGGCCAATGCACCACGTTGCAGTAATGAATTTGAAAAGTTAACACCTTTAAATAAGGCTGGAGAGAAGTTGACAAGACAGTTCATAGCTTTACATTACCTGCAGTTGAAAGAGGAGGTCACTTTTATCATAATAAGTGGCCAAGACCTTGGAGACTTTCTTGTTTCCAAGGCATTAGGCTCATTCATTTCATGTACTTGTAGTCACATGCGTGTTTCTAAAAACTGACTTTAATAGAGGAATTATTCTGAGAGAGGAAGAGATACCTTCATCTTGCTTGTGATTGATATTGTCCTATGAAAAACTGGCAAGCAAGCACTTTTTCCTTATTAACTTTTGGATTGATTTTTCTTTTTCATTTTAAACATTAACAAGCTTTAGACTTTGGTGAGGATAGAGGGTGGTGGGGTGTTATTTTGTGTGGTTTTTTAAAGCATCTTCTAGTGATTGTTAAGCTAGAGTTGATAATCCTCAAAGTCCAATTAAGAAAAATTCAGGCATGCAATAAATAAGAGTTACTGAAAAGAAGAGACTGATAAATAGAGGCATAGATTGCTGCATCTTTTGAATTTCCAGAACTTTATTTAAAATACTCTCTCCCAGGAAAAGGTTAAGCCAGCTACCAAGAATCTGACAAAAGAGAACCAAAAGTGGTAAAACTTGATGCAAAAAGTTGTGAGGAGCAACTGATGATTGACTAATGTTTATGCTTTCTGGGGCGCTTCAGGCACCTTCTCCCTAATGCATCATTCAGTCCCCTTCCTAAGTGTGAAGAGAAACACCCTCCTGTGCCCTGAGGAGTCATGCCACAAATGAAACGGTCCATGGAACAATGGTGGCACATACTGTATTGGCCCGAATATAAGACGCATCCGCAAATAAGCTGCACTTTTAAAATTCAAGGCTTATTTGCGGGTGTGGCCCACCTCCTTGCCCTACCGCCCTGAACGGGGGATTGGGGCTGCTGGCGCCGGCTTTGAGCACGCTGTGTGCACGCCTCCCGGCACCACCTCCCCAAGCCAGTGCCGGCCATCTCCGTTCGGGGCGGTAGTGCCGGGAGGCGGGCGCGCAGTGCTTGGTTCCCAATATAAGCTGTCCCCCGTATTAGTTATTACCGTAACTAATACTGTAGTTACTGTAACTTCTGTATTTCTTCTCCCTATGACTGTTCTCTGGTATGAGAATGAAGACAGTCTGTAAAAGGAAAAGATAAACATCTCTTAAATCATACTCCACCACTTTTCCCATGTGCTGAAATTTGTAGTTGCAGTGACCTGTCTTTGGGTAGGGGGCAGGGGCTTATGCTACTTTCTGAAGGAGTTGGCTGATTTCAGCCTTGCATGGTTAGTTATTTCTATATAGGGTTTATATAGGGTTATATAGGGTTTACTTTATATAGGGTTTAACCTTTCCTTCTCCCAAAGATATCCCAGTTTGAGACCCATCGGCTACCTTCACTTGGTTTAGCTGGCCAGGTGGAGCACATTCCCAGGGTGTGGCTGCTGTTGCATGCTGACAGCCACAGGTGAGAGAGCCGAGTGCAGGGTGGGGACCAGAGGTGGACAAACTGCCTCAGAAGGAGCGCAATGTGTCCCCCACCAGATGTACTATCCCTCCCCTAACACCCCATACAAGACAAAAGTCCTATCATGCTGTAAACGTTTTCATTGCATAATATCCCATAGTTTAAGCTATGGGATAAAGAGAGTGCCAGAGACTGAAGCAACAGAGCATTTAATTTGCAGTTCAGCTTTCAGATGCCCCTTCTGAGTTCCCATGCAACTAAAGTTGAAGGGAACATTAAAAACAAACAAACAAAAACCTTGAATAATTGTATGCAAGCGTCTGTGTCTTGGGGAGGTGCAGAAAGATGAACAACAAAATCATGTGCAAAATAATGGGACAGGTAAGGAAAATGGGAACTAGGGTAGAATGTGTGAAAGGGGTATTCAGAAAGGAATAATGAGAACTAGTGAATTTGGATGCCCCTGAGCTCAGTGCTTGGCTGGGCTGTCCCTAAGATGAACTTGATATATCTACATTTATTTTATATTTATCAGCACATCTAATGCAGATGGGAACGAGCTAGTGACTACTGCAGAGGATTAATATATATATATATATGAGAAGAGGTGTACGCACATGAGTGCACAGGTTGTTGTTATTATTATGCACAAGTGACATGCAGCAAATTGTGACCAGAACAAGAGTGAGGTCTTGTTATACAAATAAGTCAGGGGTTGTCTATAAATTACACATACTGTTAAGTGTGGGGTTTTATTAAGTTTGAAGCATTTTGGTGGTTAATAATAATACAGCGGTACCTCGGGTTACATACGCTTCAGGTTACAGACGCTTCAGGTTACAGACTCCGCTAACCCAGAAATAGTACCTCGGGTTAAGAACTTTGCTTCAGGATGAGAACAGAAATTGTGCTCTGGCGGTGCGGCAGCAGCAGGAGGCCCCATTAGCTAAAGTGGTGCTTCAAGTTAAGAACAGTTTCAGATTAAGTACGGACCTCCGGAACGAATTAAGTACTTAACCTGAGGTACCACTGTGATCAGAACCCAAATTAGGAAAGTACGGTGCCAAGTCAGCAGGAGAGCTAGAAAGAGAAACTACCTTACCTGGAAATAATTATTGCTTCAGTTTCCACACTGGCACTCTGTACAATTTTGAAAGCTTTGCTGCTAGGAAAGAAGCTTTTCTGTAACCACAGGGAGCTTTGCATAATTCACATAAAGCTGAGTCCCTCATTTTCTTTTCTGAATAATTCATAATATCATAAAGGGGGGAAGTTCACATCTCTTTAACCTTTGAAGTAATAATATAGGACTTTTCTTTTTCTTTGCACCTCTGTCCCCCGCTTTCTGTTCAAAGGTGAACAAAAGTAGCAAAGGTGTCTTGCATATATGGTATTTGCAAAAGCTACTTCTTAATGTTTGGTCACCCTAGGGTGACCAAGAAACACAACCCTAGGGTGGAACTTTGCAGAAAGAAGGCACAATGCTTTGCTTTTCCTATAGGGAAAAATGAACTCTTGCCCTGGGGCAGTGCCCAAACATGCCATCCTCTACTGCTGAATCTGGATAGCCTGGTACTCAGTGTCTGTACTCCACCCCCACCCCACTGTGATGGACATTTCTACTAGGAATTGGTATTAAACACAACTGTGCAGTGAGGTCAGAGTGGTTATGAAGGGGCTACCACATTTATCCTCGCAACAACTCTGTGAGGTAGTTTAGACTCTAGAGAGATAAATAATGACTGACCTCAGTTTAGAATTTGAATAGGAAGCTCAGTGAGGATTTGAGAAGGGAGAGAGAAAGCTAGATACAGTGGTACCTCAGGTTAAGAACTTAATTCGTTCTGGAGGTCCGTTCTTAACCTGAAACTGTTCTTAACCTGAAGCACCACTTTAGCTAATGGGGCCTCCTGCTGCCGCCGCGCGATTTCTGTTCTCATCCTGAAGCAAAGTTCTTAACCCAAGGTACTATTTCTGGGTTAGCGGAGTCTGTAACCTGAAGCGTATGTAACCTGAAGCATATGTAACCCGAGGTACCACTGTAATTTCACTCACATGCCTATAGAATAATTTGGGAACTTTGTAGCTCCCAAGTTCAGAATGAGGAGGCTGAACTTTTCTTGGGGTGAGGCTGTGGCACAGCGTTCTACAGTATTAAGCTTGGTTAGTGAGAAGATGAGAAAAACTAGACCCTATTTATGCCAAAATGAATTGGCAGTCAAACAAAACCAAGCTGGTAGGTCGGTACTGGACTCAGCCCCACTTGATAGAGCATGAAAGCAAGGCTTGGGCAAAGATGCCCTAGGATTAAAATGGGAACAACAGACAATTTGTTCCAAGTGAAGAAGCAGCGTGGGATCCTCAAAGTTTTTGCCTGTGCATGAGCAGAGAGGTTTGCTATGCTGCTTTGTAAATGGAAACCGGTCACTAGCTCTAAGCCAGGGGTCAGCAACCTTTTTCAGCCGTGGGCCGGTCCACCGTCCCTCAGACCATGTGGTGGGCTGGACTATATTTTTTTTGGGGGGGGATGAACAAATTCCTATGCCTCACAAATAATCCAGAGATGCATTTTAAATAAAAGGACACATTCTACTCATGTAAAAACACGCTGATTCCTGGACCGTCCACGGGCCGGATTTAGAAGGCGATTGGGCTGCATCTGGCCCCCGGACCTTAAGTTGCCTACCCCTGCTCTAAGCATTGAAATCATGCCCAGAGCAAGCAGTCAGTGCGCCAGGCCTCCCTCCGCCTCTTTCCCTCCAGGCCCAGGACAGGATGGAGCCCCTGGCCAGAGGAGGAGCCGCACTTGCAAGCCTCCCTCCTCCCCCTCCTCCTGCCCTCAGCGGCCTCCAACCTCAGTGCCGTCGCCCGCCCGCTCGCTGCCCACTGGTAGACGTTGTGCCCGTCACGGGCTGCCGCGGGAAGGGAAAAGGCTCGGGCGGCAGTCGCGTCCTCCCGGGATGATCCCCGCAGGCGCACCAGCCATCAGGGCCGGGCCTGGCTCTCTCCGCGCCCTCTGGCCTTCCTCCTGCGGTGACAGCAGGCGAGGGATGCGGGCTTTCCTCCGCTTCAGAGCGGAGTGACTTCATCCACTCGGCTCCCCAGGCCTCCGGGATCTGTTTGGCTGCCTCTGGGGCTGAGATCCACCACTCATTTTTAACTTTTTTTTACTGCCTCCCTTCTAATTTTTGTTTTATTATCATTTTATTTTATCTAAATTATTGCCAGTCTGAGGAGGCGGGAGAGAGCTGCATTAACTCTCAGCTGATTATCTAGAAGAAGAAGAAGAGGAGTTTGGATTTGATATCCCGCTTTATCCCTACCCAAAGAAGTCTCAAAGCGGCTCACAATCTCCTTTTCCCATCCTCCCCCCCAACAAACACTCTTTGAGGTGAGTGGGGCTGAGAGACTTCAGAGAAGTGGGACTGGCCCAAGGTCACCCAGCAGCTGCAGGTGGAGGAGCGGAGACGCGAACCCGGTCCCCCAGATTACGAGACTACCGCTCTTAACCACTACAACACACTGGCTCTCTAGGACCTAGAGCAGGGGTGTCAAACTCAAATTCATCGGGGGGCCGCATCAGCAGTTTGGTCACCCTCAAAGGGCCGGTTGTATCTGTAGGACTATACATCATATGTACTTACAGTACAGGAGAGAAGGGTTCAGGCAGCCGTTGGATCTGTCACATCACAGGATGGCATGCGCTCAATATAAAAACAAGTGGAGGTTTCTTGTGTAGAACGGCCGGCACCGCTAGAGGGCAGACGTTCTCTGGCTTGTAGGCTGCCGCTCATGCGCTGAAGAGACAGCTTTCTTGTGTCAAAAAAAAAAAAAAAAGTGAGAATAAAAGGTGAAGGCCGGTGGCCGGCGGCGGCTATACGGGCCACATGACGAGGTCTGGCGGGCCGGATTCGGCCCGCGGGCCTTGTGTTTGACACCCGTGACCTAGAGGGAGGGAGAACTTCACTAGAAAGAGAACCTGTCCAGCTAACGCTGACACAAAACCCCACATGTACACTATAAAAAAAGAATGTAAGTTTCACCACCACTGCTCTTCTCCCCTCTCTTCTTCCAGAACCTTATACTGTACTCTACACTAATGTCTCACAGCAATTGTAACTGATATGTAGAAAAGATTTTGCCACCTGAAAAAGAGACAATGCCCGTACTTTTGTAAACAATAAAATATTTAATAAAAACTATTTTTTATAAATCATTGTGATGTCATGTGTAATGCCTGGGCGCGATGTTGTGATTCAACATCAGCCCCCCCCCCGTATCTTTATATTAAATTGATTGGGGTTTTGCAAGTGGTTTGAATCGTTTGCTATACTTTTATACTTTTTACAGTTTAATGCGTGCAGTAGGTTATGTCTAAACAAAGGCCCTGTACAAGTGAAAGTGTGCCTGAAATGTATTGTAACATGACATCAAATCTGGCTGTACAGAGCAGAGTGTTCAGGTTTCCTTTTGTTCTGCAGGCTGCATTGTTTATTCAGTTTAAGCCTTGAACTCAAAGAGTACACACAACAAAGAGTTGGACATGATACAAGAGCAAACCAGAGAGCATGCATTGTAAATCAAACATTGAGTGTTATTTTAGGGATTATAGAGAATTATTTCCCATTGTATTCTGTAAATATTACAGAGGTGTGCTATGTAAGCAGAGTGCTTGCACTCTTCTCCTGATTTCTTCCTCTTCTTCCCAAACCTATTGCTTTTGTAACGTTTGAAAAGAACTGTGCCAAACATACACAGGGGTTTCATTCTTAAGGTGTGAAGCGAACAAAATTTTTGTTGAAAGGGTTCAGTTATGAACCTTTGACTCATGTGAAGCTTGTGGTCCACTAAGACCCCATGATCCTTTCCACATGTACTCCTAGTAAGCCAGGTGCCCCCCATCTTATATCAGGTTCCTCCTGCCTAAGTGTAGAGCCTTACATTAGTCCCTCTTGAAATCCATTTTGTTAGTTTTCCAATCTGTTAAGGTCATCTTGAATCCCGATTCTGTCTTCAGCAGCATTGGCTACCCCTCCTCACCCCAAGTCTGGCACCCTAGCCACTATAGCACACTGCCTCTCAACGTAAACTCTTAATCTACAGTTCATACACCCTTGTTACAAATTCATGCCCTGTAAAATAACAATACAGTGGTGCCCCGCAAGACGAATGCCTCGCAAGACGGAAAACTCGCTAGACGAAAGGGTTTTCCGTTTTTTGAGCGGCTTCGCAAGACGAATTTCCCTATGGGCTTGCTTCGCAAGACGAAAAACAAAAACGTCTTGCAAGTTTGTTTCCTTTTTCTTAACACCGTTACTACAGTTGCGACTTGACTTCGCAACTCATAGAACGCGGAGCAACTCATAGAACGCGGTGTGGTAGCCTTTTTTGAGGTTTTTGAAGACTTTGGTGATTTTTGAAGCTTTTCCAAAACTTCTTTTAAACTTTTAAAACTTTTTTTGGGGTTTTTGGATTTTGGGTTGGGGTGTTTGGAATTCAAGGACTTGGTGTTGGGGAGGGGTTTCCAAGAATCTGGAAGCTTGTGTGTTTTTTTCCTGCATTTTTATGATTTTCTGTGACCATTGGGCCACTCTGCTGTTTTTTTTAAAAAAATCTGGATTTGAATTTCTTTGTGGTGGGTGGCTGGGGGAACAGTTGAGGAGGGGGTTCTTCAGCAAGAAGCAAAGAGTGGAAGAGGAACCTTCTTCGAGTTGTCCCCCAGAGTCTTAGAAAATGTACTGTACACTTTGTTGATTTTTAAATGTTTTTCTGTCATGTTTAGAAACTTAATTTATTGTTCCTTCAATTTTTGAAATGCTCTTTACAGTATGTGTGACTTTAAAGAGCACTTAATAAACTCTTGTTGTACCAAATTTGGCTTTGTTTGGACTTTTTTTGACCATAGGAACGCATGAATTGGATTTCAATGCATTCCTATGGGATTTCGTGCTTCGCAAGACGAAAAATTTGCTAGACGAAAAAACTCGCGGAACGAATTAATTTCGTCTTGCGAGGCACCACTGTAATGTTCCTTCCTCTGTTTTAAACTGGCTGGGTACATTGCTAACTTGCTGCAATGTGAGGGTAAAGCGGTTCACATGGAAATCCCCTCTTTTTGCCCCAAAGGCTGGGTTGTTTTTGTTGAGTGTGGGAACCAGGTAAGATTTCTCCTTACTCCGTTAGCTACATTCCAAGGTGTGGGATTGCATTCACTACAAAGTAATGCTGCCAGATGTTGTTGCAGTGCACACAAGCTTCAACATGACTGGATTCTTAGAACAGTTTGATGACTGCAACCATTTCTGAATATTAACTCTTTCTGCACTTTTAACAAAACTGAACAGCCTAGTCCTTGGACTCTTTTCTGTGAAATATGCAAGACTTGTTGGCTGTGTACACACTATACTTCTAAAGTGTGTGTGTGTGCATGCACGCGCACACACACATGTATTCATAACAATGAATTCTCAGCTGCTCACCAACCTGTGGTCCCCAAGATCCACTGGAGAAGTCAATGGCAGTTAAACTGGTATAAAATGCATATATCTGGAGTGTGGACATTATACAACAGAAAGTGGTGCAGCCGCTATATCTTACAGAGCTTCTAGGAGCATCCTATTTCAGGTCGCAGCGAAGGGATTGTTTTTTGAATACCACACTATATTAAAAAAAACCAAGAAACAACCCCCTTGTTTTTCTAAAACCAGCAGGTCAGAAAGGTTTGACCAACCAACCAACAAATCCTTTCGGGACATTCTGTGTTTCTGTGCATGAACATTTTGATATGAGAAACATTCAGACATGCTGTCCCCCAACGATACTCTGATGAGCAGATCTGTCCTGAGGTATACATAATCAGCTTTCATAGGAAGAGCATCAAAAGCTTCCTTATATTGGCTCAGTGTTGTCTATGCTGACTCTCCAGGGTTTTTCAGACAGTGGATGTTCCTAGCCCAACCTAGAGATGCCACATGACATTGACAAATAGAGGCATTTGGCTTAATTTAGAGTTTGACAGCACACGGCGCACAAATGCCAGTGTGGAGTGTGGCTTAGAGTGCCTGATTAGGTCTGAGTTCAAATCCTGAGCTCCTTGACAGAAGGGTGGGATACAACAGGAATGACATAAGAACTCGATGCCATTATGTGTGTGTGTGTGTGTGTGTGTGTGTGTGTGTAAGCCAATTTGATTGCTTTTTTAAATAACCCCAATCTCCGAGTGGTGTGAGATTCCAAGCGGTTTGTGTTTCCTTTTGGAAACAGGGCGCAGCGGAGACTCTGGTGATAGGTGGTTTATTTACACATCTATACAACCAGAGCCTGTGATGGTGGGGTTCACAGCATCTTGTTTCTCCCACAGCTGCAGCCTTGGATCTAAACAGACATCAGACATGGTGCTCTGACCCTCTCTCCAGCTGGCTACTTCCCCTCCAGGTCACATCGCTGCTTCTCTCAACTTTAAACTCTGGCTTTATCTGTTGAGAGAGGGGAGCCCACTCATTTGCCATCTTGCACTGAGCCCCTTAATCCCCCTTAATCTCATCACCCAGGCTATCACCTCACCAGGAGGCTATTCCTAGAAAGGAAGGTTGCACGAAGACCATTGCACTGTGACTCCAGGCTAGAAACCGGATTGGTGTGTGCACTTGAGAAAGGGAAAGAGAAATAAAAAATACTAGCTGCCAGGAAAACCAGTTATGCTATGAGCAAATGATTATCTCATTCTGCCTTCCAGTTCATCATGTAGAAGGAGACCCCTCTGGCATTCCACAGCTGTTACCCATCATATTTTCTTTGGGAAGGAACAATACTTCTGTCTTGGTTCTCACCTTGGCCCATCTTTATGTTGAGCTCCTATATGCTCCGATATGCTTTTGTGGCATCACAGGGAGTCTACAGCCAATGGTAGCAGCTGAGGAGGCATCATCCTAACCTTCTCAGTGCTCACAATGGTAGGTGCAACTCAGCAGCGATTTGTTCTTTTGCTTGGTTATTATTAAATGGATTTGTAGGTCACACTTTATCAGTGCTGATACCAGGGAAATGCACACCATAAACCTAGGGGCTAGAGGACATTTTTCAGCCAGACGGCTGTATTTCTTTCTGGGCAGTGTCCCAGAGGCCACATGCTAGTGGTGTTGGGGCCAGAAGAAAAAAGGAACAGGTCAAGGAATGTTACTCTCATCTTTGTACAGGAGGTTGCATTCTAGAGATTTCTACACCACCACTCCTCTCTCCACCCAGTTTATTAAGCATAATCACATCTGCCATGTATGAGCTAGTTGAGATTCCTGCATTGCAGGGGGTGGACTAGATGATCCTTGGGATCCAACTCTACAATTCTATGAAGGAAACACCCCAAGCAGGCAAAAGCACTTGAGGAGGGTTTGGTGTAAGGCCGGCGATAATGGTTGGACAGAGTGGTTTGGGGGGCTGCATTCCCACCCCTGTACTAGAATGAAAACAAATCCTGAAACTGAGACTCCAAGACTTTGGCCACCTCATGAGAAGAGAAGACTCCCTGGAAATGACCCTGATGTTGGGAAAGATGGAGGGCACAAGGAGAAGGTTGATGAAAGAGGACGAGATGGTGGGACAGTGTTCTCGAAGCTACCAGCATGAGTTTGACCAAACTGTGGGAGGCAGTGGAAGACAGAAGTGCCTGGCGTGCTCTGGTCCAGGGGGTCACAAAGAGTCCCACGAAGACACCACTACACGACTAAGCACCAACAACAAAACAAACACAGGGATTTCCAACATTAGTTGCACTCAGGCCTTGTCAGCCCTCTGGACCTGTTGCAAGAAGGCAAGTAGGTGTGGGACCATATTCTAAGGGCAGGCTGACCTGGGTGGGGCAGTGCCTCCTTTGCCCCCACTGTGCATAACCCATGATGAAAAAAGCAGATACATTGTGATAAATAGCAATGATTAAATAGCGCTCTCGTGCAACAAATCTGCTTCCATCACCAGCTCAAAAAATGTTGGGGTTGGAGTTTTTTTTTAAAAAAAAAATAATAATAATCAGGCTTTTTGCAGTTTCCCTCTGTCTCCAGCCTTTCACAGCCTGTGTGACTGCTGATTCTTTCTTCAAGGGAGCTTTTTTACACACAAGACCAGACACTACACTGAATGGCAAATCCAGACTTGAAATCTGCAGAAGTGCTTTAGAATGACATGTAGCCATGAAAAGGTAATTTGAATCTTAGCTAACTTGTGTGCTATGGCAAAGAGAACGATGAGAACTTGGAAGCAATCATAGGAGAAGTATTTATATAAAACAAGATCAAACCAGCCATTGAGAAAAAGAGGCAGGGAGACAAAAACACATTTCATATGATGAAGAGCCAATGCCAATTTTATTAGCCCAAAGAGAAATAAATCCTTGTTTTCCTTTCACTTCCAGCTGAAATCTTGTACTATTATTTCATCGCAACCATTTCCTCTTTAGTGATTCAACACCTGGTGATGGGGCTCAGCGATCAAGTTACAAGGAGATGAATGATCAACATATAAGAGGATTAACCCCTGAATCCATTCTTTATTTTGCATTTCCTGTTCTATGCAAATACTATGTACTTATCTGATTTTCTCTAATATAGAAATCTAGCCAACCAATCTCACCTTTTGAAACATTTGGGCGTCAGAAGAATGAACTGATAGTAACAGAATAGTTTAAAGTTGTGTAGCAGTCAGTGCTTCTGATTACTCTGCATTTAGACTAGTACTGGGATGAATCTTTTGATGCCTCCCCCCCCCCCCCCAGTTGACTGCTGGTGGACAAACTGAACATGCCCTCAAAATGGTGGTGAGAGAGAATATTTCAGAAACATTTCAGGGGGAAGGGATTTTGCACTGCACTTATTAAATGTGCACATGGCCATGGGGTCTTTATTCCTCTGCTCTTTCAAAAGTTTTGGAGCCTTGCTCACACTTGTGGAAGCATGAAACTCTCAGCATTCTGGATTCCAGCCCGGTTGTACTTCCTGGAAACCAGATTTATGGTTTAAATCTCGCAGGATTAACCACAAGCCACAATGAAGAACAAACCTTGTTACAGCTCATGGTTAGTATGAAGAGAGGCAAACAACGAACCCAGGTTCAGACTCTTCCTGAGGGTTTTCCAATCACTTTTGCTTGCACTGATGGATAAAGAGGGGTGTGGGGGTAGACACTAGCTTTTTGTACTTCCTTCCCTGCTTCACCTCTGGCCTCCTCTGCCGCTGGCATGTGACTCCCAGAAGGTTCCCTAAAGAGAATGCAGCTCTTGGACTGAAAATGTTCCCTCTGACTAGGGTGTGTCAGAAAAAGTTAAACTATTACTGGTGGTCTGCTGTTGTTGCTACAGAGGTTCTCCCACGGGCCTATAACAAATGTACATATTTAAGAAGCTCCCAGTATTCACTACCACAACTGAACTACTTTTGAACTAGTTTTGAATTATTTATGGGTAGGCAAACTAAGGCCCAGGGGCCGGACCTGGTCCAATCACCTTCTAAATCCGGCCCGCGGATGGTCCAGGAATCAGCATGTTTTTACATTAGTAGAATGTGTCCTTTTATTTAAAATCTCTGGGTTATTTGTGGGGCATAGGAATTTGTTCATTCCCCCCAATGTAGTCTGGCCCCCCAAGAGGTCCGAGGGACAATGGACTGGCCCCCTGCTGAAAAAGTTTGCTGAGTGTGCGGGACCCCACAACATTCCCCATGAAGGGGCAGGGCACCCACAAATTTTTGCGTGGGCTGCATACGCCACGGGGGCTTGTGCGCTCAATGTCAGCATGCCCAGCGGTGGAGCGTATGCTCCCACCAAGCGCCCCTCCAAGGGAGCCCGCTGTGCCCAGCCCAGCTGAGGAGTGGAGCAGCAATGCAGCCCTGGAATCTCCTTCCTCTCTCTGCTTCCCAGGTCAGACCTGACCCAGGAGTGGAGATGCACTTGGGCAGCCAAGTGCAGGAGAGGGGTGGCAACGCTCCCGCTGCCGCCTCTTTTCCACTCCACCCCCGGGTCAGACTTGACCCGAGAGCGCAACCGCGACTGTGTGTCGGAGCCAGGCTCCAAGTTGCACCCCCCTCTCCAAAATGCAGCCTGGCCGCTGTGGGCGTGCTGGCGGGCGTGTCCCGGGGCCAAGCCGTTGTGCCAAAATTATAGTGTAAATATGTTTCTATGTTTAGGGACCCAACCCCAATGATTGTGAACATTGCACTCTCAGCGAGCAAAAATGGTAGCAACTTGTATAATGTTTAAGGTCCAATTTAAAGTGGAAACTAATTCAAGGCTAGCTAGCTCATTACTTTCTTTCTGACATTCATTCCAAAATACAATTAATATTTTAAA
This sequence comes from Podarcis pityusensis, assembly GCF_964106645.2. Classification (NCBI taxonomy): domain Eukaryota; kingdom Metazoa; phylum Chordata; class Lepidosauria; order Squamata; family Lacertidae; genus Podarcis; species Podarcis pityusensis. Next base: position 57,029,900 of record NC_138037.1, read on the forward strand.
ACCGCTTGGAAACAGAAAGCTAGCTTGGAAGCTGTTGGGTCAAGGTCTTTCCTTCTTAATTATCTCTGTGGACATTTGCTTCTTAAGAAACTATAGAATAATAAATACCCTCAATTCCCTATTGTTCTTTTGAATCTATATGTCAAAACTTATATTCTAATATGACATGTCCAATAATGACATTTGATGAAAGAATACAATCCCACTAGGCTAGTTAATTGGTACTAATACTTGTTTAAAAATTACAATAGTAGAAAGTGTTCTTTTTTAAAAAATGGATCAATAGGAGACATTGCAATTGGTGCTTTAAGCTATGCAAAACTGCACTCTGTCTCGCAGTGGAAAAATGAACACCACAAATTCATAATTCTATATACAGATATTGAGGGCCAATTCACGCCTTGCTTTTTAAGCTTTAATGTGCATATGTGGCACTGTTCTTTTGGAATAACATACACCCATTTACATGGCTGGGTTGACCTGAAATACATAGAAAAGTAGAGGTCTGAGCATGGGTGTAGCCAAGGGGGGCAGGGAGGGGCAGCTGTCCCCCCTAAATAAATAAAAATACATAGCAAATTCTGCATCCCCCTAACAAAAGGTCTGCCCCCCCACAAAAGGCCTGTGCCCCCCCTAACAAAAATCCTGGCTACACCCATGGGTCTGACTCTTCCGTTTCAGTCTCTCTGCTTTCTTGCAAAAAACCCTGCATAACTGCTATATTGCTGTCTAAATTTAGATAACTTTTGCACCAAAGTTCAAAGCATAAATCAGCCCTGGTGGCAGCTGCCTGAGACTGTCCAAGGAATTCCCAGGTGAGCAGGTCATGCTGGATATATTGCAGTCCTATATCAGATACCAGGACATGAAAAGTTTCATGTTCAAATCTAAACATGTGTTTTGTTTAAAATAAACTCACCACCACCACTGAATTGCCTGATCTGAGTGAATGGCAATGTTTTCTCATTAGCATGTCTATGTAAACTCAAAATGCAGAACCCTGGTGCTTAATGCCCTTCAGGTCTTCACTTTATTCCGTGGGGCTTGTAGTCAGAGAAATGCCCATGCGCTCCTTTTTTTGAAGAGCAAGAGATGTGCAACCGTAACAATAAGAAAGAAGCCTGAATTCAAAGAATTCAGTAAAGTGGATCAGGCTTGGTAGACCTCAGCAGTGGAAATCATGGCAGATGGAGGAATAAGTTCACACCCATGGCTTCTTGCTAGAAACATATATCGAGTTTTGTGATGTTGGACAGAGAGAGGAGGGGAGGGAACAGGCAAACCTTAGTGATGCATATGGTAGCATTGACTTAGGAAACACAGCCAAGTCTATGGAATATTAGTGGTGTGTATGTGTGAGATGTATTGTTTATTGAAAGTATTGGTAATAAAGGTAAAGTAAAGGTACCCCTGCCCGTACGGGCCAGTCGTGTCCGACTCTAGGGTTGCGCGCCCATCTCACTTAAGAGGCCGGGAGCCAGCGCTGTCCGGAGACACTTCCGGGTCACGTGGCCAGCGTAGTATTGGTAATCCTACCTTCATTTGTAGGTGCTAGGACAGAAATATGCAGTCTAAACCAAAATGAAACAATAAGATTAAAATGACAAAACACAAAAATACAGACTTCAATTACAAATCACAGCACTAGCAGTGGCAAAAATTCAACCATGCTATACACCTTGAGCCTCTCCAAAAGCCTAGGCAAAATGTAGATACAACACAGTGGCTCAAAATACACCAATCAACTAAAGCTTTAGTTTATTAATTAATAATGACAATTTGATAATGAGAGCAAATTTTAATCAATGAGTATGAATTAAGTCCACATTTGTTTTGAGGTTATTTTGGTTCTGATGTCTTATAATAATAGGAGGTGACATGAATATTTAAGATCGCTTTTCCCAATTAACAATGAATGGTGGGCCTTGATTATAAATTCTCTCCCACTTCTTTCTACATCTCAAAATAGTGTGTATGCTGCAGTTTACAAAACTGCAAATATGTTTATTCAGTTAATGAATAATTCAATTTAATCAATTAAAAGGCAGGGAATTAAGCAACTAATACATTGTTATAAATACATAGATCAGAGTTTTAAATTCCTGAACCTTTCCAGAACAGCTGCTAATTTTAAGACACATTTGTGAAAGCATTTTCTTTTACAAGAGACTGAGGATAAACTCTCTTTTCTGTGGTACAAACACAGACTTGGTTGTTACGTAAGATTCAAGAACTTATCCGATATAAAAATGGGAATATTTTACAGTTAAAAAATACACCCCACCTGCAAAAATGAATTAATGAAAACAATCCCTGACCTGCAACATAAAAGCACACACAATTCATGGGTGTAGCCAGGCCTTTTGTTAGGGGAGGCAGGCCTTTGTTTTGTTAGGGGGGGGGGGCAGAACCTCAGTTAGCTATGTATTTTTATTGATTTTGGGGGGTGGCAGCTGCCCCTCCTTGGCTATGCCCATGACACAAATGCAACTGTACTAAACTCAGAGCTTTCTAAGATGTTTATCAGCCCACACTCATTTTCCAAGACGACAAGAGTGACTTAATGTTCAGGCTGTTGAATATCATTAACAGATTTGAAGTCTGTCTGACTTGAAAAGTGTTTTTTGAGTCTCAAGCAGTGCTTATCTTCTAATACAAAAGGTGCCAAAGCTGAAGGTTCCCTGGAAGACACATTTTTTGCTCTGGAAAGCATACCGTGAATCCCAGATGTGTGGGGCTGCTTGTGGTTTACTCAGCAGTGCGGGGGAAAGAGTCTCTTGGTTCTTGTTACTTCACAGGACTGAGCTCTGGAACTCAAAACAGCTTCCAGGGCTAGAGCTGTGGCTCAAATTAAGGCCCAGTTATGAGGTCCAAGTTTTCTAATTGAATTAAGCTGAAATGCACACATCGGATGGAGGCTTGAAGCCATATGCAAACGGAGGACAGGCACAGCAATAATTGGGTGGGGAGGGAGGGACAACGTGTAGGACAGTTGCACTGCGGTCACACCGAGAAGGGCTTTTGGGCTGTAGAGCCTCAGCACAGCCTTGGAGCACGAGGCATATTGACGCTGCACCGTCCTCCTGGTCACACACCCTGGGAACTGTAGTTCTGAGAGAGAGGATTGGAAATCTCTGAATGCCATTCTACACCTTACGACTTATGTAGAATGAGGTGGAAGATTTTTCTTTTAGGAGGGGCAGGGGTAGAGGAGGGGGGACCGTTCACCTCGGATGTCATCACTGAGGGGGGTGACATTTGGCACGCCGCCTGGCTGCGACTCCCAAGCCTACCCTGAGTCATCGGAGGAAGGGGCAGAGCTGCGTGCGTTGCCAGCGGCCTTCCCCCCTTCATTTTGACACCTTGGGGGAGGCTTGGGAATTGTGGGCGGTGCGCCATTGCCCCCTGCTCCTGGGCTGCTTCCTGGCGGGGGGAAGCCTCCCCCGAGCTGTCAAAAGGAAGAGGGAATGGAGGAAGGCTGCTGGCACAGTGGCGTGGCTCCCTCCTCCTCCTCCCACCGCTCAGGAAGCAGCCCACCATGGTGGCTCGTTCTGCCCCCATGGGCATCTTGCCCCCTGGGATGCTTGCCCCACCCCCTGGCCCTGCCCCCAGGTGCCGGAGCAGCTAGCTCTGCCTCCGGAATGGACCCCGTTTGCATCCTAAGGTACCACTGTACTCTTGCAAGTGTAGTTGTGTGTGCATGCGGAAGGTACCCAAATGCCATGGCTTCTGGCTGCCAGTGGTTGGGCTGCTGTGATGTCACAGCCTCTGTTGTCATAATAAAGAATCATAGTACATACAGCAGGTTGCTTTGGGGTAACAGGAGAAACCTTTGCTTCAACACTCAAGGTAGCAGGCAATCTTTATGGCTTAAAGTAGAAAGAAATGAGAGTCCAGCTAAACATACCTGAAAGTGCATCTCCACTCCCACCGTTCAGTCCAAACACTGAGGCCCAGTGCCGAGGGCCTTCTGGCGGTTCCCTCCTCTCCCTGCAAGAAGCGAAGTTACAGGGAACCAGGCAGAGGGCCTTCTGTGGAATGCCCTCCCATCAGATGTCAAAGAAATAAACAACTATCTGACGTTTAGAAGACATCTGAAGGCAGCCCTGTTTAGGGAAGTTTTTAATGTTTAATGCTGTATTGTTTTTAATATTCTATTGGGAGCCGCCCAGAGTGGCTGGGGAAACCCAGCCAGATGGGTGGGGTATTAAATAATAATAATAATAATAATAATAATAATAATAATGAAGAACTTACTAACAGTATGAGCTGTTTGACAATGGAACAGACTCCTTTCAAAGATGGTGGACTCTCCTTCGTTGGAGGAAGGTTGGATAGTCATCTGTCATGGATGCTTTAGTTGAGATTCTTGCATTGCAGGGGGCTGGACTAGATGACCCTTGGTGGTCCCTTCCAACTCTATGACTCTGTGCACTTAGGATTTGCTTCAGTTGTGGGACTTTTAAGCAAACCCTTTTTCTCTGAAGTTTTAGTTTTTCATTTACTCTTCACATCATCAATTGTTCTCATATAGCAAGAATGGGAAATGAGACATTGAAATGTTTGTCCCTATAACTCTCTTCTGACACTTATGATCCAGACCTTGTTTGGGAATCTTTGTATTTTAAATACACATGGTCCATGACTACTTGATCAAGAATGAAGAACAGTTATCGGTTGCCAGACATCTGTATTTGTTTATTTGCAGTGGAGCATTTGGGAAATGAGTAGAAATGAACAGATTATGTTAAATCCAGCCCCCATATAAACATTATGTTCGATTCCAAAAGAGGTTCTTGACTAGTACTGGTGAGTTCTGTATAAAGTATGCTTAGTGTTAAGGTTTAGTCTTATTATAAGTTATTGTAAGTTTAAGTTAAGTCTGCTGCAACTGGATTTCTTATGGACAGTGCCAATCCTGAATGTATTTGATTTCTGACCATTATGCTCATTTGCCTTCAGTAGCGGTAAAGCTCTGCACGTGCTGTTACTTTCAAGCCAATTAAAAGTTTGGGGGGTGGGGGTGGGGGTGGAGGTTCCAGCAGACAACGTGCTTCTGCATCCTGTGCCTTAGCCTGTCCTCACATTCCAGATCCCTCAAGCCCAATGGTTTAACCCCCCCCCCATTCTCTTTATCTTCGTCTGCGGCTCCCTGCTTTGTCGAGTGAGGCGTCCATTCCTGGTGCAGAACAGAAACGGAAGCCCCTTTCTGGCACCATTTTTTGCATGTGTGTAAGTGGGAGCGCATGTGTTGACAGGAACCTAAGCAGTGCCCCTGCTCTGCAGGACCGAGCTGACCCACACCACCTGGCAGCCCTAGCCTGCCTTTCCTGAAATTACCGTATTTTTCGTCCTATAGGGCGCACCGGCCCATAGGACGCACCTAATTTTTTTGGGGGGGGGAAATGAATAAAAAAAATATATCCCCCCCCGCCGCGGCTGCCGCCCCAAGCCTTGCGGACACTCGCCCGAAGCACGGGGAGCCCTCCGGAGGGCTCCCCGTGCTTCGGGCGACAAGCTCCCGCCCCAAGCCTCGCGCGCCGGCGGGACCTCCTGCCGGGCGCGCAAGGCTTGCGGACACTCACCGGGCTTGCAAGGCTTGCGGATAACTTCCTGAAGCCTGGAGAGCGAGAGGGGTCGGTGCGCACCGATGCCTCTCGCTCTCCAGGCTTCAGCGAAAGCCTGCATTCGCCCCATAGGACGCACACACATTTCCCCTTCATTTTTGGAGGGGAAAAAGTGCGTCCTATGGGGCGAAAAATACGGTAGTGTGCACATGATGGGGTGGGGGAAAATAAAATCAGAAAATAAAATCAGATCAGAAGCAGAAATATTTTGTTATTGTGAAGAAGGAAAGCAAGAAACACACAGGACACACATGCAGACATGGCCTTTCCTGCAACATTCTCCCTGTCCCCATAATGCTGGGTGACTGTTAAGGAAGAGGGGGGTTGCCTGGAGGGAGAGAGGGAGAGTGGGGAGGGGTAGAAGGAGAAAAAAACACAAAAGATACTCCTCACTTTCAGGTATTTTTAGATCCCTCCTTATAGCACACCAATCACACTACAGTGATACCTCGGGTTACATACGCTTCAGGTTACAGAACTCGCTAACCCAGAAATTGTGCTCCGGCGGCACGGCAGCAGCAGGAGGCGCCATTGGCTAAAGTGGTGCTTCAGGTTAAGAACAGTTTCAGGTTAAGAACAGACCTCCAGAACGAATTAAGTTCTTAACCCGAGGTACCACTGTATTTCATACTAGCATGAGAAAATTATCACTGAATTTTGTTTTTCTGCAGACTAAAGGAAAACAGGTAAACATTTCCAGTTAAATCCTAAAGTCTCAGTATTGCCTGGCTGGAGACGGGAGTGGATTTGTAACACGAAGGAACAGTTTCAAGGCTCTTATCTGTATGTAGGTTGCCTGATGTAAGACTGCCACCTAGCGAAAGTTTTGCTATATTTGCTGTTAAGCTATATATGTACAGTGACACCTCGGGTTGCGAACGCTGCGGGTTGCATGTTTTCGGGCTACGGAGTGTGCTGAATCCGGAAGTACTGGAATGGGTTACTTCCAGGTTTCTGCGCTCGCACATGTGCAGAAGTGCAAAATGACGTCACGCTCATGTGTAGAAGCACCAAATCGCATCACGTGCGTGCACAGACGCAGCACTGCGGATTGTGAACGCTGCGGGTTGCGAATCTGCCTCCCACACGGATCACGTTTGCAACCCGAGGTAAGACTGTACATTACTAATAATATAATAATAATTTATTATTTATACCCCGCCCATCTGGCTGAGTTTCCCCAGCCACTCTGGGCAGCTCCCAATCAAATGTTAAAAACAGTACAGCATTAAATATTAAAAACTTCCCTAAACAGGGCTGCCTTCAGATGTCTTTTAAAGACAGGATAGCTGCTTTTTTCCTTCACGTCTGAAGGGAGGGTGTTCCACATGGTGGGCGCCACTACCAAGAAGGCCCTCTGTCTGGTTCCTTGTAACCTCACTTCTCGCAATGAGGGAGCCGCCAGAAGGCCCTTAGCACTGGATCTCAGTGTCCTGGCTGAACGATGGGGGTGGGGACGCTCCTTCAGGTATACAGGACTGAGGCCATTTAGGGCTTTAAAGGTAAGCACCAACACTTTGAATTGTGCTCGGAAATGTGCTGGGAGCCAATGCAGATCTATCAGGACCAGTGTTATGTGGTCCCGGCGGCCACTCCCAGTCACCAGTCTAGCTGCCGCATTCTGGATTAATTGCAGTTTCTGGGTTACCTTCAAAGGTAGCCCCACGTAGAGAGCATTGCAGTAGTCTAAGTGGGAGATAACTAGAGCGTGCACCATTCTGGCGAGACAGTCTGCAGGCAGGTAGGGTCTTAGCCTGCGTACCAGGTGGAGCTGGTAGATAGCTGCCCTGGACACAGAATTAACCTGCACCTCCATGGACAGCTGTGAGTCCAAAATGACTCCCAGGCTGCACACCTGGTCCTTCAGGGGCACAGTTACCCCATTCAGGACCAGGGAATCCCCCACACCCGCCCGCCCCCTGTCCCCCAAAAACAGTACTTCTGTCTTGTCAGGATTCAACCTCAATCTGTTAGCCGCCTTCCATCCTCCAACCACCTCCAGACACTCAGACAGGACCTTCACCACCTTCACTGGTTCTGATTTAAAGGAGAGGTAGAGCTGGGTGTCATCTGCATACTGATGAACACCCAGCCCAAACCCCCTGATGATCTCTCCCAGCGGCTTCATATAGATATTAAAAAGCATGGGGGAGAGGACGGAACCCTGAGGCACCCCACAAGTGAGAGGCCAGGGGTCTGAACACTCATCCCTCAACACCACTTTCTGGACACGGCCCAGGAGAAAGGAGCGGAACCACCGTATAACAGTGCCCCCAGCTCCCAGCCCCTCTAGACGGTCCAGAAGGATGTTATGGTTGATGGTGTCAAAGGCCGCTGAGAGATCCAGCACAACTAGGAAACAGCTCTTACCTTTGTCCCTAGCCCGCCGGAGATCATCAACCAGCGCAATCAAGGCAGTTTCAGTCCCATGGTGAGGCCTGAATCCCAATTGGAAGGGATCCAAATGGTCCACATCCTCCAGGCATGCTTGGAGTTGTTCGACAATCACCCGCTCAATCACCATGCCTAAGAATGGTAGATTTGAGACTGGGCGATAGTTGGCCATGTTGGCCAGGTCTAAAGATGTTTTTTTAAGAAGCGGTTTAATGACCGCCTCTTTCAGCGGGGCTGGGAAGGCTCCCTCACAGAGGGAAGCATTCACCACCCCGAAGAGCCCATCGCCCAGCCCCTCCCGGCTCGCTTTTATCAGCCAGGATGGGCAAGGATCAAAGAGACAGGTGGTCGGTTTCACTTGTCCAAGCAGTCTGTCCACATCCTCAGAAGTAACAGATTGGAATTGATCCCATGTAACAAGACTAGACAGAACTCTAGAACTCTCCTGCCCTAGCCCTGCTCCCACGGTAGAGTCTACCTCCTTCTGAATCTGAGCGACTTTATCTGCAAAAAAACTTTGCAAAAGCATTGTAGGAGATCTTGGGGTCCCTACCAGGCCCTGGTGGTGCAGGTGGTTCCGATAGATTGCGAACCACCTGAAAAAGTCTCCTGCTGCTGTTTTCTGCAGATGCAATAGAGGTGGCAAAGAAGGCCCTCTTCACCGTCGCCATTGCCACTTGGTAGGCTCGACGTTGAGCTCTAGCCTGTGTCCAGTCTGATTCAGAATGAGTTTTCCGCCACCGGTGCTCTAGCTGTCTCAACGCCCTCAGCTCTGGGGAAAACCACGGGGCTGTCCGGGCTCCATGCAATCAGAGAGGGCGCTTCGGAGCCAGACAGCCAATAGCCCTGGTTAACTTCGCGTTCCAGCGGGCCACCAGGGAATCAGCTGAAAGGCCATCAACTTGGGATAAAACATCCCCTACCACTCTCTGGAAGCCAATTGGATCCATTAAGTAGCAGGGGCGGACCATCCGAATCGGTCCCACCTCTCTGCAGAAGGGAAGGGTTGTGGAGAAGTCCAGTTGCACCAGGAAGTGATCTGACCATGGCACTTCTTTTGTTTAGCTTTTAGTTAGTGTCAGATCACCAACATCTGTAGAGGTAAACACCAAGTCTAAGGCATGTCCGCAGCTATGAGTTGAGCCAAACTTATTCAGGGACAGACCCATGGAGGCCATGCTTTCCACGAAGTCCCGAGCGGCCCCTTGTAAGGTCGTGTCGGCATGGATGTTAAAATCCCCCAGGACAACCAAACTAGGTGTCTCCAGGAGCATATCCGCCACGACCTGAAGCAGCTCGGGCAGCGAATCCTTGGGGCAGCGGGGAGGTCGGTACACCAATAGGAATCCTGTACTGCCCCTATTGCCCAACTTCCAGAACATGCACTCAGAAAACTGGGTCTTCCCAATAGGATGCCTGGTGCAAACTAATGACTTCCTAAAAATCACTGCAACCCCCCCTCCACGCCCACAAGGCCTAGGTTGCTGTGCGTAAGAGAAACCTGGTGGGCAAGCAGTGGCAAGGACAGGCCCATCTGCTTCATCCAACCAGGTCTCTGTCACACATGCCAGGTCAAATCCTCCATCCACAATCAGGTCATGGATGGCAGTGGTCTTATGAATAATTGACCTGGCATTGCACAGCAGCACCTTCAGGTCATGTGGGTTTCCCTTGCTGATTCTAGTATCCATCCGGTCAGGACCAGACCTGGAGGCAGGGATAGTCCTCAAACAATGACTAAACCTGCCTCCTCTGTAATGACATGGTCTGGTCTTAGCGTAACTCCTCCTCCTGCCCGTGATCACTGAGATTGGGTGTCCCAGTGCATCCCCCCCTGTGGAACCTGCCCCAGCCATTCTATTGACTGAGGCAGCCCTGACCCTTCCCCTTAAAAATCAAAATATAAACTATATATTAACTTAACAAAAAAAAACCAAAAAACAAAAAAAAACAAAAAAAGCAAGAAACAATTATGTTAAAATTAAACTACTCCCCACCCTGACTAAATATTTATCCCACCCCAAGCAGAAATACAATAATAAAACAATATAATATTATAAAAAACCCACCATTTAAGGTGCAACAAATTGTTGTTGTTGTTTAGCCGTTTAGTCGTGTCCGCCTCTTCGTGACCCCCTGGACCAGAGCACGCCAGGCACTCCTGTCTTCCACTGCCTCCCGCAGTTTGGTCAAACTCATGCTGGTCCCTTCGAGAACACTGTCCCGCCATCTTGTCCTCTTGTTGTCCCCTTCCCCTTGTGCCCTCCATCTTTCCCAACATCAGGGTCTTTTCCAGGGAGTTAACAAATTAAAAGCACTTCAAACATTTAAAACCATTTTTGTCCCTTGCTGCAGGGAGCTGCTCAGGCCTCTAAACTGTGGCGGTGAGTGCAGGCCCTGCCCCCCCAGGCCCAATGGAGTTGGCAGGAGAAGGAGCTCCTCTCCTGCTTCTAGAGCTGCTTCTACTACTAGAATGGCCAGTGCATTCACTTCTTATCTCCTATTCCACATTCTACTAATGTTAAGACAGACAAACCGGTTTTCTATATTGCTATCTAACAATTATACACTGGTTAGTTTTTATTTAATCTCTCACTTCCCAGTTGGCTTCCATCTGTCTCAAGAGACAATGGAGTGTGCCTCTGCGGGTGAAGTCAAACCGCTACGTTAGCAGCACTGAAGTGACCTCCCCTGGGTGCAAGCCTGGGCAGTGTGTATGGAGGTCCTGGACTGCCCAGGCAACCCCCCCTCTTCAGCCTTGCTTGTGTGACCCAAGGAAAAGCAGGGTAATATGTTTGGCACTAGTTTGACTTCAGGAGTGCCTAGAAGGAAGTTGTGATAGGAATTTTATGGTCTTATTTATGGTCTTGTTGTTGTTGTTTAGTCGTTTAGTCGTGTCCGACTCTTCGTGACCCCATGGACCAGAGCACGCCAGGCACTTCTGTCCTCCACTGCCTCCCGCAGTTTGATCAAACTCATGCTGGTAGCTTCAAGAACACCATCCAACCATCTCATTCTCTGTCGTCCCCTTCTCCTTGTGCCCTCCATCTTTCCCAACATCAGGGTCTTTTCCAGGGAGTCTTCTCTTCTCATGAGGTGGCCAAAGTATTGGAGCCTCAGCTTCACGATCTGTCCTTCCAGTGAGCACTCAGGGCTGATTTCCTTCAGAATGGAGAGGTTTGATCTTCTTGCAGTCCATGGGACTCTCAAGAGTCTCCTCCAGCACCATAATTCAAAAGCATCAATTCTTCGGCGATCAGCCTTCTTTATGGTCCAGCTCTCACTTCCATACATCACTACTGGGAAAACCATGGCTTTTACTATACGGACCTTTGTTGGCAAGGTGATTTATGGTCTTAGGTATATGGTAATGTTCATAACCGCACATACATGGACCGCACATACATGGATCAGCACAGGAAGGCCAACCTGGAACCATTTTGATTCCTAAACTGACCAAATGTTTTCTCTGCAAGGTCAAACTGGAAAAGTCCCCCCATTGTCTCTTTCCTCACAAATCCTGTCTTAAGGACACATTTAAGATATGAATAGGGTGTGAGCCTGTGACCTGGCCCAGGAAATAAGTATTTTACCACTACAAAAGAATGGCCAGGCTCCCCAGGCAATCCAATCAAGTAACTTGCCAGACAGGAGATAAACAAGGACAAGAGAAAAACAACATTTAAATTTCTGTGATGTAGGGGGATGTATCTGAGGGGTGCTCTTAGGTTACACCCCTTCTGTGATGTATGCATAATGTTTCTGGGGGTGGTCTTGATCTAGAGGATGGGAATTTCAAAAGTCTTTATAAGCCCTTGCACAGCATTTTTGTGGGTCCTCCTCTTTTCCTGCGAGTGAGGGGAGCACCCTGTTGCAACAGATCAATAAAGATCAAGCTTACTAGCTGCTTTGCTTCTCAATATTCTCTGGTTGGCCTGTTATTCTCTCCTACCGATAGGGAACCTATGTAAGGACTCTATATGAGCTCTTGGATACCCCATAAGGGGAAAGGGCATATTTTTATTTACAACAAAGTCCAACCAACTTAGGGACTCCACTCTGGATATGTCCCTGACATTTTGCTGTACAGCGGTACCTCGGGTTACAGACGCTTCAGGTTACATACGCTTCAGGTTACTGACTCCGCTAACCCAGAAATAGTACCTCGGGTTAAGAACTTTGCTTCAGGATGAAAACAGAAATCGTGCAGCAGCGGCGCAGCAACAGTGGAAGGCCCCATTAGCTAAAGTGGTACCTCAGGTTAAGAACGGACCTCCAGAATGAATTAAGTACTTAACCTGAGGTACCACTGTATTCCGAATAGGATTCCTCGCAAGAAAAGGGAAAAGTTGACAGCTATGTCAAGACATCACCTTGATAGTGAACACTTGCAACTGAAACATTAACTTCCTCTTCCTTTGAATATAGTAGTGGAAATAATTAACTAGTTAGAAAGACTTAAAGTCTGATTTACATAATATTTATCCTTTATGATTTTTCACACCTTCTTAATATGTTTCTCCATACACAAAAAGCAGTTCAGTCATTAGAGTATAAATAAAGTACAAGCTTTAGTTGTGCTGCAAGCTTTAATCAGCTTCTTCAGATGATTTAACAACTGAAGCACTAATTGGACAATTGGCAGTCCCCCTTTGAATGGGTGGACTGAGAACGAAAGGCATGTCTGTTAGCATAATAGGGAAGGAACAAGAAAACACGGAAGTGGCCTGTTGGTGTGCACACCAGTGCAAGTTCGTTTCGAAGTCAGCCCCACTCTGTTCATCTTGGCTTACTCCCAGGTAACTGTGCATAAGAATGCAGCCTTAATTGCCCAGGATGATGTAACTCAGATTCGGGCCATTTCCATAGAAGAGCCACCCCATCCTGCCAATTCCCAGTGTAGAATCATAGAATTGTAGAGCTGGAAGGGACCCTGAGGGTCATCTAGTCCAACCCCCCTGCAATGCAGGAATCCTGCCCACAGCCATCCTTGGGTGGGATGGAACCACCAACCTCCTGGTTAATAGCTAGATGCACTGATCCATTGTACTACAGCCGTGGGGCAGTATATGTCATAATCAGAGCAAAGGGTAGTAAATAGAAATGGCATTTTAATGAATATTGAGTGGAGCTTTTTGCCATACAGAGTTCATAACATTGTTTGACTTGTGGGAGTTGGATGTGCTAACTAGGTACATCCTGATCCCAGACTCACAGAAATATATTGTGGACATACAGCGCTCTTTATATCAGTCGAGGCCTGTGTAGCAAGAGTGGCTCACTTTTGTTTTTGGCTGGCCAACCCTCCTGGGGTTGTCTGCCAGCAGTGGGTGTGGCCACCCGCACACTCATGTGCACACAGGACACACACACACACCAACAGGCACACAATCTCCCCAGGAGTTATCACCCCCTTCCAGCTCATGAAATAATAATAATCTGATTGTGAGTTGCATCCCCCACAGGGTCCTGGGCTGGGCAGGGTGGCTTACCGTAAGTTTTTATGCTCACCCTATTGCCATGTCCACTTTATTTACCTTTTTGCTGTTACTACCAAAATCAGTGGAAATTTGTGGAGGGGCATAAAAATGGGGGTGGCTGCTGGGCTACTTATTCACTTATTTACAAGCCACTTAATCAAAGAATTCCAAAGATGAAGCACATGGAACTATTTAAAAGAATTATCAATATACAAATAAAATCATGTTGGCAACTCATATGCCAGAGTATAGCACAGGGATCAGCAACCTTTTTCAGCCGTGGGCTGGTCCACCGTCACTCAGACCATGTGATGGGCCGGACTATATCTTGGGCAGGGTGTGTGTGTGAACAAATTCCTATGCCCCACAAATAACCCAGAGATGCGTTTTAAATAAAAGCACACATTCTACTCATGTAAAAAGCAGAACCCTGGTAGCTGGAAGCTGGATTATATTGTTATACATTGGCCACAACCCAACCCAACCCAAGTTAATGACTCTTAAGCCTACTGATTTTTCACTTTATTTAAAGGGGTTTTAGCTATGTGCCAGATAGTGACTATAGTTGTTGTGTGTTCCCCAAACTTCTCCCAGAGAAATAGTAGTTTGTTCCATTTATCGTAGGCATAAGATGAAAACAAGGTGGCTTCCTTCTCAGATATTCAGCAGCTCCATATAAAGACACTGCACAGTTAAAAAACAACAACAGCCCACGTCTGGTTAACGAGCAGTTAATTTTATTATATATAGCCAAAGGCCTTTACAATGGATGACAGCGAATAAAAGGAAAACATTCCTCTAAAATCATACAACATAACCTGAAGCTGTTTACAACATAAAAAACCCGAAATTTACAACATTAAATTTAAAATTGGAGTGCATTCACATAGCTGGAACGGAGCTTCTTAGCTGCCAGCACAAAATTGGCTACCTGGTGTATAATATATTGATGTTTATCTGTGTGGGTCGACCTGGAAGCCAATTAAGGATTGGCGATATAAATTTTCCTCTGGGTGTTGTATACAGGGGGCAAACCAGCAGATAGTGTGTGATGTCCTCTACCCGGATTGTATCCATATATACATTTGCGATCCATGTAGGGAATTCCCCGATATCTCCCCTCTAAATATGCTGAGGGCATCTATTGGAATCTTAGTTCTACAAAGGCCCTGAGTAGTTGTGGGAAGGTCAGTGTCTCAAGATAATGGGGCCTTGAGTGATTGTCTTAATTTGGGGGTACCAAGTAGGGTAACGGGCGGCAATTATGGATGCTCTGCTTTGGTTGGCATCGTGATCAAAAATCCAATTTCTAAGGCCATGTGGGTAAGGACTAATAAGTTCTCCATTTGAAGATTATAAACCCTAAGCTTATCTTGGCACTTTTGTGCCCAGCCCCCTGTCCTTCGTTGCTCTAACCAGCAGAGCTTAGTAAGGGGATGATCCTTGAAGGCGTTTAGCCTGTGCCAATACCTCAGATAGGCTAGATCAGTTCTGGCTGCTAGCGAGG
Source organism: Podarcis pityusensis (assembly GCF_964106645.2). Lineage (NCBI taxonomy): Eukaryota > Metazoa > Chordata > Lepidosauria > Squamata > Lacertidae > Podarcis > Podarcis pityusensis. The sequence continues at coordinate 57,044,908 of NC_138037.1, forward strand.
GGAGGCCCAACTCAGCTCCGAGGTGGGTTGCCGGTGTCCCACAGGGAAGCCCCAAAATCTGCCTCATAAATATATTTTGCCGGACCTTTATTTCAGATGTAACATCAGTTCCCCATATCTCAGCCCCATAGAGTATTTGGGCAATGATTTTACAGAGAAAGATCTTAATAGCTGGATTGATTAACTGCCCACCCTTTGAATGGAAGAACCTGTATAGCTGCCCAGTAGAATGGCCAGATATTAGCTTAATTGCTTCCAGATTGCTATAGTTGCTGTGTGTTCCCCCAGCTTCTCCCAGAGAAACAGTAGTTGGCTACATTCATTGTAGGCATGAGATGAAAACTAGGTGGCTTCATTCTCAGATATTCAGTACCTCCATATAAAGACACTGCACAACAACAACAGCCCACGTCTGGTTAAAGAGAGGAAGCAGCTGGTTACAGCATAAAGACTTCTATAAAGAGCCATAGTAACGAATTCCTTTTTCACAATCTTGAATTTCTGTTTCACATTCAAAACTAACCCTTCAAGCATGAGAAAGTGGAGAATTATTTCAAGATTCAGAACACAGCTGCCTTAATATATATATATATATATATATATATATATATATATACACACACACATACTTCACTAACTGCTGAAACCATCAACACAGAAAAAGATCAAGAATTAAGAAGGGCATAAAATTGTGGCTGGTTTTGATTAGATTTCCCCCAGTTAATGGTGTTTGTATTGATATGGGGAGGTTTGTCCAGACTCTGGTTTCCTGTGCTCTCTGCCCAGGACTCTACGGGACAACAGGGAGCGTGGGAAGTAGCTTTATGGCCAGGACTGCCTGCAGTGACCACAGCCCACGCCTGTCCCTTGCAGCTTTGTGGATTGGCCAGAACCATGACAGATCAAGGTGCCCAGCAGGTCCGGATTGTGGGGACTGACAGGAAACAAAGAATCAGAGTCCAGCAACTAGGAGAAAAGGTTTCGACAAAGACTGGGATTTGATTTAACTGGAGTGAAAGGAAGCGAAGGATAAAACTAAGCAAGTGCTGGCAGAACCCAAAAGAGCTGTATTTGGACCAAAAGCAGGGGCTGGTGGGATGTGAAAGGCGTCCCTCCCACCTTCTCTCTTAATAGGGAAACCTAGATTGTTTGTTCTATGGCTGCTTGCAGCTATGATCCACCTCTAGGCTTCTCCCTCGCTATACTCATGTCCACACCATACATTTAAAGCACAATGCTTCCCCCAAAGAATCCCAGGAACTGTAGTTTGAGATCTCCTTAATCATCAGTGCCAAAAAGCACAATTCTGGAGAAGAGAGGCTCCTTCTGCCTCCCCTCAGTTGACCCATTGGGAGGTGGAATCATGATGAGAAGGATACCTGTTCAGTGAGTTTGAGTTTGGAGACGGAAGTCAGCCAAGTGTGCTTGTCTTGGGGGCCTGAGCACAAGTATGGGGGCAATTCTCCTTGAGCCTGTGCCAGTTGGAGTGACAGATGGTCAGTTCAGGGGCAGCAGCTGGAACTGATTTTAGAAGCTCAGCTAAACTCAGGAAGATCTTCTGCAGACCCACAGCAAATTTTGTACAGCAGAAAATCAGTTTGTTAGTAAAAATGTACATTTCCAATCTGCTGTGAAATGAAAGTTACTTCTATAAAAGTATTATTGAGGTTCAAGGGAGCACTATTATTGTTTTATAACTGGGCTACGATGCCACCTGGTGCCAATACTTGGAATGTAAGAATATTAATATATTGCACTCTCCTTTCAATAAACATGTTTTGGTTGCTATGGTGATAATGTGGTGCAAACTACACCATACTGTCTTGGACACTGTCATTTATGAGAAATGGCTACCAATTTTTATCCCGGATAAGCAGCTGTCCATTATGCATAACGTATACATGTAGAGTACACTATACAGGAGCTTTATGCTAATAGACACTAGCATTTCAGAAATGCTAATTGTTGAGAAAATACATTGAGAAAAGCATATTATCAGATGAAGGGTCACAGTTAATTTTCAGTCCTGTGGTCCATTTCCTACAATTGTCTCCTGATTAAGTTTAGATTTCAGGGAAAGAAAGAAAAAATTGCAGGCAAGAAATGATGGACAAACCATGTTCAGGAGCATCAGTTCCAGTTAACAAATGGTTGGAAAGTTATTTCCTGTATCTAAAGAGCCCTCTTTCCTCCCAAATACCTCTTCTCATGACAGAAAAAGGAAGGATGGGTGGTGTTATTTTGCCTGGGAAGGAGGGAACTGGCACAGGAGGCTGGCTAGCAGTGGAGGCAAACCCCATTTTGTTACTGCCTCCTGCATTGTTTTTGCTGTGTTAGCAGCACTGAAGTGATCTCTCCAGGGTGCAGGCCTGGGCAATTGTCTGTGGAGGTCCTGGGCTGCCCAGACAGCAAGACCCACTCTCAGCCTTGCTGGTGTGGTCCCATTTTGTGCCAAACCTAAATTTGAAAAGAGCGGATTCAGGGCACTCATAGCAGGGAGTGTGGGGTGTAAGTGGAGTTTGTATTTTGAAGTCCCACTATTACAAACTCACCCCCCCCCCCCAATATCTAGGCTGTGGTTAAAAATCAGGATCTGGCAAGAAGATCCATACTTCATCAAAATGAGAAAGTGCATTACTTTAAAACACTCTGAATTTTTCTAAAACAAAAATAATTAGGGTGTATCCAGTGTTTTAATTTTAGCATCTCAAAGAGGACACTGGGTTGCAATATGGAAAAAAAAGGATTCTGATGTCAATCATTTCAAATATATGTACATGCAGGATGCCTTAACAGCTGTCTTAGCAGTTTTGTGTCTGGCTGTACAGTGAAAAGTATGGTGTGAGAAAACTCATCATTTCATAATTCTTCCTTAATCTATAAAGTACATTCAGTCCTTTTTTCTAAAAAGAATGTTTAGGGGTACTCTCATTTTGACTCAAGAAAACCACCATTTTATGTTTCAAATTGGGAAAAATAAATACAGTACACTGTTCCACACATTAAATGCTCGCTTCCATCTGAGACTCAGGAAACACTGTGAAAGGAAATGAGGCCGCCATCGGGTGTAGCAACAGAACTGACAATTCACAGTGCTAGAGAAGAAACTAAATTTTTCTTAAAAAAATTAGTTTATTCTCCCATTAGATTCACAAAATGCTTAGGGGTATGCGTCTCCCCGAGTCTCCCCCCCCCCAAAAAAGCACTACATTCAGTTATTGTTTTATTATTAAATTCTATAGCTCAGTGGACAGAGCATGAGACTCTTAATCTCAGGATTACGGGTTTGAGTCCCACGTTGGGCAAAAAGATTCCTGCATTGCAGGTCAAGGACTAGATGAGCTCGTGGTCCCTTCCAGCTCTACAGTTCTATGATTCTATGATTCCCTGACAGATAAGAGTAGGTTTGGAGGCTGGAAATCTGAAATCTGTTCATTGGGGATTGTCTCCTAACTTTAGTGGAATTTTGTTGATACCAAAACCACAACCAGTCTCCACATTAGATTAGAGGCCCTGAATGTGCAACATGGCCCTTTTCAAAGCTGTCTGTCCATTCAGTCCCCTTAACATAGGATGTTAGGATGGGATAGGATGGGATGAAAATACCAACACATTTCTTTCCATTGTAGAAACAGCATTGAGAGAAGCTGGAGATTAACCAAATATTTGTAGATTTCTTACCTCATAGACTGAGGAAAGGAGCAAGGGAAAGAGGCTCCCACTCAGAGAAGGGGTTGAAATGTTTATTTGAATCAGAATGAGTCTTGAAAATACTCAAACTAAGAAGCCAGTTGTTTTATTTTACCCATTTTCTAATTGTGCCTTAAATATTCTGTTCATCCGCATCTAAATGAACGTCCGTCCCCCCCCCCCGTATCTAAAATTTCTGTGTTTCTAAAATAAATAAATAAATCTGTCATGGGTGGTAGGGAAGCATTTGAGCAGGGGAAAATATTGTAATGTTTTGAAAAATATTAGTTAATGTTTAAAACACTGGATAGAAAATGGAATCTTTTATTTTTTAAATCTGATCAACTGTCAAAAATACTTAGTATGTGTGTGTAAAAGAGCTCAGGTGCTTCCTAGATGCTATTTGTAGTGACTGAGGAGGAACCAACCAACTCCTGCTCAGGAATTAAGCCCTGAGGCACTCATGATGATATGAAAAAACATTGTGCATTCATGACTATCTGTCTGTTGGAGGACCCAGTGCTGCTGTGTGGACAGGAATGATTTAATCCTAAAAAAATACTGTGTGTATGGGAACACTTTAAAAATAGAAACATTTCTCTTCTTTTTCCTTCATTCCCAGTTTTACTTTCATTAACACAGTACCTGCAGATGACTTTCAAATTCAGTCCATCTTTTCCCCTCCCTAACCCTCATTCAGGATCAGAGTTCTGGAATTTAATCTGTTTGGAAAAAGTCCAAAACAGAGTCCGAGAATGGCCTTCGTGAACTCTTGTCATGATCCGGGCCCTTCTGTGGTTGCTGGTGTTCTTTCTGTTCTAGGTTCTTGCGAGCCTTTCCTTGCTCAACGCAGAGCTTTCTATGAGCTCCTTCTGGCTCAGTAGCACCCAGTTTCTGTATGAACTTGCATGCCTCATGAATCCTTTTAAAAACAGGTTCCTGAATTTGTGATGGATTTTTATTCTGTGCTTCTGTTTCCTCCAAGGTCTTTTTCTGTGCTCCCTCCAATTCTACCGTGCCCTTTTCAGTTGCCTTCTGTTCTTCCAGGGCCTTCTTCAGAGCCTTCCCTTGTTCCTCCAGAGCTGCCTTTCGACCCTTTGCCAATTCCTCCATAGCAAGATGAGCCCTTTCTTGTTGCTCAAGGGCCTTCTTCTGCATTCTTTGCCGTTCTTTGCTCTGTTTTTCTTCCAGCTCCTTAAGCATCATTTCAGCTTTCTGCTGCTCTGCTAGGGCTGCCTTCCGGGTTCTTTCTTGTTCCTCCAGAGCTGACTTTTGAGCCTTTGCCAATGTCTCCAGAGCAAGGCGAACCCTTTCTTGTTGCTCAACAGTCTTCTTCTGTGTTCTTTGCCGTTCTTTTCTCTGTCTTTCCTCCAGCTCCTTAAGCATCTTCTCGGCTCTCTGCTGCTCTGCTAGGGCTGTCTTCCTAGCTCTTTCTTGTTCCTCAAGAGCTGACTTTTGAGCTTTTGCTAACTCCTCTGTTGCAAGATGGGCTCTTTCTTGTTGCTCAAGGGCCTTCTTCTGTATGATTTCCTGTTCTTCCAAGGTTTTTCTATGTCTTTCCTCCAGCTCCTTAAGCATCATCTCGGCTCTCTGCTGCTCTGCTAGGGCTGCCTTTCTAGCTCTTTCTTGTTCCTCCAGAGCTGACTTTTGAACTTTTGTCAATTCCTCTATAATATGTTGAGCTTTCACTTGTTCCTCTACAGCTCTCTTCTGTGCTCTTTCTTGTTCCTCCAACACTTTGTTTCGAGTTTCCTCCAGTTCAATATGCATCATCTTAGTTTTCTGCTGTTCTTCAAAGGCTATCATCTGAGCTCTCTGCTGTTCCTCTATAGACTTAGCATGTGCTCTCTCCAGCTCTTCCATAGCCTGCTGGGCTATCCTTTGTTCCTCTAAGGCCTTGTGTTGAGCTCTTTTATTTTCCTCCAGGGCCTTCTTTTGAGCAATGTCTAATTCTTTTAAGAGCTTCTGAACTCCCTCTTTTTCTCTCATCGTTTTCTTCTCAGCCCTTTCCTGCTCCTCTTGGAATGTCTTCTGAGTCCTTAGGAGTTCTTCCAGGGCTGCCTCTGCCACCTTTTTTTCTTCTAGAGACTTTTTTTGTGCTAGTTCCTGTTCTTCCATGACTGCCAACTGGGCTTTCTTCTGCTCCTCCAGCGCCTGCTGATGAGCTCGTTCCAGAGCCTCCAGAGCTTTTTGCGCTTTCTCCTGCTCCTCCAATGCCTTCTTTTGGGCAAGCTCTAATTCTTCTAGGGGCTTCTGAGCTACCTCTTTCTCTCTCATTGCTTTCTTTTCAGCCCTTTCCTGCTCTTCTTGGATCTTTCTCTGAGCCCTGGAGAGTTCTTCTAGAGCTGCCTCAGCCCTCTTCTTCTCTTTCAGAGCTTTTTTCTGTGCTTGCTCCTGTTCCTGAAGTGCCTGCTTATGAGCTCTTTCCAGTGCTTCCAGAGCATTCTGGGCTCTTTCCTCGTCCTCCCTGGCCTTTTTTCTGGCTGTCTCCAAGTCCTCAAGGGCCTTCTTCTGAGCAAATTCTAATTCTTTTTTAGTCTTCTCAGCTCTCTCTTCTTCTGCCATTGCTCTCTTCTCAGTCATTTTCTGTTCTTTTTTAACCTTAGTCAAGAGTTTTTCCAGGGCTTCCTCTGCCATCTTTTTTTCTTCTAGATATTTCTTTTGTGCTAGTTCCTGTTCTTCCATGGCTGCCAACTGGGCTTTCTTCTGCTCCTCCAGCGCCTGCTGATGTGCTCTTTCCAGAGCTTCCAGAGCTTTCTGAGCTCTCTCCTGTTCCTCTAGAGCCTTCTTCTTTGCGATCCCTAATTCTTCTAGGCCCTTCTGAAGTAATTCTTTTTCTTCCACTGCTTTCTTTTCAGCTATTTCCTGCTCTTCTTGAAACTTTCTTTGCACTCTCAGGAGTTGTTCCATGGCTGCCTCAGCCCTCTTCTTTTCTTCTAGAGCTTTTCTTTGGGCTTGATCTTGTTCTTCCATGGCTACCACCTGGGCTTTCTTCTGTTCCTCCAATGATTGCTTACGAGCTCGTTCCAGAGCCTCCAGAGCTTTCTGAGCTCTTTCCTGTTCCTCCAGTGCCTTCTTTTGGGCAATCTCTAATTCCTCTCGGCTCTTCTGAAGAACTCCTTTTTCTTGCATTACTTTTTCCCCAGCCCTTTCCTGCTCTTCTTGAATCTTTCTCTGAGCCCTGGAGAGTTCTTCTAGAGCTGCCTCAGCCCTCTTCTTCTCTTTCAGAGCTTTTTTCTGTGCTTGCTCCTGTTCCTGCAGTGCCTGCTTATGAGCTCTTTCCAGTGCTTCCAGAGCATTCTGGGCTCTTTCCTCGTCCTCCCTGGCCTTTTTTCTGGCTGTCTCCAAGTCCTCAAGGGCCTTCTTCTGAGCAAATTCTAATTCTTTTTTAGTCTTCTCAGCTCTCTCTTCTTCTGCCATTGCTCTCTTCTCAACCATTTCCTGTTCTTTTTTAACCTTAGTCAAGAGTTTTTCCAGGGCTTCCTCTGCCATCTTTTTTTCTTCTAGATATTTCTTTTGTGCTAGTTCCTGTTCTTCCATGGCTGCCAACTGGGCTTTCTTCTGTTCCTCCAGCGCCTGCTGATGTGCTCTTTCCAGAGCCTCCAGAGCTTTCTGAGCTCTCTCCTGTTCTTCCAGGGCGGCCTTCTTAGCAAACTCTAATTCTTCTTGGCTCTTTTGAAGTACCTCTCTTTCTTCCACTGTTTTTTTCTCAGCCCTTTCCTGCTCTTCTTGGACTTTTCTCTGAATCCCTAGGAGTTGTTCCATGGCTGCCTCAGCCATCTTCTTTTCTTCTACAGCTTTTTTCTGGGCTCGGTTCTGCTCTTCCATGGCTGCCACTTGGGCTTTCTTCTGTTCCTCCAGCGCCTGCTGATGAGCTCTTTCCAGAGCTTTCTGAGCTTTCTGAGCTCTCTCCTGTTCCTTCAATGACTTCTTTTGAGCAATCTCTAATTCTTCTCGTCTTTTCTGAAGTGCCACTCTTTCTTGCATTGCTTTTTTTTCAGCCCTTTCCTGCTCTTCTTGGATCTTTCTCTGAGCCCTTGAGAGTTCTTCTAGAGCTGCCTCAGCCCTCTTCTTCTCTTTCAGAGCTTTTTTCTGTGCTTGCTCCTGTTCCTGAAGTGCCTGCTTATGAGCTCTTTCCAGAGCTTCCAGAGCATTCTGGGCTCTTTCTTGTTCCTCCACAGCCTTCTTCTGAGCAATGTCTAATTCTTCTAGGCCTCTCTGAAGCACCCTTCTTTCTTCCATTGCTTTCTTCTCTGGCATTTCCTGATTGTGCGGGACCTTTCTTTCAGCCCTTGATAGTTCTTCCTGGGCTGCTTCAGACATACTTGTTTCTTCTAGAGATTTTTTCTGTGCTTGCTCTTTTTCCATGATGGCCATCTGAGCTTTTTTCTGCTGCCCCAGAGCCTGTTTATGAGCAAATTCTAAAGCTTCTAGGGCTTTCTGGGCTCTTTCCTGTTCCTCCACAGCCTTCTTTTGAGCACTTTCTATTTTTTCTAGGGTCTTCTGAGCTTTTTCTTTTTCTTCAATTGTTTTCTTTTCAGCCATTTCTCGCTCTTCTTGAAACTTCCTTTGAGTTCTCTGGAGTTCTTCCAGAGCTGCCTCAGCCATCATCTTTTCTTCTAGAGATTTTTTGTGTGCCAGTTTCTGTTCTTCCATGGCAACCACATGAGCTTTCTTCTGTTCTTCCAGTGCTTGCTTATGAGCACTTTCCAGAGCTTTCAGAGCTCTCTCCTCTTCCTCAAGGGCTTGTTGCTGAGCTCTTTCCTGTTCCCCCAGGACTGTCAGTCGAGCTTTTGCCAGTTCCTCCAGAGCTGTTTGCTGAGCTCTTTCAAGTTCCTCCAGAGCTAGCAGCTGAGCTTTTGCCTGCTCTTCTAGGATCACTTTGTAAGCTTTTTCTTGCTGATAGAGTAACTTCTGATGTGATTTTTCCTGTTCTTCTAATAACCTTCTCAGAGAATTCTCCTCTTCATCCAGTTCTTCTTGATAAGCTCTAAGCTTTTCCTCAAGTTCCTGCTGAAGGGCTCTTAACTGTTCCTCCAGCTCTTTCTGATGGACTGTTCCCTGGTATTTTACTTCCTTGTGCTGAACTCTTTCTTGCTCCTTCAGTAGCTTCTGCTGAAAGTTTTCTTGTTCATCAGTCTCCTTTTCAAAAGACCTATATTGTATCCATATACTTTCTTGCAGACTTCTTTCCACCTCTTCCTGGGACATTCCCTCCTGTTTCCTTAGGACGGTGTGTCTGACTCCCTGCCATTCCTTCATGGTTTCCTTCCAAGCCCTTCTCTGGTCTTCAGTGGCTACCTTGTCATCACTTTCTAACCCTGCAAGTATACTTTGTGGTCTTTCATGCTTCTCACAAACTTTGTGAAGGCTTTCTAGAAGCTCCTTGTACTTCTTTTTCTCAAGTTTCCGCTCATGCTTTCTCCAGTATTTGGCAATTTTCTGAGCCTTTGGCTGTATCTCCTTCAACACGGCATAGGATTCTTCATCATAATCCAATTGGCAGGCCAAGGCTAGGTCTTTAGCAGCCCTCTGCCAGTAACCAAGTAGCTGCAATGCTCTTCCTCTCCACTTGTAGGGCTGAGCCGAATCAGGGTTGATCTGTATGGCTTTGTCACAGTCCCTAATTGCAGCATTTGGTTTCTGAAGCTTCATATAGACCTTGGCTCGGTTTGCATATAAAATCGTAAGGTGTGGGTTTAGTTTAATAGCTTCCGTGAACAGATCTAAAGCTTTAAGAAGTTCGCCTTTATTGATTGCATCAATAGCTTCTCTTTTCTTTTCACTGGCCTGTTTTCGCATTTCCTCTGTTACTTTCAAGTTTTCATCTCCCATCTCTTGAGGAACATCTTCATCTGGTTCAATCACCTCTTCAGTATCAATTTCCAATTCACTCTCCTCACTCTCTGATTTGATGCATTCAGAATCACTCTTAGTTCCCTTCTGAATCTCTAGTTCCTGAATGTCAGATGTTTTGTATTTTTCATGTGCTATGAGTTGACCTTTTTCCTGTTCTGCAGCATATAGAGGATAGGCTTTGCATTGTTCCTCTGGAAAATGAATAAATGGTTCATGTTCTTGGGCACGATCATATGGAACTTCCTTTTCTTTGGAGAGTTTAAATTTACTCCTTTCTTGTTCTTCTGAAATGGCATCTTGGTGTTTTGGTGTTTTCAATGGAATCTTTGTCTGTGTACTCTCTGGGTCCACAAGGGCTTCTTTCATCCTTTCCATCTTTTCCGTAAATGATTCCGTATTACATTTTTCTTCATGCTTTCTCCAACATTGAGTGCATGACTGGGTCTCTGCTTCTACCTCCTTCAACATGGTATATGTATTTTCATCATAATCCAACTGACAGGCCAAAGAAAGATCTTTAGCTGCCTCCTGCAAGTATCCTAACAGATGAAATGCGCCCCCGCGCCACTTATATGGTAATGCTGCATCAGGGTTTATTTTTATAGCTTGATTGCAGTCGCTTATGGCAGCATGTGGCATACGCAGCTTTAGAAAGGTACTGGCTCGGCAAACATACAAGTTGGCACACCGGGGGTTTAATTCAATAGCTTCAGTGAACAGGTCAATGGCTCTTTGCAGTTCACCTTTATCCACTGCATCAAAGGCTTCTTTCTTTTTTTCATTGGTTTGCTTCCACATCTCAACTGTCTCCACATTTTCATTTAGCATATATTGGAACTCATCCTCATGATCTAGTTTGCCATTTGATGTTTCATTCTCCAATGGTGTGCTAAAATCTTTCTCTCTCTGATCTTCTTCATCATCCTTTGAAGTTGCCTCTACATTCTTAACCTGCTCCAGTAACTCAGATTCCTTGTATCTTAAGGCACACTTTGCACGTGTCTCAGAAATCCTTTGAAACCCTAACTTCAATCTTCTTACCACAGCATTGGCTTCTTCTTCATACTCCAGTCTAGAAGCTAAAGCAAGATCACAGGCTGCCTCTTCCCAATGCCCCAAATTCTGGAATGCTTTCCCTCGCAGTCTGAATGACTCTGCTGATTTGGGATTCAGTTCAATGGCTATGTCACAGTCTTTAATGGCAGCCTGTGCCTCCTGCAACTGCATAAAGACATTGGCCCGGTTAATGTAGGAACTAGGAATATGTGGATTCAACTCAATGGCTTCAGTGAACAAATGAACTGCTTTCTGAAGTTCACCTTTAGCTAGGACTTCAAATGCCTCCTTACACTTTTCATTGATTTGATTCCTCATCTCTTCAGTTACTTTCAGACTATTGCATCCCAGTTCGTGGATATTGTTCTGACATTGTTCCGTTTCCTCACTACAAGCCCCAAAATTGTTCTCCTTGCTTGGATCTTTCAGAAGCTTATCACCAGCTTCACCTACACAAATGTTGTTTGTTGTATGTAGTAAGGAATTATTTATGTTTCCTAATGATTCCCGAAGGAAGACTCGATCTTCAGAATTAGCTAAGTTCAAGTAAGGCTTGACCTGGTCATGTGTGTCACTGTGAACTTTTCTTGGATCCATGATGAAGGGAAAAGATGAACAGATGCAGGAGATAGTTGGGCCTTAGGAAGGAAGGAAGAATTTATGGAAGCTGGCTTGAGAGTTTAGTTATTAAGTTTATGAGTGGCCTGATGGAAAAAGGCCCTCATAATTCCTCTCTGCCATGGCCCTACTTCTATATCTACAACTATTTCTTAATGTGCCAAAACTGAGTCTTAAAGACTCAATAACAAAGGGAGATTTTGTGATGTCATCAGTCTCATCATCACTGGAATTTTGAGGCAAGTTCTTAAGGTCATGTAATGCCAACAATTGCCTATAGTCCTTTCTTTTTCATTTATATGCTATGTTTAATGGTATGAATAGTAGTTTTTACTGATTTTTCACCTGCACAAAAATGCTTACAATCAAAAAGAAGAAGTTGTTTACATCATTAGATGGAAAACTGCAGCTTGCTCACTTTCTGGAATATCCCATCAGCATCATGCTTCTCTTCTTGAAAAATCACGACACTGATTTCTGACTTCATTGTAACTCAGGAACTGGTATGTTTTATACAATGATACATGAATGTACTGTGTACAGTGGTACCTCGGGTTACATACGCTTCAGGTTACACACTCCGCTAACCCAGAAATAGTGCTTCAGGTTAAGAACTTTGCTTCAGGATAAGAACAGAAATCGGGCTCTGGCGGCGCGGCGGCAGCAGGAGGCCCCATTAGCCTCCTAATGGGGGTGGTGCTTCAGGTTAAGAACAGTTTCAGGTTAAGAACAGACTTCCGGAACGAATTAAGTACTTAACCCGAGGTACCACTGTACAGGGTTATCTACCTGACATTAGGTGAGCATTGTTAGATTGTTTGTTAAAGCATTGCTTTAAATTGTTTTTAATTCTGTAACCCATCCTGTGACCTTAGGATGAAGATTGGCTAATAAATAAATAAATAATCAATGAACCAAGGAATTGAATGCCAGATTGGAAAACAATAAGACTCTTGCCAGAGTAGTACATGCTCTGGTTATCTCCCGCTTGGAATACTGCAATGCGCTCCACGTGGGGCTACCACTAATCCAGAATGCAGCAGCTAGACTGGTGATTGGGAGCCGGCCACCAGCACCATATAACACCATTCCTAAAGGATCTGCATTGGCTCCCAGTAAGTTTCCAAGCACAATTCAAAGTGTTGGTGCTGACCTTTAAAGCCCTAAACAGCCTTGCTCCACCTCCATTGTTCAACTCCAAGGGCCTCCTAGCAGTGCCCTCACTGAGAGAAGTGACGTTACAGAGAACCAGACAGAGGGCCTTCTCGATAGTGGTGCCCTCCCATCAAATGTCAAGGAAATAAACAACTATTGAACTTTTAGAAGTCATTTGAAGGCAACCCTAGATTTAATGTTTGATATTTATTGTATTTTTAATATTTTGTTGGAAGCTACCCAGAGTAGCTGGGGCAACCCAGTCAGATGGGTGGCTGCTGCTGCTAATAATAATAATAAGTAATTTGCAATGCTGGACATTGTCCTAAAACAATTTGGAGCAATTACGTCTGTTTTAAAAGACTTCTTAAAAAATGATTTGGTCTTTGAGGGCATATTTAGGCCTACAGGTCTTTATTGTTTGAAGCAAATTTTTAGATGCATGGAGATGCGAGGACTGTTAAATGAAGATAATATATCAAAAATACCCTAATATTTGACTTGCATCAGAGATCCAAGTACAACTATCAATTTGATCAAAGTGACTCTTGAATAAACTGATATACCATATTTTTCGCTCTATAGGATGCACTTTCCCCCTCCAAAAATGAAGGGGAAATGTGTGTGCGTCCTATGGAGCGAATGCAGGCTTTCGCTGAAGCCTGGAGAGCGAGAGGGGTCGGTGCGCACAGACCCCTCTCGCTCTCCAGGCTTCAGGAAGCTATCCGCAAGCCTGCGGAGCCCAGCAGGAGTTCCCGCCTGGGCTCCACAGGCTTGCGGACAGCTGCCTGCAGCCCGAAGCCAGGGAGCGAGCGCTGCGCACCCAGGGCTTAGGGCAGCTATCCGCAGGCTTGCGGAGCCCGGTGGGAACTCCTGCTGGGCTTCGAAGGCTTGCGGATAGCAGCCTGCAGCCCGAAGCTGTTCTAGCTTCGGGATGGCTGCGGAAAGCCTCCGCAGGGCGGCGGGGTGCCTTCACCCCGCCGCCCTGCGGAGGCTACAAAGGATGTCCCCGAAGCCTCAAGCCTTTGGAGTGCAGCTGCGCTCCAAAGGCTTCAGGGATCTTTGAGGGTGGCGTTGGGGGAAAGCAGCGCTTCCCCCCACCGCCATGCCCCACAAGCTCGGGGGGCAGTGGCAAGGCTACGTGCAGCCTTTGCGCTGTTCCCCGACCTGCTCTTGAACGCACCTTGAACACACCTTGTTTTTGAGGGCAAGAACAACCCCCCCCGTTCTCCCCCTCCTATGCGTCCTATGGAGCGAAAAATACGGTAACTAAGCTTGTGAATAATTCCTCAGGAAGGGGGAATGTCTAAGGATATTGAAACATAGTGGGTGTCAGGCTTCAGAGGATCCAACCCCCATGGTAGGTTGCCAGGAATGGATAAGACAAGGAAAGTTTTAAACAATGTTGTTTATTCAATATTCACAGAGAGAGACTTAGAAATGCAGCCTCTTGGTGCTGCTCCGAATAAATCTCCACCCACCTTCTCTCCTTTCTCCACAGCACCACCCACCTTACGGTTGTTGCTTAGGGCCATCTGTCTCCGAGCCCTTTGCTCTCCTACTTTTAAGGTTCGCCAGGTTCTGGGAGAAGGGGGCGAGTCTGGAATGCTTTCTAGTGATAAAGTGAGTCAGGTAGGTAGCCGTGTTGGTCTGACGCAGTTGAAGTAAATAAAAATCACCCATCTCCTACTACCCTTCTGAGAAAAACCCCACCCCACCCTCCCACTGGTTACTTCTGTTTCAGTGTATCTGAAGAAGTGTGCATGCACACGAAAGCTTATACCCAGAACAAACTTAGTTGGTCTCTAAGGTGCTATGGACACATTTAGGGCACTGTGGTCTAAACCACAGAGCCCAGGGCTTGCCGATTGGAAGGTCAGTGGTTCGAATCCCCATGATGGGGTGAGCTCCTGTTGCTGGGTCCCAGCTCCTGCCAACCTAGCAGTTCATTTTTTTAAAAATGATATTTATTGAAAATTTTTAAAATTACAAAAGACAAAGCAGAGAAAGAAAAAAGAAAAAAACAAAAAAGAGAAAAAGAAAACAAACCACATCCAACAATACAAATTCAAAAAACAAAAATACACCACAAACAGATAAAAATAAAACCAACATTCTCAAATCTTCAACTTTCATTACCTTCTTTCTTTGACCTCCTCCTCCTCCCTTTTTTTGTATCCCAGTTAATAATTATCGCAGCAAATCCTTTCCATATTTCATAATATTCTGTCATTACATTACCTTAATCTATTTTCATCTTATCTTATAAAAAACCTTAAAACTTAAATCTTATTTTTACCCACTTCTCATAACCATAATATTCTTGCCTAATTCTTTAAACATTTTTGCTAGAGCCAAGTAATTTCGTTCCAACATTTTTCTAACAGTCATCAATTTTATAAAACAATCCTAGTAATAATAATAAAAAGAAATAGAAACAATCCAATCTTCATCCAGCGTCCCTTCCTCCTGGTCCCGGGTTTTGTCAGTCCTTTTTATCCCATCGATCTAGCGCATTAACCTGGTAACCTTATATCCGAGGCCCTTAAGTCCCTTCCATGTCCCTTCCGCAGCTCTTCTTCATATTCACCTTTCACTCGTGGGAACTCCAGCTTGGTAATGTTTTTGACCCTTTTCAACAAACCAGCCCCTTTTCCATAGTCCAGACTAAACTCCATGTAGTATTTAAAAACATGTTTCAGAATCCCTCCAAAATTGAGAGCCCCCACAGCTCCAAACATCTCACGGCCCATTGCCAGACTCGGAAAGTCCAAACATCCCTGCATGGGGGGTCTATCCAACCCCCCATTTCCAAATCAGTCCAAACTTTATCTTTCCTAATCTGACTTTTTCCAAGTTCATTTGTCAAATCCAAAAGTTCATGTTCCTGCAGGGCTGCAGCTCCCTCCATCTCTGGCGCCCAAGATTCCGCAACATCCTCTTCTCTCATCTGTTCTGTCAGGGCACACTCCTGATTTAATTCCTGGGTGGGCTCCATATAGTTTCCCACTGCCTGTTCAAAAATTCTGACCGCATTAATCATCAAATCCGTCTTCTCAGTTAACTGTTCCAGTAGAGCATTTATTTTACTGAGAGCACAAAACAGAGCTTCTGAATACATTGTCCTACAAGGTCACAAGCCTTTTCCCACGATTATAATCTGTGACAGCTGCAAGCTCCCTGGAATTAGTTACAGTTTCCCAGTCTCCCTCTAGGGGGAAAACTTCTAATTGTTCTTGCAACAAAGTTTCTTTTTTGAGATATTTTGTCAATATTTGTTCCTTTAAAATGCGAAAGGAAACAGTGGAATCACTATGTTTCTCTTCTTTTAGCTATCTGTCAAAAACGTTTGTCTCTGGTCAATGAGCTTCAAACGTCAGTCCTGACACCCCGCTCCAGGATCAGGACGGTGGAAAGTTACTTTACTTTAAACTCACTTCTGCAGGTTTAAACAGTCCGAAAAAGATCACCCTTCTTCTCCTGCTGCCGAAGGGGGGTTCAACAATTTTAAATGATGAAAGTCAATCCTTTAGAAGCGATTTTCTGAGCTCTAGTTTACATTGTCTTTGCTTTATTCTGTCTACAAAGAAACGGAAGGCTGACTTCCTGTTTAGACCTTCCCGTTTCAGTACCAAATTGAAGTAAATTTTTAAATCCAATTCCTTTCTGCTCGCAAATCCGTATTTAAAGTCCAATTTGTTCAAAGTTTAAGTACTCACGGGTGCTTATTTTAGAAGCCAAATTGTCCCAGGAAAAAGGCAGCGCTCTCCGGCAACGGCTATGCGGCTTCGCTCCACGGAAATAGCAGTTGACTCACAGCACCGTGCCGCTTCCCCCTCTTCACTTCGGAGCCTGTTAGTGGGTTCCTTTGTGGGTTCTGCCAACCTAGCAGTTCAAAAGGTAAACAGTGTTTCTGTGTGCTGCTCTGGTTTCGCCAGAAGCAGTTTAGTCATGCTGGCCACATGACCTGGAAGCTGTATGCCGGCTCCCTTGGCCATTAAAGCGAGATGAGCGCTGCAACCCCCGAGTCGTTCATGACTGGACCTAACAGTCAGGGGTCTGTTTACCTTTTAAGGTGCTACTAGACAATTTTTAAATTTTTGTAGTGATAACGTGTCAGCCAGCTGCCCTGGCTATGCCTCTTCCTTTCCCATTATTTCCCAACTTTTACCCTCATCTGCCTCTGAATTGTGACCTCTGCAAACCACTGTTGTAAACCTATACTGTCTTCTTCTTCTGTGGAAGGTTCAGGCTGGGAAGGTGGTCTCCACCATTCCTCCTCTGCCCAGTCCCTGACAGTGGGTCATAATTCACAATAAGTATAAAGTAGAGTGATGGTGCCTCTGAAAGGGGACATTGGATTGTTTTAACAAACCCAAGCTTGAGTCTGGATTTCTGCTCATACATATCCTACTCAAACAAAAATAATTTGTATGTTTAATTAACTTGTCTCATGTGGTTTGATATGCTAATGATGAGCTACCATTAGATTAGACTATATTTGTTTTAATTTTAATTTGTATTGCAAAACGGATAAAATGGGGCACTCATCCCATTTGTTACACAATGTTACATCAAGCAAATGTCATCTGACAGTTTCCAGCATATTTCCCTGTCTCTTTGCTACCACAAAAAGTCTGAATTGTGCATGTATTTGGGGGGGGGGGGGTTGTTGCACGACCTCCAAATCAACTTTAACTGAGCAACCTGAATTTGTGACTGAACCTCACTGGAAAATAGCAACAAATCGGCAAGTGCCTTAAGTCTAATTCTTAAGAGCTGCGCTGGGACCTTCTCTGCTTTTCAAACAGCTACATATAACTAGTAGGAATCCACACATACACATAAAGTTTTTATTCTATTAATGTTTATTTTTGTTTTAAAAAAATGATTGTTCCCCATTATGTTTTTAACTCTTCTAATTTCCCTGTCAGGGAAAAGCTGTGTGGGTGAATAAACATTTAAAATAAACATATTGTACTACTACTACTACTACTAATAATAATAATAAGGCATATCCCTTCTTCACTGGACACGGTAATTCCCTGTGCCAAATTTCTTTAGATTTCGGCAAACGTGTAATCAACCTGCTAGGCCAAAGCAGGCGTCCTTGCCTGCTTTCAAAACAAAACACAAAACAAAACACAAAACCCAAAACCAAACCCACTTTTGCAGGGCGCCATGATTCTGCCACAGAACTCGGCGACAGAGGCGGCGACGACAACAAGCTGCGCCGCTTGGGAGCCGGAAGTCTCCTTGGAAAGCGATCGCGGCCGCCTCCCCTTCGAGCGGAAGCCGCTCCGTGACGCCATTTCCCCCTCGCCGGCGCAAGTTTTTTCTCTCGTTTCCGCTTCCGCCTTCCTTCCCAGTTGCTGGTATTGCTACGTGTCCCACAAGTCGGTGAGTGAGTCTGGAGCGGAGTCGTGTCTCGGGGGCGGGGGGGGGGGCGGGGGGGCAAGCAGTGCGGGAACGGGAGCCCGGGAGCGAGTTGCGAAGCCGCCCGGCCGAGGCGGAGGCGCCGGAGGGAGCAGCCCTGACTCACCGCTCGGTCGCCTTTCCTGGTCTCCGCGGCTGAGGGGGCCGAGGGGGGGGAGGGGGGGCTGCCCCATTTCTAGGTCTGGAAATGCTGTGCGTCTCTCAGGCATAGACCACGCGACGTTTCATGTATCGCTGTCTTCGCCCCCCCCCCCCCAAAACAAAGAGGGGGTAAGAAAAGTGGGGGCACACCTGATCACGTTACACACATGCTGGAAACTTGTGCTCACTGTGTTCCTAATTAAAGGAAATATGAGGTTTGATACTAAGCACTTCTGAAGGTTTGTAAACTTTGTAATTGGCTTCAGGACACAGCCGTGTGTAATAAGGGGGTGGGGAGAGGGGCGGAAACTTCATTAACTTACCTTTAGGGTACTCTATTACCACCAGGTTTTTCCCAATGTCACTGCTCCCCCACCCTCCACTCTCTTCAACTGTACTTCCATGTTCTCCCAAATGTTAAAATGTATTGCAGATTTGCTGCCTTTTGAGCAACTGAATATATTCTACACTGAATGGGGGAAAAGCTATGAAGCTTGGGAGCCTCAGTGTCGGCTAACCATAATTGGTGATGGTGTAAAATGGGTGCATTACTGTTACGCTATAGCTTCATACAAATGACCAAATTCCCTGAGCTCATTATCATTGTGCACTAGTGCAACAAAAAATATTAAAGGAACATGTTGGAGATCTCTAAAATGACATTGTAGATGCTGGGGTATATTAGCATTGTTTTAAGTGAACATCAATATTATGCCTGGTTTTTTTACCAGTTAAATAAAAAATGCTAACAAAAATTGGGAACAACTTTATTTGCTGTATAGGAGCTTTGTGGTTTGAATTGAAGGCAATTTCTAAGCCTGATTTGGAATGATTGCATATGAAAAAAATCCTAACAAGTTGGTATGTTGGTTCTTTTTCTTGCAGAATATCATGGATCAAGTAATGCAGTTTGTGGAACCTAGTCGTCAGTTTGTGAAAGATTCCATCAGGCTTGTTAAACGATGCACAAAGCCAGATAGGAAAGGTAAAGCCACCAAGAAGAAAAACACTGAATGTGTTTGTGACATTGCAGAGTAGAATAAAATGTAATAAACAAGTTATTCCTGTAGATGACAATAAACACAAGTTCCTTTGTTTAATATCATATTTTCATTTTGTTGGTAAAATATTTAGTAGGTTTTTTAAAGAGGAGATCAATGCTGCATAGGTTGCATTTTTAACAGACAAAAAAAACCCAACAATCTAAAATATATAGCTGAGCTCATATGCCTAAGAGCTATGCAACAGTGTGGTTTCTGATAGATGGCTAGAGGCTTTGCTTTTGAATGGGGTGAGGATAGTGATTCTGAGCAAGAGTCTAGAAGTGTGCTTGTCATCTTGTCACTGATGAGCATATATTAATGTTGTGGGAACACAGCATCAGCAAGAGCGCCCATCCTCCTGAGCCTAGAGAAGGTCAGTTGCTCTCCGTCATACAACTCTGAGCCTTGGAGTTCCTTGGAAAGGAACAAGGCATTCTTAGTCCTGGTGTGACAGGGTAGAGTTCCACTCTGCCTCCCCAACCCAGCTCACTCCATGCAGCTGTGTTGGGCCTCAAGCTCAATGTGATGTTGGACAACACCCTGCTCCCTCCCAGGTTTGGTGAGGGAAGGTTGTAGTGAGCACAAATTGACAAAATTGTAGACCCTGCAAAAAATTCTTCAGATTGAGTGTATAGTTACAATATGGAATCTGGTTAGCGATCTTAAGCCCATGATGGGGTGATTATGATGTCTTGCAGACTTCTTCCCTTGACTTTCCCTTCTTCATCTATTTCCTGTGGCCCACTCTTCTTTTTTAGGGTCTTTTCCTCCCTTCCTTCCTTGCCTAGCTACTCTGTAACATCAGATCATTGAATATGTTACAAGATGGAAAATAGTGGCAGCATAGGCATAAATTCTTGAAGATTTAATGATTACTTAAGGTGCAGTCACATGTGGCAGACTTAGCCTGTAGAGAAGAAGAGCTTTCCAAACTGTGTGTTGTGACATGTTACTGTGTTGGCTGCAGTGCTCCTCTAGGGGCTGGTAAGGGGTTGGTTTAATCTCTGGTTTGCTAGTCACAAAATAATGCATGTATAAAAAGTGTGTCACCAACATGAAAAGTTTGGAAAGCTCTGCTCAAGAGGGAGATCCCCCCCCCCCAAAAAAAGTTCTGGGCATTCAGTATCACTGTCAATGGTGTGCATAGAATCATGAATCATAGAATTGGAAGGGACCACAAGGGTCATCTAGGCCAACTCCCTGCAATGCACAAATCTTTTGGCCAACATGGGGCTCAAACCTCTAACCCTGAGAGGAATTCTGATAATCCCTGGATCCCCAATTACATTCAGGAACCAATGTGAATCAATATATAAGCTTTATTATTGAAGCCATAGGTCACCACAGTATAAATACAGCAAGCTGTCATTTTGATGTATTTAGCAAACATAAACAGAAAAATGAAAAAACAACAACTCCCTAATTTAATCAATGCATTTTCCCTCTTCAATAAGATATACAGGTGTTAAAAATGCAATAAAACAAAAACACATCCCACTCACCCCTATGTTTTTTTGAACCTGGCTTGTATTTTCTTAGCTGCCACATCAGTTTTGCTATGTGGGTGAAAATGTCTTTGCCTGGAGTAATATACATATTTGGTCCAGGAGTCGTTTGACAGACTAAAGGATACAAGGTGGCAATTGTGCTCAGGGTGCTCATATAAGGAGCAGCTTATATGATTGCCATCTTCAAATATCTGAAAGGGTATCACACGGAAGAGGGAGCAAGCTTGCTTTCTCCTGCATGGGAGGGTAAGACTTGAACCAATAGATTCAAGTTACAAGAAAGGAGATTCCGACTAAACATCAGGAAGAACTTTCTGACAGTGTGAACTGTTCAACAGTTGAGCAGACTCCCTCAGGAGGTTGTGGACTCTCGTTGCTTAGAGGTTTTTAACAGAGGTTGGATGGCCATCTGCCATGAATGCTTTTAGCTGAGATTCCTGCATTGCAGGGGGTTGGATTAGATGACCCTTGGTGTCCCTTCCAACTCTACAATTCTATGATTCTAACTTAGCAAGTTATGGGAGACATGGGGCCTTTAACTCAGAAAGTGTAGGCATTTTGTAAGTGGGGGAGGGGAGGGGGAGGCCAGCATGTGCTCAGTGAATAGGCAGGGTGGTGATGGTCACACACTTATTTTCAAATAATAACCAGATTTAAATCAGAAAAACTTCATAGTCTCCTCCAATTGTTCAAGTATTCCTGGCTAAATATAAAAACACATTTGGTTGTAATTATTCAAAATTCATTTAAGAGTACATTTTTAAATACATTTTTTTTGAATTCCAGAATTCCAGAAGATTGCTATGGCAACAGCAATAGGATTTGCAATAATGGGATTTATTGGTTTCTTTGTAAAACTGATCCATATTCCAATCAACAACATCATTGTGTAAGTACATGCATCATAACTGATATTGCTGGTATAAAACAACAACAACTTGTGAGCAATGTACTAAAATGGGATTTTTGTGCACTCTGCTGTGATCTCTGGATCTCATGATGTCGTCTTTAGAACCCTGTATGCACTGGCATACTTAAATAACATAGATATCTACTTTGAATCTGCACTACGTATTCCCTTGGCCTGAAAGTGGAGATGAGTGCCACGCTCCAACTGGACTTAACCATCCACGGGTCCTTTACCTTTTTACCTTATTTATTTAAAGTATGCTTACAGAAGGGAAAGGCATGCTGCTAAAAACAAACAGGATGATACACTTTAAGTAAAGATTTTTTGATTTTTTTTAAAAAAAGGGAGGACACATAACTTTAAAAACAAAACGGTAAAATGCTATTAAGTGCCTCTGTGATTGTGGTGTTTTTTTTTTCTTCTTTTTTACAGGGGTGGCTGAATGCATCAAGAAGACATGTACCTTGATTTTGCTTGTGGTAACAAAAGAGAACATTCTGACCTTTCTGGCATAATCGTCCTAAATCATCTTTTGGTACTTCTTGTTATAAACAGATTTTAAAGTAAAACTGGTGTGGCTTCTTAGTTTGTTAATGCAAGCACGTGTAGGCCAATGTCAGTCACTGACTTAAGACTAAAAACTTTATGCTTGGTAAACTGTGAGATCAAATCAGGTTTTATGAAATGCTCATTCTCTTCAGTGTCTGGGGAGGGGAGCATCAATAGTTGAATAAACTGAGCAGCGCATGGACACTTCAAACTCTTTACAGTGGTACCTCAGGTTAAGTACTTAATTCATTCCGGAGCTCTGTTCTTTACCTGAAACTGTTCTTAACCTGAAACTGTTCTTAACCTGAAGCACCATTTTAGCTAATGGGGCCTCCTGCTGCCGCCGTGCCACTGGAGCACGATTTCTGTTCTCATCCTGAAGCAAAGTTCTTAACCCGAGGTACTATTTCTGGGTTAGCGGAGTCAGTAACCTGAAGCGTCTGTAACCTGAAGCGTCTGTAACCCGAGGTACCACTGTAAAACCTTTGTATACAAATATAGTTCTGGTTGCCTCTTAAGATGTTCAGCACTGACAGAGCCCTTTTCTCTTTATTCCCTCATGTAATAGCAGAAGCAAATTCATAACAAGTCTGATATTTAAATGTAGCCTTTATTAAATGCAAGAATTTGCATAATACTTGTTTAAAATGCGACATTAGGCCATCTTCCCTTTTTAAAAACAGACTGTTCATTTAAACTTTGGCAATTATAATTAAGTGTTTTAGCTCAAAAATTGTTTTTGTTTCTTATAGATTATTGTAATTACCAGGGAGACACTCCACACATTTTCATTGTGTGCCTGCCTCTCCCCATCCCCTTTTAATACAAGCAAAAGTGGTTCCTGGAGCCCGTGATGTATGCATCCAAGCTGTCATCAGTGAGCATCCATTTGTATTTGGCCCCTGACACACACTATGGGCTAAATATAGATGAATGCAACAGAGGTTGCACGCATGGTTATTATAATCATGGCAACTTATTTTGTGGGTTTTGGCTTGGGGTGCGCACTACTTGTTTCAGCCCACTGGCAAGTTGAATGTTTGTGTTTTGCTGAAGAGAGCTATCAAATTTTCAGAACACAAAGTTATACAGTGTTCTAGTTTGTAAGTTATTTTTATCATTAAGTGATATAACTATCACTTTATCAGCCCTTCCAATCTTTAAAAAAAATCCTATGCACAGTATATATAAAAAACACATCATGTTCAGAATTCTAAAAAAGCTTACAATACAGCATTGCTCAAATAGCAAAAAACTAAAATCCCTGGCATTCTATAGATTGAAGCTGCATAGAATCATAAACTCTTGAGTTGGAGAAACCAGCTAATGCATGAAATCTAGATTTAGATAGTGCAGTAACATTTTCCCAGGAAGCATTGCTTTAAGGCTTGGGCTGAACAAAAATAGCTGCTGAGAGTTTATGCACCTCCTTTATCTTTGATGCCCATTGTCCAAAGCAAAGGTTTGTCTGTTTCAATGGTCACAACTCCAGACTCATCATAAGTGTTTGAAGTGCTGACGAGTGTCCCAAACTTTAGAATGCTTCTGTCTGTAAGCAATGAAAAAGAAGGGTTAGCACAGGAGTTCCTGAAGTTTGAACCAACACAAAAATAGGGATAAAGTCAGTAGAACTGGTGCAGTGTAAGCCTGATCTTGAACATGTTTATTTAAGTGTGAGGCTGTCAAATTTAAGTGGAATTTACTCCTACATAAATGGGACATAGAAGACTACAGCTATGATGACATGATAATAAAAGCTCCCCACAGCCCCCTGAAAATATAGAAGTGTGTCTGATCAGTACTGCCAACCCATGGTGGTGCTTTGATTGTCACGACTTCCTCCAAAGAGTCCCAGGCACTAGTTCTTTGAGTGCTGAAAACACGCTGTTACGATAGGTTTGCCTATCTACCCATGTGAACTTCATTTTTGGGGGGGCAGTTCTTAGCCCATCTAAAGTAGCATAATAGTGGCACAATGTGTCAGTGTGTCTGGCTGTTAACCAGAAAGTTGGTCCGAACACACCCAGGGATGGCTATGGGCAGGATTCCTGCATGGGGCTGGACTAGATGACCCTTGGGGATCCCTTCCAACTCTACAATTCCATGACTCTTATGTTTGCCCTCAGATAATTAGCCACAGAAATTATAGCAGGGATAGGCAACTGGCAGTTCAAGTGATGAATCGGACACCAGGGCTCCCATTCTTAAGCCTCCAACATGGCTCCTGATGACACCCACCCACTCCCTGTACCTCACCAGTACATCTGATGGAGGTTTTGGCAAAATCTTCTCCTTTACAGAAGTTGGAAAGGACTTTGGAGGTCATCTCTAACCCACTTCCTGCTCAATGTATCTACAACATCCCTGACAAATGGGTCTCTGCTTCAATGCTTTCAGCAACTCCTGACAGTCTGTTTCACTGCCAAGCAGCTTTTACTGTTAGGAAGTTTATCCCAATGCTTCACAGAAATCTGCTTTCATGCAGTTTCTACCCACTGGTTTCAGTGTTGGCCCCTGGAGCAGCAGAAAACTTAGTCTCAATCTTCTGCATGGCAGCCCTCTGCTGGCACCGAAAAGTAGGCAAAGCACCTTCCCACTATTTCAGAGCAAGAAGTAAATAGGTCTGTTAGAGGCCGAGGGAGCAGCAACTGAGGTGGGTGAAGGGAGGGTTCCATCTGTGGCTGCTGTCCCAGGGGATGAGAGGAAAGAAAGCCTTTGCTTTCACCTACTTCATGTGGGAGTGAAGGAGAAAAGGACAAAGGCAATCAGTGCAATAAAATGACTCGCTGAAAATTTTTGTACTAGTGGGCTTTGTCCTTTTGTTGTTTTTCTGTTGTGTGGTATAATCTAGCTTTATGTGGAAGTGGGTCGGTGAAGTCAATGTCGGTCGCCCTTCAGTCCTACTCAATTCAAAAGACTGTCCGTGCTAAAAAATAGTTGCTAACCAGAGGACAAGGGTCTATAAAAATATGCTGCAAGATCTTGTTAGCCCCATTACTTTGTGTCTTATTAAATAGCATTTTATTTCCTTGCCATGTGTTGTAAAAGTGGTCCTTTAAGAACATATATGCCTATATCTGAAAAATAGGAGTAAGTGATGGATAAAAGGGAATGATGTGGAACGGACACTGTGGAGCTGGGAAACAGTGGGGTTTAGTGATAGGGGGAGGCTGATTAGTGTAGTAAAGACAGGGCAAGAAAGCGAGGGAAAGCAGATTACAAACACATGTAATGTGAGAGTGAGGCTGATGAATTCTGGTGGGAAAGAGGTATAGATGGATGGAGGAATGACATGCCCTTGTCCTTCACCTAGAGTTCTGCCCGTTAGTCATAGGGACTCTTCTGCCTATAGGCCCTCCATTGCTCACTGAACTAATTGCCCCACCCCTCCATACAGGCTCAAATCCAGCCCAGTCCAGTGCTTTCTTTCAGTTCCTGACAATGAGCTGTTGCGCTGCAGTCCTTTGTCAACATGGTTAAGGATCCCACATTGTGGTCTCACTGTCCCACTGCATCATGGTTCCTCAGTCCGCCAGCTGAAAGTATCTGCATGGTGCTGTTTAGCGTCATCCACATAAACTACATGTTTAAGTTAGCCTAAGTGTTACTGTCTGACGTGGGGCAATGTCTGGAAGGAATGGTTACAGTTGCTTCTAAATATCTACTTTAGGCGGGGCATCCAAACAACAGGTTCTGCAGCCTCCTCCTCTCACTCTGGCTAAGATTCAGACAGTTTCCTGCAGCAATAGCTCTTAGTGAACAGTAGGTGGCACCTTTCATCTTTCCCTCCAAGCAGTTTTTCTTTCGCAAGGGCAGTTTACTGAAACACTACAAGAAATAACCGCTGCTATCAATTCATATAATTCATGTAAACAAGTGTTTTCATGCTCAGCAAACATGTCTAACTAGTGTAATTGTGAGCACATTTTAAAGCCAGCCAGCCAGCCAGCAACCAACCAACTGTAGCTAGGATTACGCAGAGGTAGCAAGGCTTACCAGTGAAAAACAATGGTTTGTCAGTATTTTTGGCACAGAGCTGTTTGGTGGTGATGCTTTGTGTCAGCAAGAGGGAATCTGTGGTTTTCAGATGCATCCTCACCATCCCTGGCTGTTGGCCACGCTGCCCGGGGCTGAGGGGAGCTGGGCTCCCCCAACATCAGGAGGGCCATAGTTTCCCTCCCTTGTTTTGCGGGGTGTGTGGCAGCACAATATCAACTCTGAGTAGTGTAACTGGATAAATTAATAATGTTTAGGATTTGTATTAAAACCTTCAGAGTGCTCAAAGCATTCTGCATACATTATCTAACAAATTCTTATGACCCCCCCCCCGTAAAATAGGATTCTTTTGGTTTGTGTTAAGTGGCCCAGCAAGTTCACAACCAGTGCCACATTTGAACTGGGAACTTAATTGCTCACACTGCTAGCAATGAAAATGAAATGGTAGTTTGCTAAAAAAGTAAAGAAACAAAACTCCTTAGTGCGTTCAGAGTATGTGAGGAGGCTCACTGTGCTTGCACCATTTGGACTATCTTTGGGTTTAGCTGTCCCAAATTACTGGTTTCCATGGATGACTGGAGATTTATTATTTAGAATACCATGTTTACACTCTTCTACAAAATTTCTAGCCCACATGGGTGGAGAGGTTGTGAAAATATGCCTTGAATAGAACATGCTTATATCTTTTGAGCAATGCTTCTCAAAAAAGTCCATGGTGGCTACATATGACACGAGGTGGCTGAATTTACAGCAAAAGCACATTGCTGATTCCAATAATGAGATTTCATATGAGATCAACAAGGAACAAATGAAAAGGGAGAAAGCCATGAGGCAAAGCCTATTGGTATAACAGGGCTGCTAGGTGATTTGGGAAGAGAGGTATCTATCAAGAGCATTGATGGCATGGATCTATCTTTTAAAAAGCAATAGAGGTAGGAAAGAAACATGAAATCTACATGTGCTAAAAGCATACCCTCCAACATTTCTCCGAAGAAAATAGGGACGTCCCATTCCATAATGATAATTTTAATATTTATACTCCACACATCTTACTGGCTTGCCCAGCTACTCTGGACAGCTTCCAACACATGTAAAAACATAATAAAAATAATTAACATTTTTTAAAAACCTTCCTTATACAGGATTGCCTTCAGATGGCTTGGAGGTTGGATAACGTCATACCCTCCAACATTTCTCCAATGAAAATAGGGACATTCTAAAGAAAAGTGGGACATTCCAGGATCAAATCAGAAACAGAAACAGCTTCTCTAAATCAGGGATGTCCCTGGAAAATAGAGACACTTGGAGGGTCTGTAAGAGTCCTTCCTGAGCTGGAGTACCAACTGCAAAACTTGTTTTTGAATGCTCCCTGAAGTCAAAAACAACAAGCTTCCGGTGGACAGAAAGCTAGGCTATCAGGAAAAAGGCTAAGGTAGAACTTTTCTGCCTGATGTACTAGTTTTCAACATGAAGTGTTTTTTAAAAAAAATATTGGGGTAATTGTAAAAAAAAGTGATCCCTTCGTTTACAATCTGAATAATAATAAAAAACCTTTATTGAAAGTTTTTCATATTTCAACATGTAAATGCGCACACTGACTGCAAAATAACTTGTGATGTCACAAAAGTATATCCCAAACTGAACACTAAATAACAGAAGCCAACAATGAATGAATGAATGAATGAGGAAAAGATATAAACATACCATCATTGTATTACACATCTAATGTATAGAAAGCATAAAACATTTCAATAAGCAAATCAATGGAGATTGTGAAAATAATTGTTTTGGTATCAAATCATATTGAAATAATTTCTGAGCACCTGGAGGCTTAACTGCTCCAGTTTGAACTGCTGTATACTGTATACATGCTAATGAATATATATTCCCTCCCGCCCCCCCCTCTGGTTATCCTACTTTTGTCTGCTAATTTTTTTCTAGCAGGGCAACCCCCCCCCTTTGCCCACCAGCCTTGCAGAGTAAATGGTGCATTACCAGCGACAATGCCTTGCTATTACCAGACCAGCTGCTGCTCAAAGAAAAAGATTCGATGGAGTTGAATGTAAGTTCTGGGTTAGGAGAAATGATTTGTTTTACAATTGTCATGCAATTTCAATGACCACATCTCTTGTGGCGAACAACTAAAAAGAAAACAAAATGAAGCAACTTTTAAGGAAGAATGGAACCTGTTCCCCACTCCTGTCACACAGTGGTGAACTAGTGGAGAACCCTGTAGTTCTGAAGACTCGTATCTTCAGGATTATGCTAATGACCTCAGAGCACAGAACCTCACACTGTTCTAAGGGTTCAGTTCTCCCTTAGGTTGTCTCCCTTACTTCCTGTGCACACATAAGGTCAAAACTCTGGTCGTTTCCATTACTGAATAAATAGGTAGAAGAATCTCTACAAGTCTGGACATTTGAAATACCTGAAATTATTAATAATTAATTAAAAGCTTTTAGTAAAATGAACACAACTTCCATCTTTTCCCATGAGGGAACTCAGACGTTATAAAATGGCAAAAAATGACAATCAATAAGCTGAAACCTGTAAAGTGAAAATATTGAATTACAATTTTTTGCTTGCCTATTTCAATTTACTCGGAGAGTCCCCATAGAAGGAGCAAAATCTGCATTTAAATAGGGATGTTTTAGCAATGCACCAGATTGCCTTTGTAGGCACTGGGTACCAGAAGAATAACACTCAACCGTTTTATTTTCTATCAAAATACACAATATGATTATGTGTGTGGAGCAAAAGCTTGCATATTCCATGTGTGCGCATTTACAGTGTGACTCTGAATGGACATGAATTTAACACTCATCCAGGATCCTTGCCAGTGAGTCCCCAAGCAGAATACTTTACTCTCCTCAACACAAGAGAGTGGAAACCATCCACTTTTGTGGATGCATCCGGATACATAGGTACCTCGGGTTAAGAACTTAATTCGTTCTGGAGGTCCGTTCTTAACCTGAAACTGTTCTTAACTTGAAGCACCACTTTAGCTAATGGGGCCTCCTGCTGCCGCCACGCAATTTCTGTTCTCATCCTGAAGCGAAGTTCTTAACCCGAGGTACTATTTCTGGGTTAGCGGAGCCTGTAACCTGAAGCGTATGTAATCTGAAGCGTCTGTAACCCGAGGTACCACTGTAGGCCTGAGGGTGGTGGACTGTTAAAAGTCTTTGAGGGTTCCTAAATCAGAGAAGGCAGTGGCATTTCCCCAAGAAGGGGAATTTAGGGAGTTCTTCCCAGGTTAAAAGGTGCAAGTTTTCCTCCCTGCTCCTTGGGGGTACTTCTCCTGCTCACAAAGTTTAGAAGAATGAAAACAGACTTGTGGGTGTGTTGGGCATTGTTCAGAGGAAACCTAGTTGAAGTGGCCTTACTCAGAGACCACTTTGGAGAACCTTGCTTATTGGGCGATATCAGGGCCGGCCTACCAGAGGCAGCAGATCTGGCCTCCAAGGTACACACTGCAAGTCAGTCTTTACCCTCGCCTCCACCTTGTTCCTGATGCAGATCTTCACTCCCCACTTCTTCCCTGGGAGGGGCATCATTTTATGGTTCACCTCAGGTGCTGAAATATATTGGGCAGGCCTGGGTGATATACAAATACTGTAAATAAAACAAACAAATTATGCCAGTCCTGTTGGATCTTCAACCCCATGGTAATGCACAATGTGACCAAAGTATACCACTGGCAAGTTCTTTGTTGAAAAGGAATCCCTTGCAGTGTGTTTGTTCTTGTCTTGTGGCAAAGTGTATTCTAGACTGCATTGATCAATCTGTGGGCACACCCAGTGCTCCACTGCTATTGCCCACTGCAGAGGATGACAAGCTGTTTTTTAGAGAAGCTTGTCCACAAGTATCAATCCGTTTACTGAGGAATCCCAGATGAGCTTCCAAAAAGGACCCAAAGGTTCTTCAGAACACAGTTTTTCAAACCACAGCCACAAAATAAATGGTAAGATCCCTGGAAAATATTCTGGATATATGTGGAACAAATTTGTAATGCCTGCCAACCATCCAACTGCCATCGTGTCACAGGTTGACAAGGGGCACAAACTGGCCCTTGGCCAAGCTTACATTGGCTGACTGTTTCTGCCTTGTGGGTGCTGGATGGACAGGAGGTTAAGAGCCACTTTCTGCTGCTTGGCTCATAAAGCTCAGATTATGCGCAACAGCTTCTGATCAAATTAAACCTCATAACCAAGAGCTTTATTGCAAAGCTTTTAAGAATAAATGGTGCCATTACTTTTGAGAAGATAATGGGGTTTATGGAAACATGGCATTATATTCTCACTAAAAAAAGTAAAAAGAATAAATACATGCACACAACCCAAGTACCAGATCTATATTTTATAGACTGTTCTGCCTAAAGTTGGAGAATGCTAGAGTACGAGAAGGAGAAATGGATTGGCGCATACTGCCAACAGCACTGAAGTCCCTCTCTTCTCAACAGATCTATTCTTTAAAATGTCTGTTGGCGTAAGCAGGACCATGACATTCCTGTTAGGAAAGAAACTGCATCTATCTTTATCCTCCTCAGAAGCAGAGTATCCTTATCACTTGTAAGGTGTCAGTACTTACCTAGGATCATTTATATGGGCAACAAAGTACCTCACCTTCCATCATCTGCATGACAAACATGCAAGTCCCCTTTTAAAGCGAGCAGAAGCCACTTGGGGAAGGGCAATCAGGATTGGAGCAGCAGTGCCACACATGTGGTCCAGTTGCCCTTGCCCAAAGCAGCCCCCCCCCCCCGCAAAGGCATATTTCAAACTCCACAGAAGGAAAGCCACTGGCATGGTGATTTGGACCAGGGAAATGGTGGCTGAAGGGACAGTGAAACACACTTTGTTCACTGACCCTGAAAGCAGACAAATGTGCAGGTGCTTGTCTATGACAGCTTCCATATTTGTATTGTGATGCTCAGCTGGAGCCCACAGATTTGGGTGGAGGCTCCTTCCGCTAATGTTTTGCTGCCAACAGAGAGGCACATCCTCATCCCAAACTATTAATTGCTGCACTCAACAGGGCGCATGCAGATGGATTGGGGCAAATATATTTTTTGTTACTCATATAAAAAAGAAATGGAGAAATGAACACAGATATTTTATTGTTGTGTATAATGATTATGAACTACTAGGGGCTGTACACATGGTCGCCTTGGTTGCCAGCACTGCCAACCCACCGTCTCTTGCCAAACTCCCTGCAGCTCTTGCCAAAGATCATAGACAAAGCTTCTGTAATTACATCCGCAAGCTCCTTTAGTACCCTTGGATGCAGCTCATCAGGCCCTGGAGATATGAATTCAATTAAAGTAGCTACGTGTTCCCTTACTACCTTTTCCTGTCTTGGGCTGCAGCTCCCTCCTTACATCATGTATTGTGTTAGCACCAGGTTGGGCATCACCTTCCTTTTGGGTGAAGACAAAGGCAAAGTAGATGTTAAGTAGTTCCGTCTTCTCTCTGTCACCCAATAGCATTTCCCCGTCTTCCCCACGCAGAGCACCTAACACTGGCTTGTTCTTCCTCTTACTTTGGACATAGCCAAAGAGACTTTTTAAATTATTTCTAATGGTTGGGTGGTAGCAAAAACAGCAGATCCTCAAGCTGGACAGGGAAGCCAGAGGTGGCCAGTGGCAGTACCAGCCAGCCTGGGGTTCTGAATCAGGAGGCAGGGGCCCAAGGCTGGCAGGCAGAGGACCCAGCAGAGCTGGAGTGCTGCTGCAGCAGCCTATTCTAGCAAACTTCCATGGCTCACTTGGGTGCTCATCCACCACCTCTCATCACACTGTGGTTTACAACTTAAATACACAAAGATTTAAGAGACAAACACTTTCAAGATGAAGGGCTGCAGTCGCATAGTGGTGCAACCATACCCTCCAACTTTTCTCCTATGAAAATAGTGACTTCCCATTCCATAATGATAATTTTGCTATTTATACCCCACGGGTTGCTCTAACCACAACATATATAAAAACAAAATAAAATTTAAACATTAAAAATATTTCCTATACAGGATTGCCTTCAGATAGTTCAGGGATTGGATAACTCCAGACTCTAAGGAAAACTGGGACATTCCGGAATCAAACAGAAACCGGGACAGCTTCTCTAAATCAGAGATGTCCCTGGAAAACAGGGACACTTGGAGAGTCTGTGCAACCGTATGCCAGGGTTCTTCCTGCCCTTTCAGGATATGGAGGACATGAGGTTGGCTTCCAGTTTAACCATAAACCTGGTGGAAAAATTCAGCTTCGACCTAAACTTCCAAAACTGTTAAGTAAAACTGGGGGTGGGAATTGGCAAACCAGAAATCAGGCAATAGAAGTGCAAAAAACAATGACAGGCTGAATCAAATGCATTCCAGTCTTTCAGTGTCTTTTAACCTCAAGTGCCTGAAATTAGTTGGATTTCTGTCAACTCTGACTAATTTCAGACACGTGGGGTGAAAAGGCAGTGACATGTGCAATTGAAAAGCAATGAAATAAACTCCCCAGGCGTAATCTTTCTTGGCCCATAGCAAGTGCCTGTCAAGTGGGCCTGATTTGCAGACCAGGCTCTTCATCATCTCTCCTGAAAACTTCCTCCCACCCCCATTCCTTCTCTTCAGGCACCTGCTAAATGCCCAAGAATACACACACCCGAGCACTGATAACACGCAAACTGTTGGCAACAACACAAAACTGGGCATGTTGATGATTCCATTATTCTCACTTGCAATTTCAACTAGACATGACGGGAGCTCTGATCGCACAGGAGAGGGGACTTAATAGGCAATCTGTTTGGAAGCTTTTCTTAACCCCTTCCCCCCACTGCTTTCCTGATTAAAAACTGCCCCACCCAGCTGCTACACACCCTGTGGTACCTAAATGTCATTCCCCCCAAATATATGAAAGTATGAAGGTAATATGAGAAATTTGTAAGAAAAACTAACCTATGTAAAACTGCCCCTCAAAGGTCAGTACTGTGCCCCTCTGAGGTCTGCTCCTGAGCCAGCTGCCGAGTTGGCCCTGCATGAACCGCAGGAGCAGCTGAAGAGCAGGGCACTGATCACCTAGATTTTGCTGGCATGCACTACCAGCTTAAAGAGCAGCTAGCTCATTCTTTTCCTCAATTTTGCTCAAAGATGGTCTTGGGGGGAAATGCATCAAAACATAGTATTTTCTGACAGGATGTATAGGGATTGTGACTAACATTGCGTGCAACTGCTTCCCAAACCAGCAGCAGGAGTGCACAGGATGTAGAGCACAGAACCAATCTTTATCTTTTCACCCAGCGCCAAGAGCCAGGCTGTGTCCAGTTTCCCAAAATGTCCTGGGTTAGGAAATTCTACCAGTATATCTAAGAACTCTAGATGCTCTTCTGTTTTCCCCCGTTTGACCTGCCAGGCCACAGTGTTGGCTGGTGCCCACTGGCACTGGTAGGCCAGACAGCAGCAAGACCCAATGACAGGAAGAGCCAACAAATTCTCATTTTGTCTCCATCTTCCTCCATCCTCTACACTGACACTATGGACGAGGAAGCAGGAGGCTGGATGAAGGCAGATTAAGCTTGTGGGGCAGTGCCCTATTTGTCCTTATGGACCAATCCCCACAGCATGCCCACCTGCTACACCTAACATCATGCATGACATTTATTACTATTTATTGTAGGAGCGCAGGGCAGCAAACAAAACCACAATTTAAAAATGAAAACAAAGCAAAAACATTCTGAAACGTATACAAAATTCTAAAAACCCAGCTGACAAAATGTAGTGATGGCCACTGACTCAGAAGGCTTAGGATTAGACAGATTCAGGGAAGATAAGGCTATCATTGGTTTTATACCACCTGTACAGCTGGAGCAGCTGTTAGCATCCGTTTTTCTAGAGAGACAATGGAGTGTGCCTCCAAGGGTGAAGCCATATCTCTGGAGTATCACAGCGCCCGCTGTAGCTGCAGAGACTGGTACCTAGCAACTGCTGCCTCCAGTGTTGCTTTTACTGCATTCATTAGTAGCACTGAAGTGACCTTGCTGGGGTGCAAGCCTGAGCTGTGTGTCCTGGGCTGCCCAGAAGACACCCACCCCAGCCTGCCTCGCTGATGTGGTCCAAAGGAATGCAGAGAAATAGGTTTGGCACCAGCTTGGCTGCTGGAAGGAGGCGTACAAGACACCATTCAACTTTCTTAGGGACTCCACTCCTGATTTCTGTAGGGTTACTCCTTAGCCTTTCCTTCTCCCAAGGCAGATGGTAGGAAGGTATCATGCCTCTGAACACCACTTGCTGGGAAGTGCAGATGGTGAGAGCACAGTTGCACTCGGGTGCTGCTTGTGGGCTTCCCATGGCCATGTGGTTGACTGCAGGGAGCACAGAGTGCTGGACCAGATGGGACTTTAGTTCATGTGCTTCGAAACCCATCAGCACACCTAGAAGTCAGAGTGTCATCCTCTTTTGCTGCAGCTGTCTTTCAGAAGGACAGAAGTCATTTTGTTTCTGCATTAAGGCAAAGTGGAATTAATTTGCCCCCAGTTGTGCTATGGCAGTTTGGAAAGAAGGCTATCAAGACTTCGTGCTACTTTCCTGTGCAATTCACACAGAAGGGGGGTAGGGGTGGGAGTTGGAAATCCCACCACCACATATACTCAAAATGTGAGCTTGGAAATAAATTCCATGAAGTGATCTCGACATTCTGACAGCTGCAATTTATCATCATAAATTACTGTGCTTTGCTGCAAAGTTTCTGTCATATGAAGACAGTGATCCTCCTAAATTGCCCAGTGCCCTCTTCAATAATTATCTTAGTTTTCAAAGATATAGATATCCTAGATAAAGGACATCTCAATCCGCAGACAAATAGAAGAACTTGGATCTCATTGTACATCTGCGGAAATACCCATGCATAGCTCTATTAGTCTTTAGATGAGGGTCATTTGTTCAGCCAAAATGTCACAGTGCATTACTTAAAGGGAGAAATTGGTGAGGGTGCATCAGACAGGATGCACAGCAGTAAACAAGCCTGTCTTTTATGTATCTTCTTCATTTTAATCAATGTATACTTTATATTTCCTGTATGGAAGCTGCTTTTCTGCATTTTCTACTACCACTGTGCTTTGAAGACCTGTGTAGTGCTCCAACCCATGTGATAAGAGCATTAGAAGCCCACTGTCAGGAAGTGGTTACAGTGTTGGACTGGAACTGGGAAGCTCAGGTTCAAATGCACACTCTATCGTGAAACTCCCTGGATGACTTTGGGGAACTCATTCTCTGCCTAACCCACCTCACAGGGTTGTTGAGAGGATAACATGCTGGGTGAGGTGAGGGGAACTGTTTGAAAGGTAATTAGAAACAGCAATGATAATACAGTCTGGATCTGTGGCTGCTCCCTAAAACCACCCTGAAAACTGCTCCTGAGGATTGCAAGACACTGAGTAATGGGGAGCTGGAAGAGGACATCAGCTAAAATCAACAGCCACCCCCCCATAGGAGCAGAAGGGATCTGCCGGATCCTAGCTTATTTAAATAAACTAAAATTGAGGTAATCACAACAACACACTGCAGGGGGATTTCTTGCACATTGTGCTATTACAACAGAAATCTCTTCATCTAACATACAACTTATTTTGGCTTTTAATGGAACACTGATCAATGAAATACAATCATACCTTGGAAGTCAAACAGAATCCGTTCCAGAAGTCCATTCGACTTAGAAAACATTTGAAAACCAAAACGCAGCTTTTGATTGACTGCTTGGAGGAAGGGTTTTTGGAATTCTTTTGTGATAAAGTTGTTATATTGGACTGGAGGGAGTCTGTTCTTGACATTTGTGGAAGGGAAATGTGTGGAAGGGAAAATGTTTGAACTTGAGATGTCTGGTTTAAGATTGGGAAACATCACCTAGCAGAACGAGGAGCAGCTGGATATTATTCTGGACTACAGCTGGATAGCATCCTGGAGCAGTTTGAATATTTTGAGTAATCTTTATAAATACAATTAACAGAGAATCAGAAGTCCTCTTTATTTCTCTCTTCTCTTTTTCTTTTCATTCCCCCCCTTCTTTTTCTTCCTTTAACTACTTTGCTTTTGCTTAAGGTTTGTTTTGTTCTTTGATGCCCTCTGAATTAATGAGGGCATGTACATGAAGGTGATGGCTGGCTGGTGAAAGACCCTGTGTGAGATGCAGGGAAGAGAAGATCTCCCAGGCTGGGAGGCTGGGAGAAGTAAGAGAAGCTCCCAGGTGAAAGCTGGGAGGGTCCACCCCCTTCTGTGTGAGACACCTTGGAGAGGGCTTTGTAATCCCCCCATCTCTTTTGCTTTTAGATTGGTTTGTTCTTTATTGTATCGTATGATGAAAAAATTCAATAAAACATTATGCAGAAAGAAAGAAAGAAAGAAAGAGAAATAAACCACATTGGTCTATCTCTATTGGATATGCAGCAGCAAGAACAATCTTAGTTATCATAAGAGAGCTTGACTCTCAGCATAAGCTGTTGTGTGAAGTGAATTTGGCTTTCATCCCAGCCACTATGGCCATTCTTTCAGTGATGGACGAAAGCTCAGAGGCAGACCATAGTGGAGGAAGGGCTGTAACTCAGTGGTGGAGCATCTGCTTTGCATGCATAAAGTCCCAAGTTCACTCCCTGACACCTGCAGTTAAAAGGATCAGGCAGGGGGATGGAAAGACCTTCTGCCTGAGCCTTTAGAGAGCCGCCTGCACCCAAAGTAAACAGTACTTATGGGCTATACAGACAAAGAGTCTGACCTGGTATGAGGCAACTTCCTATGTTCCAATCTTGAAACCTCTTCATTCTCACAACCTTCATAGTCTCGGCATCAACATATGAAATTATTTTTGCCTGTTGGGTTCTTATACATTTCTCTGTGTTTTGCCATGAGGAACAGACTTACTCAGTCCATGCTATCTGAGTACCAAATGACACATGACTCTTCTATAGCCCTATGGAATGGCATCAGACATGATGCTGTCTTCTCCCCAAACAATGTATGGTCCATGGTAATGTTTACAGTATTACCTGCATCTATTAAGACTTGGTGCCTGCATGGGACAGAGGAAAAGGTTAACAACTACCATCTCTTGATTTAAAAGTGGCCTTAAATCAACTCTCCCCACTCCCCCAGTTACTGTACTAATAGTGATATTGTGTGGAGGGAGAAACAGTTGTGTCAATGGGATGATGGTAGAGTACAGGGCCAGAATGCGCTGCTGAACTTCTCCTTCGTTCTCTGGAAAAATGTGCAAGTTTATGACAACATGTAGCTTTATTTTATGCATCTACAAAACAGTGATAATTCATCATGGCATTAATATAATCTTTTCATCATTCTTTCTTATGTCTGTATTGCGCATAGCAGTCCTGGTACACCTGAGCCACGATTAAACAAATAGGAGCCTTCCAAAAATTTATAGAAGCCTTTAGTTAATATATTTTATCACTCCTGTGCCTGCCAGTAGCACATTGCATCCCCCAGCAATGAAACCTCTGCAGGGCTAGAAAAGCAGGGAAAATTATAAGCAATACAATTTCTGAAATCACAAAAATGATTCCACTTAAGACTTCCCACTCCTATATGAATCATGGATTTAGAACCTGCCAGTTCAGTGCTAGCCTTCTGATAGATTTAAGAGTCAGCAGTTCATACCTATGTGCAGAGGAGGAATTGGAAGTTCATACCCAAAGGCTGGGCCAGAAAATTTATTTCTCTCCCACTATTCTCTCCATTGTATTGCCACACAATCCTATCCCACATCAGGGCTCTCATCCCTATTGTTACCTCTCTCACACATTTTGGTATCCTCTCATGAATATTGTGAGAATATCTTCAGGCAGAGCTCTTTGCCTGGCCTGTTCCCAGAGATGGAGGGGGAAGGAAACGCAAACCTTTGGAATGCAAAGCATGTGCTCTACCATTCAGCCAGGCCCTTTTCCCAATAAAACAGCACCATGTGCATGTAGATAGACAATTCTTTGAGCTTACCATAGTAGTAAAAATTGTAATAATCCATGTTATGTCCCATTAGTCTTGTCATGTTTTATGCTACAGCCCATCATTCTTGCAGATATGACGTGATGCTATGTGTCAGAATACCAACAATTATTTGGTACGGATGAAATGCTGCTCTGCTCCATTTGTGGAGAACGTGGGGTTGCCTGACATACATCAATGGACAGCCCTCATGAACGCAGCTCTGAGTTGTACAAAAATGTTATTAAGACATTCTTAGCCCTACATACCCGAGCAGAAGACTTTCTTTATTAAGAACTGCCTTGCTGGAACAAGCCAACAGCAACCAGCACAGACAGGGTATAAAGGTGGTGGCTTGCTCTGTTTGCACTAAGCATTTAGTATTTGGAAGTGCAGCTGTATCTATTCTCCGCTAACTTGCTTCAAAAAGTGATCTAAGCTAGTGACCATCAAAATAATTACATTCTTGTGAAGAAATACTTCTTTCTTGTCTGACCTGAACCTTTCAGCCAATCGTCTTCACTGGGTTAGCCCCAGGTTCCAGCATTATGGGAGATAATTTATAACCGCATAAACATCTATCGTGTCTCCCTGCCTGCGCCCCTCTCAGAAACATAAAAACCTCAAATGCTTTCTTATTTCCCCCCAATTTAAGAGAGCTACCGTACTTTCCCCATTCATGTGACTTAATAGCTTGTCAGGTGTTGGATTTGGCAATCATATTTTCACAATTAAGATGGTACGGTCCAGACACAGGTTTACCATCTGCCTGTGAGATCCAACTTTCTCAGGAAACATCGTAATAGCTGCTCCGTTGGAGTGCTGGGTATTTTGTCAGTATGGGAGTTCTGGCAAAAACCCAACCTTGCCTTCACTGGAGGCTGCCTTGGAGAAAACTTGGGTTTCTAAGAGGTGAAAGGAAAAAGGTGTATACTCAAGTTTCTGCTCATCACAGTGACTTTTGGCCAACATAGACATCTTCAATTCACGGTACTTGCAGAGATGATATGCCCATCAGTGCCCATTAAACTAAATGTCAAGTTTTGGAATAAGTAAGTGTCAAGCTGAATAGGCAGTCATTAGCACATGAATAACATTGTCCCAATTTCCTTTTTAAGTAGCAAAGAACTAAGAAAGTTTTCTTGTTATGGAAATATGTATCGGGACTGCAACAGTGAGCGCACTGGAGACTAGCTAAGCAAGCGGAAGGACATTCTGGCCTAGGCACAGTCCCAAGGAACTTTAGGAAATTCTATGCCCCCACTTCCAGCAACAATGTGGAAAGAGGAAAAGTAGCCTGTTAACAGTCATCAGGCAGAGAAGGACCAGCTGTGGGAACCCCACACCCGGGGCAAAACTAGGCTTTATTGCACCAGAGTCAAAGACCCAGTCTGGCACCCCCCCATTTGTGTACACTTATACACAGGATGGGAGGCTCAATGGTGCCCCTCTGGAGGCTTCACCCGGGGCAAAAACTCTGGCTAGCCCCCCCCCCCCAGCTCCAGCTCTGCCCCACCCCAGTTAGTAACTGACAGTTGCACCATAACTACAGAAGTCATTTTGACCTCTGCCATCAGCACAAGGGGACAGAGTACTTCCATGTATATTTTAGTGTGCAGTCCTGAACAAACTTACCTCAGAACACTGGGATTTACTTTCAAGTAAATGTGCACAGGGTTGCTAACATGTTGTAAGCTGCCTTGAAGATCATTTGGTCAACTATTGAGATATAAGTCTTTAGAATATATAGTCCAATTGTATGTATTTTTATCCCACTTTTGTAACATGCATGGTTCCTCACACCCCGCCATTTTAACCTTACAAAACCCTGTGGAGCAGTTTAAGCTGAGAGAGAGAGCAACAGGCCCAGTGTTGCCCAGTGAGCTTCATGGCTGAGTGAGGATATGAACCGGGGTCCTGCCCACCCTAGTCTAACACTCTACTTACTGCACCATGCTAAATCCACTTTTGCCTCTAGTAGGTATCAAGATACAAGAAATGTCTGGAGTGACCTATGGCGATAGGTAAGCAGTTGATCATGTTGCTTAAATGAAAACAAAAACAGAAAACCCTACCCATTTTCTATTAAGTCAAGCGTCAACTGCACCTTTGTGCTTAGTGCACACATGACTACAAGCATCACTCATTCATCATCCATCAAGTGCTAACTAACAGTTTAATCATGAGGCACAGAACTTCCATCTAACTTCATAGCAATATTCTCAATGAAGATAACTAAGTCAACATGATTTTGATTAATCAAGCAGCATACTGTGTGAAATAAGCCCTCGCTGCAAACTGCACCTTGGCTCGAAGACCTGCTGTGTTCATAAGTTCTGACACAAATCTTAGGAAATGATACTGTACTGTCAATTGAACTGCTTTGCCATTCTTTGGTTTGTTAAATCTGGGGTGCTCAAAGAGGGGTCATGAATCATACAGAGTCATGAGAAATGCTGTCTTAGAAGCAGCTTCATTAGCCAGAACAGATGAAATAGTTTGGGTTGTGTGGTCAAATCCATACTAACACAACTATTGTGCTTGCTGAACTTGGGCCACGCCGCTCTGGGGTTCACCTGGGCAATGTGCAACATGGGAGAATCTACAGGGCAGTTCATGCAGTCATGTTTAGTGCCTGCTTGTGCGAGTGACGCATTGTAGAGTTTCCTCCACAGCTAGAATGTTCATATAAACTCAAGCACAATGCTTTTCTATCATTTGAGATGTCCTCTTGTCAGGCATTAATACTGTTTAGACTGTGAGAAAAGAATGCTACTGAAAAAAGGAAAGAAAGGTAGGAAAAAGAATATCAGCTCACAGCTATAGCAGTGGCAAAACTTTGTTTCCATCTGAAAATCTCCGTTGGTGGTTGATGTACAATGAGAGGCTTTGGTCCTGAGCCAGTTCCCAGCATCAGACGTTGTAATTAATTGTCAGCTGGCAAACTCACTGAAAAGCCAACGGCTAAGAAGCAAGACTACGGCTCTCGTTCCTAGGCTTCATCTCCACAACTGTGAAATTTTGGCACAGAAATGAAGGTGCTACAAGGCAAAAACTGTGTGGAACCTTTCATTAGTGCTAACATTCACTTTCTGGTTGCTTTTAATGTCAAAGAAACCGAAAAGTTGAATTTAAAAAACAACCTAATGTTCACTGAGGTTGTAACTCTCTCTAAGGGACAGAGGGAACTCACATACAGTGGTACCTCGGGTTAAGTACTGAATTTGTTCCAGAGGTCCATTCTTAACCTGAAACTGTTCTTAACCTGAAGCACCACTTTAGCTAATGGGGCCTCCTGCTGCTACTGCACCGCCAGAGCACGATTTCTATTCTCATCCTGAAGCAAAGTTTTTAACCTGAAGCATTATTTCTGGCTTAGCGGAGTCTGTAACCTGAAGCATATGTAACCTGAAGCGTATGTAACCTGAGGTACCACTGTATCTGGTTAACTACAGTTAACCATACCACACACCACATGGAGTTATCTAATTGTTGTCTGCTCTAAAATGCTCTAAAATGACAGCAAAAAATGGGAATTTATTTAAAGATAACTATGAAAAATGTTGGGCTGAAGTGAAAAAAGATTTAGAAATTTGGTCAAATTTGAAGCTTTCACTGCTGGGCCGTATTGCTGCGGTTAAAATGAATGTATTGCCTAGAATGTTGTTTTTGTTTCAAACATTGCAAATTGTGGACAAAATGGACTGTTTCAAGAGGTGGCAGAGAGATATTTCTAGATTTGTCTGGCAGGGCAAGAAGCCCAGAATAAAATTCAAAATATTAACAGATGCAAAGGAAAGAGGTGGATTTGCCCTGCCAGACCTCAAACTTTATTATGAATCAGCAGCTTTTTGCTGGTTGAAAGAATGGCTGCTTCTTGAAAACACTGACATTTTGGATTTAGAAGGTTTTAACAATGTATTTGGATGGCATGCATATTTGTGGTATGATAAGGTCAAAGCACATAAAGCATTTAAAAACCATATTGTCAGGAAAGCACTGTTTAATGTTTGGATAAGATATAAGGATTTATTGGAAAATAAAACACCAAGGTGGCTGTCACCGATGGAAGCGAAAGCTTTGAAAAAGCTCAATATGGAGGTCAAATGGCCGAAATATTGGGAAATTTTGGAACAAGATGGAGATAGATTGAAACTGCAGAGTTTTGAAAAACTAAAAAACAAAGTGCAAGACTGGCTTCATTATTATCAGATAATGGAGGCATACAATTTGGACAAGAAAATTGGCTTCCAGGTGGAAAAATCAAAATTAGAAACAGAATTGTTAGAACCCAAAACTAAGACTTTGTCAAAGATGTATAACTTGTTGTTGAAATGGAATACTCAGGATGAAACGGTGAAATCTGCTATGATTAAATGGGCACAAGACATTGGACATAATATAATGATGGCTGACTGGGAACAGTTGTGGACCACAGGTATGAAGTTTACGGCATGTAATGCCCTAAGAGAGAATATTATGAAAATGATATACAGGTGGTACATAACCCCAGTCAAGCTTGCAAAAATCTACCATTTGCCCGATAACAAATGTTGGAAATGTAAAGAAACTGAAGGTACATTCTTTCACCTTTGGTGGACGTGCCCAAGGATTAAGGTTTTCTGGGAGATGATTTATAATGAATTAAAAAAGGTATTTAAATATACCTTCTTGAAGAAACCAGAGGCCTTTCTCCTGGGCATAGTCGGCCAATCAGTGTTAAAGAAGGACAGAACTTTCTTTATGTATGCTACAACAGCAGCAAGAATACTTATTGCAAAGCATTGGAAGACACAAGATCTACCCACACTGGAGGAATGGCAGATGAAAATGATGGACTATATGGAATTGGCGGAAATGACTGGCAGAATCCGAGACCAAGGAGAAGAGTCGGTGGAAGAAGATTGGAAGAAATTTAAAGACTACTTACAGAAATATTGTAAAATTAATGAATGTTAGAATGATGACGGATTGAAGTTAAGCGGTTTCTAGCGGTAATGGTACAAAAAAATATGGAAAAATTGGTTTTTAATATGTAAAAATTTAATGTTATAATTTATCAAGACTAAAGATCAGGATTAAAAAGGAGGGAAAGGAATTGCTGGATTAACATATTGAATTGGAATACAAAAGAGGGAGGTATGAGGAGGTCCGGGAAACAAGTAAATGTAAAAGAAGTGATGAAAAGATGGAATTGTTTTTAACTGTTCTTTCTTTTTTGTATTTTGTATTTTTCCTTTTTATTGTTAATTTTCTTATTAATGTGATTTTTTTTCTTTTGAAATTTTAATAAATATTATTTTAAAAAATTAAAATAAATAAAATGCTCTAAAATGTATGTTTCTTATGGCGTTTCCGCGCACTCTGGTTTCCGTCACAGTGTTCTGTTGCGCCAGAAGCAGTTTAGACATGCTGGCCACATGACCCTGAAAGCTGTCTGCGGATGAACGCCGGCTCCCTCGGCCTGAAAGTGAGATGAGCGCCACACCCCATAGTCGCCATTGACTGGACTTAACTGTCCAGGGGTCCTTAACCTTTACTTACTGTATTCTTTTTTTTTTTTTTTTATAAATTTTTTATTGCGTTTCTTTCCATAATTTTGTAGATTCCACACAACACAGAAACAGTAAATACAAGAAACAATTTTTTTTTTTTTAACAAAAAAGGGAAAAAAAAAAGAGAGGTTATAAATCCACTTTCAATAAATCCCTGTTTGGACTTCCCCACACCTTCTGGCTCTGCGTTCTTTAAATTAACAATGTCAGCAATTTGTTACCTTATTTCATACCTTATTGTAACTTTCAGTTGTTATGTATCTAAATTCAGTGTATTATGTCTCAATTTTAAAACCATTAAAATAAACATAACATGTTTGATTCAAATTATCTCATTTTCTCTTTTATCACTTATTTTACCATTTACTTAACCATATTTGCTAAAGCATAGCATTTCCTAATCGTGCACTATCTTAAGATTCATACAGCTTATAATATTTTTGCAAATAGTCTTTAAATTTTTTCCAGTCCACCTGAATTGCTTCTTCGTCCAGATCTCGGATTCTGCCGGTCAATTCAGCTATTTCCATGTAATCCATCAACTGCGTCTGCCATTCCTCCAGCGTGGGCAAATCTTGTGTCTTCCAGCTCTTTGCCATGAGTATTCTTGCTGCTGTGCTAGCATACATAAACAAAG
This sequence comes from Podarcis pityusensis, assembly GCF_964106645.2. Taxonomy (NCBI): domain Eukaryota; kingdom Metazoa; phylum Chordata; class Lepidosauria; order Squamata; family Lacertidae; genus Podarcis; species Podarcis pityusensis. The sequence continues at coordinate 57,089,025 of NC_138037.1, forward strand.
TTCTGTCCTTCCTTGACACTCTCTGGTCCACCATGCCCAGCAGGAAGGCCTCTGGTTTCTTGGGGAAGGTATACCTAAATACCTTTTTCAATTCGTTATAAATCATTTCCCAGAAGGCCTTCACTTTTGGGCAGGTCCACCAGAGATGAAAAAAGGTCCCCTCTGCCTCCTTACATTTCCAGCATTTGTTGTCAGGCAGGTGATATATCTTGGCTAACTTGACTGGGGTCATGTACCACCGGTATATCATTTTCATAATGTTTTCCTTCAGGGCACTACATGCCGTGAATTTTATTCCGGTGTTCCATAACCTTTCCCAGTCTTCAAACATGATGTTGTGTCCAACATCCTGTGCCCATTTTATCATGGCAGATTTAACTATCTCATCCTGTGTGTTCCACATAAGCAGCAAGTTATACATTCTCGACAAAGTCTTGGTCTTTGGTTCTAACAATTCTGTCTCTAATTTCGATTTTTCCACCTGGAAACCAACTTTTTTATCCAATTTAAAAACCTCTTGAATTTGAGCATAATGTAACCAATCTCGCACCTTGTTTTTCAGTTTATCCTGGTACTTACTGTATTCTTTTGATTTGACTTCTGTTTTTGATATTTTTTGAATGTTGTAAACTGCTTAGATAATTTCTTTGAAATATCAAGTGATCTATAAATTATCTAAATAATAATGAGCAAACCAACAAACCAATTTGTGATCCAACAAATTGAAACATAGCCCCTTTGCCTTACATGATGCCCCTCTTGCTGTTGTTGACGCCCATTTGTCTTGAGAGACAATGGAGGGGCGAATTCAAAGCACTGAAGTGACCTCACCAGACCACAAGCCGGAATCGTGTATATGGAGGTCCTAGACTGCCCAGATGTCAAGACCACCCCCCCTCGGCCTTGGAAAGCAGAGCAAGACTTTTGGCACCAGCTTGGCTGCAGGAGTTGCTGAAAGGAGACATACAAGGTGCCATCCAACCATCTGAGGGACTCCACTTTGGATTAGCACAGGGTTTACAGTGAAGGTTTAGGATCAGAGTATTTCTTCTCCAAGATGGGCTACCTTCCCAGGTTGACAAGCCCCATTTGCCCCTCACTTCCCTCTACTGTATGGGGTGTTGGGGGAGGGGGTAGTACCTCTAGATGCTGTCAGCATTCAACAGCAGCCACACCCTGGGAACAGCTTTGAATGGCTGGCTAAACCAGGTGAGGGTAGCTGATGGGTCTCAAACCCTCAGTGAGTGAGGGACTTCCCTGCATGTGAAGACAGGCTCCAGTAGTAGACAGCATGATTGTCCAAGCATTTGATACAAGTTACACCTAGGGGGCTATAATCTGCTTGGAGGGTCACATGCCACTGTGCGTCTGCCATACAGAAGTTGCTTACTTATTTCATACAATGCTAAAAATGATGGGCAGGGGGAGCACAAACTCTTTGGTGGCACACTCTGCGTGCATCCAGGTTATTTGTTTCCTCTATCTAAATGTTCTTTATGGATTTACTGAATAACACAAACAAACCACATGCAATTACCGTATTTTTCGCCCTATAGGATGCACCGGCCCACAGGACGCACCTATTTTTTTTTGGGGGGGGGGGGAATAAAGAAAAAAAAAATTATCCCCCCAGCCGCGACTGCAGCAGAGCCCTGCAGGAACTCCCGCAAGGCTCCCTGGGCTGCAGATGTCTGCCTGAAGCGTGGGGCGCTCTGCTGCAGTGCACCCCGCGCTCCAGGCAGCAGGCTGCTATCCGCAGCTTAGGGAGCTCTGCGGGAACTCCCGCGGGCTCCCCAGGCTTGCTGATAGCTTCCTGAAGCCTGGAGAGCAAGACGGGTCGGTGCACACCAACCCCCCTCGCTCTCCAAGCTTCAGCGAAAGCCTGCATTCGCCCCATAGGACGCACACAGATTTCCCCTTCATTTTTGGAGGGGAAAAAGTGCGTCATATAGGGCGAAAAATACGGTACATCCCACAAGATGGAGAAGGACAAACATTTAAAAGGAGGAAAGGAAGAAGAGAAAGCAGGGAAATAAGTAAGGGAAGCTCATTTCCATTTTAAATACAGTATTAGTTACTCAACTTTTTACCATCCCCCCTCCCCCGGTTCCTGTCCATTTTCTTTGGAATCCAGGAATGGATTTAAGCTTTTTAATCAACACACAACACTGATTTCTGAACAGAGGGGACTCCAAACAGGCCTGCTATTAAGCACGGACTGTTAATTGTCCTTCTCTAGCAAATCACAGCAGCAGTTAAAGGCAGCATTATCTTGGCTTTTGCAGAAATGACCTTTGAAATTATATTAAACATCCATAATTGATTGCACTGATTTCCAGACAATTGTTTTAAATAAAAAAAAGCCAGTTGTGGTCTGCTTTCTCTTTGCTACATGGGAAATGTCCATGGCATGTTTTATTTTGGTTTGCTTGGTCTCCAGAATTGCGCAAATTAATGAAAAACCTTCTAAAACAATCTGTAATTTAATTACATTACAATCATGTTTGTAAACATAATAAAGCAGGTTGCTCACAGAGATTAGGCCAGTTCAAGTGGTGCACCAGCCACATCAGACGTGGAATTGAAATGTGCGGTTGGAAGAGCTGTGCAAAGCAGCACCGGCTTGGGCTCTGCCATTTCAGACAGCCGGTGATGAACTGCATTTCTGAATGATCCCCTACATTCAAAACAAAACAAAATACAACTCTCCCTTAACATTTTCCAACCAAGGAAACAACTTGTCAGGGAACTGGAACAGTTTTTAGATGGGGGCAGACTGCCAACAGCACATGACACCTCTGCAAAAACATCTGCACCAGCTGCTTAGATGCTACCAAGTCCTGAATAACTTGGGTCCAGGATACCTTAGGGCTGCCTGACCCCTTATGGCCCAGCCTGGTCACTGAGATCACCCCTCCCCCTGTTTCACAGAGGCCCAACTGACCTCAACTAGAAGTCCAAGGCTGAGGAACATTCTTCAAGCAGAGATTCAGCTTGACTCTCAGGTCTCTCCGGCAGTCCTTTGTAGCTTTGTAGCTGTTTAATTTTCAGTCATCTGATCTATCTGTATTCTTGATATATTTTATAATATGGCACCAGAAAGAAGACTGAATAAACCCCTGACTTGCTCTGAGAGTGACCTGCTGGTTTGATTGTCCCTATTTTCAACAAATGATGTATCGCCAGTAGGAGTATCTGATTTTTCTCTTGAAGCCTTAAGCAAGGAGAAGGGATGAAGATGTCTTGTGGACAAGAAGCAAACTCGAGAGCGTACTATCAATACAATATCCAGCATCCACCTGCCCACCAGTGAACGAAGGCTGGCAGCATTACACCCCCTGGGGAGGCAGATTTACTGGGAGCTAAGTAAGGCGGAAGTATTTCCCCCCCCTCTTTTGGGGGCCTTGAGGATGCAGAGGAAGACTTTCCTGATCTGAAGGAGGAGGGGCAGGGAGCACCCCATCCTGCCTATCCCCTCTATTCTGAATGGAAAAGAAGGGACAAGACTTGGAAATTTTTTGGGTAGTATGAAAAAACTGAGTCTGGCATGACTTTTCCTTAGGCTTGTTGGCCTTCTTCTTATGCCTAGTATCCACCAGGTGAGGTTCCAGAGATTCCCGAAAAAGAGTTCGGACCCTGAAAAGGTAATGAGATCATAAAGGATTGTGACACAGTGTCAACACCCCACTGTCATAACCAGATTGTCTTGTAGGCCACTGTGGAAGTAGCTAAGGACCATGCATTAATTGCAGAGTGTCCATGGAAGGGTCTGCAGCCAATGCTGAAGCATAGGTCATCTTTTTCAAGGGATCCTTAATAAACTTGGGAATGTCTGCATGTGATCTCATCTCTACAGCTCACTGCTTTAAACACATAAATACAGAGAAGGTGGTGGAAGCCTGAAAGGCAAAAGCATTGGCCTCGAACGCAGGCCTCAGGGACGCTTCCACTCGTTTCTCACATGGATACCTGGGACCCCTTTGCCTTCTGAAGGGAGTACCAAGGATGAAGCCAGGACCACCATGGTGGATAATCACTGGACCTCTGAGGTGATTCAGAAACGTATCTGGAAAGATACAATAGAATGTTTCTTTCCCCATTTGCAAGGAGCCTAAGCTCTATGTGGGGTTCCTCATTCCGCATCCCAAGGTTTCTCAAAGGCCTTGGGGAAGGGAACAGAGACAGGCTTAACTGCTGTGGCAGGAAGAGCTTTGATTGCTTCCAAGGGCCCCCTAGGAGATTCGGGGGGGGGGCTGTCTCATCCTCTGGCAATTGCAGCACCTGACAAGCCTTTTTAAGAAAGGCATAAAAACCTCAGCAGAGAACACCCTAGGTTGGTTCTTAACCTCAATCACTTCCTCTTCTGAGAGCTCCCTCTCTTTATGTCCCCAATTCAGGCAGTTCCCCAGAGGCCACCCCCTGGGCTGCAGTGGCAGTGGCAGAGAAACACGAAAAGATTGAAATAGAAATGAAGAAGCTGGGAGGGGGGGCAGCCAGCAGGAAAACACAGTGAAAAAAACTCACTCAGAAAGGGGATCTAGCAAACAGGATGAAGGAGAGGACTAGACAAAGGGAAAATCCACATAAAACAACCACTCAAGCAAGTGTTTTGCTCCACACAGAGAAAGAGACATGAAGACCCAACCATCCCTTGCAGCAAGCAGGGTCAGTCTGGAAAGACAGGATGACTCCTCTTCTCTGGAGAGCACGTTGCAAGTTGAAGACCCTGCCTGTCTCCAGTAGGGGGAGTCATCCCTATCAGGAATGGCGTCCCCCTCCATCTGGTAAATGCCAAATTCACAAAGTGAATTCTCTTTTTCTTCCCTATTTATGGAACTCTCTCCTTGAACAGGGATGCAGTGCCAACTTTTCTTTCTCTCTCGTTGAGCTCCACATTCATCTCTCCCATTTCCCCCCTTTCCCGTTTGTTTTCCCCACTGTCTATTTTCAACTGCACTCTATTTGGGGCATGGACCTGCTTATTTTTCTTACATGGGCAAGTGGTCACATCTGTCAGTGTCATGGGCACCGGTCACAAACTGGCGGCTGTGGCAAAACACAAAATGGCAGCCATGTCCAAAAGAAAAGAAAAAGAAACAGGACCACAAAATGATGTGTGTATGCTCCTCCCTCAGCCACGCCACCAGAGGGCAGAAAAGTTACCAACATCAGCTACTGCCGCATTTGCTCCCAGAGAGATCTTTGTAGTTCTCCTTCGTTCAGAACAGAAGGCCAAATGGGTGTCTAATCCTGGCATCCAATGATATTTAGACATGTTCAGTGTAAGAGAGGCTAAATTGGTACAAATATGAACTAAGCATGAAGAGCAAATGCTCTCTTGCGCATCATGGGTTTTGAAGTGCTATCTTTTGAGACCCTTTGTGGGCACCATAGAAGGTATAAGCAGGCACCCACATTGGTGATACCCCATAGGACCCTGATGGTGCCATATAGATAAGTACTTAATTCACTTTAAGATTATTTAGGACCTTGTCTTTGCTGTTCCTTGTCACTGGCTCAAACCAGAGCCAAGGGAAAATGGAATTCTGCAACTTCAGACGGCAACACTGCGTTAGAAACCCAGAAGTGAATGCAGAGTTATTAAATTAAGGACAAAGTGCACACGCTAAATAAATAGAAAAGGAAACAGAAGGCAATCCAAGCTGTTGTGCTTTGCCTCACATTTTCAGATATTTAATACCTTGCAAAACAGTTTTATCATAATTCTGTGGTGGCTGGCAGGAATGTATTTTCTTAAATCCCCATTCTACACATGCAGGCTTTTTTACAGCTGGCTTAAGTGATCCAGTAGTAACTGTTTATACTGCCTTGTATGAAAACATGCCAGCACTTGGAAGAGTGCCCTCTCTCCCACTGAGTTCAGCGATTACCAGGGCACTACCGGGGGGGGGGGGGGCAAGCAGCAATCAGCGTGCAGCAAACTCGGCGGGAGCCAAGGATCTCCTCTAAGTGTTGCCGCCCACTCAGGTTCTCTGGCTGGGGACTGTGCACCAGAACTCCTCCCTTTTGGGGGTGGAGGGGGGGCAGAGCACTGCTTCTTGCACTTAGACTACCTGAGGGGGCTGCTTCCCCTTGCATGCTGGGTGGGCTGGTTCCGTCCATATCCATTGGTACCTCACAATACAGAGACACCTTGTTCTTAAAAATGGTCTTTGCCCTCACATATTAGCCGCTCTCACCTAGCAGGTTTTGCTGAAACAAAGAAATCAGTGGGAACAATTAATATGGTCGCTGTTCATTTTCATTCATACAGATACTGTGAGCGCTGTGAGGCACCTGGAAGGTGAGGGGGGACTTATCTAACTTTTCACAGGTGATCAGCTCTTAAGCATATGGGGCAGGTACAGCAGAAAAAGCTATAACAGAACATTGCCTTTTCTTAATGACAGCCCTCAGCTAATACCTCTCCAGCTCAGCTCAGCTCATCAATCATCTAAATCCAGTTTGGGGAGATGATTTCTCTCTCACACAGGCATTGACTGTTCTTGAAGCAACTGCTCACCAACAACATTAGGCCACATAATAGAGATGCAAGCCTAGAAACAAACTGCATTTCTGCAGTTATTAAAGTTCCTTCTTTTTCCAGTTGTAACCAATACAGTCATTAGGAAGATAAAGAATACCCTTCCCCCCCTTGTTTCCCAACTGGGGGCATGTGACCCCCCTGGAGGGCCCCAAGTGAAAATTGTGTAAATGGGGGATCATAGCATGAGGCTAGGGCGCCACAAAGGGAAGTGAGAAGTGGAGATTTTTTCTAAAAATCCTGCTTAGCTGGCTATCTGCTTGGCCAATCAGAAGTGGGTAAGGGGCAGCCCTCCAGGGCCTAGCACTCCTTTTTCCAGGTGCATTTTCTTGGAGCAGTTCTGGTTTGTTTCTGGGAGGGGGGGAGAGGGTGACTGCAGAGGCTTCTGTTTTGACCCGTAGAGCCCGAAATCCAGAACCCCCAGGTCAGGTAAGTGTGGGGTGGCAATGGGAAGGGCTGGGCAAGGGGACCTGCTTGTTTGCCTGGACTTGTGTGTCACCTGGGGCTCCGATGTGCCACCCCCAAGGTAAGTGCCACCGGGGGCGCCCCCCTGCCCCCGGCTACGCTACTGGGTTGGAAGGCCATCTGCCAGGGATGCTTCAGCAGAGTTTCCTACGTTGAGGGGGTTGCAGTAGAAGGATGACCCCTGGGGTCCCTTCCAGATCTGTTTTTCTGCTTCAACAATATTTCATCATGTTCTTACTATTTTATGTAATTGTATTTTGTATAAATTATAAAATTCTAAACAAACATGTTCTATTTACAAACAAAACATTTAAAAGGCTACCTTTCTACCGGTAGGACGGGTTGGGGGGCACAGGAAGGAAACAAGCCAGGAAGGGGCCACGGTCGCAAAAGGCTGGGAAACGCTGGTTTATTGCACACTGCAGAAATGTTTTGGTGTCTGGTGCTGTATAATCTGGTTTGATTTTATGTTAGCATGTGTTGGTGACAACATACAGGTTCAGTGTAGGTGGGAGGGGCTTATATTTTGGATTGTGTTATATTCCAAAATATAATTAACCCACTCAATTTTTCAATAAATGTACAAGCCTCCTTTTTCCCATTTTAACAAAATTAGTGAATTTTATCATACTTAAAATATTTTAATAGGCATTGAAAGCTTGTTAGCTCCTTTTTTCTAGTTGACTCATTATGACAGCCATCAGAAAATAAACTATCATTTTCTGATGTTCCTTGAAGGTTCTTGTTTTAAAATACCAAAAAAGAATCACCAATGGGTGTAAAAGGAGTTTATACGTAATCTGTCCTATCTTCTATATGATTCATTGCTAAAATTCCTTTATTGTAGGACAAGTGCAATGAGAAATTTTGACTCATTTAATGTTGAATGAAATTCTCTTGCTAGTTCATGTTGGTGGGTGAAGCTTGCCCCCTCTTACTACTGGTTATTTTAACTTTTTAAAAGAAAACTCTGGCACTTGGAGACTTAGGGAAGTTAAACAGGAAAAAGATTTTTATTTTACAACTAAATTGTTGAAATAATAGATGTGTCAGGAGACAGAATTTTTTCAAGAAACAGTAAACTTTCTCCCCCCCCCCCTGGATGTTATAGGCTTCTAAACAAGATGGGAAACGTACAGCTTATATTCTCTTCATTTCCTTAAACTAATTGCAGGGGTGGTACAGCTTAGGTGTTAATACTTGCATTCTTAAACAAGGTGGTACTTTCTGTCAGTTTCCTAACCTTCTATAGCTCTCACTCCTGAGGCTCCTCTAGTAGTATAGCAGACCCAGGGGATCACCACACCTCTCGTAACTGGTTTGGGATTCTTCTCTTTCCAGAAGATCACTCTCCTCCTTACTGAGCGCAGACCCAAGTAGAGTCTTCCCTCACATCTCTCTACTCCTGTCCCCAATTCAGCTTCCCAGCTTTTCTCTTGTCTGTATAATCCTAAAAAGACTTAAGAGCTTCAAACTAAGTTCAGAGACTTCCTTCTCTGGATGGAGATGTTCCTCAGAGTGGAGCTTACGTACCCCAACCCTCAACTGTCTTCCTTTTTCCCTCCCTAAGTGCTGACTTCACCCCCTCTGACTAGCTGTACCTGCAGCCAATCAGAAGGAGGCTACAGTCCCGCACTCTGGTGGAATCCTGTTGCACAGCATCACCAAACTCTGGTCTACCAGCACAGTGGATAAAGGAAGCAACAGGATAAGAACCAACTAGAAGGAGTAGGAGCAAAACCCATTCCTTCCTTCAATGATATTAATATTGTATGAAATATTAAAGTTGCACCCAACCCCCATGGAGGCCATTCTCCAGAGGAGGACTGAACTTCTTCAGCAGTTCATGAGGTTTACAAAGAACCCTTATTTGTAGGGACAAGCCCTCATATGCAAGCTGTGAAAGAGTGTAAGAACTGCCCTGTTGGATCAAACTGCAAGCAAGGCATAAAGGCCACAGTTCTTCCTGTGGACTGTGCTCATCAATAGGCACTGAGATGGATGCAAATCCTGAAGACAGAAGCGGCATTTTGGTATTGTGGTATTGGTTTTGCAGAAGAAGTGAGCCCTTTAATTTTCCCATTTTGCATTCTGTTTGTTTGTAATAAGATAGCCCATTTGATGTTAAGATTCATCATTATGAAATCAAGTTCAGTTCTGCATCTCAAGAACTGCAGCTCAACTCCTGCAATTGTTATCAAAAGGGAGGAATAAACAGAGGAATTGGCAAATGCTGAATATATTGTAATGTAATATGCTGTTATAGATTATTTCTGTGCCACCTTTTCAGCCAAACAGCCCTCAACACAGTTCACAAAAGTTAACAGAAATACAATTCCATGCTATATTTTAAGCCCCACACTTGTCGTCAAGAAAGTCAAGAAAGCGAAAGAAATTATTCCTTCCTGTTCAGGATTTGATGGAGAGTACTAATGCTTTAGGTTTATTTCTTTACCTTGCATAACCAGGAGACATTTAATGCACAAGATACTTAGCATACATTAAAATTATTCTAAAAGCCAAATGCTTTTAGCTTTCCGAAATGCAAATCATATTAATGGGAAAAAAGCAAAACTAAACTCAGAGAGCTAGGAAGGCAAATTAAAGCCAATAAAGTTTGCGAGGAAAAAAGACGTGTTCTAAAAGAACTACAGAAGACTATTCTGAAGCAATGCAAATGTCAAAGCCCATACCCAGCACTGATGAATAAAATGCTAAGAGGAACTGTTGCCGGTTGTGGAGCTCTGTCATATCCTGGGACCTCAACACAGTTTATAAAGACTAATTAAACACCCGGTGCTCCCACAAAAAGCAATACGCAAACATTATTATACCTATTAAGTACAAATAAAGCAAAGTTGTGATGTTTAATTACAGAGAACACTTCATTAACAAATAGTTTTTCTCCACAAAAATGTTACATTGTCTACTATGTTTGGAACAAAACTTTAACTCCTTTTTTTTTTAAATTAAGGAGAGATTAATGGCACCTGAATTTGCCAAAGCAGTGAGCCCAGGCATATGCAAAGAGCAGATAACATTAAATGGGTATTTAAACATGCAACAACTAATCAAGAGTTAGAGGACACTCCTGGGAGCAGACTTCCCCCCTCTAAATGCTAATGAGAGGTGACCCATAGGGGTGAAGCAGCATTACATATTTCTGAATGCCGACGCCCAAGAAGTCAATAAGAGAGAAACACACCCAACAGCAACAAGAAGTAGAGGATGGGGTGAGCCAACACCAGGCCGCCAAAGGTGGGAAAAAATCTACCCCTCAAAAAGCAAGACTATAACTCGATGCTGGAAGACACATTCTGGTTTCGGTATTACAAACTGGTGGAATAGTGTCTGGAACTTTCCTCTTCAGGAAAAACTTACTGAAGCAAAACCAGGCTCCTTTATGGCATCTGGTGGGAATTTTGGGCCCACCTGCAATTGTTTCTCAAACAACAAACAACAAAGCAGGGACTCGGCTACATTAATCAAATAACAATGTTATAAATGTGTTATAACAATGTGACACCAGATGGCGTTGTAGAGCTGAAATAGCAACCCACTTTTCCATTGTGAGTTTTACAACGTTTTTTCCCATACTGTTTTCAGAGCAATTTTTTTATATAGCTGTGTAGATCTAGCCTGGGAGAGAACAATATCTGCAAACCTTGCTTCATATCATTGGTTCTATAAATTCTAGGAACTTACTCTTTTCATGAAAGTTGGGAATCTAGAGATTCTCTCCACACCCTTTCCAAGCACCCTAAGGAACAGAATCGAGGGTGAGGCGATGCTGCTGGAAGTGCCAGAAGATATCATGTAAGATGAGTCTTTCAGACTTAATGAGCTACCAATTTCACACAATGACAGTATAAAATAGGAACACAGAGCCAAACACAGAGACAATTCAAAGACAGAGAAATTTCAAACAGAAATTTCTCTCCTAGTGCAGGCATCTACACTGCATCTTCTGATTTCCCAGCCATTCTTTGTATTTCCTTCTCTGGATTCAAACAGAAGGAAGGGAAAACCATTCTTTTTGTTAGGGCAAAAGGGCAAAGTGCAAAGGTGACTTTAAAAGGCTGATCTGTAGGTGCTTATCCAAAAAAATGGAAAACTGCATGAAATCAGAATGTAAACCAATCTTTAGTTAAAATGTGCAAGTAAACCTGAGCCTATATTACAGAAAAATGGCACACTTGCAATTAGTATTCTTAAGGAGACTGGAGAACCTTCCTTGTTTCATTTAAAAATAATTTCAGTACTAAACCATATCAAGTAGAAAATACCTCCTTCAAATTTAAGAGCCATCTGTTGAACATATTTTGACTAAGCAAATGGGACTAGAAATGTACTGATTTGCCAAGTTAACACTTTTCAATGCACCTTGTTTCAGCAGCAACAAAGAGTCTTGTAGCACCTTAAAGAAGAGCAGTTTAACACCTAAAAATACAAAGTGTGAATGCAGAAAACACATCCACAAGCATTCAAATTATATTGTTTCCTGCTTGGCAGGGGGTTGGACTCAATGGCCCTTGTGGGTGTCTTCCAACTCTATGATTCTATGATTCTATATGGGTACAATAATCAGAGAAATAAGATTGACAGTGCTTCCTTCCTGTTTCAGTGGCAATCCTGAGCTTCCTGCTGCATGTGTGAAAAAGCTCAACCTTGTGGAAATACAAAACCAGGAACCAAAAAGCACATAAAACAAGCTTCACCATTCCTGTCTTCAAGACCACAGTGAAAATGTGAACGAGGAAGTTCAGGTTCCTGTTCTGCAGCAATGTAGCATATTAAAAGATTTTGAAGCAAAAGCTTGTTTTCACCCTGATTTGTGTGCTTTCTTTCAGCTACGTTCTGTCCATGAAAGCTTTCTAGGCAAATATGGAACTGTTACTTTGAATACACAAATATAAAAATGTGAAATTCCAATAAGCTTTCAGTCAGCTTGAATGCAATCTGTATTATACATGAACACTATTTGCTAAAGGGTTTATTAGATAACCAACAAGGGGCAGGGAAAGCTCACAAGCATTTTCTCATCTTCACATTTCATAATTCTTTCCCAATGTCCACAATATTTTCACTGTATGCCTGTCTTTTTCTTTTCTGTGTAGCATCAGTTTTCGTAATTTAGCTGGATTTCTCCAAAGCAGTTCAAAGAACAGAATATTTCACTCACATAGATTTTAGTGTGGCAGGCTAGTTTCCTTACAGGTCTTGCAAGTGTCAGCGCTGGTGTGTGAGTAATTCAAGCAAAACCAAGAATACTGACTGCAGAAACAAGGGTAAATTTAAAATTTGAATCATTTTTTTTTAACTGTCCCAGTTAATGTGGCACAAATGGTCAGTGAGAGATCAAACCTGGATCATTTTGGGCCATGTGTAACATTCTTTCCACTGTGCAGGTCCAGGGTGGCGCAAAAAATGTGCACCTCCACTCTGCCCCAGAGTGGCTAGGAGCCTGCCCCCCTGTCCACACGCACCTTGGGCCACTCCTCCACTGCTCTGGGCAGCCGGGAAAGATTCTCAGGCTCTAAAGGGAATTCCCAGCAGGGCTCAGAGGGAAGAAAGACTGAGAGAGCAGGCTAGAGTTGCAGGATGAGGAAGGAGGCAGAAGGGAAAACAGTGGGCAGAGGCAGGCAGGCAGAGGAGGGGATGTGGAGCAGAGCAGAGCAGACCCCAGTGTCAGGCTTGAGGAATCCTCTCCATCCCCCTGACGGCACCAAGAATCAGGGAGGAAACAAGGAAGTTCTTGCTTATGATTTATTCCATCATCACAGTGAAAGACAAAGGAATCCAATCATTCCTCCATGACAGAGATGCTCGCACTGAGCTGCCCCCCTTCCCTTCTAACAACAACTACCCCTGCTTCTACGGCATCCGCCCGTGGCCAACTGTCGTTGTGCCCTTTGTTCTTGCACCCTTAACAAACGGTGTGTTTTGGGAGAAGGGGGGTCGGTTATGCTGTCCAGTGATGTGTCAGCTGGCTGCTGTCTCCCCTCCTCCTTCCCCTAACACCGCATAACTCTGCTGTTTTCCCGTCTCTGAGCTGTCATCTTCCTCCTAGCCCTGCTGCAATTTGAGACTGCCTTCCTCTTCCCTGGAAGCTACAGACAAAAGTGGGGGGACACAACCTTCACCACTCCTCCTCCTCTTCAGTCCAGTCCCTGACACTCAGTGACCACGGAGGAAGTCACTGGCGGAGCACAAAAGGTCACAAAAAAAAACCACTTTCCGAGTTTCTGGTCTCTCCCAGCTCCAGGTGCACCAATACATCTCCTTGCCAAGGGTGCAAAGGAGCCTTGGTATGCCTCTGACACTGTGTTGTGTTAACACACACCAGCACTTACATTAAGGAGGGCTATTCATGTTTAATGCTGATCTTTGAATGTTGCAGAATTTGCAGAATGTTGCGAGAGCCAGCATGGTGTAGTGGTTAAGAGCGGTGGACTCGTAATCTGGTGAACCGGGTTCGCGTCTCCGCTCCTCCACCTGCAGCTGCTGGGTGACCTTGGGCCAATCACACTTCTCTGAAGTCTCTCAGCCCCACTCACCTCACAGAGTGTTTGTTGTGGGGCAGGAAGGGAAAGGAGATTATGAGCTGCTTTGAGACTCCTTCGGGTAGTGGTAAAGCGGGATATCAAATCCAAACTCTTCAAACTCTTGGGTCTTGTGCTTTAAGATATTCTACTGTTCTTTATTAACAAGACTTTAATTGTGTTTCAAAGTTGTTACTCACCTCTTTAATACTTTTTGATCAGAACACGAAACTTAAGAAAACCCACCTGTACCAGCATCCTGTCTTTGCAGTGGCCAACCAGCTGCCTATAGGAAGTCAGCATAGGAAGGACCCAAGTAAAACAGCAGCCTCCTCACTTTAAAAATGTCTAATATTTTTAATATTTCTGAAACGAATAATTATTTTTTAATAATTTAAACCTAATTTGACGTATATAACACTCAGTTTTTATTTTTTGGGGGAATATATTTCTTGCTAGGTCTTATTTCCTTACATGTCAGCATTTAATGTTCTATTGACTGTAAATTCTTTTTTCTTTTCATTCCCGATAGCCAATTTTCATAACTTCAAATTCAAATATTCCAAAATTAAAACAAGTCTGACCTTTTGAAACCCCCCCTGAAATAACCAATATTATTTTCATTTTTAAGATGAACAACTTTGTTTCTTTAATTTTTTTCTATTACAGCTATGGATTGTAGGAAAATTGTACAAAATGGCTACCTAGTAGCCATTTCCCCCCCACGATGTCCAAAAACCAAAAATTTTTCCAACCATAAATTTAATTCTTTGTCGAGAAAGAGCATGTCTTTGCAATAATTTTTTGGTTACATGCTCACACATTTTTCCACCAAAAAAACTAGTGCATTTATAATTTTTTTTAGGGATTTATAAAATCTTTTGAGTGCTGGTGTATTTTTTTTTCTGAAATCCTCAACACTTTATTGAGCTCTGTTTAAAGGTCTGATCATTGGTTATGGGGGGGGGGGGAATGTACACAAGGGTATCTTGTGCCGAGGGTCTCAAGAGGGACAAACAACACAGATTTAACGAAACTTCGAAGTGCTATAAAATTAAAACCATTTGAGATAGAGGGGGAAAATTCAAGGGGGTTTCTTTCAACCATAAGGGAAGGGTGTACACCAAGTTTCATCAAAATCTGAGATGGTGTATGACAAAACCCTTGTTTTTTGCATTGATTTGATGTGGAATGACCTGAATATATCCTGTGAATCTTAAGTTCTCCTTCTCTCTGCACTAGGCAGATTTCCCAGATATATAGGTAAGATGACTATCAGACGCTAAGTACATAAAGGTTATTAAATTCAGCAGTTTAATAACCTCTCTGTCCTGAATTTTCAAAAGTCGCCTGATTTCCAAACTCCTCAGGGGTTGAACATTTATCTTGATGTGATGTGGTACCGAACACCTTGACTTCAATTAATCGTGATTCTCCCTGAGAATATTCCCAGGCTGCATTCCATACCCTGTATGCTGTTAAAGGGATTGTGCTTCATATTCCACTTGTTGCCTACAGGTTTCTGTCCTCCATGGGGGAGGAATCATTTACAAGGGTCTACAGTATCAAACATATAGAGCCATCATCCATCACTCATCAGTTACAATTCCCATTTGCATCCATTTATCTAATCTCAGGCTACAGGAACTGCCATGCTTAAGTAGTTCCAAACTACTTTAATAAAAAATGAAAATGCTGGTGATTACCACAACGTAATTATCCTAAAACACTGCTGCACTTCGTACTTAATTGTGTCCCCTTTCAGGTTTAATTTTCATTAAGAATATCACAAAAACACAGACTCAGCAACAAAAAGACAACTCATCATCATCAATCCATTTTAACTGGAACTACCAATATTGCCAATATCTTCTCAGCAGCTCAGTGTGGGCAGAAAGACCAAATGTTGACAGTCAGCTGGCAAAGACAGAAGCCTATGGGCTTCATTCACCAACAAGTTGTCTATATCAAAGGAAAATGCACTATATTCAGGAGCTTCGTATTAGCCAGTGCCACTGAATAAACTTGGCGGTGGGAAGGGCAAGAGAATCTTGGGGTCCTGCATCAATGTCTCCGGAAAACTGCCTACTACTGCCCTGCTGCCCACCAACTTTGGAGCTAGGGCCAGATGTTTAGGCATCCTGGTGCTTTAAAAACAGAGAAAATACCCAAACTTCTATACATAACAATAACTGATGTTTTAAAGTTATCACAGTTATTCAGAATAGCTGAGAGAGAGTTCTATAGTAATCTAGCAGCTCAATCTGTACACAGCCTATTTGGATAATATGCAAATGAGCTCCTGCAAAGTATATATTGTTAATCCCAACTGCCCAACACCACTGATTAGGAAATAAAAACCAAAGAAAAGGGGGGATTTGGAAGCTCTTCAGATGCAATTTACCCAAACAAAGAAAATGTGGGTTTAAAATTGTAGAGCTGCAAAAAATAAATGGCACTGAAGAAGTACGCAGACCTTTCAAGGCATGGATTTGTGACGGTGGGCTTAGTGATGTAGCAGTCAGAGCAGAGGCCCCCAAGCTCCTGCCCCCCCCCCACCCATGGACCACTTGGAAATTGTTGAGTCTTGGCAGGCCACTTAATTATTTTTCTGCCTGTTGTACCAGTTGTAATGTGCTGTGCTGGATGCTTTTTTTATTTTAATTGTCTTTTTATTGCTTCTTTGATTTCTTATATATTGCATTTTTTTATAATTACAATATAAAAATAAAACAAGCAATAAAATACAATTAATATCAACATGAATATTTAATATGATGGATGCACTGCCAGAAATCCCAACACTGTGGACCAACTGAATGGAGCTTTGGGACTGCTGGTGGTCCATCTGGGGAACTCCTGAGTTTGAGTACTGTGGCCCCCCAGGTTCAAACCTTCACTCAGCCGTGAAGCTCACTGAGTGACCTTGGATCAGTCATTTATTTCTCAGCATAACTACCTCACAGGATTGTACTCAGAAGAAAATTAGGGGGATGGGGGAAGAGACCATGGATGCTGCCTTGAGCTCCTTGAGGAAAGTGGGATATCACTGCAGTAAAGAAGCTTCTCTATAGACTGAAGCAAGCTTTCTCTGCCAGACTTGCCCTCTACCGTTCCCTCCCCTGCCAGCACGCCCAAGATGGAAAGCACCCCTCCATGAAACCATGCTCCTAGCTGCTCAGAAATGATGTTGGCCCTAAGCGATGCAGGCAGCATAGCCAGACCTTCCTCCATAAAGGGGATACATTTACAATTAAACACATCATTACAGCTGTAAGGTCAGGCCTCGGGGTGCACTGAAACAATTAATGATTTTCATTCTGGTTCCCAACAGTATAGAAATAGCTCCACAGTGTGCATGGGTACACTGACAAACACACTTTATAGATTCTAATTTAGCATTTATTGACCATGACGATGCAGCTGATAAATGTTCTGACTGTGCAGGTTCATCACACACTGTGACCACAGATGTCACTTGTAGTGTAGTAAAAGTAGCAGACATACTATACGGCCTGCACAGTTTTTTCTGTAGATGGCAGTGTATGTCAAACTATGGGGCTTTCTTCCCCAGAAGTCTTATAGGCAGTGAAAACTAATCTAAACAGAGCATCTAACACAATATGTAAAGAATGCTCACTCAAAATCACAGATCATTTCACAGTATTAAGCTTCTGAAAACAACACTGGAAAGCTACCAGTAATTGGTGATTTCATCACTAATTGCCTATTGTTAATACCAGGCATGTAGTGGTGCTGCACAGAATTTTTCTAAAATAAAATGAAAGAGAAAGAATAATAAAATCATAGAACGGTAGAGTTGCAAGGAATCCCAAGGGTCATCTAGTCCAACCCCCTGCAATGCAGGAATCTCAGCTAAAGCATCCATGACAACATCCAAGAGACAGAAAGAGAGAGAGGCCTTTTTATGAACAGATTATTGTGCTTGGCACAAACTTGGAAGTCACTACACAAAAGCAGTTTTTGGCCGTTCTTTGGAGAAGTTGAGAAGTCTGATTATAATGTAGCCATGGATATAAAGAAAATGGAAGGCAGAACTATTTTCTACATGGCCATTTTACATGAAAGACCAAGCGAACCCAAGAACTACCTTATTGGACTAGACCAAACAATTGACAAGTTTATCTTGTGATGGGCATGCTAATTTTCTGTACAGTTGCAGCAAGACAGTAAGTGAGTCAACAGTAGAAAACTAGGAGCAGCCTTTCCTTAACCAGAAGGTATGAGAAATCTTTGGCAAGTCTCTTTGCCTTCTTTGGTGGGTGGCTTTGCAGGAGGGCCATGGGCAGGACAGATTGTCTGCCTGCTGCCAAATTGGCCAATGGCGGCAGGACTTTGAAGGCGTTCCCCTGGGCGCAGGACCAACTGTCCAATGGCAGAGCTGGGTCCCGTGCCCAGGGCCAGGATAAATTCCAGGCCTGCCTGGCCACTCAGCCTCTTTTCGCCACACTGGTTCTCCCACCCTCCCTCCCTTAGCTTAGGGCTTTCGTGGACAGTTTGCAATGCCACCATATTTCAGGGCTGGGCAGGAATTTTTACACCTGGCAAATTGGCACCAGCCAGCTGTCTTTCACCTACCTCATAGCAATTTTCACACCTTTGAAAGGCGGATAGGCATTGGGTAAACTTATTGATTGGAGGAGAGGTTGTAGCCTTTGCCTGCCCCTCCATGGGTAAGGGTATCCTGTTAAAAGGATCCAAGAAGAGTGTCTCCTGTCCGATGTCCAGATGGGGGCCAGGGCCATACTCATCCAATGGGAACCACTTAGGGGATGCCCAGATTTGATGTGGGTCATAGGGCGTCCCTTCTGGTTTCCCTGGTTTCCCTTTGCCCTTAATGTCACTGCTAGCAGATGGGCTGGAGTGCTATATGCAGCTACTTGTCCCAATGCCATTGGCAGAAGTTTCATATCTGTAACCAATAAAGTTGTGATCCCATAAAGCCAGTACGCGGTGCAATGTCTAGTTATTTAATCCTTAGGGAATGGGGTGGTCATGGGGCCTTGACTATTTCAGAAAAACATATGGGACAAGGGGAAAAAGGTTTGGCCAACGACTTTGGAGAGAAGTGGTTTGGCTTTCTAACTCATACGATGCAACATAACTCCTCCAACAACACATGACACTTTATGGCAGGACTTATTAGGCTAAGTATTGAATTTAAAGTAACACTGCCATGTATGTATAGCCTTGCACCATATGATGTTGTTTGATGTCCTGTTTCACACTTAACTCTGGCAAAGAAAAACTGGTGCTCAGCCCTGCTCCTTCAACAACATACACCCCAAACTAACTGAAACATGAACAAAATAAGCAGACCCCCCTACCTAGCCCAACAGCCACTCATTTTAAAATAAAGATTAAAAAAAGGGAAGGGCAGAAGGACTTGGTGGGCCCCTTGGTGTCCGCATTGGGGATGTCAGGTCTCTACGAAAGTAACAGAGAGACCTAATCTTACAGTGCTGATCATTTAATCCACAGGAAAGGAGAGAAGGAAGAGGGCTTGATCAGAGGGATTGGTGGTTGCTTCTGGATAAGAAACATAAGAACCTGGTTGTGTCACTCTTTATTCAGGGAGGGAATCACATGTGGAAGGCTACTGCTGCATCTGTATGGACCAAATAACAATTTACTCAAAGGGAAAAGCAGCAGATCTTCCTCCTCTGCACCAGAGGGAGAAAAGAGACAGCCAGGTCCTTTCTGTTGGCTGGAGAGCAGCAATTACTGCATGGCTACTCCCTCTCGGAACTGCTTACAAGAAGGTGAAAACCTTCCTCTGTTGTCCAGTATGTGGTACTGAGAGGTATATATGCTAAGGGCACTACTAAAAACATCATGGCTAATAGCTGTTGACAGACTTATCCTCTACAAATTTGTCTAATTTTTTAAAAAGCCACCTAAGCTTACTCAACATCACATTTCTTGGCCAAGGAATGAATGACATCCTTTTGTCTGTCCTGAATCTATTACCTCCATATAATTTTTAGAGGAAGGAACTACGTTAGTAGAAAAACAGCATTTTGAAAGTGTTATAAACATGCAACACCAGATGGCACTGGAGAGCAAAAAAAAAATGTATTTGCGTTTTTCCAAAGCATTTTTCTTTTGATACAATGATTTAATTTCTGACTTATTTATAGCTTCCCCCCATGTGTAGATCCACCCTACATTACAATGAAACTATACCAAAAACATGCATAACTCACTCCTAAGATTTAAATTTGTGAGGGGGGGGCGCGCGGAACCTTATCTGAAAATGTAGGGGGGAATGGTAAGGATTTGAGGTGTCTATCTGGAATACCAGATAATTTAATTTATGATTGCTGTGAAATAGAATGATGATTACAAATAGAGCAATACTTTGCAAACAGGAGTTTTTAATTTGAAGGTAATTGCTAGCAAATTTCAGAGCTGTTAACTATGGAATAAAAGGACAACTGACTCACTCACATTCAGAAATCAGCGTTTGATTAGGGACTACAATGTGATAATAAGGGCATAATCAAGATGTAGAAAAACCTTTTGATAAATAATGCGTGAATGGCATTTTTTGACAACGTACCTTTGCTATGTACAATGAATATCTTATTTTTCCCCCTCTGTCAAACTTCTGCTTCTTTTCAAATATCAGCTTTATCAACATTCCTTATGTGCCTGATTTCCAGCTGTTTTGCTTCAAAATTAGAAGCCTTCCCTTTGATGAATGTTCATGCAGCTGATTAGAAAATTGCCTCACAAACAGAGCCCTTGAGCAGAAAGCCAATCAGGAGAGATACCACATAATGCAAGAGGGGCCCTTCTGGATCAGACCGAGGCCGATCGAG
The DNA here is from genome assembly GCF_964106645.2 of Podarcis pityusensis. Taxonomy (NCBI): domain Eukaryota; kingdom Metazoa; phylum Chordata; class Lepidosauria; order Squamata; family Lacertidae; genus Podarcis; species Podarcis pityusensis. Next base: position 57,109,421 of record NC_138037.1, read on the forward strand.
GCCACTGCACTAGTTCCTGGATGCCTTCCCAAATCTTCTCCCAGAGTTCAGATGACCTTTCCATCTTCCTCGTCCTCCTCCTTTAAGGGAAGGGCATCAAAGCACTGTGCATGCTGCTCACGGAGAGGATGTGTGCATGCATATGCCTTTGTCCACTTCTTAAGCTGAACTGGGCTGCTTTTACCCTCTAATGCACTTCTCCACCCCTCCCAAAGGGACATGCTCTGCAGCAAGAAAGCCTTTCCAAACCAAGAGAAAAGCAAATCCTCACCCCTGTACGAAACTCTCAGTGTCAGGCTGTGCAGTCATTCACAACTGTGCCACTGTGTAGGTGACAAAAATGTGGTGACCCCAAAGACTATCTAGTTCATGCACGTCCAAAGTCTGTTTCAGGGGCCAAATCTGGCCTGCTTGTTGGTTTAATCTGGCCCCTGTGGCTCAAAGCTCAACAACTTCAATCCTAAAAAAAGCTCAGCAACTCTGGTCGGCCCTCATGCCTGTTCACTTCATCAAATCTGGCCCTCTTCGAAAAGATGTTTGGGCGCCCCTGATCTAGTTCCATTGACAAATGTCAGGAAATGCAGGACAAATGGGAACCACTTCACCTGCCCCCTGCCAAAGGTGAAGCAAGTTTGCCAGACTTGTTTGGCAGGCTTGACTGGTGACTTCTGACCAAAAATTAGAATAGTACAGGGGTTCCCAAACTCCCACCACCACAAGGGACCACTTGAAAATTGCTGAAGGTTTTGGCAGCCTACTTGATGGTTTTTATCCCTGTTGCAGCAACTGTAATGTGCTGTGCTAGATGCTGTATGATTTTTAATCGTATTTTTACAGGAACCCACCCTGAAATAGTGTATTGCTTGTTCTCAATTAAAAACTAGCGAAGTGACAGCACAATAAATAAAAAAGTCACTTTGCAAAGCACTTTGTGCCCAGATTCCCAATGAGTGATTGATAGGTGTTTGGCAAGTACCACACAGAATGCTTTGCAAATCCCATGCCTAGCGCTTTTCATACGCAGCTGGTTGTCAGGGGTTTGCGAAGCTGCACAAAGAGCTGAGTAAGCTCTTCAAACTGCCTTCCCTCACCCAACTTCGATGTGTCAGATGACTGGCACATGGGTGGTTCTGCCTACTTTCAAGGTTGGCTCACGGGGTGGCAGGGAAAATATCTGGTCCACTGGGCCAAAAATGGTTCTGTTGGGTCCCCTCTGTCTATAGGCTTGCCGACACTCTCAGTGAACCCTTCAACGCTACATCATTAAGAGCATCAGTCTCGGGGGTGATCTTGGGAAAGAAGAGGAGGGCTCTCATTTGCCTTGTTCCCAAAGCAGCAGGTGTTCTCTGGGCTGCGGTGAGCAGCCAAGTTCCCCCACGAAGAATACCCCCCTGCCCCATTTCACAGTGGAGGAATATTTGTTAAAAGAAATATTTTTAATGAATGAATGGTCTCTTAAAAGGGAATATTCAGCTCAGACTTAGTGTAAACGAGTAGAAAAACCCCCTGAAGATTAACGGCTTTCACTTAAGATTTATAGTGTCATTTGCTCTGTTCTAGCCAAAAGAAAATTCAGTATTGAAAAGCAATATTTAGGAGCTGTCATGTACCTGCATTTCCATATTTAGATAGAATAGCCTTGTTTCCCCCCAAAGCCAGATTTTACACTTCTGGTTTACAAGGAAAACATGCTATGACTAAATGCTGTTGGTGTTGTATCCCTTGTAACCTGATAAAGATGTAAACTGTAGGCGCTGCATTTTATTATTTTAACTTGAGTTTAGCCACGTTGCATGGAATAAATCAATATCTGAATATGGAATCCTACATCTATAAAGTAAGGATTGTCTTTCGATACTGAAGGTGCTTCAGGCCAGAGTACCTGGAGAGATGTACTCCTCAAAGCACACATCCTTGTCTCTTCCTCCCAGCCTTCTCCTGCAGTGTGTTTCATGGGGATTTGAACACAGGGGTCCCAATCCAAGTCAGATATGTAATCTGCAACAGCATACTGGCTCTCCAGAATGAGGGAAAGTAGGGTTGTTGTAAAATGCCAGGAAACATATATGTGTGTTTGTTTTGAACTGCTTTTAACATTGAATTTTAAATTACTGCAACCTGATTTAGGGTCTTCTGGTGAAGGAATGGTAAGAAATCAAATTTACAGTAATAATTATATTTTTTTCATAATCGGTAAATAATCTTGCATTGTATTGGATCATAAATGCTACAGCTTCACCATTCCTAATGCTTTCGAGACTCAAGGAAAAAATATGGAAGCAGCATTTCAGTGTGAAATACTGCTATTTCTCATATCATGTCAGTTTGGAATCAACCACTTCCTAGAGTGAATGTGGCACCTGGTTTTTTCCAATGATTCCTTCTTTGACCTAGGCTGAGGCTGAGAAACCAAAGTTTTTGATATGCTATCACAGAACTGAATAATATGTATCGTGGTTGTTTAATTCATAGGGAGGAAAGGCTATTATTGTTCTGCTTTATTATCATTTTTTTGTATTAAATGTTTAATTGTAATAATGTATTAGCCTCTCAAAGATTATTTCTACATATAAATATGACAACAACAACCATATCAGCAATTTGCATATGAGTGCCAAATAAATATTTTATCTTTAAACTACAATTTAATTTCATATTTAATATTTGACCTATCTCATATCTTGTCATGGATCCAAAGAGGGCTCAATAAAACATTATGATTAATAATGTCACAGTGTAGTAAGGATGTTTACATGTCTACTCACAATGCTGTGACTCTAAAAATGGCTTTTTCTTGCAGGTTGGCATGTTTATGTCATGGAAATTCTATTCAATATTGATGCAGAGCAGAACTCCAACATTTGTTAGCAGAGTAAAAACTTAAACACGTTGCAGGATTCTCAAAAAATAGACCAGAGGCAATTATATTTCATCCAGCAGAGCTTTACTGCTACGGAAGGCAAATGAGCATCATGGTCACAAATCCAATGCATTCAGGACTGGTGCAGTCCATAAGAAATCCAGTTGCAGCAGAGTTAACCTAAACTTACAATAACTTATAGTAAGTCTGTCTAACTTACTTAACACTATCTACAGAACACCACACCAGAAGGAAAGAGAGATGGAGAGTGAAAGGGAAACTCAGACTCCTTCTGGCCCTACTTATATAGTCAGCATGACCTTGACAGAAGAGATAAGAGAACCAGTTTAAACCAGCTGTACTCAGCTTCTCTGAAGGAATAACCCAAACACCATGAACCTCCTGCTTGTTTCTTTCACACAGAGAAGCCTCCAGAACCCTCTTGAATTAATTAGAATAGGAAAGATCTCTACACATCAGATCAATACTTTCTGCACCAAGAAATGCAAACTGACAGTTTATGTATCCTGCCCATTTCATAGTTTTACACCTAGCAGTGGACCCTGGAGAGTGGGAGATGTGGAATGGCTCAGAGCCTTTGAAGAAATTAATGGGAAGTAGCAAGCCATTGCTCTAGACAACCTGTTTTTTGGAAAGGTTTCAATAACAAGACACCATCCATTTATTATGCTTGATTTGGGTCTTTCAATATGAAAATAATGCAATGCATTTGCAAGAGTAAGACAAATGAGCATCTCTACACTGGCTAATTTTTTACTGGCCTGGCTTCATGAACACTGTTCGGCCATGCTTCTGCAGTTGTCTAAAGGAGTTGATTTCCATAATATTTCATGGAAGAAACTTGTCAGAAAGGTGACTAACAGAGGCAGAAGATTTCCCCGCAGACAAACTGGTCCCATTTACTATATTTATGGCTGCCATACACCTGGATTTTTCCGGATATTACCGGGATTTCAAAGGCGGAATTGACATCTGGGATGGGGGTGGGAATTTCCGAAAGGTGGCACTTTGTCCTGGATTTTTGGCAAGTCAATCAAAAAACTTTGGGGTTTGTCTGAAAATTTCAGTGGTTTCCTTAAAAAAGGCTCAGCAATTTTGGGGTCTTCCTATAAAAAGCTCAACAACTTTCTGGTGTCCTGGTTTTTACTTTTTTAAATATGGCAACCCTACTATATTTTCATAGTTATGTTTCTGTTCAAAATAGGGGCCATCTGCAGCAGGTTTAGTAATGTGTCAAAAGCCGCAAATGCAAGGATAAAATTATAGAGGATTTAATTTCTTTTATTTAGGAAGCCCCATGAGATAAATTTGGGCTGCATGGATTCAAACACTCACATTGTTCTACCAGCCAACAATTTCCTGGCAGAGTGGCTTTCATACTTTCCAACTTCAGGGGACATTTTCACTGAAGATGTCACCAAGCTTCTGTAATTTCTTGGCTCTGAATATGAACCTCAGTGACTTGCAATGCTCAGAACAGATACAAGGAGTACATCACTTCTCCCTGAGATTTTCTCCAAGTCAGCAAAGGAGGGAGGAAAGATGAGCCTCAAAAATAGCCCACTTTCCTAAAAGAAGTTAGGGGAAAGAATCAGTGGAAAACTTAACAGAATAGGAACAAACTGATTGTCAGGATTTATTTAACAGAGAGGAAAAAAGAGGGGAAGAAGCAAGAGGAACAACTGAGGTTGGTATACCACTCTCATTAGGTTTCTAAGCAAGACACTAAGTGAGGATGGAGTCCAAAATTAGTGGGTGTAACATTTTGTCTAGAAAATCCCCATTGTTTGGCCAAGCATTTCTAGAGAATTCATTTGATTCAGTGTTGGCCATTTACTCTGTATTTTATGGTTTCGTTTTTTAAAATAGATTTTAATGATTTTATTGTACCAACATGTTTTTCTTATGAGTTGGTGGTTTATAAATAAAAAAATCTACTATATATTTTGGAAAGTTGCTTGTCTGCCCGTTTGCTATGCATCTGGACACCTCTTAAGATATAATAAACAAAATTTGACTGATGGTTCCTGAGATCAAGAAGCAAGTTTGGATACAATTGTACGCCATTTGGAATCAAGATGTTGAACTGAAATTTTGAAAACTGCACTTATTTTAACCAAATTTTGCATAACTGTTCCCGAGATCAAGGAGCAAGTTTTGTCTATGTTTGGATACAATTGGATGCCATTTTGAATCAAGATGGGGGACTGAACCTTTCAAAACTGCACTGCTTTTTTGGTTTCTTGGAAATCCTAAGCAATACTGGGTACAAGGCTGCTTACACACTTATAAACAAACAAACAAACAAACAAACAAACAAACAAACAAACAATGGCACCCAGAGTCTCTCAGACCTGCTCTGACTCAGAAGGTCCTGGGAGGCAGGTGTCAGTAAGCCTGCTGTGTGACTGTAGAAGACAGTGGCTGCTCTGTCCTCTATAAGCTTCTCTGCATGGTTTCTTTTTACTTCCATCCTTTCTGCAATCTCCTTGGTTTCTCTGTTTCTTCTCCTGGTCGTCAGCTTGCTTCAGAGTATCCTCCATTTCACCCCAAACTACTCAGTGGAAACTCCTATGGCAATGCCTAAGGGCCAAAAAGGGTGGTGTCCCAGGTATCCCACACGACGCGACGCAGCATAAGGTTACATTATTATCATTAATACCACTGTCTGTCTTAGAGCATGTTGCAAAGGCACATGAAGCAACAGTCCTGCTGAAGCTATGTAAGTTCTGGCCCACTGCTAGCTAAGAGACCACTAGGCAACCCTGTATCTGATGCCTTGAATTCTAGGCTTAGGCCTACTTTGCATTTGTAGGGGGGAGAGGAGAAAGATCTGGCTTTCTGAATGCTACAACTGCTCTGCACAGCACCAGCCTTGGCTTGACTGCAACATCTGCCCTGCTTAAGTGTGTTTCAAATAGGCTTCACCATGCAGTAACTGATTGGTCCCCAAAAGACACATAGCAAAATATTTGCAGCTGAAGCAGCTGCTCTAATGCCGAGTTCCAGGGCCCAAAGAGAGCATGGCCGTGGCATCAGGTGTGACCGTCTTTTACTTAAAGAACAACTGCGGCTGAGAGAGCAGCAAATGGCTGCCATAAGGGATTTGAAACAAAGCGTTCTGACTAATGAACTGAAAACAAAACAAAATCAAATACAGATGGTGGGCAGGTTGGATCAAGTAGCTGCTAAGGGAACCTTTCACTTACGGTAAGTTGGTTACTGCTTACAATTCCAAGTAGGTTGGTGACAGGACTTCTACATGAAAAGAATGTGCTTTTTCACTGACCACTGGTCTCCATCCCCCCACACCAAAGTTTACTATCTGAACCCTTCTCCCATTGCTATTTCGCATCACTAAATCATCTTCTGTCCTTCACCAGAGCAAAAGCAGGGCAGTAAACAGATCATAACTATTTCCTTTTAAAAATAAGTATGTGGAATAGAGTGTTTAACCATATAATGAATCTGATCTCCATTGAGCTGCCACTCAAATCCATTCTTTAGCAATGGTTTGGGTAGGTCAATATAGGCAGAACAGAGAGGGGGGAAGGATGCAATACCCTGACATTTTCTGTTTACTCAGTCAAGGACTTAGACACATCTGAGTGTTTATTATTCAGTTTAAAGGACATGTTCAAAAAACATGATTGCCTATCATATGTTGTTATATGTAACAATTCAAAATGAACCTCACCATCTTAAAACGTGAAATGGCAGACTTCACAGCACATTTCACTATGATGTTCATGCCCTTCCAAATGTGCCCTAGAGATACTTTGCAATTGTCATTCACATAGAAACTTGATTTTTTAGAAACCTGGAGGACAGTGCTGAAACCAGAAGTATGTCAAGATCAAAAAGGAAATGGGGACTTGTGTCTACCAGGAAACATTCTGTCTCTTGAAAATGTGAAACATTGGAGTATATCTGCATATTATGTAACCGAGTCCCAAACATATCACATTGAGGTCTTGATCAAAATTCAAGCTCTTATTTGAATAGTAATATCTCATCTATACAATGCCTCTTCTCAGTGTGCAATGTTTGTTTTCTGTGTTGTAGGGCTGTCACATGTCTGGAATTTTCTGGACATAGCTGGGATTCGCCCATCAAAAATGGTGTCTGGATAGAATTTTGAAAAGCGGCAAAAACCTGGGTGTATGGCAGCCCATATTGGAAATGTTGATTTTTGGAGATTTTGCCAAAAAAAACCCCAACCCCCCCTAGCTTTAGTGTTCGGATTTTGAAATATGGCAACCCTATGTGTTGGAAAGATCACTTTATAGCATCTTCCAGGAAACAAGTTTTCAAGATCATTTTATAGCATCTTCCAGGAAACAAGTTTTCAAGAACATAAAGCACTCACCAAATATACTTGCCAAGAAAGAGAAAAACAAATGTGTCACAAAATCAAAACATGTTTAAGAAAGTCCTCTCTTCTATAGAGTGTCTTTGCACTCAGAGATTCTGCCTGTAAAGTGGAGCTTGGGAAACCCACTGTAGACACGCACAATACACCTTTTTAAAAAAAGAGACAGAGAAGTCTAGTCTGAACTAACATTCATTGATTTCCATAGAGCTGGACATGTAATCAAGACACACAGTTTCATTTAGTATTATTGCTGGAGGGAGAGTGCATAGATTTCACTTTTGATTAATATTCTCATCAACTTGTATTTTATTTATTTCTATTTGGTATTCCATTGCTTTCTAAAGGGTCAGAGTACATTTTTTATTTGTAAAATGTATTTGCTGCATTACTAGTCTGCAAGCTCTCAAATGAGATCTCTATATATACACTAACTATATTATCTATCTCTATTAAAACCACAGTATGATATTTGCAGTTCTAGTATGCAACATTCAGATATTGAAAGTAAGAGGAAAAATAGATGACGTCAAACATCAGCTGCCTCTTAGCACCACCAACAGTATCCTGGACAAGAAAGATTTAAACAAATCTCCTAAAAGAGTGAACTGGCCAGATGATTGTTGTTTAGAAAAGGGGTTTTGCCACATAATACTTGGAAATCAGACTCAGCACATTCCCATTATGCAAAGGACGGACTTTATCTGGGAAAATCCTTTCCCCCACATCAACAGGTCACAAGAAGCAGGGTCAGTGTGGTCTTGAAGGATGGAGAGAAGCAGTGAACAAATGGTAAGCACCCTGAGCACTGGACTGGTGGGCACTGGATTACCCATAAAAAACTCTCATGGCCTACTTGCCAGAGGGGACATGGGAGTGAGATGCCTCCTTGGCAGTCTCACTGACTCCAAAAGCTATACCTGCTGAGGGATGGGTCATGCAAACCTCTCAGGTGTGTTGGAAAAGGGCCTGGTGTAGCACTGACCCGGTGTTTGCAGCCAGACAAGTGTTTCCCATCCCAAGTGATTGGGAGGAATGGTGGTTCCTAGTATTCTGGTAACAAGGACACTTGCACCGAGCCTGGAATGGCTGTCTTTCAACTAAATAAAATGCTACAGATCATCCATGTAAATCAACAAGCTTGTGACTCATAGTTCCACACATTTACTGCCTAGTCCTTTCATTCCAGGATCTGTAGAAACTATGTTGTACATTGCATGTGTGTCACCATCAACACCTGGCTAAGCTCCACACAACACCCCCCCCGATTCAAAAGCAGCATATTGCAGGTCAGAATCAGTGTTGCAGTTCACGTGCACGACTGGTTTAAATGTGTATCAACTTGCAGAACTTGCCTCCTCCTCCTTCACCCATCTTTTTGAAAATAATATACTGAAATCTAGTGCCTGTTTGGGACAGCTATCTGCAATACTGAATATGGAGTTTTTGGATAAGGAGCAGAAAACCACAAATATATTCCCTGCAGTTTTTTTTTTGGGGGGGGGCAAAGAAGAAATGAGAGGGGAAGATAGCATCTTATTTTCCCTATTTTGCCTTTCTTATTTTCAACGAACTATCTATGATAAAAGGACCTCCAGCCATATACTTTTTTCCAGAACTGAGAAAAAAATGACATACAAGCAGTTCAGGGCAAAAGGGGAGGGGGCTTTTAATAACCTCTATTGTTCTATTATTTACCTGTCAATTTTATGGCTTATAAAGTATGAGATTTAGGCCTTAGAAACCTGCTTTCCTTGAAGAGTAATGCATTGGAGAGGGTACTGTATCATGACCTCAATAAACCTTTTACTGAAAAAATAGAATTCTCAGGAGCAAACACATTTCTCTCTGTGATGATGCAAGCTTATATACAGTGGTACCTCAGGTTACAGACGCTTCAGGTTACAGACGCTTTAGGTTACAGACTCCGCCAACCCAGAAATAGTACCTCGGGTTAAGAACTTTGCTTCAGGATGAGAACATAAATCGTGCGGCGGTGCTGCGGCAGCAGGAGGCCCCATTAACTAAAGTGGTACTTCAGGTTAAGAACAGTTTCAGGTTAACAACAGACCTCCAGAACCTTATTCTGCCTCCCCCTGTCCTCACATGACTGGAAATGCCATCAAAGATCAAATTTCTTCCTATCCTCAACCTACGAACAGCAAGAATGCAAAGGTCTTATAAGACACCCCCCGCCACACAAATTTAGCAGTAATGTGCACACAGCTGTATGTTGTAGGCCTGTTCTATGTGACTGGAAAACCAAGAAGGCTTCTCCATGGCAGAAATCGTGTGTTTCACGGGGGTTGGAAAACATTTGAGATATGCCCAATTACACATAGTACTTCACAAGTAATATTGCTTGTAGGATGAAGAATGGTACTATTTAAGTTACTATTAATTGACCTTTTGTTTTCAGGCTAAATGCAATTTCCTCACAATGCAATGCTGGGCTGATAGGGTGGTTTCTGCACCTACATAATAAACTAGAAGTAAATCATTGCCACATATTCTCTTCCGACGCGGAACATCACTCCAACCCCAACCTCCCGGAGAATCTAGAAAACTGTCCTAAAAGGAGAAAAAATATGTCTGGTAGCAAAATGCCTTCCTTACCGAGATTCCACTTCAAGCCTGTTGTCGTGACACAGTCGCAAGAGCTCCCAATGGGAATGAGGCCACACCAGTTGCCTTCTAGTCCTGTGTTTACACGTAGTTTGTGCTTTCCCTGCAACACAGAAAGAACTTTGGTTTAGTGTCCACTGATCAGGAAGCACATGATTATGTAAACAACACACTTTTATGCACAAAAGAAGCTACAGATTAGGCACATCACTGCCGTTAAATTGTGATGTGGAACACCATGTGCCTAACACTGCAATTCCATGCAAATTTGTTTGGTAGAAAGCCCTTAACCCTCTTAAACTCAACAGAGATCAAAGTGATGCCTGGGTTCCTCCCAATAGAACCTGCTCCACATGAAATGTTCAGTTGATTCCATGTAAACTCTTAATGGGGTGTGGAGACATGGCTGCTACAGTGGTACCTTGCAAGACGAATGCCTCGCAAGACGAAAAACGTGCAAGACGAAAGAGTTTTTCATTTTTTGAGTTGCTTCGCAAGACGAATTTCCCTATGGGCTTGCTTCGCAAGACGAAAAACGAAAACGTCTTGCAAGTTTGTTTCCTTTTTCTTAAAACCATTAATACCCTATGGGAAACCGTGCTTCGCAAGATGAAAAATTCGCAAGACGAAAAAACTCGCAGAACGAATTAATTTCGTCTTGCGAGGCACCACTGTACCAGATTTATTTATTTGATTTCTTATCCACCTTTCGCTGTAAGATTTCAGGGGCAGCAACAACTATATCAGCATACAAGTCAAACAGTGCATACAATTATAAAAGCAAGGAAACCAGTTCCTATCAAAAGCAGCACATTACCAATTAAACACAAGAGGTAGGTCCCACAAAATACTTTTAACTGTAAAGCGTGGCAGGGGGTCCTCAGATGACGCTAAACAGCATGAGGACAAGACGGAGCCCTGAGAGATGCCACAGGACAATTCCCACGGCAATAAACAGTGCTTACCCCCACTACCTTCTGGAAATGGTCCTGGAGGTCAGAGTTGAAACGCGGAAGCATAGTGTTTCCAACTCTCCAGAAAGATACTGTGGTCAATGGTGCTGGAGAAGCAGGTTGAGGGCAGCCTGCCTGGCTCCGCTGCACAGGGCGCTGGACTGAGCAGAATGGAAGGCAAGAGGCTGGGGGGGGGGCACCGAATGTTGGCATTGCACAGGACATGCTGAAATGTGAAAGAGAAAAATCCCCCCTGCTAATAGCCACCATAGCTACCGGTAATTGGAATCTCTAGATTAAGTGGTAGAATAGCTATGAATATCCATGCCCAGGGTGTGTGTGTGGGGGGAGACAATGGGGAGGGCTCTTGCCTTCATGCTAGTGCTGTGCTGAACCTTTCACTTCCTTTATTTTCAGCAATCTGAGCGAGCAAAACAAAGTGGCCTGCCAAGAGGCTGGGGCAGAGAAATTTGAAGGAATTTTGTGCTGAGATGCACATATGCACTGTTGAAAAGTGACTGATGAGTCTGCTTCTCACTGCAACATGCTTAAAATGCCGCGCACAAATGTAGAGTGTTAGGGAGCTCTTCACACACACAAGCTTTCTTTGTTGCAACACCACCTAGACTGCAATGTTGCACGGTCACATGGGCATCCTAGGAAGTGTGCAAAAAAGAAAGACCGTGTGTAAAGAACCCTGTGCCACAGTGTGGGGCAAGGCAGTAAGAAAGAGGACCCACAACACTACTGGAAAAAATCATCAAGATTTTCACCCTCCTTGTGAAAGAGGGAGGCAGATTTGGGTACAGCTCTGCTTGTGAGCTTTCCAGAAATACCTGGCTGGACTAGAGGAAGCCTCAGTCGGATCCAGGAGGCCATTTCTTATGTTTTCTTATAAGTTTGACTAAAAGCTTAGCTTTACAGATATTTATAAACTCGGCTCTGAAGGATCAGTACAATTCTAAGGATGTAAAATGAAGTCATATAAACAGCATTTTAAAATTCTCCCGGGTTTGAGAAAATACTGTTTATGCCTTTTTTAAAAAAATAAATCTTAATTTATGGCTGCAATAGAAATCCCTTGTATGACTTAAAATATAGGAAGGATACTAGTTTCTACTGTGCATTTTAGGACAATCCCTTTGGGGTGATAATGGGTTGTAATTGGAGTGGAAAGCTGATGAGAGTTTGTTATTTCTGTTAGTTTTTGCTTAGAGTTTGTAAGCTTGTGAGTTCATGGGAAACCAGAGGTATCTCTCTGAAGCAGAAATTATTGTGAACAATGATGCAATGTAAACTGAAATGATAACCTTATATCTTACTAAGGGCTGCACCGCTGCTCAATCTGCTTGCCGCCCACAGCTATTGCCACCACATTAACCCCTTAGAGCTTCCATTTCCCACCCCATTCAACTATTAAGCTCACTTTCCATCTTCCCAACCCCATTTCTCAATTTGCCTCTTTTCTATTCTGAAGCCTTGCTTGCACTCATTTCACCTGCACACCCACGTCCACGCCTCCTTCCCATATCCATACCCCCTGCATCTTCCTCCTCCCACATATTGCGCCTGCTAAGCACCCAGTTCCCCTTCCGCCCATTGACTCTTTTCTGCCCATTGTTGTCCTGCTTACAATGGGAATGGCAGAGCCGCAGGCACATCAGGGGCACTTAAGCCAAAGGTCTCGGCGTTGCCACATGCTTGTCCTGTGAATCTTACCTTCCTAGAACAATTTTGCCACTTGCAGTAAGACAAAGTGCATGGCTATAGCTGCAATCCTATGCACGCTTGCCTGTGTTCTTATAGTTAAGCATCACTGAGCCAACTGGAGTTTACTTTTCCATAAGCATGCATAGGATTGCGGTGCAACGGCACACCATGGAAACCAGTGCACCACAGTGCTGTGCCACACAAGCTCATATTTGACTGCGTGAAAGTGTGTTGAAGTGATCTTCGGATGAATGGCAGTATAGAAATGTAATAATAATAATAATAATAATAATAATAATAATAATATACACATTGGGTTGCTTTAGTATGAAGTGCTGGGAGTAGGGGAGAGAACGTTATATAAATGCTAAGCATCATTTATAAGCACCATATCAAAAAAGCCACTGAGGTGCTGTTCTGAAAATTTCTCTGTTTTTGCTATGCTGAGAAAGTCTAAATTTGCTGAAGAGGGAACAACAACCCTTGTGTACAAAACACACACACACACACGCTTGGTGACATTTGTTACATAGCTTGAGATATTCTTTCTGTTTCATAGTGACTCTGACTGCTAAAAAAGAAGAGAATGACAGAATACTCATTTCTAAAGTCACTGGAAGAAAAGGTTAGCAAGTAATTAACACATATCTTAGTATTTTAAATAATACATTTAGTAAAAATTATTCAGGATTTAAAAATGTTAACAAGCAAGGGCAATGCCAGCAGAGAGCTGTTATTATGCATAATAAACTACAGTGTTCAAAAGCAGAGGCCCAACACACCTTCTACAGTTTCTAGGATCCATCAAGCGAAACCTTCAAATGAGTTACAAAGGCATCCATTTTAGACTGCAAGGGTGCAAAGGGAGGCATTCTCAGTCTCCCACTTAACTCCTTGTTGTAATCAACTCACAAGAGTCCAAGGATGAACGCTTTCTTAAAGTATTGCTAAGGCAAGCTGCTACAGCTGGCCTTTGTGGCTCAGAGATATATCAGCAAGAGCTGTAGACTTTCTTTTTAAAAAAATAACAACAAAGGTGGGGGGGAGCACAAAACGGAATCCTGCACATGATGTCGTTGGGAACAAATATGTAGGTTACTGTTATTGCCATATGTAACAAAGTTCCACCAAATGGCAGAAAAGTTTTGTGTTTTCAGTACCTTTCAACACCATTTAACCTGTGTGTAAACTACTCAGATATGGTAATCTTCCATAAATTATTGTACCATGACAAAATATTTAAATCATGCAGCAATTTCCATTTCTGGGCAATCAGTAGTCTGGTGGTCATTGACCAAAATGTTAACAGTTCATTGGGTTTGATACCCACATTTGAATCCTTAGAGACAGATAGTAGTGCTAGCTGTGATGTAGCTTGCACAGGATCCCCAATTATATTAGCAATTTATCGTCAAGAGTCCTTCACTACTAGACACTCATGCCAAAGGTGGTACTAAGTGTTCAGAGGCCCAGAGTCTTGCCAACAGTCTGGGCCAGAAGTTTTATATGTGATAGCTGAACCAGAATTATATACCACTGACAATACCCTTTAATTGTTTTCTCTCTCATTTGCTAAAATGGATCTCACTGGTTTCCTAGTCTACAGATTTTCCCATGTTTTAGCATCTATTTCACATTTCATATCTGTCTCCCAAATACTTTAAAGATAAGAGCCTCAAATCTAGAGAAAAATCTCATGGGACAGCAGAAGTAGTGAAATGCAGTGAGGAGGGGCATCACAGCTGCAATGAAGAAAATTGGTAGACTGTAGCTCAATTGACTACAGTGCAATTGTACCCATAGTCTGCAATCTCAGTCCACCCCTGCAGTTGGGCATCAAGTCTACTGTGGTCCCCAAGTGGCTATAGTGTTGATTTAATATCTCAGGGGGTCACAAGTCAGTCAGGATAAAGTGGAGCAGAAGCACCTCAAGTTTTTAACATTAAAAGCAAAACAATACCCAATGCCAAGGTGGCTAATTATTCTCTTTTATGCTTTAGTTGCTGAGATACCACCACCAAAGTAAAAAACCTGAACAGAGCTTTAACATTTTTTCTTCTGGATCCAAGTCTGACCATGCTTTAATTAATGTAACTGCTGATAAAAATCATGTTATATAATGAGATTCCATTGATTTTTGTCTTATTAAACCATTTTTGAAAAACTCTGATCAATCAGAAAAATTGATTCAGTTCTTTTTCCGTTTTCATTTCATCACTGGTGATGGAAAATAAAGATCAGTTTTTAAGTTCAGCCTTTTGAGGAAAACATCCAAATGTGTGTTTGTGTGTGCTTTTTTTTTTTTTTAAAGCATTTTAACCAAAATGAGACTGAACTTTTCATATGGTTTTGTTCATATAACTTCATTTTTATGTTTTGCTCACATTAACGTATAGTTTTGACTAGAAAGCCTCAAGGAATAGGAGTTATTCATTAAATGTGGCTTTTGTGACTAGCAAAACCGTATAGGGGTTGGGGAAACAGCCTTGTGGCAATGGAAGCAAGGCTTTAATTCATAACTTATTTACCACAGTGTGGCACAAAGCTGAAATATAAAAATGTCTTTGGAGGTTTTCTTGATAAGGATATACCTGAATTTCATCTTTTCTACGCAGGGCACCCCCTCTCCCATTTAATTACATACATGGGACCTGGAAGCACCACTATGAATGTAAAATGTGCTTGCCTGCGTTGACCAAAGCTGGACACCAGCAAAACCTCAGTTTCTTTCCTTTTCATGCCTCCTGTTTGAATGTTCTCTAGCAAAAACAATATATTCTAATGGCAAGCCCATACCATTTCACAGAGCATGTGGGGAACTCAGAAGACTGAATGCTGTCACATACCCCGCCACCCCAGTGCCTGCATATAGAAAACTAGATGCCGAGTGATTGGCTAGACCAGAATTCTACTCTTGACATCTAGTTTTCTGTATAGAGGGAATTGTTTGCATGGAGGAGCATTCAATCCTATGAGCTCTAGAGAGTGAGACAAACCATGCTAAGCCAAACCATGTTTTAGCTTACAGAAGTGCAGCTGGAGGAGGACTAGGAGAGGCGTGCCTCAGTCACGGTGTCCTCTCTAGAAACCATATGAAAATGGTTTGGCTTAGTGTGAACACAAGGGTTTCTAGAGAGGACATCGTGACTGATGCACGCCTCTCCTGGTTTGGCTTAGTGTTACTTGTGAATCAGTCCAAACTAAATGGAATGGGCCATTGTTGTTCCAACGCCTTTCTAAATGACTTGGATGAAGGAACTCAAGAGATGCTTATCAGATTTTCAGATGACACCAAACTGGGAGGAGTAGCTAATGCCGAAGAAGACAAATCAGGATTCAATATGACTTTAACAGACTGGAGAACTGGGCCAAAACTAAGAAAATGAATTTCAATAGGAACAAATGTCAGGTTCTACACTTAGGCAGAAAGATCTAGCTATACCAGTATAAGATGGGGGACGTCTGGCTTGTCAGTAGTACATGTGAAAAGGATCAAGGGATCTTGGTGGGCCACAAGCTTAACATGAGTCAACAGTGTGATGCAGCAGCAAAAAAAGCTTATGCTATGCTAGGCTGCATCAACAGAAGTACAGTGGTACCTTGGGTTAAGAACTTAATTCGTTCTGGAGGTCCGTTCTTAACCTGAAACTGTTCTTAACCTGAAGCACCACTTTAGCTAATGGGCCTCCCACTGCCACTGCGCCGCAGCCACATGATTTCTGTTCTCATCCTGAAGCAAAGTTCTTAACCCGAGGTACTATTTCTGGGTTAGTGGAGTTTGTAACCTGAAGTGTCCGTAACCTGAGGTACCACTGTATAGTGTGCAGAGGAGGGTAACCAAGATGGTCAAGGGTTGCCACATGGAAGATGGAGCAAGACTGAAATTTGTTTTGGATTTCAAATTACTTAGAAATGAGCCCTGATAATATTTATAGCATTTACTTTCAAGTGAGAGAATGCAGTATCAGGAACTTTCAACACAGTCATAGAAGACCCCTAGTAATTTTAAGCCATATATTTCAAAGAGAATGGAATAGGATGCTTGGGGAGAAATCACAACTATGTAAAATGTTTCTGACCCTACTACATTCATAGTGACTTCCTGCTGGATGTATTATAGTAGCTCAAGCAGAGACCATTTTCTCAAAATGCACAAACTTCCTAAAGCAGAATCTGTTTCTTTCTGGCATCTCATTTATCATCATAGCCATAATGCTGATGAATTATCCCTACAGAATTAGACTGCAATATCAGAAGATCACCAAAGGCTATCAGAAATTATTTTGTGATGCAGCACAAGGAAACAAAACAAAGCAGAACGGATTACACAAGAGCAAGTCCTGCAGTCATACAAAATCTCAGAAAAGTATTCTGGATGAAGCTAATTTCTTGAGTCCATTTCATTTTTGTCCACTCACTACAAAGGGTGATGTGGGGATACAAATTAAAGCACAGCAAAGGAAGAATTAATCCTGCACACTTATAGAAATCTCAATTCTCCAAGGGAGGATCCAAAATGGAACTGACTACAAACAAGAGAGAAGTATCAACAGGCTTGGAGTTTTGCCGAAGTACAAAAATTCTTTAGGAATAAAAATCACAAGGGAAGGGGAAATCCAAAAATGCCTCAAAGAGGACTGAGCCTGCTCAGAATGTTGACTTGTTTTTTGTGGGTGGGTGAGAAGGGAACAGGATAGCATAAAGGCAGGCATGACTAGCTGGAACAGGATTCCCCCAAATTACAAGATTTTGTTCTAGGACTCACATGCACAGGCCTACTTCTCATTGAGGCTGCATCTGGACTGCACCAGTTAAGAAAGCAGGTGGGACTCAAGAACTAAGCAGCATTTGCGCCCAGCCAGAAGATCTTTGCTATCGCATCTTTCCCTTTGATGCAATCAGTTAAGTGGAGCTGGTGTACTGTAGAACAGCTGCTGCTATATCAGGTCCCCTTGGTTTTGCAGTCCCAGGCAGTCAGCGAAAGCAAAAGGTCTTGAGTCCTCCATTCATGACTGCAGCTGTGTTTAGCTCTCTGGGTCAGAGGCTGCACAGTCCTCCATCCCTTGAGAGGTGGAAAATGTAAAGCTAGCTTTTGTGTAGTTGGTTCCTTTTGAAGAAATGAAGTACAGTGACTTTTTCCATACCTAAAACATATCTGACTTATTTACAAATGAACAAATTGCAAAGAAATGGCAGGAGTGCAAAAATATCCTCCTCCCAAAACTACAGATTTAGCTTGCTTTGGCCTCTGAGCCAAAAACTTGCACGTCAGCCCTCCTTTTCACAGAGTTTCGTTTCTGAACGGAGGTGGGCTGAAGTCTTTGCTCTTATCTAGGGGTCACAGTTTTGGCCTGGTATCTCACAAGTGTCAACTCCCATCCAACCATGTGAAATTTGATATAGTTTAGCAGGCTGATAACTTGAGGCTTTCTAGACATATTGCTCAAAACATGGTAAATTTTTTATTAGGCTACACCATTTTACATTGGAGGTGCAGGAATCACAACCAAATAGTCTCCCCCACCAACTCCCAAAATCCACATATAGAAAACTTGATGGTCAGATAAATGGTAAGCTAGACTGTGCGCGACGGTTTGGATATGGTAAAAACTTCAGTTTTCAATCAAGGAGTTACCCACCTTAAATCTAATGTAGATCCAGAAATTGTTTTATTCTGTGATGAGCTGTTTGTCTTGGGAGCCTGTTGGAAGTGGACCTTAGAAAGCATTTTAAATTGCTCAGATGAAAGCCTACTCAATGAGTGATGAGGGTTTCCCCACTTTGTCATATTCTACTGCACAAGCAAGGAAATCCCCAAAATGTGTACTGCATATGCAGATGATCTTTGTCCCCCTAAGCCCCAGAAAGAGACATTCTCTTTGATGGAATTCATAATGTGCTCATCCACTTAGACTATATATTTTGTTGTTGTAAAAAAGCAGAATTATGTGGTACCACCACTAAATAATAATCATGGCTACTTCTGAGTGATGAAAATTATCATTAATAATGGAATTGCAGTTTATACAGCCCATAGCCTTTTATGCCTGAAATTATGATGATGATGATGATGATGATGATAATAATAATAATAATAATAATAATAATTTATTTATTTATTTATTTATACCCTGCCCATCTGGCTGGGTTTCCCCAGCCACTTTGGGAGGCTCCCAACAGAATTAAAAGCACAATAAAACATCAAACATTAAAAACTTCCCTAAACAGGAAGGACTACCTTCAGATGTCTTCCAAATGTCAGATAGTTGTTTATTTCCTTGACATCTGATGGGGGGACATTCCACTACCGAGAAGGCCCTCTGCCTGGTTCCCTGTAACCCCATTTCTGGCAGTGAGGGAGCTGGCAGAAGGCTCTTGGAGTTGGACCTCAGTGTAATGTAAATTACCATTAGGCTAAACCTCCTATGAAGAACATTGGTCCCCTCAGAGTCATGTTTATCATTGCTAGCCGTGGTCAGAATGAATAGCTGAATATTTCATATATTTACTTTCTCATTTTCTGATACTGTGTTTCTTAGGAGTACAGAAACATTAGGCTATACACTGAACATAAATTATCTTTTATCTGTGAGTTTTACAGCAGTTTGTAATACAAGGTAGTAGGATTTATGACCAAGAAATAGGAAGATGTCCAAGAATTAATGGAGCATGGCTTTTACATTACACTGTGCTGAGTTTAGTGTAACCCATGTAAGATTTCAGCATAGTGCTAGAAGAGGAAGATATTTCTACTTACACTTTAAAATCTATCAAGGAAGTACATTTTTGTCAGTTATCTAATGCTGTAGAAAGGACTTATGGAATGTTTTGGTAGCCCTTTTACTTGCATGTGCCTCCTTTTGTCTACCCTTGGCACAACTCTCACTGTGAGGAACATCCCACTTGCCTCACTGCACAAATCTGGTGGCCCACAGCAGCTAAGAAAGTCCCTGGCTCAAATCTTTCCGCATTCATAACTCACAAGGTGGTGGCAACTGTTCTTGCAGGCCCCTCCATCACCACTTAAAAAATGGAGACAATATTAGCCTTCTTTGAGATGCTGTAAGGATTGCTGAAATAATATATGTGAACTGCTTTAAGTATGTCAGTGTGGTATATAAATGCTAAACATTGTTACTCCTATTGTTATAAAGTGGCCATCATTAAGGTGTGTGTGGTGGTGTATGTGTATATCCCCAAAGCAACCAAAACCCCTTGGCAACTTCAGACCTAGGCAAAGGGCCATACTAGATTAATACGCAAGTAAGTATTGTGTATTGTGCATTTAAATAGTAATCAAGTGTGCAGCCCCTGAAAATAGCAGTACCTTTGTGGCAGTGTCGAGGGGTGTGTGTGTGTTTTAATCCATACTGGATCAGCCCCCTTGTGCCTACCATTTGCATGGGAAGAGAGGCTCTCACTAGCAGTAGCTTAGGACTGTGGACTTTTTTTGCTTTGTCCTCCAAACCACTGCCAGATCATAAAAAGTGTCTGAAGGTTTTCTCAGTTTCAGAAATAACATGTTATGTGCAAAAAAGCTGTTTACAGAGAAGCACAAGTCCAAAATTGTGTTCTGTGTATGGAACTAGTTGCATTGGTCCATTGGATCCTTAGAGCCTCTTCTGTTGTGCAGTTTACACTGCTAAGTATAGCGTGCCGAAGTCTGGGAGGCTTGGGTTACTGATTTATTTCGGAGCCAGAGGTCAATGGATCTTCGCAGTGGCACGGCTGGAAGGAGACGATCCAGCTGAGGGATAGCCAGCTGGCCTTTCGACCCCCGGATGCCGACAATACTAGGTCTGTAATCCTATACACAGTTACCTTGAAGGGAGTCCCATTGAACATAGTAGGATTGACTTCAGAGTAAAGGAGCAGAGGATCAGCTAAGCCACGCTTTTTGAAAGCTGTAATTTGTGATGAGTGTATTTTCTAGTTATATATTCATGAATATTCCTACTTGCTGCATGTGGCTACAGAGGCATCATAATCTATATAGATCACAAACTACAGCTAGCTTTGTGCCAAGTGAAACCTCCAAGAATGAAACAAAACCCTTTCCTGGCAAATTAGATGTTAGGTTCACAAAACAATATTCATCATTCCCCCACAAGCCAGCTTCTCCCAACCTCCCACAGTTATATTCAGAAATGCATGGAATAAGCTTATTAGCTTTTTTTCCTCGGCACATCTTATCCAGCAAAGAAATAACATTTTAACTTGTTTCA
This sequence comes from Podarcis pityusensis, assembly GCF_964106645.2. Lineage (NCBI taxonomy): Eukaryota > Metazoa > Chordata > Lepidosauria > Squamata > Lacertidae > Podarcis > Podarcis pityusensis. The sequence continues at coordinate 57,130,187 of NC_138037.1, forward strand.
TTATACACCTAATAATGTGTTTCCAAGAAATGAACATGTATTTTTGAAGAGGAACTTATTAACCATAGAGTTGTAACTATTCTGTGTGAAGGAATAAAATGGATGGTTGGAAAGGAACACACTGAGTATGGCTATAAGTCATGCAGGAACAGAAGCCTGTGCTACCCTTTTATTACTGTTCTAGGAAAAAACAAGATAATGATATCTACTGCTTATTACGTACTCCTTCATTTAAATGATTGCCCTTGCCAAATTGATCAATGCTCATAATATTTTTAAAAGGTGGCTCCATTTCATCATATTTAATTTGTGGAGTATTGTGGCATGAGACACAGAAAACTGCAGACTTCACTATAGATTACAACTGTAGTTTTCAAGCTTTCTACATTCAGGGCAACCCTTTCCACATTGTCTGCTGAGGATTCTGGGGCACATCCTAGGCATAAAGAAAAGCATAATGTAAATGTAATAAATAATAACTATTACTTGGGCTCAAAAACCTCAGAAATTGGAACCCTGCATCAATTTCTAGTTACAGCAGTAGGAAAGTTGGGAGGGCAAATGTCGGACCCCTTGAGTTCCAGAGAAAGGAAGGCACCAGATTCAGGAACATGGGGTATGAGAGGAGAGGGCACTACAAACAGCAGGCGCTGGGGGAAGGGGCCTAGCAAATTCAATTGGGACCACAATGCAGACAAATTCCTTCTCCCATGTCATGTTCCGATTCCAGCTCAACCCTGCCCCCAAGGCCCAGCTACGTCAAAGCACATAGCAAATGTCACACAATTTCTCCCTTAATGTATCATGTTTACTTATCAACTTAGCCCTTTTCTCTGAAAAGCAGGTAGGGGAGGTGGGAAGAAATATATATATTCCAGCTGGGAGAAAAATAGTTGGATATTTTCAGGAGATGGGGCTTACCTGGACACGTGGCAAGGACATTCTTGGTTCATCATTATTAATAGTTTTGTCCTTTAGGTTTTGAGCATATCTATATCTGTTTGAACAATGTAAGCAGTTTTTATGAGCCTAGTCAAATTCAGTAATTTACAGACAGGGCCATGTAAGACTCAGGGAAACTCTGGCAGCGTATGGTGGCAGAGCCCATGACTGACAGGCAGGCCTTATATAGGTAGAAAACTTATATAGGCAGAACTGATGCTCTCCTGCTCTCTCAGATGATTCAATGCAAGCGATATTTGGCCTCCAAAAGCGTGTTTTAAATTGTTGTGCTGGATAATTATATACAAGACTGTTCCAATCAAGCTGTGTCTAAGTTTACACCAATAATTTGAAAGTCATTATCTACAGAGTTTATGCAAGAACTTGTTTAACTTCAATATCAACAGCTCACTGATTAATGGCCTTACAGTGTATATCGTGATAATCATTATATAGCTTGAAATCTTTTGTGCTTAAATCAAAAGAAAAGTTTCAATCACATTTCTTTGAATTGTATATGGGAGTATTAATTTGCAGTATATTATGTAAAAGTACCTTTGATGATGCCACATCAGTTAATTAGGGGGAGGATCTGTCCTGGAAGGAATTTAAAGACATTTGAGGTTCAAGGAAGTAAAATCATACTTAAAGGGGCATTCAGATGTGGGGATTATTATGTTCGTTTCCCTGGTTATAACGCTAGTGCTTCTGCCCCAATTTCTAATGTTCCTTTTACAATGTTTTACCTGTTGATCAATTTTTGATCAATATGCCACCATATTAAGCTAAATTTCACACCAAAGGGCAGAGTGTGACACTGCAACAGACATCACCAGACAGGTTGCCACCTTTTATGTGCATGTGCATTTTTGTTTTCCCATGATTCTCCCATGAGGAAAAAAACTGCATGCTGGAATATGGCCCCAAATTTCATTCTGTGAGCAGCGGAAGCACAATCCATGATTACAGTGCAAACCCCTTATGATTTTTTGGGTTAACAGGGTTGCAAATGTTTTCCCTCCCCCTGGAAGCAGTTAACCAGGAAATGAGCACTAAACTTTTTCAAAAGCCAAGCCACAGACTCCCTACTTTTGAAAATTTTGATATCTCTATGGTAGTTTTTGCTATCTGAATGGTGCCACGGACTCCTTGGGTGGGTTACATGGACTCCCTGGGGTACACGAACCACCAATTGGGAACTACTGCTTACAGGATTCCACACCTGGCAATCCTGACAACAACTTTGTGAGGAACAGAGATAATGGCTTGCCAAAGGCCACCCAAAGAACTGATAAGGTGAGATTTGGGTCACTAGTACAACAGAGTAGTCAAGAAAGATGGCGCTATGAACTTACCACCCTGAGCCCATAGGCAAACCACTATCTTAATTTTTGCAACAAAGGGATAAGATTAATATCTACCTGATAGGAATGTTGTAATGAATATTGAAAAAAATAATGTGAGGGAGCACTTTGAGTACTTCAAAATGTGTGATATAAATGACGCGAAGCAACAAATAAATTGAAATTGAGATAAATAATGATGATAATTATAGTTATTCTTCAGCTGCCCCTATCTTTTTGAAGAGAAAAGAAAGAAAGAAAGAAAGAAAGAAAGAAAGAAAGAAAGAAAGAAAGATGGTACATGGCTCTGCATCCAGTCTTGGAGAAAGTCTACATTAAGCATCAATTGCGCCATTGCTCTGTCTACTGGTTGCTCATATAGGTGTACAATACTGTGAATACCTGCTTTGTGGGACAGCTTCAGGAGAAGAAAAGGCTAAGGAGTAAACCCTACACAAATCCAGAGTAGAGTCCCTAAGACGGTTGGATGAAGTCTTGCATGCCTCCTTCCGGGAACTCCTGCAGCCATGCTGGTGCCAAATGTATTGTTCTGCTTTCCTTTGGACCACATCAGTGAGGCCAAGAAGGGGGTCTTGTCATCTGCACAGCCCAGGACCTCCATACATACTGCCCAGGCTTGCGCCCAGGGGAGGTCACTTCGGTGCTGCTAACACAGGGGTCTGACTTGTGCCCTGAGACAGATGGATGCCAACAACTGTCTGGCATGCTTCAGAATCATGGAGTTGTAAGGGACTTAAAGGTATCACCATCCACTGTTGTAGGAAGGCTATTCTCTCCTTCATCCATCTACTCAGCCCACAACTCAGCCTACACTGAGAGCCAGTGTGGTGTAGTGGTTAAGAGCGGTAGTCTCGTAATCTGGGGAACCGGGTTCGAGTCTCCACTCCTCCACATGCAGCTGCTGGGTGACCTTGGGCCAGTCACACTTCTCTGAAGTCTCTCAGCCCCACTCACCTCACAGAGTGTTTGTTGTGGGGGAGGAAGGGAAAGGAGAATGTTAGCCGCTTTGAGACTCCTTAAAGGGAGTGAAAGGCGGGATATCAAATCCAAACTCTTCTTCTTCTTCTACACAATCCAGGCCACAGTGTGATACCAGGAGACAGCAAGTGGACCACAAAAGAGGCTGGCAGAGCAAATAGCTCCAGAGGACTCCATCAAATGAAGCAAGTTGTAGGAGAAGCTAATAAAATACCCAGGGCCATTAGCCTTTTTTAGTTATAAATATTATAAATATACACATTATTTAGATATAAACTTAAGGAGCTTCCTTATGCTGAGTGATATCAGTGATGTATCATGTACAGTGGCCCCTGCATGTTCTTGTTTTCCAACTCTTGCCTTCCCCAGCCAGCTTAGCCAATGGTGATGGATGGTGGGAGAGCTAACCCAACAACTATAGCCTAATGTCCTGATTAAGGGAAGTAATAGTACTGCTCTATTTGCCTTGGTCAGACCCCACCCCACTGTGTCCAGTTCTGGGCACCACAATTTAAGAAGGATATTGACAAGCTGGAACATGTGAAGAAGAGGCTGACCAAGATGATCAAGGAAGGAAACTAAACCTCATGAGGAACAGCAGAGGGAGCTGGGGATGTTTAGCCTGGGAAAGAGGGGACTGCGAGGAGATATGCTAGCCATATCTTCAAATATCTCAAAGGCTGGAGCAAGCTTGTTTTCTCCTGCTCTGGAGGGTAGGGCCCACACATATGGCTACAAGTTACAAGAAAGGATATTATAACTAAACATGAAGAAATTTCTGACAGTAGGAGCTGTTCAGCTGTGGAATGGACTCCCTCAGAAGGTGGTGGCCTCCTTTTCCTTGGAGGTTTTCGAGCAGATGTTGGATGGTCATGTGTTGTGGATGCTTTAGCTGAGATTCTTGCATTGTAGGGGGTTGGACTGGATGAATCCTGGGGTCCCTTCCAACTCTAAGATTCTATTATTCTATGGTAGGGTAGGGGAGTGAACCAGGAAACTGTACATTGACTGCTGCTTCTTCCACAAGTTGTGCCCAAAGTGGCTTACAGCAAACCTTCAAAAACATCAAAATACAAAAATACAAAATGCAGAGCAGATGAGCTTCATCATTGAATCCTGTTTCTCACTGCTCCTGCACACATTTGGGACTAGTTTGTTTCCTGAGATCTTTCTGGATCTATGAATAAACACAGTGCGATAGGTACTTCGAATTCCATATGGTTTCCTTGCCATAGTGGGTAGCACTAGGGTGCCTACATACTGGAGCACATGGGCTTCAATTCACATAATGCACCGAGGCTATCAATTCTGGAGCTCACTCCCACCTGCTGAGCAGAGCAGCCTTTGTATATTGAATTTCAGAGCATGCTCCTGTTTCTGCTTCTAAGTCACATGGATTTCAAACAAATTCATGAGCAAACGGCTCATTAAAATTGCATACCCACTGTGGGGTTTTTTTTGCATATATATACTTATTTGACGTGTCTTTTGAAGAAAGTTGTGGGGTTTGAGATTACAGGGGAGGAATGCAGCTGGTGATTGTAACTGTTTCAAAGTTAAATAATTCCTGCCTTGTGTTCTTATATTTTATATTTTTAAATACTGCTCAGTGTAGTACATTTTTGTAACAAGATTAGATGGCTGTCAGGGTATTGCAGTCCTTCTATGGGAGCCCTGTTATTTAATGTTGGATATATAGCCAGTGTCCTTCTGTTAGAGTATTAGGAAGTATATATGTACAGTGGTACCTCGGGTTAAGTACTTAATTCGTTCCGGAGGTCCGTACTTAACCTGAAACTGTTCTTAACCTGAAGCACCACTTTAGCTAATGGAGCCTCCTGCTGCTGCTGCTGCTGCTGCTGCTGCTGCTGCGCTGCCGGAGCACAATTTCTGTTCTCATCCTGAAGCAAAGTTCTTAACCTGAAGCACTATTTCTGGGTTAGCGGAGTCTGTAACCTGAAGCGTATGTAACCTGAAGCATATGTAACCTGAGGTATCACTGTATATATAATTTACATACCTGCTTTTTTCTGAAATGAACCAGAGAAATAATTTAGCAAAGAGGTTATGGGTCCGTTCTATGGTCATTTTTGCACAAGCCCTAATTGGGGAAAACTCTCACTTATCTCATTGGGGAATGAACAATATATATTTCATAGAGTACAAAGCAATAAATGGCGACTGGTCACAATGGCAATAGTACCTCCAAAATTGATGACAATACGACTGTATACCAGTTTTTGAGAACGTGAGTGGGAAGAGTGCTATTAAACTCAAGTCTTGCTTGCATGCTTCTCATAGGTATCTGGTTGGTTACTGAGAGAACAGGAAGCTGGAGTAGACAGGTCTTTGGGTTGGAACCAGGAGGGCTCTTCCTAAGTTCCTATGTTTTCAGTGAATAATGTCACATAGCAATGGCTATTCCATCAGACTACCTAAGCAGTTAACATTCCAACTAGTGATGTTTAAAACTGTCACTTTCAGAACTGGTGCCTGAGCTTTCTTTACCTGTCTGCTCCCCTTTTCCTTGTGTGTTTTGACTTTTGCCTGAGAGCAAAGATTTGCTTGCTACTGAACTTTGAATACTGCTCTGAGAGCCTTTTATGATAAAAGAGTGGGATTAAAAATGCTTTCAGTAAATGAATAGTATTGTTGTGCACATGTCTTAGTGCAAATGCACACTGAAGTTTAAGAGAGATCTATTGCAAGGCTTTAGAACTGCACTGTACATGTGCAGAAGGAATCGGTTTACCCTGGTTCCATCAGCACACATTGTACACAGCATAGGTCGCAGGACCAGTGTGTCATGAATGTTTTGTTATTTTAACCTTTTGAAAGTCACTTTAAGACCTTTTTTTTGTATAAAGGAACAAATAAATTACATGTGCAGCTTACACAGATGGCTTTTCACTTTGTACAGGGGAGCATTCCCACCCATCCCTCAAGAATACTTCAGGTGTCCCTGACTATGTGTCCCCTGAGCCCTCACATGCACAGAATATGTCAGTTCATGAGGGTCTGTCCTTAGATCAAGTGCACACGGCCAACTAAGGCATCTGCCTACTCTTCAATGAAAAGTCTTTAATTTATTTTCATGATGCACCAGAATGCCCACAGCATCTGCTGCTTCGAGCAATCAGTCAGTCAGTCAGTCAAGATGATGCAGAACAGGTAGTGGATGCATGTATGGTTAAGAGACTCTGGATCTTCATGATCTGAAATTACCTTCCCATTGCTCTTTTGCTCCAGGGTTGCTGGACTCTCAAAATATGAAACTGGAATTATAGTCTACTGCTTCCCCAGAGCATAAAAACCCACATTTAAATGGGACAAGAGGCCTCAAAGGTTGTATTTTTAAAGTCCATAAATTGCGTGAGGATCAATTTCAACTGCCTGTGTGAAAAATGCACTCGGGGTCCATTTCTGTCCATCTTTTAGGGGTGGAGTGCAAAATACATTTGGGAAAGAATAGGGTTACATCTTTTTAACTTTATATGTGGAGCTTTGTTTTCTTGGAACAGTGAGAACAAATTATTCTTTTCCTCTCTGCAGTCTTAGCAATTTTCACATCTACTGCATAAAGCTTCGCCTGCTTCTTATTAGCATGGTATTTTCCTCAGGCAATTTTCATCAAAGAAACTGGCAATTCTCTCTCCCCATCCCCCATTTTTAAAAAAATTGAGCCTTGTGCCAGAGAACAAGGGGTGAGAGGAAGACCTAAGAAATCATAAGATATTACCCCTGGCCTTCAGCTTCCAAAAGTGCATCTCATCAAAGGCTTCCTTGCAATTCATGGTCAAAGTGTTAAACTGCCTTTCGGGCTGTTACATTAATAGCTGAAAGTTTCAAAGTTAAAAATAGCATTTTGTTTCTCAGAATTCCCACTTTTAACATTCCATGGGGCTCGTTCCACTTTCTGATCTGCTCCTGCCTTTTTCTTTCCCCTTTTTTGTTATTCTGGCTTTCATTTTAAAAGAGAATAGAACAAAACGTTTGAGCCACCTGCGTCTTTCATTCCTCTTCAGATTCTCTCAGCAAAACATAATCGCTCTTGCTCAGAATCTGACTGGGTTACTAGAGAAGGGCCTTAGATTTAGGGGCAGGAGAGTATGTGCTATCCAAATTGAAGACTCTGAATTTCCTTGGCACTCCCAGCCCTCAAGTCCCCTGTCCAAGTCCCTGGAGAGCTGCTGCCAGTCAAAGCAGCAGCTGGGTGCACTAGATCAGTGCTCTTCAACATTAGGTACTCAGAAGTTCATAGAATTGTAGAGTTTCATGTAAAATGAAATCAATAATAAATAAATAAATAAATAAATAAATAAATAAATAGAAGAAGAAGAAGAAGAAGAAGAAGAAGAAGAAGAAGAAGAAAGAATTGTAGAGTTGGAAGGGACCTCGAGAGTCATCTAGTCCAACCCCTTGCAATGCTGAAATCTCAACTAAAGCATCCATGACAGATGGCCAAACAAGCTTGCTCCTTCCATATGACAGCCTTTTAGATATTTGAAGATAGCTATCATATCTCCTCTCAGCCTCCTCCTTCCCAGGCTAAATATCCCCCAACTCCCTCCACCTTTCCTCATAAGGCTTGGTTTCCATACCCTTGATCATCTTGGTTAGCCTCCTCTTCACACGTTCGGTCGTCCTCCTCTGCACACCAGTGACAACAGGTTATCAGGTAGATGATACTGAAAAAGCATTTTCTGACACTACACTGTACAGAAGTGTGCTAGGCAAACTAAACTTCATTGCCAGATGTTCAAGACCGGACATTGCAGTTAGCACGAACTTGCTAAGCAGACAAGTCAACAATCCTACTGTTAAGGATTAGAAAGCTCTGAAACACATAGCATGCTATTTGAAAGGCACTATGCATTACAGACTGAGATTTAATAATCAGAAGTCTGGTGGTCCTAAGATATTTGCTGATGTGTGTTTTGGAAGTGACACTACAGACAGGAAAAGCACGTCTGGAGTTTGCTACATGTACAACCAGGGTCTATTTGATTGGTTGTGCAAGAAGCAAACAACAGTAAGCTTAAGTTCTTGTGAAGCTGAACTGAATGCACTGTCTTATTCACTTGTGGATTGTGAATGGTTGTTACAATTGTGTAAATACATGAGAATTCCTATAAAGTGTCCAATCCAGGTTTATTAGGACAACAAAGCATGTTTCTCTAGCATGTTGCAGCTTCAATTGCAAGTGCTTCGTGCTTTGCTGACTTCTGAAGGTTGTAAGCAAAGCATGAAGCACTTGCAATTGAAGCTGCAACATGCTAGAGAATGTGTTCAGAAAGGACTCGTAACGGTGTCCTACTTCCTGCTGATTTATTGTCGAAGGTTGTTCCGAAGGATCAACACTGTACCTATGTACAGAAACTGGGTTTGTACTGAGATTGTACTGACACACTGCCCAGTGGTGTTCACAGAAAGGGGGAGGATGTTAGTTTCTGTTTGCCACTGAGCAGTGCTTTGGAGTCACAAGACTCTGTTTACATTCCACACATTCCATACTGTTGGAAGTCTCATGGGAGACGGATATGACGTTACTGGTTCCTATTCCTTTGTTTCAGTTGCTCTCTGCTTTCACAGAGAGAGGATGTCTTTTCTGTCTGCGTAGTTAGGAAAATAAAACTCTTGGCAATGTAGCCATAAATCTCATCACTTCCGCATGCTGCTGGATTCTCTGCTGAATGGGAATGTGCCTGAGGCCTCATCAAAGGCTCAGGTCATTAATCACATCGGACTTGGCTGGAGGAGGATGAGCTCTATCAGCTTGGCCGAGCGGAGATCCCGACATAGGATAGGGTTTGTCTGAGAGAGTTGGTTCAAATTTGAGTTTAACATCCGCTCTGAGGGGAATATCTACAGCTAGAGGAAGAAGCCTTGTAGCTTAGCTAGGAAGACGGGGTTGAGTGTCTTGGGAGAGTATTCAGACAGGAGTGAAGTGGAGGGCTGAGTTTGAGCAGGAGAAGTAGAAGTAGAAGTAGAAGCTGTGAGGATAAAGTCTTCTTGGGTCTCCTTCCAGCCAGGAGCTGGGAGATCTTCTAGAAAGAGAAGACTCCCAAGCCTGTTAAGAGGGGTGTGGGGATCCCCTGGTCTGTTAGACTAATACCTCAGGAGTGGGATTGTAACTGACAAAAAGTGCCCCTTGCTCATGAACCAAAGTTCTAAACTCTGAAGGAAGCTGTGCTGTGTTAAAAGTATTTAACTGTAATACCGGTCATAACTAAGTAAAGGAACGAGAGGGAAGGAACAGAAACTGAGTTAAGCATTTTACTATCTATTCTAGAAACCTGAACATCTTCCTGAAGTGCAACAACTGAATTTTTTTAGCAACTGTAGTTTAGGAGAAGCTGTGCATTTACTACTTTATTTTAATGCCTGCAACATCTTTAGATTTAGTTTAAGTAATAAGTTAATTTCTACTGAATGAAAGAACACAGCTCCTCACCCACCTTTGTTTTACCAACTTTGTTTTGTAGATAAGACCTTTCTAATTTGTTCAATTTCTGCCTAAGACTCCAAAACATCAATTTTTCCCTCACACAAGAAGCCAAAAAGATAACCTGCAGTAACTTAGAATTTTAATTAATTGGTTCACTACCGGTTTAATTGGGAGCAGTCAGCGGTGGGATCTGCTACATTTAATTGCATTTAGTGGTAGGTCCACTACACGAGGTGTCCCCCATCTTATATTTGTGCAGCTGGTTCTTACTGCTTAAGTGTAGAATCTGACATTTGTCCCTACTGAAATTCATTTTGTTACTTTGGGCACAGTTGTTCTCCAAACCCATGCTGGGTCTTGGTAATCACAGCATCACAACTTCATAGACCGACTGCTGAATGATCTGTTCTAGGACCTTTCCTGGTATTGATGTCAAGCTCACCAGTCAGTAGTTACCTGGATCTTCTTTCCTCCCCCTTTTGATGATGGGGACAACATTCACCCACATCCAGTCTGCTGGGACCTCACCTGCTCTCCTGAATTCTCAAAGATTATGGACAAAGGCTCTGACATTACATCCACAAACTCCTTTAGTACCCTTGAGTGCAGCTCATCAAGGCCTGGAGATTTGAATTTATTTAAAGTAGCTAGGTGTTCCCTTACCATCACAGGAGAAAGGGAATATCTAAATGTAGTATATGAAGAAATAATAAATGCATGGATGGTGAGCTGTATTTATCTTAGTAGATTATTAGTTGTTCTGGATATATATATCCCAGACTGCCCATCCATTGGCTGGATTAACAGTGCTCCAGTATTTTACTATGACTACCTGAGTCTGCTTTGTGGCACTTGAGACTCTACAACTTGTGACAATTCATCACTCATTTAAGGCTCATTTCTGATTTTGGTCACCCAACAGAATTGTACCACCTTGTTCTAGGTTTACTTTGCAACTGAGGGAGAAAAACTTTTTCCCCCCCTAAAAAGGATGACCACTGAGAAGAAATAAGATTATCGTAAGTTCTACTTGAAGATTCCCTATTAGCATATTTACCAACTGAGTAAAGTGGAGGATGGTAAATAACTGCCAGCTAAACATAATAACAGCCTGGCATTCTGAAGTTAAGCAGTAACACATAAGATACAATTATTAATAATGAGGCAGTTTGCAAAATTGTTAGTGGTTTCATTATTGCTTCACATGATCCCTTTTCACAAACTTGGCATTTCAAAACCCATTTAGGTGCCTTAATACAACACTGAAGTGAAGCCAACCATTTTTTCTTCTGAATGGGGCAGCACTCACTTGTTGAGACTCTTTGAAAGGTTCTAACCAGCTTCCCCCCAAAGCCATCTAAATTTAATTTAGTGTCAATGTGTGCAAATTGTTTCCCTGTAAACTACTCCCTAATTTCAAATTGCATCACAATTCCCCTTCAGACCTTCTTTTGCATAAAAATGTTCCAAGATTTTTCTGCTCTGCAAATAACCATAATAGTAATTTCTCACTGTAATAGCCAATGACTTCCTGTGTTCAGCATCCTTCTTAAAACTTTGAGGGTCTCATAAATTGAGGAAACATTATTTACTGCTGAATTTCAGTGTATTATCTCTGGTCAGCAACTATACTGAACAAAAAAAATACTATAGTGTATCCTGTCTAAAAGGGGGGCTCCTGCTCAGAGTTCCAGCCAGCCATTTCTTCCAAGCAGGGTATTCCACTATCCCTCTTCCCCCCACCATGCTCCATTTTTCTTTTCCATCACTACTGTCCAATAATGGCCACTGTGTACAGCCAGTCTTCATTGGGCTGTTTTGTGGGATAGTCACCCCCTTAGGTTTTATTTTCTAAAACTTTTGTTTCTACTTGTGCAAATCTTGTGGTTCTTCCAAGCACATTATTTCACAGATGAAGTTGTATCTCAGACAGTATCCATCAGGGGCAGGGAGGGAATCTGACTCAAAGGAAACCAGTTCACTATTTGCTCAGTAGTTCTCTGAGACAGAATAAAGCAGGAGAACTGTCACCTGTCTCAAACACATGGCCAATCTTTTTGCAAGCTCCATGGAGACAAATAGTCTGAAGAATGAGCTAATGCTACTCTAGTGTGCATTATTGTACATATCCCCTTCTTGGAGTTTTCATTCTAGGCCACCAAACCGAAAAGTAACCAGAAGCACAGAGGCAGCTGCTGGAAGACCTGAGAGACCCTAACTTCTGATTTTAAATTAAGCAGCAAACAGAAAATGTTGCATAGCGCAATCTAGTTAACATCCAGCTGGAGCCAAGCTTTTTCAAAGTCTGATATCAGTATCAGTGGAAGAATTCAACAGGAGCTTAAATCTCTTCCCCTGAAATTAATGGGACTGAAAAATAACTGAACTTTGGCTGAATAAAAGACTCTTGGTCTTTTATTTCTGAATCAATAACTTCATTGTAAACTTGAATAGATAGAAACAACACATTGGTTGCCTCTGATGATATATAATGATTTCCAGGCTGGAATAGACATAAGTCTTACTGAAGGTGAAATAATTTTAGAAGACCAACATCATCAGTCTTCTTAGACTGTTGTTTTTTTCAAAACAAAAAATGTTGCTTTATTTTACTTACATGTTGAAGTAAGTATATTAGGGAACTCTCCTGAATAACTATGACAGGAAAGGGTGTTATCTTAACTGCATGAAAAAGTGTCTCCACAGATGCCATGATCTGGTCAAAGCGACCTCCAAGTCCACCCAGTGTTACAATCATGTCAATCTAAAAGAGACACAAAACAAACATTGGTAAATATCACTGAGAGCATCTGCTCTCAGTGGATAACTTGCTCTCATATGTACAAAGTGCAGAAATACAGTTTAAGGGGATGCCCAAGAGGTTACAGAAATATCTAGCACGCTATTTGCAGAGTATTCAGAGAACCTGGAAGATGCAGAGGGAGCTGAACAGATTGGGCACATTTAGCCCCACCTGCATGATTTCCCTGAGTGTAGCCCTTAGCCTCCATACAAGTGAATGTCTGCCAGTCACTCCTATGGATAAAATCAAAGCACCGTACTTGGATGCAGGGCTTTTATTCAGCCGGAACTTGCTGGAACTCAATTCTGGCACCTCTCAGGTGGACGCCATTGCTGTTCTAAGAGTATGAGGGAGGTGTTCATGGTGAGTTCTCACACCTCTTTTTCTAGAAAAATAGTACTTATTATTTATTATTTTAGTGAGACTCTTTCACCTCTTGATACTGAGTGGCTTAGTGTTCAACTGGCGGCAATCCTGAAGGGAGACTCAATGTACTATTTCTGTATGAGATATACTGCAGAGCACACAGAGGTGTACGCAATATTATAAAAAAATTCCTCCAGATACTAATTATGAATTTCTTATTCTTACTATTAACAACAATATGGTAATATAATATTGCACCATCGACGCACATGGTGCTTTACAAAATCAGTTTTGACAGGTTCCGACCTAAGGGTGTTACAATTTAAACACAGATACATAAGGCTCAAGTGTGATTGCCTGCTTGTCATGAAGTTGGAGAAGGAGGTTTTGATACCCCTGAGATGAGAGCCCACTATTGGGGGTAGATCCCTCCTGCACCCACTCAGTGAGACGCAAAGGGAGAAACCTGGTAAGAATGTTTGTATATTGCTGCAGCCTTTGTTCATCAGCATTTGTCCAGCTTTATCAGGATTTCATGGCGTATACGTGAGAGTAGGCTTTTGAGAAAGAATTTAAGACTATGGGCTCATCCGGACTTGTGCTTGTTCTGTGCCTAGAAGCCATGTGTCCAAGCGCTTTTTTGTTTGTCCTGCAGTTTTGCCCTTGCCCCACCACTTTCCCCCAGAAAACCCGCTCTTTTAGCAATAAATAGCAGTGAAAGTCAAGCTGGAGAAAACCCGACTGATGTTTGCTCTGATTCAGCCGTAAGGACAGGGTTTCCCTGGGGGAAAGTGGTGGGACAAAGCAAGTCTGGATGAGCCCTGAATTATGAGAGTGGTTGCAGAGTATGAATACTGCGTGTACTAGGAGAGTGAAGTTTAAGAGTATTGTTTATTGTATTTACGTTGTGTATTTAAGAGTGTGCTGGAATGAAACTGAATGGAAGGCACTTTTAGCAGTAGTTAGATTAAGTTGTGTTTGTTGTTCTACAGGGGATTGGGAACTTAATTGGATTGGCTTGCTTAACTGTATGTTTCATTGGTCATATGTTGGCAGTGTGTTTACTTTTCTTTTGCTTGGTTGTTAATTGCGTTATTTAAATAAGTGGACTTTTTATTCGGTATCTTTTGCAATTGATCTCAATTTGTAATGTTTTGTTCTGGTGCTTTAATGGGTATTTGTTTAAAATATGGAATGTTCATAGTATTTTTGTAGGTGATCTTCATGCACAATGTTTTATTCTGACGCTTTAGGGGAAACCCTGTTTAGCTGCGCATTGTGGTGTTTTGTAATGTGCAATTTTCTTAGATATTTAAAATTGATATTTATTTATGATAATTTAGAGAACCTCCCTGCCCCATAAATGGAATATAACTTGTCCTAATATGGTTTAGTGTAAAGCTAGCTGGACCTTTCAATCTTGATCTGAAGTTGTATTCCAGGTGCTCCCTCTGAGGGAAGTTTGGAGGGTGGTGATGAGCGAGAGATCCCTTTCCAGTCATGGTTTCCCACTTGTGGAATGCTCTCCCCAGTGAGATATGCCTGGCCCAATCATCAACATCCTTTCCATGCCAAGTAAGGACTCATCTCTTCTTGCAGGCATTTGATGGATTGTGATGATTTTGCTGTATATTGACAGTATGCTTTTGCTGCTGTTTTATTGGGTCTGTTCTGGCTTTTGTTGTAATGAATCATTCTTCTTCTGAGTTTATGCTGTGCTGCGTGATCTTTTTTAAAGGCCAGTACCAGTTTCTGATTTTCCACATGTGCAGGTTCATATATGACAAACACTTCTTCACATCCATTATTTTCACCCTTCACTCCCCTGCCCTGTTTTCTTTCAACAAAATCATAAAGTACTAACATTACAGCTACTGTATATTATACTCTGTGATTACATTGAAAATGGTGAACATATTGTATATCAAAGAAGAGGATGAATATATTTAAAAAAGAAGATGAATATATCAAAGAGGAACTCAAAGATATACGAGTGGGAAAGAATTAAATGCTGTTATATTATCACTAATGTTTTTATCTTTAAATACTACAAATGGCTTGGGGAGTCCTATGTGGCAAGCAACTAATAAACTGAATAAATAGTAATAGTAGTAGCACTGGTAATAATGATGATGATGATGATAAGAAGAATAGTAATAATAATTTTATTGTTTGCACCCTGTCCATCCGACAAGTTTGCCCCAGCCACTTCAAGCGGCTTCAAACATATATAAAAACATAATCAAATATTGCACATTAAAAAGCTTCCAAATGATAATTATAATAATTTTAAAAAGTTTGTTGTTCTAGCCAAAGCCCAGTCAAGAAGAAGGAGAGGGAAATGAAGGCAGGAAAAAACAGGGAAAGAATATGTGATTATTTCAGTTACATATACTTTGGTTTAGTTATGGCTAGATATTGAAGCCATGGGGCCATTTGAAAAGCTTCACCAAATTTTTATAAGGGATTTTAAGGGAGAAAGAATGGTGCCCTCATGGAAGTAAGAGTGGCTCCACCGTGAGAGTGTTCTGAGAGGCAGCTCCAGGCCTCAGGGGCATCAAACGAAGCAGAGTTGTTTCCGGGAGCAGGAGGCCGTCAGATGGCAGAGCTGGTAATTATGAGTCAAGATATAAGAGACAATAAGAAAAAAAGAGGGCAAGGCCATCTGGTTGAGGACAAGAAGCTAATGCAGGGATTTAAGGAGGTCTGCTTCTCATACAGTCAAGGCAACAATCAAGGTGGATAATGCTGCGAACACAGTACTGGTTTGATGTGAGTTGGCCAAGATGAAAGAAAGCAGGACCAGCTAAGAGAAGATTATCATAGACAAGGTGAGAGATAACTAAGGTATGCGGCAGAGTTTTTGCTGAAAAGACAAAAAAGAAGGGCTCTGTCCTTTCTAATGTTATAAAGGGAGAAGCTACATGAATTGGTTATATACTCCACCTGTCGTGTCATAAATGGCACCCACCTAAAAAACGGGGGGGGGGGGTTCTTAGGTAAGGAACAAGCACTACCCTTTGGGAACAAAAGCTGATAGCACATGATAAAAATCACACAGCTTCTAAATTCTGTTTCCTACTGGGACTAATGGAAGGGACCATTAATTTTAAACAGTTTATAAGCTTGTTAAACAACATGCTTCTGTGCTAATTGGTGCAGCAGACATTCTCATTCTTGTTTGGATAACTTAATAATGAAGAAGGTAGTAGAGGTACAACTGCAAAAAGTATGTGCAGATATATAGCAAGTGAGAAAGAGACGGGGTAAAAGTGGTGAAAAGAATTATGAATGGGATAAGAAACTGCTACCTATGTATTTCTAACATGCTTGATCACTGCTATTAACGGGCACTAACAGAAATTATGAATCACACAATGAACCGTAGAAAACTGACTTTAGTGGAGGGAGATTTATACCACGTGGTGGACTTGTAGTAAAGTGAAGGGTTTTTGGGAATCTCTATATAATGAGCTTAAAAAAGTCTTTAAGTATACCTTTTTAAAAAACCCCGAAGCCTTTCTATTGGGATTGACAGGGAAGGAAATTAAAACAAAGGATAAAAATCTTTTTCTGTATGCCACGACAGCAGCAAGAACTATGTTGGCCCAGAACTGGAAAACAGATGTAATACCCACTATCATGGAATGGCAGGTTAAAAAGATGAATTACGCAGAACTGGCTAGAATGTCGGGGAAAGTACAGGACCAGGATGAAAAGAAGTTTGCTGAAAGTTGGAGTAAATATTTGGTGTATATAAGATAACTGTAAAACGTTAAAGATACTAGCAGGGTTGGAATAACTCTAACAGCATTAGACAATACAGTAGTTAATAGATTACGCAATGTAAAAACTATATGATACTTACCGAAGGGATGGAGGGAAGTTTGCCAGGATTTAGTTGTTGTTCAAGCACTTTTAAGTCACACTGATTCTTGCAGAGTTTTCAACATGTGTTTTGTGAAATAAATGGGGATTAAAAGCACTTAAAATTGTTCCCTGAATTTAATTTCCACACTTGTTTTTTTCCAATCTTAAGCCTTTTATTATTATTATTATTATTATTTAAACCGGCTTCTGGTTCCGGTTGCCTTAATGGCGCAGCTCCCAAGACAATGAGAAATCATTGGCGAAGGAATAAACAAAGATGGCCGAAGGTAATTATCTTTGTAAACTCCCCCCAGGGTCGGGGGAAACGAGCTTCACTCGCAGATCGTCTCAGTACCTGGCTTTCACTCCA
Source organism: Podarcis pityusensis (assembly GCF_964106645.2). NCBI lineage: Eukaryota > Metazoa > Chordata > Lepidosauria > Squamata > Lacertidae > Podarcis > Podarcis pityusensis. Next base: position 57,147,328 of record NC_138037.1, read on the forward strand.
ACATGGAATGTGGGAGGTAGGGAGGCGCTGAGTGCAAAAGCACTTTGCCTTTTGGTAATGCCAATGAATCCCAACACTGCCATTCATTAAGAAGCAGCAGTTCTTCTGTTCATTAAGATTCTAATTAGGATTAATGCACAGATGCGTGCTAGTAATGATGGGACAACATCAAAAACTGCCGAATTGTAACAGCTACAAGGTTGTACAGATTTGAATAGGAAATATGACTTCATTTGATCTAAAAGACAGTATGTGTTGGGGGGGGGAGGCAATGGCTTCATTATAAATCCTTTTTTACATAAATGATTCAGCAATGGAGAATGTCATTATTATTTTTTCCATATAGCAAGTGAAGTTGAAGGAAGACGGGAGTACAGATATGGATTACAATGACAAACGGAGCTGTGTGAGGAAAACATAATAGTATGGAATAATTTTTAAAAGACTTGGAATCTCGACAGAGTTAATTCTTATTTTTTCCTTGACTGAGGGGAGGATGGATTGGACTTTGAGGACTTGCCAAGGTTTGGCGGGGTGCCAGGCAACCCCCCTCCTGGGATTGAAAGTAATGGCGATAGAATTTTACAGCTGTAATCAGAGGAGCTGGATAACAAAAAGGAGAGATCTCTCTAGAGTGACACCAAGTCAACAGTGCCGCAAGACACAATGGGAGACTAGGAATAACTAAGATGGACATAATAATTGATAAAGACATAAAGGAACAATTGATTAAAATTAACACCTCACATAGGAAGAAGAAAGGAGAACTTCACTAGCGAACTTATAAATTACTAAATGTAATGAAACTCAAGAGTGAAGGATATATGATGGCTAAAGCCCCAGAATTGGGCACTAAGTTACCTACGGTCAACACTTTATTTGGAATCAGTGAGTGCAGTGTTCAAAACTCCCATTGTTCTAGGCACATTTTGCGACAAGGAATTTCATGACTGTGAGCAGTTTCTGAGCTCTGGGCGCAATACAGCACCTAAGATTTCAGATTAAAACTGCAGAGTGGAAGGAAAGGAGGACTTTTTTTCTGCTTCCCCACTTCTAGCTACTCTCTGAAGATTGGAGAAGAGACCCTCTTAAAAAATATTAGGGGGAAGGACTAGACCATGTGAAAAATAATATTATGAATATAATATTTTAGCTGCAGTTCATTCATTTTCAGCTTTGTATTCTTGTTATAAAAAATCACACTGAGACATTCCGTTGTTGCACCCATAACCTAGCTTTAAGGTGCCATTTAGCTCCTAGCTTTCATATCTCAGTTTCTAACAGAGTATGTGTATAAAGAGTTTGACACTTAAACCCCTGTACACACATACAGTTCTTTTACGGAACTGTACTGCAGTTGTAGAACAATGTAGAGAGAGAAAATTAAAGAATAGTAAACTTTTGCCAAGGTACCCCCACAGAAAGCAATGGAAGTAAGTCTAATATAAGTGCAAGCCTCAGTTTCTGTAAGGGTGTGTGTGTGTGTGTGTGTGTGTGTGTGTGTGTATGGGGGAGTGTAAGAGAGTGAAGGAAGAATTACAAACAAAAAACCAGAGCCTAAAACGTATGTATGAATGCAATAGAAACAATACAAAGAAAGACTTGGGAATTAAGCCTTAACTGATTTATTCTTGAAAGCTTTCACCAACAAGGAAAGATGGGATCAACTAAATGGAGGACTCCTGCGCGTAAGACAAGTATTTACCTTTTGTTATATAAAATGCAGCAAGTTTAAAATGAACTATTTCATAAGATGTCCTGTGGTTCTAGCATTTTATTATTTCTTAGCAAAGCTGCATGAAAATATACTTGTGACTTGGAATACATCTGAATCTTTTGTATAACGTCAAAGGCTTTGACTGTCACCAAAGATTCCCCCACCCCAGCCAAAGCTCTAAATTTAGACTAAGTTGACTTTTGTTTGTAAAGCAACATACCACGAAAAGCCTCATCAACCTTTATTTAGGCCCAATGAGATTCTGCAGGCTTTGTAACCAAAGTGAAAAGAACTGCATTCCAATCCAGAACTGCCAAGGGAGCAGAGAAACAAAAAATGAAAACTCTGCCAATTGCTCCCAGGGAGGATTTTAATGGAGGCAATTAAAAAAATTCTCTTCTAAACCTTTGCTCTGTGGCATAAAGCCTTGTGATTTGACTATTTGATTCTGTAATATAGTGCAAAATGAATGGAAGAACCAGTAGATAAAGTCAGAATCAAGCCTCCTGTCTTTAAATGAGGGTCTGCTATGATCACGTGTGTGACCCTGGGGAGCATATCTGCAGCAGGGCCCTTTTTGTCCCTGTGAGTTGTCATGGGGGACTGAAGAGTTTGTTCTGAGGAGACTGGGAGAGTGTTTTGGAAACTGGCCTGACTGGGCTTCACTGGGTCCATCCATTCCAAACTGTCAGTGTCAGTCGCTGCGCAACAAGAGTGTGAGAGAGCTTACTGCTTTTTGTCCCTTCTGTGGTCTTCCCATAGGCTGACACTCTAACCGTTATACCACACTGGAATAAGAAGTCTCCTAACAACTTTCAGCACCCTTAGAAACTACAGTTCCCAGGAAGCTCTGGGGGAAGCCATGACTGTTGAAAGGGGTTTAAGTATATAGTGAAGACTGGGCCCCACAGTTTTGCAGATCCCTTGAGGCAGTCTGAAGGCTGTTGGGGTCCTTTTTTAAAAGCTCCAATATATGTCACCCAGCCACCCACAGCCTGGGAACAGACATGCTTCTTTCTGTAGGATTCTTCTGAGAGCAATGGAACATCACCAAGTCCTGTTGCTTCCAGGGGGATTTGCTTTATTGCAATTGGAGGTGTGTGCAATAGCTGCTCCAGGCTGTGGAGACAGACAACCTTTTCTGGGCTTTTTCAAAAGGATATTTTTAAGGGATAGCGATGACCCTGCAGGCCTTGGATTGCCACACAAACAGATCTGCAGGTTCTAATATAGGCCCGTGATCTGATACAGGACATGATCCATTTGGATCAAATTGGGTGAGTCTGCTTTTTAATCAGGATTCTGCATATTCCTGTTGCATCCCTTTTTCACAGGTAGGGGGATTCTGGTACCAGCTAAATTTGTCAAATTTCCTTTTAAAGCCATCTACAGAGGAGAGACTGCTAGAACCAGCAAGGGCAAGATTTTCCACCTTCATTGTCCCACTTCCATGACTGGAGCCCTTTTAAAGAGGAGATTCTGTGTAAGTGTTTATTCTTGCTCTCTCAACATTTTTGTTGAGTGAATGCTCTTCAAATGTATTTGGCATTTTGAGACTTTTGAAATGTTAAGTTTTTGTTTGGAAATATTATCATTTGGTATTGTTTGTTGTTTGCAGTTGTGGTGTTCATTATTTGTAAGCTGCCTTGGGGGGCGGCAGCGCTTTTTTGGCCAAAAAGCAACAGTAACACAATTTAGTGCTTAGTGTAGCAGTGCCAACACTATAGAACTCCCTGCCTATTGATCTCAAGCAGGCATCTGCAAAAAACATTCTTGTTTAGACAAGCTCACCCAGATGCTTTAAAAGTTGAGGTAATTTTAATCTGATTCAGTATTTTGAATTTTGTTTTAAAGTACAGTTGTGAATTTTGCTTGATTTTATTGTTTTATTTTTCATAAACTGCTTTGAGGGTTTTTTTATGATCAAGTGATATATAAATTTTATGAAATAAATAAATATAGCATTAGAGTTCCAGGACACAGTAAGAAATTTCACCTTTTTGACATGCCTGGAACATGCATTTACTCAGGCTATGTGAGGGTAACTAAAGGGTCCCACAACCATTACACTTTTCTACTGCGGATGTCTTTCCAATTTCATTCTCTGTCACAAGAACCATCTTTTTCATTGAAAATACAACCCAATGGCTGGCTTAAAGGGAGACACCACTAAAGGGCTGTACAACAATTATTTGATGAACAATTAAAGGAATTAAGAGTGGAAACAGAAAATGTTCAATGGAAATGTATTGGATGAAGCAGAGGCTGAAGATTTACAGCTTTCAGGGGAAAACACTAATGATTATTTGCCACATCAAGAGAATGGCTTTACACAGATGTCTGAAGGACAGGAACAATATAATGTTGGAGCTATGATGTTGAAGGAGAAATTAAGAAATATTCTGTGTCAGCAGAGACAGGGTTGAGAAAGAAAGGTCTCTGTGTACAGTTTGGATTGAATTCAGAGGAAACAGCAACTAAGTCTCTTGCAACATTTTTGGGGAAAAAATGGAAGAGAAGGAATGGAAATCATATTTTTCTAAAAAATGACAGAAAATCATGGCCAATCTGAAATGGGATTGGAAAGAAATGGATTTGGGTGTGAATTAATGACTATAAAATAAGTAACCAAGTATGGATCATTGTCTTATTACATAACACCAGCAAATAAGTTCTTGAGAGAATAAAGAACAAAGAATGATTTATTTTTTTTAATATTGGAGATGAAGTTGGGTTGGAGGAAGACTATTGCTGGCTGACTTGTAATAAGTATTGGATAACTTCTTTTGGAATTCTTGTTTGGAAAGAAAAAAGAATGAACTTGAGATGCCCAAACTGAAGAAAACTGGGAAAACATTGTATAGCAGATGGAGGAACAGCTAGATATTACTCTGGATTGAATATTTGACTATTTTGAGGAACTGACTGACAAATAGTTAGCAGTCCCTTTTACTTTTCCCCCCTTTCTTCCTTTTTTCTTTAACGTTTTATTGTTATTACTTCCTTTAATATTCTTAGCTTTTTCTTCTCTTTCCCTTTTATTTTTTGTTTTGTTTGTGCTTTGTCTGTTGTATTATTTACGGTCCTCTACTCAGGGTTTAAGGAAGGGTTAACTTGCAGATGAAGGTGCTGGAGAGTTGATGAAAGACCCTGTGTGAGGGCAGGGAAAGGAAGATCTCCCAGGATGGGAGGTTGGGAAAAGAAAGGGAAGCTCCCAGGTGAGAGCTGGGAGGATCTACCTTTCTCTGTGTTGGTCAAGTTACGATTTACCTCTGAAAGAGGCATGCTTCTTTTTCTCTTCTTCTTTGTTTTGTTTTTGTTTAGATTAGATTTTTTATTGTAATGTATTAATAAAATATTATAAATAAATAATAAAAAGAGTAATCTTTTTTAGGTAGCTGATGTCTGTTTCTCTTTCTACCTCAAGCCACATGACGCAACATGACTTAACACAATATAAATGAGCCTTAGACTTGGAAAAACATCAGGAGACTCTCGAAAGACTGTGCCATTCAGTGAACATTGGGAGAAAGATTTACTGTCACAAAATGTGTATTTAAAGAGTTGCTACCTTTACCTGCAAGTTGTTCTTTTCTATCTTCTGCTGGAGTATCTGAAGGCACTTGGTGAAGTCTGTTAAGTCTTGATCTGGGGTCTCTATGAGTTCACACCCCTATGGGAGGTAATAAAACAGCAGAAAGAAAAGGGCAGGTGTTCAGAATCAAGCACAACTGTTTTCCTTGCTTTTTGCTGCTTTGATACTTGTGTCTCGGTATAGAATGAACTCTTTTCAAAATACAGACTTCAGTCCAGCTCCATTTAGAGACAAGCTTTTACAAATACATTTCAATATGTATTTTTCATGATGAAGTCTCTAATTCTGTGGCTGTTGTGACATCAGAAAGCAGGTTTCTGCTACTTGTGACCTACCAAACTCAATGAAACCCACCCAATGTAGGCATGTGGTTTTTTTTATTAATTGGTTGTTATTGAACGTACAAGATTCCATGCATTTAAATTCAGGAGCACCATTGGAAACCTCATAACCTTAAATATATAAGGAATCAACATTTATAAACATTGTGTATGATGCTGTAAGGTAAGGCATGCATTGTGGCCTACTAGAGGGATGGTAAACATTCTTATGCTGAACACTGAACACAGAGCCATCAGGGGAATCAGGGGACAGGGCTCACCCTCAATATCACTCTGTAATCTCTGAAATTGAGGAAAGGTATCTGACACCGTTGTGTGTGTGTAATCTAGGAGAGCGCGATTGATGCAGTCACATTGGTGTAGAACCTTTGGGTCGTCGCAACTATGACATCCAATGGAAAGTGAGAAGCAGGGGAATGCTGGATTTTGGTGTTACACAGGGCACTACTAAAATTTTAGGTGCCAAGGTCCATCATTGGTGTGTGAGAGAGAGGGAGGGAGGGAAATATATAATGGATCCCTGGAATGATTTCTGAATTCTATAAACGGCCATTCTTTTAATCTCAGGGTGGCCAGTCCAGTTTTGCCACCTGAAGTGAAACAGAAAGATGCCCTCACCCACCAAAGCCTTGCTTCCCAGTCGGTATCCAGCAAGATGCCCTCTTGGGTTTCATGATACAGAGGCAAGGGAAAGCGGAGCATAGTCAGACATACAATCTGGACTTTAAGAAGGCCAATTTCAAAAAGCTTAAGGTGCTACTGGATGAGATCAGAAATACTCAAAGAGAGTCCAATATGGATGGGAGTTTCTCAAAGGAGAAATATTGAAGGCACAAAGGCAGGCAATTTGAGGACTACAGTGTCTCAGGAACTTGTTGTGGATTTGGCCAGGGTAAATAGTGAATTCAACATTGCCAAAACAATTAATTTTCATACTGTGATTTTAAGTATTTCACAAAAAAGGCCAGAAAAGCCATTTTTACATTTTTTAAAAAAGTAAATGTATATATAACTTTTTTACTAATGCTAATGCCTCCAGGTATAAGGCAGTATATAAATTCAACAAACAAACAAACAAATATGATGAGATGATCTGCATTGCCATATAAAATGATGCTTTGAAGTGTACAGTCATACCTTGGGTTGAATATGCTTCAGGTTGCGCGCTTTTGGCTTGCACTCCGCGGCAACCCGGAAGTAACGGAGCGTGTTACTTCCAGGTTTCGCCGCTCGCACATGCACAGACGCTCAAATTGACATCACGCGCATGCACAGAAGCGGCAAAACGCTACCCACGCAGACGCGCCGTCATGTCTAACGTTCTATTCAGGATGCGAACGGGGCTCCAGAATGGATCCTGTTCGCATCCTGAGGTACCACTGTATCCTTATCTGTATTGTAGCATAAACAAAGGTTTATCAAATACACTTTCTTAACTCTGGTCCTCTTATTTTATTAATATTTATTGTGGAGGAAGTATAACAGCAAAAGGTCTTAAACGAAGAAAATTAACTGCTGGTGCCTTACTATAAGAAAAGGAGCAGCAAATCTACTTCCAAAGGCTGCCATCATTGACAATAGTTGCCATTTTTTCCTACAGAAAAGAGGAGCTTCTTTCCAGGTCCCGCCTCATAATGAGAACAGCGAATGGCTGAGGTGGTGGACACTGACACTGCACGTGGCATCATGATGAAAAGGACAACCTACAATGGAGGAAAGCTTGTGAAGCTCCATCTCTCACATGACTTTCCAAGGTTTTTAGCAAGCTAAGTTTCTGAAGCTCAGCACCTTGCATAGAACTATTTGCTGATTTTAGCTCCCTACCTATAGCTCAGCTATTATGGAATGCTTGAATCAGAGGGCACAAAAACATCATTTTCCTATAGCTTGGTGAGTTTGTTTTAAGTATTTCTTTTCTTTTTTAAAAAATAAGACTCTTACATACTGCACTAAGTTATCGGTGTCAAGATTATGTTAAAATGGAGCAATACATAAGTTCACATCTCTTAATTCAGTGCTCAAACAGTTCCTAAGCTGCTGCTAAAGAGCTGAGTAAGGAATAGTGAAGTATGTCCACCATATAAAGTCGCCATTCAATGAGGTTTCAAGGATACAAAATACCTATATAGCGTCATAAATTATAATAAGGACCACAGTTGCTAGATTTAGAGTTTCCTTCACCCACTACTTCAAGGTCTCTTTAAAGGCTTTGTGGCTCTATCCATATATGATTCATTTCATACTTTTACCTTGTATTGTAGTGAGTGATAAGAAAATTAGGTCCTCACCAGTCAGCCCCCCTATATTATGAGTCTGAATATACCATTTAAAGCTCAGGAAAGGCTAATAAAACAAAGGCTGACAGTTTAAAAAATATAGGTCCAGAAATTCAAAAAGTAAAGCATCATCTGCCAGCAGATAAGATAACTAAATCCAGACTTGCAAATATACCGTATTTACTCGAGTCTAATGTGCCATTGAATCTAATGTGCACCTCAATTTTCAAAACCTTGAAACCAAAAAAGTATTTGCTGGCGAATGTAAGTGTGCAATCGAATCTAATGCGCACCTTAATTTTCGCAACATTATTTGGCCAAAAAAGGTGAGCATTAGATTTGAGTAAATACAAAAATTATCTGTTGGGATCACAGGATATTTATTAGAATTCTCAGATTCTCAGGGCCACCTAAATTCCTTGGTAAGTTACTGAGGAATGACACAGTATTTTTCTCTTACATATAAATATGGCCTCAGTCTACTTGTTGACTGTGCATGTACATGAGTTCATGTGGGAAAATGTAATGTGTTCGGTAACAGTTACTGAAATAACAACTACTGCTCGTGGAAGAATTTGTGATTTGCAAGTCCACGTGTTACTGATTGCCTGGCAAGCGTGACTGCCACTTCTGCGTGCTTACAACTCACACTGCTTCAGGAACATCCCAAATTCTACTGACACATGGGAAGGGCAAATTGATATAGGTAACTCCTCATGGTGATGCTGAGGGCTCCAGGAAGAGGTGGTGCAGGCCTGGGACAGAACTGGATCATACATACATCCACACGACTGTTGCATCTCAAACGTTACATCCAGAGCAGCATGGGATGTGACCATGCAGAAGGAACAACCAGATGGAACAACTACTGTGCTTATGCTTGTCCACATGAGGTACCCTCTTATGGAAGAAAAGCACTGTCTTTGTAGTAGCAGAGAGAATCTATAATATATGGCGACTTTTAAAATACAATCTTTTGCTGTTTCTAAGAAATTAACCTCTAGGCTCTCAATCTCAACAGCCCATTGTCTATAACAGCTTTTCTTGAAATAATTAAACCAAGAGGACAGCTGGTGTTTCAGGACCAACATAAGCTGCTGGAACTAGAAGAATGACAAAGAGGTCACACTTTTACTCTCAGATTAAAAAATAAAGACTGTTTTCCCCCAGGGTCTCTCTCTCTCTTTTTTTTTTTTGCTCCAGAGTACCAGACAAATAAGCAGTTTACAGATACTGGTTTATAAATAAGAGATATAAAACCCCATCAGCACTCTTTGCTTCACTACTTTGGCACTGGTTGACATTTTTAAATCCATTTCCTTGCAGATTTGATCTGGTGTCTGTAGGCAGAATACAGTGGCATTCAGCACTCAGAAAAGCTGAACTGACATAAAACCATTTCATTGATCTTGGAAATAAGTCCACAGAAATTATTAGCTGACAAATAATTTTACTAGTCCACTTGCCCACATGTATGTTTTATAAGTTTTTGTGACACAAAGGTGCCCCCCCAATGGAAGAAATTACACTCTGTCAATGTCAGGAGTCCAGATTCCGGCTTGATAACACAGTAAGTGTAGGTAATTAAAAAAGAGAATTTATTGCAAAAACAAACAGATAGCTCTGGGTGGCTCTAACAAAGCTGCCGACATTATCATTCAAAATGACCCTTCTGAAGACTTCCTCCGGTTCCTACAGAAGATATTGAACTTTCGCAACTTACATCTCTTATTTGATTCCTGTCCAGCAGCCCTCCCATTTGCCAACTCTTCAGACTTATTGGATCAGCTCCAACCTCTTCCTGTTCCTCTAGACCAGAGGTTCTCAACCTGTTGGTCCTCAGATGTTGTTGGACTACAACTCCCATCACTCCTGAGCTGTGGCCTTGCTAGCTAGGGGTGATGGGAGTTGTAGTTCAACAACATCTGGGGACCCACAGGTTAAGAACCGCTTATCTAGACTGTCTCTGTGTCTGTTTGCACCTGTTTGAGCTTCCTGAGAGCTTTGGCTGTGTTCCAGCCCACTCTCAGTTGTTCTCTACGCAACCGGCATTCCAATGTCCGAGGGAGTCGCACTGGGCACTGGCCGCTGTTCCGCCTGCGTCAAATCTAAACCTTTCTGTTCTGCAGCTGGCTGTAAAGTTCCACTAGGAGCTGGCCCAGTCCTGACAGCTGAGCTGCTCTTACTGATTCCTGCTCACCACAAGTGACCACATAAATAGGTGTTTTACAAGCCGTTGTTAGACATGGAGTCCAATCCAAAAACCTCCATAATATATGTTGCACCGTTCTCCTGTTCCTCTCTCACAAAAGCCTGGGAGGACAATACTGAGGCATAATTCATGTAAACGAGTGGTTTCATGCTCAGCAGGGTAATTGTGAGAACATTTTAAAGCAGCCAACCAACCAACCAACCAACCAACCAGCCAGCCATTGCTAGGACTAAACAGGTAGTAAAGCTTATCAGTGAAAAACAACTGTTTGTCAAAAATTTTGGCACAGAGCTGTTTGATGATGATGCTTTGTGGCAGCAACAGGGAATCTGTGGTTCTTGGATGTAGCCTCAACACGCCTGGCTGTTGGCCACACTGCCCGGGGCTGATGGGAGCTGGGTTTCTACAACTCCAGAAGGACCAGTGCCTGATTTACATACATTCAGAGCAGACTGTAGCCCAGGACCTCATAATCTAGAGTGGCCTCGGCCTATTGCAATTTTATTTTTTTAAAGCATGTAGATTTTACTACCTAAGCTCAGTTGCTTAGTAACATTACGCACATGACATATGAGCCTATGACTGTGTAACAGTTACAAAAGTGCATATTACTGTTTAGTAAAGTTTGCGGAGGCTTTAAAGCTATTTAGAATCAAATTATAACGTTAGGTATGAAGCAATAAGTGTTCAGATTACTGTCTATCATTATAGTGTGCATTTTGAGAACAAGTGAGTATTCTTTTATATCACTGTGAATCACAATAATATTTAATTTTGACTTTTTGTGAAAATAATAATGAGTAAGCAATATGAAAGTGGTGCTAGTAAATGAAAGTGACCAAAAGAACACAACATTTAAAGCCAATCATGTCATAGTGCTTTGTACAGCAGGCAGAAACAGCCCTATGTTGTTGTTGTTGTTGTTATTATTTGAGTTTATATACTGCCCTATACCTGGGGGTCTCAGGGCGGTTCACAGTAAATATCACAATGTATATAATCAGAATAAAAACAACAACCCAATAACATGCCCCCCCCCGAAAAGAGCCACATTTTAAAAGGGTATAGGATGTCAAATAGACCAACCAAAAGCCTGGTTAAAAAGGAACATTTTTGCTTGGCGCCTATTGGTGTGTAATGAAGGCGCCAGGCTAACTTCCCTGGGGAGAGCATTCCACAAATGGGCAGCCACTGCAGAGAAGGCCCTGTTCTTGTGTTGCCACCCTCCGGACCTCTCGAGGAGGAGGCTCACAAAGGAGGGCCTCAGAAGATGATCTCAGGGTCCGGGTACGTTCATATGGAAACAGGCGGTCTTTGAGGTATTGCAGTCCTGAGCCCTTTAAGGCTTTATTGGTCAAAACCAATTGGTCAAAACCTGACTGCTGAATTCTGCACTACCTGAAGTTTCTGCTGAAATCATTGGGTTTGCTTTCAAATTCTTTTAGGACAGTAATGAGTTTGAACTGCTTCTTTTGGTGTAACTATCTTGTGACATGTTCCTTCAGCACTTTGTGTTAATTCTTTGGTTTTAGGTCCTGTCATTTCATTGTCACTTTCTCCAGACGTTTCTGTACTTGTAGTGGTAGTTACTGACAACAGTTCTCCTTGAAGTTCTTGGGAGGCTGCGTTTTGTATGTAAGCTAGTTGTTCTTCAGTCTGTGCAGACTGCCCAGTGTGGTCTACTTGATTTTCTTCAACCTGTAAACATGAACGTTATGTATCTGAGGGTGTTACTTGAGGAATGCTTTCAGCCCCGTGGAACCTTCAATGTGGGGTTTCGCAGGGCTCAATCCTATCCCCCATATTGTTTAATATCTACACTTCCACCTGTACATCAAAGAAGCTCACCCTGAAAAATAAAATTTCAGCCAGCAAGACATGTATCAAATAATACTCCAGCAGAAAGTTCACACAGCTTTTCCAAATGTGGAAACAAATTTCAGATTGTTCCTGTGTTTAATGGTAACATTAATGGTGAAAGATCATTTTCTAGACTAGAGGATAAAGCATGATCCATGGTCAACAATGTCCCAAGACCAATTGCCTGATCTAAGCATTGTCTGCATAGAAAATGATGAACTGTGATTTACTGATTTTATTGATATAATTGATGTTTGCTTGAAAGAAACTGTTCTGACTTCTTATATAGTACAATGTTATAACATAGCTATGATTCCTCTGTGGATGTTCTGTGTGAATGTCTTAATTATTTCCCTACTTCTATAAACTTATTAAAGGTTATAAATTAATAAACAATCTTTTTATCAATGCTAACGTTTCAGCAATGCTCTACTTTCAATGAGTAGATAAAGAAGAGAATGATTTTTTGTTTCTCATGATCAAAGGCTATTCAGTTTGGGCTTCCCAAGGTCTTCTAGCCCAGGGCTTCTGGCTGCTTTAATCTGGTCCTGCCTGAGGCGGTCGCCTTACCTTGCTTCATGGGTGGATCAGCCCAGAACAAAGATCTACAAGGGGATCTGCTGCCCATGTAGACCTTGCACCTTAAGTGGTTGCTTCACCTTGCCTCATGGCTGGGCTGGCCCTGGCCACTGGCATAAGGCACAAAACGTAAGGAAACACTGCACACCTCCTCAAACCAAGAGCTATATGAACGTGTCAAATTTGACAACTGCTCTCCCAGCCCCTCTGCTGCTGAAACTTTTAACTTCAGCAGATGCTGGTTCCTTCGCCCCTCTTCCTCCCTATCTTGAAGTGTTATTTTTCAAAGTAGTTAACTCTCTGAGACAGCATCTGGTTTCTGGTTGACTGTGGATTTTTTACAACATATATTTACTATGACAGTTGCAGCGGCAAAAGAGTTTTTCCACATCAGTTTCAAGGTCTCTTTCTTAACACTACCTTTTCTTTCCTTAAAAGACTGTAATTATTGCATAAGGTTTCAAAATGTAAAAAAAGGACCAGAAAGATGGAACAAACCTTCTGAACAATTTATATCACTATTATTATTATTAGAATTTATATACCGCCCTATACCTGGAGGTCTCAGGGCGGTTCACAGAAAATATCAACATAAAAACCACTATATAACCAAAATAACAACAACCAAATAACACCCCCTCTCTTAGAAGAGATGCATTTATGATACCAGCAAGATTTGGGGTGGGGTGGGGGTGGGGGTGGTGGGGTGAAGCATTCTGCTTGGCTTGTTGGCTTGCAGCACAGAGGCTGGCTCCGGTGTGCATGCTGATGTCCACTCCTGTGGCAATGGAGCCTTGGCAGCTACCTGCCCTGGGGTTACTGGGGCTAATGCTGGGCCGGGCTCAAATGTGGTAACCCCAGTCATTTCAGGCGGGAGATTAAATGGTGTGGGGACTGGGATGTGTAAGAGCCTGAGGATTAATGATGCACACACATGGTTAAGGAGCTGGGCAGGTGAAGAAGATGTAGGAGATGGGCAGGTGTACCCACAACAATTTCTAGGGAAAGGCATGGAAGAGTTAGTATGCTTGGAGAGGGGACACAATTTTATTAACTTTGGAAAACACCAAACAGTAGCACAGTAGTACAATAACTTGTTTGAAAATCTCCCATTACTCTCACCAAAGGGTTCAATTATACCCCCACCTGTGAAACGTTAACTCTATAACTTGCTGCTGAAATGGAATACTCAAGATGAAACGGTAAAATCGGCTATGATTAAATGGGCACAAGACGTTGGACATAACATTATGTTTGCTGACTGGGAACAGTTATGGACCACAGGTATGAAATTTACGGCATGTAATGCCTTAAGAGAGAATATTATGAAAATGATATACAGGTGGTACATAACCCCAGTCAAGCTTGCGAAAATCTATCACTTGCCCGATAACAAATGTTGGAAATGTAAAGAAACTGAAGGTACATTTTTTCACCTTTGGTGGACGTGCCCAAAGATTAAGGCTTTCTGGGAAAAGATATATAATGAATTAAAAAAGGTATTTAAGTATACCTTTCCCAAGAAACCAGAGGCCTTTCTCCTGGGCATAGTGGGCCAAATGGTGTTAAAAAAGGATAGAACTTTCTTTATGTATGCAACAACAGCAGCAAGAATACTCATCGCAAAGTATTGGAAGACACAAGAACTTCCCACACTGGAGGAATGGCAGATGAAACTTATGGACTATATGGAATTGGCGGAAATGACTGGCAGAATCCGTGACCAGGGAGAAGAGTCGATGGAGGAAGACTGGAAGAAATTCAAAGACTATCTTCAGAAATACTGCAAAATTAAGGAATGTTAGAGTGATGTTGGATTGAAAATAAGTGGTTTCCAGCTGTACAGGTTAAAGTTAAGGATAGATTAAGATTAAAGATCAAGATTAAAGATGTTTAAAGAAATGGAAATTTGATAATAAAAGGGAAAAATTTAAAGGTATATGACATTAAGAACAAGGATTAGGTTTAAAAAAAGTTGAAGTTATATATTTTAACACTTTATTAAATTAAAGATTGGGTTTAAAAAAGTGGAAAAGAAACTGCTGGACAAATAATGTGGATTGGAATACAAAAGAGGGAGGTATGAGGAAGTCCAGAAAATAAGTAATTTAAAATGGGGAATGAAAAAGAGAGTTTGTTTTTAATTGTTACGTTTTGTGTTTTTATTGTTAAATTTTGTATTTTTTTTGTGTGTGTGTTGTTTTTCTTTTTTCTTTGTTTAAAACCTTAATAAAAAATTATTTTAAAAAAAAGAAAAGAAAAAAGCAGTAGAGCCTTGCAGCAAAAAAGAAAAAGAAAAAAAAAAAAGAAACGTTAACTCTAGCAGCCTTCCAATGATAGTGCGTTCAAGCAACATGAAGTCTCTAATTGTAATGCTTCCTCTGAAAATTCTGTTGTATGATGAAGGGCAGCAAAATAATGTAATTTTTGAAGTGTAAACTTCACAGGGGGCTACATACATTCTGCCTGAAATTATGTGTGCCACTTTCTCAGTCAGTGATATGCACAAGAAAGCTCCAGGCTAGATTGAGAAATTGCCACAGGCAGGTGGTGCCAAGAGCCCAAATAAGTTCCACTGGTGCTACAGGAGGAGAATGTGGTGACCTAGTTTGGCCAGATGGCAGGATCCCAAAGGACGTGCTGTATAGGGAGCTGGCTTCCAGCAACAGGCATGATGGTAGACCAACTCTGTGTTACAAAGATACCTGCAAATTTGACATGAAGGCTGGCACCATCAACCCTGCTTTCTGGGAATCCCTTGCAGATGACCACGGCGCCTGGAGACAACCTGTCAGGGTCATGTATCCACAGCAGTGACCAGAGAAGGAATGACTGCTGGGAGGAGCACAGAAAGAGGAAAAGCCATGGTGCACCTGTAGCAGCAAAACCGGGTTCCTTCATCTGCCTCCACTCCACCAAAACATGTCCCTCCTATATTGGTCTCTACAGGCACAGCAAGCACTGCAACTCTCTAACCATTTGACTTCATCCCTGAAGATTAACTCTTCCATTGTCTCCTGAGACAGGCTGATGCCAACCAGCAGAAAATCACTCCACTGAAACAGGAGAGAAAGGAGTGCATTTGGGACCTGCTGTAAAATTGCTGTGGCTAAGGTATGGGCTTGCACTCCCCTTAGAGGGCTAAGTTCATAGCTTGTGGGTCCTCCTGAACTCAGCAATTTGCAGCAGCACAGGTAGAAGAAATAGAGGAAGTGAGAAATTTTACTTTCTTGGGCTCCATGATCACTGCAGATAGTGACAACAGTCATGAAATTAAAAGACGCCTGCTTCTTGGGAGAAAGCAATGACAAACCTAGACAGCATCTTAAAAAGCAGAGACATCACATTGCCGACAAAGGTCTGTATAGTTAAAGCTATGGTTTTCCCAGTAGTGATGTATGGAAGTGAAAGCTGGACCATAAAGAAGGCTGATCGCCAAAGAACTGATGCTTTTGAATTATGGTGCTGGAGGAGACTCTTGAGAGTCCCATGAACTGCAAGAAGATCAAACCTCTCCATTCTGAAGGAAATCAGCCCTGAGTGCTCACTGGAAGGACAGATTGTGAAGCTGAGGCTCCAATACTTTGGCCACCTCATGAGAAGAGAAGACTCCCTGGAAAAGACCCTGATGTTGGGAAAGATTGAGGGCACAAGGAGAAGAGGACGACAGAGGGCGAGATGGTTGGACAGTGTTCTCGAAGCTACAAACATGAGTCTGACCAAACTGCAGGAGGCAGTAGAAGACAGGAGTGCCTGGCGTGCTCTGGTCCAGGGGGTCACGAAGAGTCAGACATGATTAAATGACTAAACAACAACAACAACAAGGTATTCTTTTTACAACCTGACTAATAAGCCTGCTACAACACTATATAGGACAACTGGAGCTTGTCTCAGCAAGTAAGATCTAGATCAGACTATGGTAACGTTTTCAATGTGGTGCTGCCTTTGAAGACGGTTCAGAAACTTCAACTGATGCATAATGTTTTTGGTGGGGGCAATGCAACCAGAGCATGTGCTAGCTCTGTACCAGTCACACTGATTGCTGCATGCTGTTTAGGGAAGTTTTTAATGACTGATTTTTTTAAATCTCTTGTTGGAAGCTGCCCAGAGTGGCTGGGGAAACCCAGCCAGAGTGGTGGAGTATAAGTAATAAATTATTATTATTATTATTATTATTATTATTATTATTATTATTATTATTATTTATTTAAGTACTGTTCTTTGTTTATTCCATTCTTGTTATTCTTCCATGGCTCACACGAGATTTCTAAAATTATTTCTGAAGTGCAAGTGTTCCTGGCATTAGAAATCTGGGTCTGTTAGCTTTCAGGATTTTAAAAAATCCTAGGTTAGGTACAGAAGTCATCCAAATGTGATTCACAGCTTTAGGAAGTAGGAAACCTCTCCACTTTCTGTCAGTTATTTCCCAAGCTGTGACTAGTTCCCAAAGTAATCTCTAAATCTGCTAGGAGTCATATATAAACACCAAGATGTTAGGGATCTATTGCCTACAAATCAGGACTTCCGTACCCCCCTGTATTCCTTGCTTTCAGCTCCTATTCTCCCTTGCATTTTCCCTTATTCTATACTTTGGATCATTTCATTGAACTCCTGCTGAATGTATGCTAGCACAGATTTTACCTTGATTCTGAAAGTGATGTCTGGATGCTCCCCACCACAAGATGGAAATCTGCTCCCAGTGAAGCATGAGCATGGTTCTCCAATGCCTTTGGTCTACCAAATGTCTGTAAAATTCCATGGGTCTCCACATTACTACTATAGTTCTTTGGATGTGTTTGATAATTTACAGTCCTTCTCTAGTTCATCCTTATAAAAACTCTGTGAGGGAGGTGTTTAATTCTCCCATCTGACATACGAGGAACAGAGGCTACAAGAGAGGCTTGACCAAAGCTATACAGCAATCCAAGCTAAAGATGGGCCTTCAACTCAAGCCAATACAAATCTACATACCGCTATCCCCTGGAGTTCTTGGCATGTTACTCATGCTAGATTAACTCAATAGAAGATTGCTGGCAACATAGTGATCATAATATAATACAGAGCAGCTGAAGTATTAGGTGGTACATATGCATATGGAATAAATATGCTTTGGTATAGCTGAAATGCCTGCATAGGCCAGATCTCAGATTCCACATGGAATTTGGTGTACCGTACATGAAACAAGAAAAGATAAATAGTGTGGAGTACATTACTGTGAAGTATAAATATGCACAAATTCTTCTGGTGTCAATGGGAGATTCACGCCTTAAAAGACTCTGAGGTATTTAATGGTGTCTTTGGCTGCCTGGTCATTGCTTTGTGTCTGCATTTGTGTAAACAACAGCAAAATATGTTCTTGAACTGGACAAGGAAAATAGCAGTGAAAAGACAACTGATGTTCATGAGGTAGTTCAACAGTATCATTAATCATTAATTAATGGACTAATCTTTTTTCTTGTGTGTGTGTGTTTCTTTGTGGCTGATTAGCTGGTCTCCCTGTGCAAAGGTCAGAGGGGGCAGGGTTTCTGTTGAGGAAGGTGATTAGCTGTGGGAGGAGCTAATCAGAGCTTGCAGGCCTAGCGGCGCGCGCAGTTTGATCCATCTTTTAGATTTAGGGGAGCTAGTCTCAAACGTTTGTTGGGGGAGACCTAGGTTTTTTTGTGGGGGGAGTTATTTGTCCTGTCTTCACGCTTTTTATGATGGAGGACCGCTGTAGCCACCCCCAACGACACGTTCTCAAGATGGAGGGGGAGGGAACAGCTGCAGCTGCCTGCGGTTCCTGCGCAATGTTTGCCATCTTGCCAAAGGTTGCAGGCAGCTTTACCTGCAGCAATTGCATGTTGATTGCCCTCTTAAAAGACAAAGTCCAGCAACTGGAGGAAGGTGTAGCTACGCTCCAAAGAATTAGAGAGCTGGAGCTCTTCTTGGAAGCAACAGAGCACACCGTCTCCACCAAGGAGGAGAGAGGGGACTCCCCTGAGAAGGAGGCTAGTTCACCAACACAGGAGCCAGATATATGGAGAAACATGACTCAAAGAAGTAGGAGGCCCAGGGTTCGCTCTGATTGTTTAGAAATACACAATCGCTTTGAGGTCCTCTGCCCTAGCATGGAAGACGAAGAGCAGACTCCATTTGAGGATCTCTCCCTCATTACAGTCAATCAGGTATATGAAGACGAGCAGCAAAGTCAGTCCTCAGGGAATGTGCAGGCAACCTTGGAATGGACAGCTCACGGAAGAACCCCGACCAAACCTAAGAGGAGGCGTGTAGTGGTGATAGGGGATTCCCTACTGAGGGCAACAGAAGCAGTGATCTGTGGGCCTGACAAGATGTCTCGGGAAGTGTGCTGTCTCCCCGGGGCTAAGATCCAAGGTGTAACTGAACGACTGCAAGGAATCATAAAACCCACTGACAAATACCCCTTCCTCTTGGTTCATGTGGGAACCAATGACACTGCAAGCAATAGCCTCCAGAAGATCAAAAGAGACTACGAGGCTCTGGGCAGGAAATTGAAGCAATTAAATGCACAAATTGTCATCTCATCTGTCCTCCCAGTTGAACGACGTGGCCCAGGGAGAGAGGGAAAAATAGTGGAAGTGAACAGCTGGCTTCGCAAATGGTGTAAACAGGAACGGTTTGGATTCTTAGATCACGGACTGCAGTTTCTTGAAGATGGACTTCTGGCAAGCGATGGGCTGCACCTCACAACGGTTGGGAGAAATGTTTTTGCCAAAAATCTCAGAAACCTCATCAGGAGGGCTTTAAACTGACTAATGTGGGGGAGGGAGACAGTGCTCCTGAAGGTAGGAGTCTATCAATTGATGAAGATGAACATCCAAATGTCATAGACCAAATGGAGCAAACAGCACGCAGACCTAGTGGTGGGAGGAAAAAATCCTTAAATAAGAGACACGGGGGAATGATTAATGGACTTCAATGTCTGTACACTAATGCGCAAAGCATGGGAAATAAACAAGATGAGCTTGAGCTCTTGGTACAGCAAACTAAATATGACATAATAGGCATCACTGAAACCTGGTGGGATAAGTCCCACGATTGGAATGTAATAATGGGGGGATACAATCTATTTCAGAGAAACAGACCAGACAAGAAAGGAGGAGGAGTGGCGTTATATGTCAGGGATGTGTATACCTGTGAAGAGATCCAAGATTTAGAACCTCAAAGCCAAAGTGAGAGCATTTGGGTCAAAATTAAGGGAGAGAAGAATAACAGTGATCATGCTCTTCTGAAGTTTACTATACAGCGGAAAGGAGCAGCCAAACATACTAGGACTCAATTTCTTGACTTTAAGAAAGCCGACTTCATAAAACTTAGGGAAGTGCTGGGTGAGATCCCATGGACATTAATACTAAAAGGAAAGGGAGTTCATGATGGCTGGGAGTTTGTTAAGAGGGAGATACTAAAAGCACAACTTCAGGCAATACCAATGAGACGGAAACATGGAAGGTGCCTAAAGAAGCCAGGGTGGCTATCTAAAGAACTTTTAACTGAGTTAAGATTAAAAAAGGATGTGTACAAAAAATGGAAAAGGGGGGAAACCACCAAAGAGGAATTCAAACAAATAGCCAGCACGTGTAGACACAAAGTCAGAAAAGCTAAAGCACAGAATGAACTCAGGCTTGCTAGAGAGGTTAAAAGCAACAAAAAAGGCTTTTATGGGTATGTTCGTAGCAAAAGGAAGAACAAAGAAACAGTGGGGTCACTCAGAGGAGAAGATGGTGAAATGCAAACAGGGGACACAGAAAGGGCTGAACTCCTCAATGCCTTCTTTGCCTCAGTCTTCTCCGATAAAGAAAACAATGCCCGACCTGAAGAATTTGGAGCAAATGATTCAGCAAAGGAAACACAGCCCAGAATAACTAAGGAGATAGTACAAGAATACTTGGCTAGTTTAGATGTATTCAAGTCTCCAGGGCCAAATGAACTGCATCCAAGAGTATTAAAAGAACTGGCAGATGTGATCTCAGAACCACTGGCAGTCATCTTTGAGAATTCCTGGAGAACAGGCGAAGCCCCGGCAGACTGGAGGAGGGCAAATGTTGTCCCTATTTTCAAAAAGGGGAAAAGAGAGGACCCAAATAATTACCGCCCAGTCAGTCTGACATCAATACCAGGGAAGATTCTGGAGCAGATCATTAAGCAAACAGTCTGTGAGCACCTAGAAAGGAATGCTGTGATCACCAATAGTCAGCATGGATTTCTGAAAAATAAGTCATGTCAGACTAACCTGATCTCGTTTTTTGACAGAATTACAAGCCTGGTAGATGAAGGGAACGCAGTGGATGTAGCCTACCTTGATTTCAGCAAGGCATTTGACAAGGTGCCCCATGATATTCTTGTAAAGAAGCTGGTAAAATGCGGTCTTGACTATGCTACCACTCAGTGGATTTGTAACTGGCTGACTGACTGAACCCAAAGGGTGCTCATCAATGGTTCCTCTTCATCCTGGAGAAGAGTGACTAGTGGGGTGCCACAGGGTTCTGTCTTGGGCCCGGTCTTATTCAACATCTTTATCAACGACTTGGATGATGGACTCAAGGGCATCCTGATCAAATTTGCAGATGACACCAAACTGGGAGGGGTGGCTAACACCCCAGAGGACAGGATCACACTTCAAAACGACCTTGACAGATTAGAGAACTGGGCCAAAACAAACAAGATGAATTTTAACAGGGAGAAATGTAAAGTATTGCACTTGGGCAAAAAAAATGAGAGGCACAAATACAAGATGGGGGACACCTGGCTTGAGAGCAGTACATGTGAAAAGGATCTAGGAGTCTTGGTTGACCACAAACTTGACATGAGCCAACAGTGTGACGCGGCAGCTAAAAAAGCCAATGCAATTCTGGGCTGCATCAATAGGACTATAGCATCTAGATCAAGGGAAGTAATAGTGCCACTGTATTCTGCTCTGGTCAGACCTCACCTGGAGTACTGTGTCCAGTTCTGGGCACCACAGTTCAAGAAGGACACTGACAAACTGGAACGTGTCCAGAGGAGGGCAACCAAAATGGTCAAAGGCCTGGAAACGATGCCTTATGAGGAACGGCTAAGGGAGCTGGGCATGTTTAGCCTGGAGAAGAGGAGGTTAAGGGGTGATATGATAGCCATGTTCAAATATATAAAAGGATGTCACATAGAGGAGGGAGAAAGGTTGCTTTCTGCTGCTCCAGAGAAGCGGACACGGAGCAATGGATCCAAACTACAAGAAAGAAGATTCCACGTAAACATTAGGAAGAACTTCCTGACAGTAAGAGCTGTTCGACAGTGGAATTTGCTGCCAAGGAGTGTGGTGGAGTCTCCTTCTTTGGAGGTCTTTAAGCAGAGGCTTGACAACCATATGTCAGGAGTGCTCTGATGGTGTTTCCTGCTTGGCAGGGGGTTGGACTCGATGGCCCTTGTGGTCTCTTCCAACTCTATGATTCTATGATCATTAATATCTCTTTGGACTATTAATCTTTCTGGACTTTCATTAATATTTCTTTGTGTGAGTGCATTACTATATAAAGAGCAATTTTGATTTTGATTTTTAGGTGGAAGAAACAGGGTGAGCTGAGGGTTTCTTTTTGTTTTTTTACTGCCGTACTACCGCACCTTTTGAAATGTAATCTATTATACTATAAAAGGAAAATGAAGCCCCTGACTGGCATCAAAGTCTATTTCTTAGAGTGTAACCAAAATATTGAACTGATCTTACAACTTGAGCAGCCATATGTCTGAAAAACAAATCCACAGGAATGAATTTCAAGAGCAAATGCCTTTTGAGCTAGCTGAAGTCTTCCATCCCATGAGAGAAATTACTTGAAAAATCTGTGTCAGTGTAATCCTTGAAAGGGCTTCCTTATGAATACAGGGCTGTGGACAGGAGTTGCACAGCAATGCACTGCATTCACTATTACTAATCTTTTCATCTCCAGCTCTCAATGCTGCATTTTTGGAATTCTCTACATACTTAATGCAAATTAACTGTGGGCATACAAATCAAACTCAATGTATTTTTGAACAAACTTTTCAGGGAAACATCACCATGAGTGGACTTCCATTCTTTCACAATTTTTCATCTTATTAACTTAGCCACACATTATGAAATCAAGACACATAAACAGTAATTAAAATGTTAATTTAAAAAGAGTCGAATTTCAATATGCAGGGAATTTTTTAAAAAACAACAACAATGAAGGGTAGGTGCCATCACATACATGAGTCTTGTCTTTTGATACAGTATTTTAATTTATTCTGTTGCTGGCATGAAAGTCAGTTGTGCTGCTCGGGTGGAGTGGTGGATTGGACTGGGACTTTGGTTCAAATGCCCACTCAGCCATGAAGCAGTTAAAAGGATCCAGTAGGTGATGTGAAAGACCTCTGCTCCAAACTCAGGAATGCCACTGCTACTCAGAGAGGACAACACTAGGTCAGTTAGACAAATTGTCTAACATGGCATATAAAAGGGCTTTCTAAGGCCCCAGCTCTCACCATGTAACATGCCTCACAAGGTTCTTGAAATAATATAATGTGTTCAGAAAGACAGAATATCAGACTGTTGAACTTTAAAAAATTTTCACATACTGTTCTTACTTGGGGCTCCCACTGGTGTCCCATTCAGGAGCTTGACTAGGACTATACCTGCTTGTCTTAAAACAAGGTGCCACCATTGATTTTTCTAAAGAACTGGGATGCTTCAAGTTATTTTCTAACAAAGAAAAACAAAGCAAGCTCCACTGTACATTACTAGTGTTGAGAAAGGTGTCTAAACCACTGAGCCTCCTGGGCTTGCCAATCCGAAGGTCGGCGGTTCAAATCCACGCAATTGGGGTGAGCTCCCATTGTTCAGTCCCAGCTCCTGCCAACCTAGCAGTTCGAAAGCACGCCAGTGCAAGTAGATAAATAGGTACCGCTCCGGCGGGAAGGTAAACAGCATTTCCGTGTGCTCTGGCACTTGTCACTGTTGCGCCAGAAGTGGTTTAGTTCTGCTGGCCATATGACCCAGAAAGCTGTCTGTGGACAAACACTGGCTCCCTCAGCCTGAAAAGCAAGATGATTGCTGCAACCCCATTGTTGCCTTTGACTGGACTTAACTGTCCAGGGGTTCTTTACCTTTTTTTACATTGATAAGGGCTTCTAGCAACTTTAAGAGAAAACAAACTCTTCACTTTTTAATGGAAGCATTTCAGGGCAACCATAAACCAAAAATGGGCATGACGTGGCCAAAGCTGAGTTCCACCAAAGGGCTTAGAAAGGCTTAGCTTTTACAGGTTACAATTTCTAGCAAACGTCCCAATAAATTGAAGATATTAACATTTTATGTTTGCATACCCATCAATCACCATTCTATGACATTACAGAATATTCTGCTTGATACCAATTACATTCTGCTTCTATATTTTGATCTTCCCTAATCTTATTGTTGAAATAACAGAAGTGCAACAATAAAAGAAGATAAGAGTTTGACAGTATTTTGAAAGTGACAGCTAGCTATCGAAATTGCTAGCTAAATGCAATCTAATCAAATGGAAAATGATATATCCTATTTTAATGGACCTCCCGAGGAGCAATAATGATAATAATAATAGAAACTGAGCATTTCTTTCAAACCACATACAAGATTTGGTTGGTAGATGAGAATGAAAATGAAATAAAAAAAAGAATTGTACATGATTTATGTTCCCCAAAAGATCTGTGCACTTCTCCTAATCAAACCAACTCTGCTTTAAAGAGGGAGTCCATGGGTCATAGCTAGCCTCTAGCAGAATCACAGAATCAGAGTTGGAAGGGAACCCAAAGGTCATCTAGTCCAACTCCCCTGCAATGCAGGAATCCTGCCGACTGCCATCCCTTGGTGGGCTTGAACCACCAAACTTCTGGTTAACAGCCAGATGGACTGGCCCACTGCGCCACAGAGAGCACCCAGTAAACCCACCAAATTTTAATCAAATGTTTCCCCGTTTTGGTAAAAGGTTTTCCTATAGTTTCCTTATAAAAAAGTTTTCAAAAGCAGTAGGAAATTGAACTATTCCATGTTTTAATGTCACATCTCTCTCAGAAGGCCTTGGCATACCTGACATCATCATCTTCATCATCATCTATTATTTATACCCCGCCCATCTGGCTCGGTTTCCCCAGCTGCTCTGGGTAGCTTCCAACTGAATATTAAAAACACAATACAGCATTAAACATTAAAAACTGCCCTAAACAGGGCTGCCTTCAGATGTCTTCTAAGAGTCAGATAGTTGTTTATTTCCTTGACATCTGATGGGAGGGCGTTCCACAGGGCGGGCGCCACCACCGAGAAGGCCCTCTGCCTGGTTCCCTGTAACCTCACTTCTCGCAGTGAGGGAACTGCCAGAAGGCCCTCGGCGCTGGACCTCAGTGTCCGGGTAGAACAATGAGGGTGGAGACACTCTAATAACGGAGTCACCTTTATCCTAGACAGTGTCAACTTTATTATAGAAACTATAAGAAGTTCATTGGTTGTATTAAAAAGTACACCTCCCATTACCCAGATCACTGTCAGGAGCATGGATAGGGAAACTAAGGCCCAGGGGCCAAATCTGGCCCAATCGCCTTCTTAATCTGGCCCACGGACGGTCCAGGAATCAGCGTGTTTTTACATGAGTAGAATGTGTGCTTTTATTTAAAACGCATCTCTGGGTTATTTGTGGGGCAAAGGAATTCATTCCCCCCCCATATAGTCTGCCCCCCCACAAGGTATGAGTGACAGCCCCCTGCTGACCACTGGTCTGGAGAGTAAAATGGACTACAAAATATAGACATTTTTCATTCCTGCTTTAAAAGAAGAAAAATGGAAAAAATGACATTCACTGATAAAACTCCTGTTATCTGTCCTTCTCTCGCTTCTTGCAAAGGGTGCACCAAGGTGGTCAGATTCATAATTCCCCCTTTAGTGTGGGACTATTTTTGAAGCTATTTTTGAAACAGTTCAAACCATAGCCAAACCAGATTGTCTTGTCATTTATACTTCTATGGATGTTTTCTGGTTTCCCTTGGTTGAGTCCCAGGACACAAGGCATAACAATTGTTAGGGGGAAGGAAGCGACTTCATCTGGCCATTTCTCTTTGTCCCCTTTCCTGGATGGAAACTTCGCCCCCCCTCCCACCCTGCTGTGTTGCTTGTATTTTAATTGCTGGGATTTTTTAAAATGCAGGGTAGCATTCAAAAGGAGAATACCCCCACCTGCTATTTTAAATCCATTTAATCACCTCAAGATTCCAAAATCTCATTCCAATACAAGTGCAGACTAGGCAAGGACTTTCAACTCACTGTTGGAATAGAATAGTATTGCTTGCACACTCTAGTCCTTGCAAAACTCTCATCTACACTGTACAAAGGATGTTAATTCTGTATGTATAAAGTATACAAGTTGGCTCTAGCCTTCGGGTTCAATAATTTGCCAGACACTGCTGCAACTGTGTGTTTCTGTGCATTCTGTTAAGAAGCTTTTATAATTAGAATAGGAACTACCTACATTTCAGAAGGGTCTTTTGTCCCTATCACTCAATCCAACATTATTAAAAACTTTGCTAATTCCCACACACTTCAAAAGGAAACATGATTTAAAGCATCTAAAGCATCGTTCAAGTACCCACTTATTCCCATAAATTTGGAAATGATTTGAAAATCTTGTGCAGGGCTCATTTTAAAAATGGCAAGCTGATTGTGCACAAGAAGAAATACAGCCCATAATACAAGAAGAATTAGTGAGATACCGTAAATAACATCTGTGCACTTACTGTATATCATCTTGGTGACAGAAGGTATTGCTACGCAGACTGATCAGCCGTTGCCGATGAAGCACAGCCAATTATTTTGATAGGTTCACATGACAAATTGCTGTTATTAGTCAACATTAGAGTGTTTCATGAAGTTCTGCAGGGCAGAAATTAACCTGAAATGGCACATTATTTTATATGCTAAAACATCCCTACAAAAATTAAATGGTGGGATGACGCAGATATTTATTTACAGCAAAGCCTATCCATTCAGTTTCTGAGTCATGTTTTTCTTCCTCACTGCCAACTTTCATCCCAAAATTTGACAGTGAGGCTGCATTAGTCTTTCTATTCCTCTAATTACTTAAAAGTGAACAAAGTTTCAAGAATGAAGAACTACCTGACAATTTCATGTTGTCCTTTGGAGAAGACATCACACAGCCCCTTCAGCAAATTGTACCTTGTTTTGACATCATATGTGGAACTGATGTGGCTTGGCTTATGACAACCATTGGTTTTTTAATCAAACCATTAGAATTATTTATTATTTCTTTATCATTTGTATCATAGCATATATGGTGGGAAGCATCTGCTTCACTCTCACAAGAAGGCTAGACCAGTGGTTGCCAACCTTTATGAGGACGAGGACCCCCCCCCCATAACCACAGAAAAAATCATGGACACCCCCCCCTTGATAATTGGTGCAATTTTAGGTTCCATTAATTGAGAAGCCACTGTGACAAAACACTATTATGAACTTGGTAACACTTTTAAACAAATCCGCAAATGTGCCAGAATCAAAGAAGGCAACACAAATAATTTATTTTCCCAGTGTACCTACCAATCAATAACCCAATGAATTAATTCCAAAAGGTATTAAACAGAACTGTATTTATTCATAAATATAAATCCACTGAATTCCCCAATGCACCCACCAATCAACACAATTAATTAATTTAAAAGATATGAAATTTGAATTTATAATTATAAATTAATTCATTTCCCCAATATACCCAATGATCACAAACTCAGCTCAATCAATCATATAGAAGTAAATACAAATTTATTTCAAAGTGAACTCCATTGAAGTAGTACCCAAAAGAACTAATAGGAAAGCTCTAACTGCTACCAACCTAAGCATATAATCAGGACTATCAATTCTATACTTCAGTGAAATCCCCAAACTCTGTAAATATCATACATAAACCAGCAACAAACACCACAGCAAGCGGGCAAGACCTGTGACATGCCCTTCTGAAGAGTTTATGATGTCTTACTAAGAACTCCTTGTCTGTGATGCCTGGAAGTTAGACTTAGCTGCATTTAACAAGGGAATTGTGTGTTTTACCAGCCTGCCTTGGGAAGCATCCGCAACGCAAAAGGCTGTGCTTCTGTACTGATCATTTTCTCCAATAGCCCAAAGAAACAAAAAGCCATGAAAGAACAGCACTCTGGATCCAGCGGAGACACAATTAACGTGATTCTGTTTTATTTACATTTATTATTTGCCTTCTTTTTTGTAAGCCAGTGGGCATGAGCAGCAGAAGGCCCCGAGAAGGTCTGCGCCCAAAATAACCTAAACCAGGGAAAAGTCAGAAATTCCCTCACAAGAATCCCCAATAATGCCAAAACTAAGAAACCTGAATGCAGTCGGTAAAGAAGGGCATAATACAAACATTGTAAATAAATAAAAGCCACCTTGAGTCCTGTTATCTAGATTTATTTATATAAAGAAATAAAAAGTTAAATGCATACATCCCGTATTGTCATCATCTCTTGCAACAGGAGCACATCTGGATGACCCATACCTGGTCCCTTTAATCCTAAATTTCTACAATTCTGCACAGGCAGGGGAGATTTAGCCCTTGTTTGCACATTTCCCTAACAGCAGTTGTGGTCTGGGTGTACTTGCATTAGGTGTCCATCTGGTGATCTGAGCCAAGTAGGATGCTCTGGATTTAATGAAGTGGTACATCTTCCTTCCCATGACTCTGACACTCCTACACATTTCCCTCATTTACCACCCACTTTGTCTCCTCTGAATTCTGAGCTATTTGCTCATTTTAACTGTGCCTTTAATCTTCACTTTTTGTTAATCCCTGCTCCTCTTGCAAAGATGTTTCTTTTCTTTTCTTTTTAAAAGACTCACCCACAATTTCCTGGTTTGAATAACAAGTCCCTTTAATTTTCGTTTTTTTTTAAAATCAAAGACTGAAGCAGTAGAATTCTTCAAAATAATAGATCTAATACAACACAGCCTAGCTTATGTTACCATACTACTCCAATTTTAACAACCCCCCTAAATTATCTACGAGGTTGTCGTTTTTTGTTTGCAGCTGCAGCCATAGCTGGAGACAGCACAGTAAGGCATCAGCAATCAGCAACAAAGGAGTCACTAAAAAAATTATGTGAATGGGAGCTGTGCGAGAGCAATATTGCCCTGAGGTGTCCTGGTTCATTTCAACAGGAAAACACACTCTGGATGTACTTGCACCAGCCCTTTTTGTCCGTTTTCATGACATTAATTTTCTGCATTGTCCTCATTGTCTCCATTTTTTCTGTATTGCTTTTTGCACATCTGCAGCACCTCTGTGTGCAAAGATCCATATACAGACTTGTGTTGTCTTGGACTGGCACTCCAGCCTCAAGTGCCAAGTCTGAAGGAGAATGTTCTTTGTATAACCTGCCCCACCATCCATAAAAACTCACTGACAAGGATTGGTCATGATGAAAATCAAAATGTAAGAAAATGTTAAGGAGAACAGACTCCCACGAGAGGTGGTGGGCTCTCCTTCCTTGCAGGTTTTTAAGCAGATGTTGGATGACTACCTACCATGTTTGGGATTTCTGCATCGCAGGGAGTTGGACTAGAGAACCCTTGGGGACCTTTTATCTCTACAAGTCTACGATTCTACGAAATACATAAAATATTAAATATACCGTATTTTTCGCCCTATAGGACGCACTTTTCCCCCTCCAAAAATGAAGGGGAAATGTGTGTGCGTCCTATGGGGCGAATGCAGGCTTTCGCTGAAGCCTGGAGAGCAAGAGGGGTCGGTGAGCACCGACCCCTCTCGCTCTCCAGGCTTCAGGAAGCTATCCGCAAGCCTGAGCAGCGCGCCCCGGGCTTCGGGCAGATATCCGCAAGCCTGGGGAGACCGGCGGGATTTCCCGCCGGGCTCCCTAGGCTTGCGAATAGCAGCCTGTTCTGGGGGCTGGGGTCGGGGGAAGTTCGGGCTTCCCCTGCCCCAGCCCCGCGCCTGGGGGAGAATTTTTTTTTCCTCTTTATTCCCCCCCCCAAAAAAAAACTTAGGTGCGCCCTATAGGGCGAAAAATATGGTACATCTAAACACTTTGTGGTTTTTAACTACAATCAAGTGGTGTATACATTTTACGGAAACAAACAAAAAAACAAACCTTTGCATCTTAAAGCATGAAGGCATATCTCCTGGGAAGGAAGGTCAAACTCTGACTCACAAGCAAACAGATGTTCAGACATGAAAATAATGTGCACAACTTAAATATTTCCAATAGACAGGTACATTAAAATAAAACAAAGAACAAACCCATATACAGTGGAAGCTCGGTTGTCGAACATAGGGTTGCCATGACATAGCTGGGATTCAGACGCCAGGCAGAAAATAGCTTAAATGGCCAGGAAAATCCGGATTGTGTTTGGATTTTCACTTTTTAAAATATGGCAACCCTACTAACAATCCACCAGATAAATACTGCAAATATTTCTTGAGTAAAAAACCAAACCACAAATAACTTTAGAACCTCATCAGTTCATGGGCTTGTGTTTTTTTTAAAAGTGTTTTCAATTTTTCTAGGGCTGCCTATAAACACCACAATGAAATGTTCACACCCTATTTTGGGGATTGCTTTTGGAAGAGGCTTCTGCTGTTGCTGTTGTTGCAGGTATCTTTTCCTTTGCAGCCTCTTCACTAATATTCTTATTTCAAAATGAATCATATCTGCACTGCATATTGTAGCTATTAACTGTTACAGTAATGAAACTAGTAATATCTGTTAACATTAGTGGAGCCAAGGAGTCAAATTAACTATGAACCCCATAATTTGGAATCTCCTCCAAGCCTGTGCCAAAGTTTTGCAGTTGTTTTGTAGTATTTTACAGCAAAAACTTCGTGTTTTGCAGCACCCCACCTACTGAGCAACTGCTATCACCCCAATTCACATTGTCTGATTCACTCAACAACAGTGCCAAAGTGTGTCAACTGTTTTCCAGTGTTTTCCAGCAAAAAATCTACGTCTTGAAGCACCCCACCAACTGAGCAATTGCCACTCATATTCTTGGCAATACCCTACCCCCATTTTTCTTGACATAATTCAAATCCTACAGGTGACCTTCCATGAAGAGCTTTCTGGATCCCTGGTTACACACTGCCACCAAGACATATCCTGGAGACCTTCAGGAAATATATTGAATTCCTCTTACCTCTGTAAAGATGACAATATTTAAATTCTGCTGCCTTTAAAATCTGAATAACTCCTCAAAGGAAACCATACAACTATTAAATTGCTAACTTTCCAAAGACTCACGTTTACTACACATTACAATTCATAAATGGTGTTTTAATATTAAAGCTGTTAAAATGTGGAATCTGCAGACACATTCCCCAGACTGTTCTCTTTCCATTCACTTATCACACATTATGCTTCTGAAGTTACGGAGCATCTGCTCAGTTGGTGGGGTGCTGCAAAATGTGGGGTTTTATTGCAAAACGCTACAAAACTGTTGCCACACTTTGGCACTGTTTTGCGGTGAATTGGTCAACACTGGGTTTTGGGGTGATAGCTATGACCCTAGCTTTGAGTAGCAATTGCTCAGTTTATTGGGTGCTTCAAAACACAGGATTTTTTTCGCAAAATGCTGCAAAACTGTTGCCAGATTTTGGCACTGTTTTGGAGGGGATCCCAGAATTTGGGGTTTGCGGACTAACACGAGGATAAATTCTACAGTCAGACAGACTCCTTCCAGGAGCAACTTTACTAGATTTAGACTACAGTGGGAATGTAGTTTTTGTGAAAGTATGGTTCGGGGGGGGGGGTCCATGTGCAAATGCAAAATTGTGCAAAGTCAGGAACCCCCAGAAATGCCCCCCCCCCCAGGTGGAGGGCTGCTTACCAGGGTCTTGGAAAGAGGCATGAGGGCTCTGGGATGCTGCTAGAGCCCTTGTGTCACCTTCCCAAAGCCCAGTTAAGCAAGGAAAATCAGGTGGGTGCAAGGGTGTAATAAATAAACAGAGAGCAGGGAACAGTGGGTTTCCCCAGCTCCCCCTTTATTTATTTATTGCCCTCCACATGCACACACTCAAAGCTGTGATCATGTAAGCAAAAGTTACAGGTTTACTGTACTAGCATTATAGAAAAGCAAAGAATTTTCTTCTAAAGCAGCAGCCTGTATAGAGATGTAACAATGGAATCCTGTGCACATTGACTCAGAAGTAATACCTATTGAGTTTAATGAAATTTACACCCAGAAAGGTGTGTACAGGACAACAACCTTAAACCACTGTATCTGCCTTTGCACTTACAATGTTCCACTGAGTTCAATGGGGAAAGACTGCCATCAGTGGAAAAACTATAAGTTACCTTGTTTGCGGAATGAAAGGTCCAATTGACAACAGGTTTATTTCATATCTTAATGAAGCTGAATCCATGCTTGGAATGATAAAATGAAGGCAGGAGGCATCTATTGACATGCTACAATTCCCAGTAGCAACTAAATGGTAGCTTAATGAAAGATGATTTTTCACAAGCTCAAAGGTAAATCTAGAACTGTAGAGTAAGGTCTACTGGAACAATCAGCATTATTTCTGAAAATGCCATTGGGTTTAACTCTTCTATGTATTTTTATGCTGAAAACAATGCCTTTTCTATGTACATGTAAACTTAGAAATAATATATTATACAGGCCATGTGACATTTGTTCAACATTTCTTGCTGATGTGATGAATTTAGGACTCTTGTGATTGGAAATTTGTCTTTTTCCTCTAATTAGTAGGCTTAGTTCTCACAACCATGAGGTAAAGGGTAAATTTGTTTGGTGACAGCATATCTCTTTGCAGGAAGAAGAGTTCGGGTTACATGACTGGATGCTGCTCCATAAAAAAATCAAGGAGAATTCTGAGAACCCTTCGCTGTGACATCTGTTCTTCCATGTGCGAGCACACACACACACACACACACACACACACAAACTTTTAATATGGAGAAGCATTCAGTCATGTAATCACCTGCTGTTTCTAGTTGTATAATCAAGGAAAAGTTTTACAACTGTTTACTATTGCAACTTACCTCCTGTTTGTGCAGATCAGGCACAGCTTGAGGCAAAAGAGGCCAAAAGGATTAACTATATACACTGGGCAATTCTAAGCATTTACTCCCACTGTGTTCAACAGGCCTTACTCATAGGTAAGCATACACAGGATTGCAGCTTCAACCAAGTTTCTTTTGCACAGAGAGCTTTCATGCTGCATGTCTTCTTTTAAAAATACATTTTCCCTGTCAGTTTGAGATACAGGATGTACAGAAAAAGTTGAAATGCATTACAATGAAAGCAAATTAGATATATGAAGTGCTTTAACCAGTGACAGCCTAATCTGAAAAGGGAAACTGAATGGAATTAGTTCATGACTAGCCTCTTCAAATACAAAAAGACAGCCATGCAAGGTGCTCAAGACCTGGGATGCAAATTGGTTTGTTCTGTGGAGTTGAGTGAAAACTAGTTAAATTTCAGGCAGCCAGTGTTCGTCCCAAAGAGCAGAATATTTCAGAACTCATATTCAAAAAAGCACTCAATGAGTGATTTTTGGCTATGTGCTACTAATTACAACCGTGTTCATGAAGAAGTGTGCATGCACACGAAAGCTGATACCAAGAACAAACTTAGGTTGGTATCTATATATTTCAACAGTGTTCAGTTTGTGTTGATGAATGTGTAAGTATACAATTTACATCAGCTTGCTACAGAAATATTATCTGAACACCTTGCAAGACCCAAACCAGTTTTTGATGATCAGGGAAACTGTATTTTTTCATTTAGGAACAGGCAAGGAGAGTGCTGTCACACACAGGTCTTGCTTGCAAGCTTCTCACAGGCATCTGATGGGATGCTGTGAAAACAGGATGCTGCTAGATGGGCTCTTTGGTCTGATCCAGCCAGGCAGTGGAATAGCTAGGGCTTTTGCCACCCGGGACGGTCACTGATTTTGCTGCAAATACTGTATGCATTTAAGCAACGTATTTTTCGCTCTATAGGACGCACTTTTCTCCCTCCAAAAATGAAGGGGAAATGTGTGTGTGTATTATGGAGCGAATGCAGGCTTTCGCTGAAGCCTGGAGAGCGAGAAGGGTCAGTGCGCGCCGACCCCTCTTGCTCTCCAGGCTTCAGGAAGCTATCCGCAAGCCTGGGGAGCCTGGCGGGAGTGCCCGCCGTGCTCCGAAGGCTTGCGGATAGCAGCCTGCAGCCCGGGGAGTGCTGCGCAGCGCGCCCCAGGCCTCGGGCAGATATCCGCAAGCCTTGGGAGCTGGGCGGGAGTTCCCGCCGGGCTCCCAAAGCTTGCGGATAGCAGCCTTCAAACCCGACCTGCTTTGGAGACTGGCGATGGGGAAAGCAGCGCTTCTCCCCACTGCCAGCCCCACAAGCTCGGGGGACAGCGGGGAGGCGGGGCACCGCCTTCCCGCTGTTCCCTGACCTGGTTTGGAGGCTGGCGGTGGGGGAAAGCAGCGCTTCTCCCCACCGCCAGCCCCACAAGCTGGTCTTTGGGGCTGTCAGTGGGGCAAAGCAGCGCTCCCCCCTCCCCGCCAGCCCCAAAGAGCAGGTCGAAAGGAACCCAAAGCCTCCAGAGCCCAGCGGGAACTCCATTCCTCTGCGTCCACCCAGTCTGTGACATGCTGTAAGCTTAGCCCCCATCCTGTGGGGTGCTTCTGTCATGCAGGAGAAACTTTTATACAGTTACGTTTACTTTAGGTCGTGCGTTTTCAGGTTGCGCCCCGCGGCGACCCAGAAGTACCGGAAAGGGTTACTTCCGGATTTTGCCGCTCACACATGCACAGACACGCAAAAGGACACCATGCGCATGCGCGGTGAATCGCGACCTGCGTGTGCGTAGACGCGGGTTGCATTCTTTTCAGGTTGCGAATGGGTCTCCGGAACGGATCCCGTTTGCAACTAGAGGTGCCACTGTATATCCATTTATGCAAGCATCTGCTTTTAGCCCATTTGTAGCAACAGGAGGAGCTAACATTACAAAATGTGAATGCTACACTTTTAAAGATCCTCTCATCCTGTTTTCTTATTCTACTACTTTGAATTCAGTTGGAACAGCTGCACTGGAAGATTTTTGTATGTAAAATGAAGTTACCTTTAGTTCCAACTGCAGAAACAAATGCCTGCTTCTTTTCTTTCTTTTTTGGATAGTTAGATAACTATATAAAATGGGGGAAAGTATTTAAATTACATTCTTGTGCGCTGGAAGATTATAATATTTGATGGACAGGGAACTATATTGTTATTTATTCTACTGAATTCTATTTTTGTCTTCCTTCATGATGGAGAATTGCTTTAGGGGCCAAAGTGTAAATGAGAAATATTGCAAGCTGAGAAATTTAATACACACATGTGAATAGATCTCAACATTGATACACTATCTAATAATATGTGAATTTGCTCCGAAGTGAATGAAATACCAATTCTTCATCAATACACTACAAAACATATTCATTAGCAATATCTAGATATCTAAAAAGAAAATGAAGGAACTAAAATAGGAATATACTAAACATTAGGTCCACAACAACAAAAAAGGTTTTATTGTAGGGGAGGGGGGAAGAAGAAAGGTCTGGACAAAAATAATTTGTAAAAATGGTAAGCTTCAGTATATTATATTATGTGTTAAACTGTGGAATCAAATTCAAAATCCTGGCCAGGAATTATTCTGGGCACAAGCTATTTCGGGTGCTCCTCCGACCCGCTTGCTGGATAAACGGGTCCCTCAGACCTTATCAGGCCCACGGACCTTAGTTTGGGGACCCTTGTTCTAGCCTGTTATAGCTACTTACAAACATGTTTCTGGTCTCCTCATGTGTAAAGCAGCAGTGGGATGAGGGACTGTGAGAGATAAAGCTATAGTCCACTTTTAAGAGTTGAGAGCCTGGTGGGTACTGACTGAGAGCTGGCTGTGCCTTGTCAGTCAGGCAGATAGTTTGACACCTTTTGGAAGTTGGGGAGATATCTATAGCACTGATAATTACTTCTTGATTTCACCATGTCTTTGCCAGACAGCACTTATCAGTCCTTTGTGTGCTAAAGGGAAGGTGTGACTTCTCCCCTAAGGCTGAATGGGAAACAAGTAATTGGAGGGTTTTGCTGCAGCATTATTTGCTGAGATCCATACATTCTCACTTTTTTGGCTTTAAAATCAGCAACTTTAAATGCTACATATAGTATTTCAACTTTTTATAAACATTTTGTTTCTGATGTAAAAAAGGATGAAAATTTTGAAAGTTAAGTAATTACATCATTTTTAAAAAATAAAAAACTCACTTTATCTATTTCTTAACCTGATGAAAATAATTTATTGCATTTTGCTAAGTGTAGATATATTCATGGTGGGGTGTTACTTCTGGGTACTAGGAAATAATGGTCATTTTAAAAAAAAACCTAGCTAGAATCTGTGAAGCCCTATCTTAATATGGTATTGACAGAAGTGCCTGACATGCTCTGGTCCATGGGTCGTGAAGAGTCGGACACGACTAAATGACTAAACAACAACAACAGGAAATTTAAAAAGAAAATGTTATAGGTGATATTTCCCTGTAAATTATAGCAAATTTGATTTATTAAATTGAAGGCCACCACAGACTTTCTTCAATATGTGAAAAGGCATGTTTCTGTTCCAGAAAAAACTCCATACTTCCACTGTACATTCCATTGAAAGTCACTCAACAGTAATTAATATCCCATAAAACTTCATAGTTGAGCAGTTTTACACTCTCAGTCTGTTTCTTCACATAATAACCAGAAAAGATAAGCAGAAATCAAGAAAAATAAAGTGTACACCATTTGCCCTCTATACCATTTGCCAAATGATTGATACTCTGTCAAAGGACTAATAGTAGCTGCTATATAATCTTCATGTAAACTTGCTGACATTTGAATAAAAAGCAAGTTGACATAAAGATTCACTGAAAGCCTATTTCTACCGAGTATCTTTGGGGGCCTTCAAAAGAGAAAGATTAATGACAGAGCTATCTGTAGTGTTAATGTATTTATTAATGACACAGCAGGTTTGATACTTCTGGTGCCTATTCCCTTCAGACTGTAAACACAGTGAAAGTATCTTTGGAATATTACATTTTCCAGCAAGTTATCATGTTTTTATAAGTGAATTTACTTGGATTACACTGCAGTGACCTGTAACACCTGTGCCATGTTTGTCATTCTGCCGGAAAACATGCAGCAGTACACTTGTAGCAAGTGCAAACTGGTTGTCTTGCTGGAAGAGAAGGTACAGAACTTGAGGCCCGCCTAGCCATACCTCGAGCTATAGGACAACATGCAGTTTCTCAACAGAACTGAGTGGACTGTGATGGAACAGCAACACAGGTTGGGTGCCCCTAGGGAGCAGGAAGATCACCCAGTGCAAGAGATGAAACGCCAGGAGGAATGTGACACACAGAAGTGGGACAGTCACAAACCGCACTTTGTCTTTAGAGTTGCAAAATTGCTTCCATGCTCTCACCTTGGACACAGATTCTGGTGTCCAGAAAAGCTAGGCAGCAGTTGCCAACCTCAAAATACACCAAGGTGGCTGTGAAAGGTACAGTGTGCAGAAATCCTGCCATGCCCCAGAGGTGAAAGAGACAGGAGGGGGTGGACTTGGAGGAGTATTTTTCCATTCTTGACCTAAGTCCTTCAGATCCTAGGCTACTGATGGTAGATGAGGATGTTGATAACCCACTTGCTACCTTCCATGGAGACATCAGAGAAATGGAATTGCAGTGTAGAGAAGGCAAGCTGAGAGGGACGAGTAGGAAGTACACAAACCATAAGTTTCCACCCCTTGTAACCTATTCTAATAATATTCAGATAAGCTCAGACAGACAGAAGGGGAAAACTCAAGAACAGCAGTAGCAGACCTTAGAACACTCCAAGCAGGCTTTGGAAGTGTACAGAACGATTCCTGCCACTCCACAGAGGAGGAAGAGATGTGTGGGGGACAGAGGCAGTAGTGTGAGGAGGAAACAGGATGTCCTGGAAGGTGTGCTATCTTCCAGGTGCAAAGATTCATGATGTGACTGAGAAGTTCCCAAGGCATAAAAAACCCACTGATCACTACCCCTTCCTTCTGACTCATGTCGGTACAAATAATACCAGGCTTCAAGGATTATGAGACTCTGGGCAGGGAGCTGAAGAGACTTGGGGCACAGGTAGTCTTTTCATCACTCCTTCCTGTTGAAAGTCGTGGTCCAGGAAGAGAGAGGAAAATACTGGAGGTAAACCACTGGCTGTGCAGGTGGTGTTTTCAGGAAGGGTTTGGCTTCTTGAATCAAGGTCTCCGCTTCAAGAGAGCTTTAAACTTCAGGGGGAGGGACAGAGGAACTCATGGTACTGGGGATAATAGCTTCATTGATGCACAGGAAACTGAGGTGGTGCTCCTGAAACCTGCTTTAGGGCAAGATATCACAAGAAGAAGGCAGCTGGAGGGAGTGACTCATGGTTTCAGTTGTCTCTACACAAAGGCACAAAGTATGGGAAACAAGCAAGATGAATTGGAGCTTTTAGTACAGGTAGGCATTACTGAAACCTGGTAGGATAAGACTCATGAGTGGAATGTAGGAATTGAGGGGTATAACCTGTTCAAAAGGAATAGACCAAACAGGAAGAGAGGAGGAACAGCATTATATGTAAAGAATGTCTACACTTGTGAAGAAATCCATGACCTGGAGCATGGAAAGCAGATTGAGGGAATATGGGTAAAAATTGTAGGAGAAAGAAACAACAGTGACCCTACTGTGGATGTCTGCTATAAACTGCCTGAAGACTGGATTATGACTTCAAAAAGCAGATTACCAAGCATTCAAAAAGGAGAGATACAGTAGTCATGGGAGACTTCAATGTCCCAATATCTCAGCGGTTCTCAACCTGTGGATCCCCAGATGTTGTTGGACTACAACTCCCATCATCCCTGAGCTCTGGCCTTGCTAGCTAGGGGTGATGGGAGTTGTAGTTCAACAACATCTGGGGACCTACAGGCTGAGAAAGGATGCAATATATGTTGGAACTCCAACTCTGCCAAGAGTCTGGTTTGTTTCCGGGGGGAGCGGGCGA
The DNA here is from genome assembly GCF_964106645.2 of Podarcis pityusensis. Classification (NCBI taxonomy): domain Eukaryota; kingdom Metazoa; phylum Chordata; class Lepidosauria; order Squamata; family Lacertidae; genus Podarcis; species Podarcis pityusensis. The sequence goes on from NC_138037.1 coordinate 57,186,015, forward strand.
CTGCCGAGGCTCCTGTTTTGACCCATAGAGCCCGAAATCCAGAACCCCCAGGTCAGGTAAGTGTGGGGTGGAAATGGGAAGGGCTGGGCAAGGGGACCTGCTTGTTTGCCTGGGGCTCCGATGTGCCACCCCCAAGGTAAGTGCCACTGGGGGCGCCCCCCTGCCCCCGGCTATGCTACTGGGTTGGATGGCCATCTGCCATGGATGCTTCAGCAGAGTTTCCTACGTTGAGAGGGTTGCAGTAGAAGGATGACCCCTGGGGTCCCTTCCAGATCTGTTTTTCTGCTTCAACAATATTTCATCATGTTCTTACCATTTTATGTAATTGTATTTTGTATATATTATAAATTTCTAAACAAACATGTTCTATTTACAAACAAAACATTTAAATAGCTACCTTTCTACCGGTAGGACGGGGTGGGGGCACAGGAAGGAAACAAGGTGGGAAGGGGGCCATGGTCGCAAAAGGTTGGGAAACACTGTTTCAAGGGATGCTGGTCTGTCATTTGAAGTATGCTCACTGAGGAACGCTTGACCAGCGACAGGACTAGCTCAAGACATTTTGCTGCCTGAGGCGAAGGACAAGATGGTGCCCTCCCCTGGGGCACATACAGAAGCCAACAGGACTAGTAGTTGAATCTTATTCCAATACTGGTGAAAAGGACAGGCTCACATAGGGGCCACATGACACTCATAGCTCTGGTCACTCCCAACACCTCAGCATCCTTCACTTGAGGCAGATGCCTAACTTTGCCTCATCATAGGGCCGGCCCTGACTAGGGATGCTTCAGGAATTTGATACTGTGAATTCTAACAGAAACTGGTCTGCTCTGAGCTTCTTACTTCCCAAACATTCCAACACAGTTCTTGGATCAAAAAAAGGCCTATCAATATATGTTTTGAAGCATGTTGTCAGGGGTTCAGGGACAGAGGCACAGGGTAGGCAGGAGATGGAGAGCGATGGGGATGAATCCCAGGACAGCGAGGAAGAGGATGACAATGACTCTAGAGATTCCATGAGTCTTTCCAGCGAATCAGAGGATTCCCAGAAGGGGGCGCCGGTGGTCAAGGCCAGGGGAGCCCCAGGGGGGACTTGTCAGGAGCAGGGGGCCAGCGGGGGATCCCAAAGTGGCAGCTGGGCATCAGGACCAGCCTCCCCGCCAGAGTGCAGCGAAGGGGGTGGAGGTTCCAGTGTATCAGGGGAGGCGGCTCCGGCAGTAGAGAAAGGAGGGAGGTCGGAGCAAGCCACCCTCCCGGAAGGGGAGGGGAGTAGTGAAGGGAGTAGCGTAGCTGTCAAAAGGAAAGTTAGAGGTTGGGGGCGCGCGCCAAGTTCAAATGTAGAGGCGCGCGGAAGTACAGGGAGCCCGGAGGAGGGGCCAGGTCCCAAAGCCCGCAGGAGGGGGCAAGAGCAGTCTGATTCCGCGTCGGAGGAATCCAGGAGGGGCGAAACCCCAGCGGGCAGGAAGACCCTGCGGAAAAGGAAAGAGAGAAAGAGGTGGAGCAGCGCAAGCCTCTTAAACTGGTGCAGGGCAGGGACAGATTCAGAAGGGACTTCAGCGGTCTAAGCCTAGCAGACGTAGGGCTGCGCGCCTCGGATCTGAAGCAAACAATGAACTGCAATAAACACTTTTGTATATAAGAAAAGAAAGGCGTTGGTCTTTTGTGAGCTGAGACTTGAGGCAGCCCTGACACATGTGTTTTGAGAGAAAATACATATTTAAGATGTGATTTTTGTAAGGTTTTTTTTAAGTTCACAGATTAAGGAAAAGGATAGAATGGTGTTATGGATCACAAGAAAGTGATATATATCAGAAACACACTTATTTGCTTCTGCCTGAGACCCAGTAACCCAGGGTTACTTATTTAGAACAGTTTGCTATAGGGAGAAGCATTTCCCAAGCGTGCCAGGCGATAGAGCAGCAAAATGAGTGTTAAAGATTATTTCTAGGAAATTTTAATTTAAAAAAAAAACTTACCTTAACTGTATAATACTCCTTTACTTCAGGCATAATAGAATCAAAGTCCCCACTGATGTAATCAGGCAAAAAGCTGAAAAAGAAGTAATACTTAGTTAGATATTTTTTATTAACCTTCTCACACTTTATTTCTTGAATTTAAAAAAGAGAGTGTGGGGGGGGGGAGGGATGCAAGACTGAAACAGTGGTGTCCTTTTCCAAAGTTAACATCAATAAAATGGATTGAAATTTCCAATCTTCCCTTCTAAGAAACTAATGTCTTGGACTACAATAATTTGTGGTTACTGGACTGAGATCAGCCCGACTGATGCACAGATATGTAACATTTATCCTTGAAGATACTAAATGAGTGAAAATTATAGCACGTATCACAATTCATTTCACAACTTTGGTACTTCTTCTGCTACAAAGTCACTCAGAATCTTATTAATGGGCTGATTTTCCGTCTCTTTTATAATTCATAGCATCTAGGCATGTTTGTGTATTCATCAGCAATGGTTAGGGAAAGAAAGAATCCATCCAGTTAGAGGAGACAGCTCTCCTATAATTCTACCATGGATGAGCAGCATAGTCTGCAGAGATTATTCTCCATGCTGGGTTTCCAGGGTTGCAAGAAACTACCGTATTTTTCGCTCTATAACACGCACCCAACCATAACACGCACGTAGTTTTTAGAGGAGGAAAATCCGTAGGCATGCCACCCGTAGGCATTCCCTCCATAACATGCACAGACATTTCCCCTTACTTTTTAGGAGGAAAAAAGTGAGTGTTATGGTGCAAAAAATACGGTAGATAATGTATAGCATATGTATAGCACAGAAAGCATCACTGATTACATGAATATGAAAATCTAGAGTAGTATATTCCTATTTTCTCCCACCCCACACTGTGTACTTGCAGAAAGGTAGTTTCTCAACACGTTTTGGAAAATATTATTTTGTTGCCATGGAACATTTGGAATTGAAGTTGAATGTGTATTCTGGTGAATGTTAACCTGCAGCGACTTACATTTCTGCTCACAGAAAGGCTTACAGCTACCTAGAGATTGAAAGGCAGCAGTTATCCTGGAGACTGAAATGTAATGTATGAGCCCTTAATGCACTGCTGCCACATCCAGAAGCTGTGCCATGCTCAGCAAACAAAGCATGGCTCTGCCGGTCTCAGTGGCTCCCACTGCATGCACACCCAACCTCAATCTCGGAGCCAGCTCTTGTAACACCAGGCCAGGGGCATTAAATCTGAACCTCACAATATTTTAATTCATTTTCACTTTTAATTTGTATACCACCTTTCTATATTGCTATTCACAAGGTGGTTTGCAAGCTGAAGGAATAACAAAATACACAACAAATATCACACATCTTAGAACAATCCAATACAATCAAAAAAGTCATAATAAAAATATGACTTTAAAATAAACATCTTATACCAAATAAAGTAATAGTCAATAATTGATTAGAATATAATAGGACATAATAAAATTACCTCTCAGAATAGCAAGTGAACTGAAATCCACTCTCAGCAATTACAATATTTACTAAACCAAACTATAATCAATAAAAATAACACCAAGTCACAATACATAAAATTAGGGCTGCCATATGTCCAGAATTTCCCAGACATAGCTGGGATTCGGCCTTCGGAAACAGTGTCTGGGTGGAAATCTCTGGAATGTCAGGGGAAATGTTGGGAGTGTAGATTTCGGCGAAATTTTTTTTTTAAGTGTCTCCAAACCAGTGGCTGTTCATCAGTGCCAGGTGCGGAGCACACTTGTCCAGCCCTCGCCACTGACGCTGCCAGGTGGGGGCTCACAGGTAGAGTGGGGCAGAGGGTGCTCTTCACCCCCTCCCCAGCCCCTGCTACCAACGGATGAGCACTGGTGCGCCAAGCAGAGGAGTGGAGGGTGAAGAGACCCTCTGCACTCCCCAGCCCATGTGCCCTCCCACCCTACGCCAGTGCTCCAAACCACCTTAATCTTTTCCCCTCCTTTTCGGAAATATAAAATGGGAAGAAGTGTGGAACCTCCTGCTTTAAATCAGGCAAGTCTTATTCTTCACTTCTTCAGAAGAGGGACTGCAAAGCCAGCCTGACTTGCTCGTTCCTCTGGAGAACTTTCCATGCAGAAGACACAGACCTTTGGCTGGGCTGGAATTGTAAGCTGGGAATATATGTTTCAATGCACAGTAGCTGACCAGGGATGGGGATCCTATGGCCCTCTCTGGGTGTTAAGACTACAACATAAGCATTGTAGTTTGTTCTTTTTAGCATTTTGTTGGCTTTCCCAGGCAACAATCACCATAATTTCAGGACAGGAAACTGGCAGAAATATTCTATGGCAAGACAGAACTTCCTAGCATAGTGTGCCCTTTTATTATTAAGTTCTGAAACTCCAAAAAACAGGATTTCAACATTGGTGTTAATGCTAAAATAAGGTTTAAGATTAAGATCATAAAAATGCCCCATGTAGTAAGGAAATGCAAAAGTGAGCAATTCAGTAATTGCTCAGGGCTTTTTTTTGGCACCTTAATTGTCCCAATTATGCCTCGATTCTTCACTTAATGGCGCATCTTTTCCATTAAGCTTTTCTTGTCATTGAATGTGATTCCAGATCTGATTGTAACATTGAAAAAGTAACAGACAGGATACTGTGGGGCTCCTATCATAGCTTTCAAAAGCAAGCATCATAAACATCTACAGTTCCCTTAAAAATCCTGAATAGCCCTATGCAACTGCTGATCATCCATGAGCCAACAGTTATAAAGGTTTATTTATGTTTCATTCTGTTGAAAGGGAATAATTTGTGTGCTCCCTTCCTAGCTACACGGTCTTTTATATATTAGTCATTCAAATAATATGCTATGTATTTGAGCACTTTATTTGGTTTTCGTTTTCTTAATGACTCTCTGGACAAGAACTATTCAGAAGAAGGAAAGGTTGAGTTACTATATGTTTTATTATGAACTATTTTAACTTTAAGCGCATCCCCTCCACATAACTATAACATATACCTATCACGCCAGTCCAACACCAATGCCAGTCTCTAGAGTCAGTGACAGACACTCAAACCTCAGGCAACATCTCTGAAAGGGTATGAAAAGTTCCAGTGTGGCTTTTTGGAGAGTGAAGGCTATGGTTGGAAGGCTGAAAATAATCTGCACATCTGCAGTTAATGGTGTGCGGATCTGTGGAACCTGGCCTTTGAGATGTCAGGAGTGGAGTGAAACCTTACAGGTATTATGTTACTCTGCTTCTACTTCTTTCTTGATGCCAGTAATAAGTACCCCTAAAAGTTAACAAAGCATCATGTTTGGGACTCATAAAGCCTCTAAGCAAACAAAACCCTTCTTCAAGACCTGTGGGCATTTTATTCTGTTTTAAACCTTCAATGCCGTATCTCCTGAATATATGTCATCTTTGCAGTAAACAACACAATAACTGTGCTGCTGGGGTATTTAATTTACTTTAATCACCTCACTTGGTATTCTATATCAGCTTATAAATTTTATGTATGCTGGCATGGCTTGTACAATCTATTTTCCTCCCAATTAGCAGTTACAATGATCCATGGCACAGTCTATAGAAAGTATCACGGAATACTGCAGTGAGTATGCGGAAACAGTTGAAAGCATGTGGCAAGTATTATGTACTTGATTCTGCATGACTCTGTTTCCTTGGCGTGGCAACGGCACTTACAGTCAGAAAACTGTGATAGTCACAGTGCTGTTACTGTGCACATACAGTCAGTGTAGGGTGGTGGATAGAATCATAGAATTATAGAGTTGGAAGGGACCACAAGGGTCATCTAGTCCAACCCCCTGCAATGCAGGAATCTTTTGCCCAACAGGCTTGAACCAAGCTTCAAATCCTTGCTCACTGGGTGATTTTGGACAAGTAACTATCTCTCAGCATTGCCTACCCTGCAGGGATGTTGGGAGAATAAAATCAGAGTAAAGCCATGCATGATGCCCAGAGCTCCTTGGAGGAAGGGCAGCATATAAATGCAACAAACAAACAAACAAACAAACAAATCTGGATTGTAGCCAATGGACACAGGCCAAACTCCCACTTCTAGAAGTGGAGTCCTGCTTTATGACTTCCCTTTCACATTTAATGCTTATAATGGAAGGGTACTGTAATGGGTAAGGACGCGGGTGGCGCTGTGGTCTGAACCACAGAGCCTAGGTCTTGCCGATCAGAAAGTCGGCGGTTCAAATCCCTGCAACAGGGTGAGCTTCCGTTGCTCGGTCCCAGCTCCTGCCAACCTAGCAGTTCGAAAGCACCTCAAAGTGCAAGTAGATAAATAGGTACCGCTCCGGAGGGAAGGTAAACGGCGTTTCCGTGTGCTGCTCTGGTTCACCAGAAGCAGCTTAGTCATGCTGGCCACATGACCCGGAAGCTGTCTACGGATGAACACTGGCTCCCTCAGCCAATAAAGCGAGATGAGCACTGCAACCCCAGAGTCGTCCGCGACTGGACCTAATGGTCTGGGGTCCCTTTACCTTTACTGTATTGGGTAAATGTCAGTTTCCACTCCTGATTAAATCAATGACAAGATGAGGCATGCAACTATGTATAACCAGGTATAACTCTAGTGAAGGTTCCCCAAACGCCAGGAAATCACTGCTTCACCGTGGCAGCAGGCTGTGCTACATGACTGTCAAGGTTCCTTCCAATTCTGTGTGGTCAGTGTTGGTTGCTAGTTGCTAGTTGCATGCTTCCAACGTGGAATGATAGCTTCAGTCGTACATGTGTATATTCCAGTGAATGTCTAATCTGGGACTTTGGTCCAACGCTCTGCCGCTGACAGCCATTCAACTCCAAGAAAGTGATGAAGCTGCAATTTACCACAGGATAGCATAGCATACCACATCAATATTCCTTAAATAGTGCATTTGTTAAGCATGGGGGAGCATGACAGAGGTAATTTATTAGCATTTTGCAGCTTGAGCGAACATGGGAAGCCCTTAACACAACATGTTAAACTGAAAGGTTTTTTGATCATTTCATTTTATTATTTTGTTTAATCACTCATGTATCTGCAGCAGTGACCAAAGGAGGAATGACCACTGGGAGGAGCGCAGAGAGAAGGGTCACCATGGTGCATCTGCAACTGCACAACTGGACGCCTTCATCTACCCCAGCGGCAACAAAACATGTCTCTCACACATTGGTTTCTACAGCCATAGCAGGCACTGTAACTCCTCAACGGTTTGGCTCTCCCTACCCACCCCAAACGTGCATCTTCCATTGTCTCCCAAGACAGGTGGATGCCAGCCGGGAACCAAACCACTCCTGTCAGTATAAAAACTGCAGTGGGGTTACCAAACGGTTAAGTATGTTTTAATCCCATGCTTTTAACTGATGAGTTAATCATTCCAAACACACCCTGGAATAAATACCATGCTATCAAATATATAGATGCCATTTTGTGGTTCCTTAATGAAGGTAACAGTTGACTAAGTAACAGACATCTCATTTATTTTTTGGAAGGTCATCTTTAAATGCACATAACCAATCAAGAGATGCAGAAAGATGATTTATTTTTTCAATCATTGCAGTCTTTCACAGTGGGTATTTTTTAAGTTCACTTCTGCAAAAATATCAATCACTTAATCACACTGATTACCTAAATTAATTGTTATAGCTGAAGCCAAATTCTAAAAGAATAGTCATGTTAAATGAGGCTATCTGTGCTTTTGAGGATTTTGAGAAAAGGTTCACAATCAGATTGGACTCAGTTCCACTTGGCACAAATAGAGGTGAAGATTGGTTAAATCACTGCCATCCGTCATAATGACATGCAAGGGGTTGGTCTACCTGGACCAATCTACATTTAGGGACCTGTCCACACCCAGTGATGGAATGTCATCTCTTGGGCTCCTGGCATCTGTTTATTACAGTTCCCTGACCATAAATCACTTTATGCACCTTTGTACAAAATCCCTTGTCTTCATTGTCCACATAATGGTTGGTGAAAATAGGCTCTTCTCTATGAAGCAATATATTTCTTACGTTTTTTAGAGGCCCCAAATCTTGTTGTTTTATGTCCAGCTAAGAGATCACCTGCTAATCTGACAGAAAAGTTCTATAAGCAGCAGCAGCAGCCTTGAGTCTGACAATCTGAATTCCACCGTGAACGAGACTAAAAAACCCTTCATGGTAGGTTTTAACCTTGCACTTCTGTGATTAGCTACATTCATTGATGTGCTACCTCAGACTGAATGCGGGTGGCGCTGTGGTCTAAACTACAGAGCCTAGGGCTTGCTGATCAGAAGGTCGGCGGTTCGAATCCCCGGGATGGGACGGGATGAGCTTCCGTTGCTTGGTCCCTGCTCCTGCCAACCTAGCAGTTCAAAAGCATGTCAAAGTGCAAGTAGATAAATAGGTTTTACAACACTGTGCACTTGACTAACTCTGCCATACTAGGCAATATCTTTGGCCCTCCAGAAGGGCTATTTCTAAAATGAATCTCAGTTTTCCACATACAAGTAAGTCTGTCCAGCGTTTAAAACTCTCCATCAGCAGAGGCGGGAGAGATAGCATTAGAAGATGAGAAGGGGAAGGTAAAATATGATGTTTGAGGACCTTCTAATATAGATAACCTGTTGGAGTGCCCTCGTGCTCTCCTCTTCCACAGGAGCAGCAGTAAGGAAAAGTCTTTCTCAATGCAGAGATAAAGGTCATTGTGATGCCAGCAGCCATTACATCAATCATTTCTTGTTCTTTCCCCTAACTCCAAGATAAACCAGGCTGCAGATTTCAAACATCCACTTGGTGGGCATGTCATAAGCAGTCAAATAACTAATTCAATTTGACATTCGACTTTTAAGGTCAAATATGCTAAATTATGAATATAGGCCCAGACAGTGAATTGTAAGTGGCTTTAATCCCCACTCAACCACAAAGCTCATAAGGTGACATTGGACCAGCTACTATCTTTCACCAATCCCATAGGCCTGTTGTGAGGATAAAATGGATGACCCTGATTTACAGTGCTGTTAAGGAACAAGCAAATGAACAAACACAGACAACTGTAATGTTATGTGAACAGTTTTAAATCTGTTCATTAAAAAATATTCACTGGTCTACTGAAATGCTTTGAATACTTGATTTCAGTTATATAGGTAAAGGGACCCCTGACCGTTAGGTCCAGTCGTGGCCGACTCTGGGGTTGCGGCGCTCATCTCACTTTACTGGCCGAGGGAGCCGGTGTTTGTCCGCAGACAGTTTTTCCTGGTCATGTGGCCAGCATGACTAAGCTGCTTCTGGCGAACCAGAGTAGTGCACGGAAGCACCGTTTACTTTGCTGCCAGAGTGGTACCTATTTATCTACTTGCACTTTGACGTGCTTTCAAACTGCTAGGTTGGCAGGAGCTGGGACAAAGCAAGGGGAGCTCACCCCATCACGGCAAGCCCTAGGCTCTGTGGTTTAGACAGATTTCATTTTAATTAGTTAAGGCTCTCCACTCACGTTTAGTACAGCATGCTAGATTCTAATTAAAATACAAACTTTACACTTGTTTAATGAAAACTGCTACTTCCACTAACTTAAGTAACACTTAACCTTGTTCTTAAAGATAAGGATGGGCTTAACTCACTTGCTGACGGAGAATTATTTAAATAACCTTATCAAGGTTTTCTGAACTATGCTATTATGCTGCAGCAAAGGTCCATTGATCCGAGTCTTGAATCACCACTTCTTCATGAATGCAGTGATAACTGTCACTCTATTGTTTCTTTAGTACTGTACATCAATATGCATCAGTGCTGCTAAAGAGAATATAAATGCTGACTTACTAGGAAAAACTTATATTTGGAAGTATTTCCACTTGTTCAAAAGGTCCTATTGGGTCAATTCTTACCTGCAACTAGCAGGAGACCATGGCTATATCTACACCTTTTAACGGTTATTAGGTCCCCCAAAGCATTTTGGGAATTTAACTGTGGTAGATTGAAGGGCTGAAAAGATGGCCCCAGCAACCCCTCCCTCTTGTACTGCATAACTCAATTTCCAAGGATCACTGAGAAGAGGGGATGGTTATTAATAGGTAAATGTTTATATTGCTCTATGCAAAGCAGTGCACAACAATAAAAAACAATAAAACTACATGAGAAAAATTATGCAGTAGGTAAAGAAAAAAATAACAAAAATAGTGCAAGAGTCTGCCTTTTTCTCAATGATACATTATAACTAGATTTAGAAAGTATACCTATTTCATTTGGGCAAGTTTGTTACCGGAGATGTGCGAGTAGGATACTTTTTTTGGATGTTTAGATGCTGGAAAAAACCAACTACAGTGGTACCTCGGGTTACAGACGCTTCAGGTTACAGGCTCCACTAACCCAGAAATAGTACCTCGGGTTAAGAACTTTGCTTCAGGAGGAGAACAGAAATCGTGCTCCGGCAGCGTGGCAGCAGCAGGAGGCCCCATTAGCTAAAGTGGTGTTTCAGGTTAAGAACAGTTTCAGGTTAAGAACGGATCTCCAGAATGAATTAAGTACTTAACCCGAGGTACCACTGTACAGGAATTTTCTACATCAAGACCCGTGTAATAAAATGTGTTGCAATGTGTTGCATAAAGTAACCTAATGATGTATTGCAACATTTGTAAACAATACTGCTTCTTTCTCGCAGGGAGAACCACTCTTGTATCATATTTTCGATTTTGCGAGATTACAAATGTTTCCAAGAACTAGGATATTCTTATTTTCCACTAGTAATATAGCATTGAGTTAGCTACATTCACAAAATGGGAATATATAGGTTATACATGACAGAATTTATTCAGTGTGTTGGCATTTTCCAAAGTAGAATAGAGTAGCTCACTCCTGCACATCTGTTAGCAGGTTGTACTTTCTGCTCAAATCCTGTCTTGCAGTTCATTATTAACTGGTGACCCAAGTTTCTGTGATGTTGTATGAAGATTAAGAAAATAACACAGTATAACTTGGTCAATTCAAAGCCTCTGCTGGAATTTCTTGCCTTGGGATGGAATAAGCAGAAATCACTGAGGAGCTGGTATGCAGTATTAGCTTGCTTGACAAATGCAAATATTGACTACTACATCAACTTTTATTCTTACGTCTACTGATACTGCTCTAGTCAAAGAAACTACCAGCACATAGGAACCAATTCCTAGGGGCTGAGGGATCTTCGCCCCCCCCCAATTATTTGAGTGAGGTGCCCCCCAAGTTGATAGCCATTCAGTGTGTGTGCACTGTGTCATGTGATCAATCCTGCAGGGCCTGGCTTACCTGCCCCCCCCCCCATATTTTATTCAAGTTGGCACCTCTGTAGCAGCATGTTGGAAAAATTCCAAAAATGGTTTGATTCTTTTAAGGTTTTTGAGTATACAATTGCATGTTGTTGGTTTTTTGTTTTTGTTTTTTTAAAAAATGTATGAGAGACTGCTCCTCATGTTCCAGTAATATTATGTAAAGCAAAGATGTCTAGCAAATCCCAAGAAGCTTATCAAGACCTTTAGGAGTTCACCCATATGGTTTTAAACCCTCCCATAAAAACTTCAGGGCCTGGTTAAAGGGCTGAGACTGATTGGCAGATCTGAAATTTGACACCCAGGATGCCAGTGCACAGTACAGTTCTTGTTTTCATTTTATTTACTTAATTCATTATTTAATCCATTTGCTTGTCTCAGTATCAGCCTCTGCTATTTAACCCTGCTTCCTGGCTGGCAGAAATTGCCACTGTGTCTGCCATGGTTCATATATTCAGGTTAGGAGGGCTGACGTAACTGAGCTATGCGCTGCTAACTTTCACCGTGAACTGGACCATCTATAGTAGCGCTTGACTGTACAAAGGCCTGGCCTAAGGCGTGTGACGGACAGCAGAGCCAGGCCAGAGTCTGGCGATGCAGTGCCCCTGAAATGCCACCAGAGGGCTGGAGCCTCTATCTGATTGGCTAGCCACGGAAGGGGAGGAGCAGCACTTTGGGGAGGAGAATAAAAGGGGCAGTTTCGGAAGGAGAGTTAGATAGGGGTGGATGTGAGAAGAGATAGGGCTAAAGTTCAGTTGGAAAAATAGGGAGTGGGATAGGATTTGACTGAGGGAGAACTGGTTCTGGGTGAAGTTAAACATCCACACTGAGGAGACCATCCATAGCGAGAGGACAGAGCCTCACAGCTTGGATAGGGAGACCATCTTGAGGGTCTGGGGGGAAAGGTACACAGAGAGAACAGGAGTGTCCCGGGAGGGTTGTGGCTGAACTGGGAGAGGCAGAACCTGTGGGAATCCAGGCTCCCTGGGTCTCCATCTAGCCAGGAGGGGAGAGTCCTTCCAGGTGAGGGGACCCCCTGGATCTGTTATTCCTTTGGGAATACCTCAGGAGTGGTAACTGAGGAAAAGTGCCCCTCACTCGTGAACCAGGGTACTAGTCTGTGAAGGAAGCTGTGTTGTATTAAAAGGATTTAACTGAACAACCTGTCATATAACTAAGTAACAGAAACGGAAGTATAACAACTGATTTTGTGTAAAGAGAGGTTAAGAGAAGCTGTGACTGTACACTGTGTTTAATCCTGAGACATATTATAGTTAATTAAATAAGTTAACTTCTACCCGAAAGACCGCACTTCCTGACTCACTTTGTTTCATAACTTTCTTTTTGTTTAATAAACTTTTCTTGTTTATCACTTTCTTCCTGAGACTCTAATTACTAAGTTTTCCCTCACACAAGTCCCACACTAGACATCCCGTGGTAAATTTGTTAAACCTTGTATTAATTGGTGTACAGTGAGGTGTGTGCACTATATTTAATAGGGGGCACTTAGTGGGGTAAGTCTAAGCATGATTAATTGGTGATAAGTGGTTGAATCCACTACAAGGAGATTCTCCATCTCTAGAAAGAAAAGAAGAAGAAGAGGGTAGAAAGAAGCAGGCATTCATGCAGAGAGCTTGGCTTACAATGAAGGCTTTCTATGTCCTGGAGAGGAGGGACTTGAACCATTCAACATCATCTGTCTGAAAGTATAAACTGAAGCTGATGCATTCACTGACTTAATGTAAGTAAGTAAGTAAGTAAGTAAGTAAATAAATAAATAAATAAATACATAAAAACTCTCCCCCTGCAGTAGACTGGAGCTCATTTTAAAAAGAAATACGAAGATATTAAAGATATCAAAGAATAGTGCCCCATGTAAAATCAACCCTGCAAACTGAGTGATCCACTCTAAGGCCTGCTATGTGATGGTGCATGTAAAACTGTCCTTAATGCTATCTATTTTGAAGCAAATGCTTAAAATTAACCCAAGGACTTAATTTTTACCAGTGAAAAAGCTTGAACTACTATTTAACGGAAGATCTCTGTGCTATGAACGCAAATGTTTCACATACTGTACGCTAAAGGAGAGCTCAAGCAGCCCAACAGCTCCAGACAGAATGAAATATGTTGTCTGGGCACTAGGCAGTGAACCAAATCAGATCTGATTTACACCCTTGATTTGGGAAAACGAAAACCCACATTAGATTAACATTTTTTTCCCTTTGCTAAGCTTGTGTGCCCGATGAACTCTCTAAATACTGAAATATTAAATCCCAAAGCATCAGAGACTGTGAAGTCAATACTCTGGAAGTTCTTAAAATGAGCCGTGAATAAGATGCTATAATTTCATGTGATTTTTTTTATTTTTAATAAAGGTAAAATCGCAAGACATCCTTCCTATATGTGCCTGCATTAAGTAGCACACTCCACTGTGATTTGCAATGAGGTGCTACCCAGCTTGAGAGCCATGGCAATTTTGATGAAAGTTCTCTTAAATATGTCAGGAATGTTATTAAAGTTCCTTGAACTCCTCCAGAGATGCATTATGATTTTATATATGTATGGCAGAGTGCTGACCACTCAATCCCCTTTCTGTCAGAAGCAAGTTGAGAAAGAATAAAAATTACTTTGGACACCCAGGGGTAATTTTATAATAGAATAGGTAATAAAATAATAAATTTGTAGGTGTTTTCAGCTTTCCCGTTTGGTACTGTGTTACACACCACATTTGTACCGGGCTCCTTGCTCATTACTATTTAATCACCACATAATATCTTTCTTTCAGACTTAATTAACCTTTCCAAAAGAAATTCTGACCTTGGGGCCTTTCTGCAGATTTGCAAAGCCATTGGGAATATTAGCAATAGTGTTCCATGGGGAAATTTTGCCTCAGATTTAATGAAATGTAGAAGTGTGTAATGAGACACACACTGCTGCTTAATAAACAAGGTTTAAAGCATGTTGCATACAAGCCAAATTAACAGTAACAGTTCAGTTCCAAGCACATTCACTGGAAATAAGGTCTCATTCATTTCTAATGGAAATCATTTCCAAGTAATAATAATAATAATAATAATTTATTATTTATACCCCGCCCATCTGGCTGGGTTTCCCCAGCCACTCTGGGCGGCTTCCAAAAGAATATTAAAATACTATGATACATCAAACATTAAAAGCTTCCCTAAACAGGGCTGCCTTCAGATGTCTTCTAAAAGTCTGGTAGTTGTTGTTCTCTTTGACATCTGGTGGGAGGGCGTTCCACAGGGAGGGCGCCACTACCGAGAAGGCCCTCTGCCTGGTTCCCTGTAACTTGGCTTCTCGCAGTGAGGGAACCGCCAGAAGGCCCTCGGTGCTGGACCTCAGTGTCCGGGTAGAACGATGGAGGTGGAGACGCTCCTTCAGGTATACTGGACCGAGGCCGTTTAGGGCTTTAAAGGTCAGCACCAACACTTTGAATTGTGCTCGGAAACGTACTGGGAGCCAATGTAGGTCTTTCAGGACCGGTGTTATATGGTCTCGGCGGCTGTTCCCAGTCACCAGTCTGGCTGCTGCATTCTGGATTAGTTGTAGTTTCCGGGTCACCTTCAAAGGTAGCCCCACGTAGAGCGCATTGCAGTAGTCCAAGCGGGAGATAACCAGAGCATGCACCACTCTGGCGAGGCAGTCCGCGGGCAGATAGGGTCTCAACCTACGTACCAGATGGAGCTGGTACACAGCTGCCCTGGACACGGATTTAACCTGTGCCTCCATGGACAGCTGTGAGTCCAAAATGACTCCCAGGCTGCGCACCTGGTCCTTCAGGGGCACGGTTACCCCATTCAGGACCAGGGAATCCCCCACACCTGCCCGCCTCCTGTCCCCCAGAAACAGTACTTCTGTCTTGTCAGGATTCAACCTCAATCTGTTTGCCGCCATCCATCCTCCAACCGCCTCCAGACACTCACACAGGACCTTCACCGCCTTCACTGGTTCTGATTTAAAGGAGAGGTAGAGCTGGGTGTCATCTGCATACTGATGAACACCCAGTCCAAACCCCCTGATGATCTCTCCCAGCGGCTTCATATAGATATTAAAAAGCATGGGGGAGAGGACAGAACCCTGAGGCACCCCACAAGTGAGAGCCCAAGGGTCTGAACACTCATCCCCCACCACTACTTTCTGAACACGGCCCAGGAGGAAGGAGCGGAACCACTGTATGACAGTGCCCCCAGCTCCCAGCCCCTCAAGACGGTCCAGAAGGATGTTATGGTCGATGGTATCAAACGCCGCTGAGAGATCCAGCAGAACTAGGAAACAGCTCTCACCTTTGTCCCTAGCCCGCCGGAGATCATCAACCAGTGCGACCAAGGCAGTTTCAGTCCCGTGATGAGGCCTGAATCCCGATTGGAAGGGATCCAAATGGTCCGCTTCTTCCAGGCGTGCCTGGAGTTGTTCAGCAACCACTCGCTCAATCACCTTGCCCAAGAATGGAAGATTTGAGACTGGGCGATAGTTGGCCATCGTGGCCGCATCTAAAGATGTTTTTTTAAGAAGCGGTTTAATAACCGCCTCTTTCAGCGGGTCTGGGAAGGCTCCCTCACGGAGGGAAGCATTCACCACCCCACGAAGCCCATCGCCCAGCCCTTCCCGGCTAGCTTTTATAAGCCAGGATGGGCAAGGATCAAGGAGACAGGTGGTTGGTTTCACTCGTCCAAGCAGCCTGTCCACATCCTCGGAGGTAACAGATTGGAATTGATCCCACACAATTTGACTAGACAGGACTCTAGCACTCCCCCGCCCCGGCCCTGCTCCCACGGTGGCGTCTACCTCTTCCCGAATCTGAGCGACTTTATCTGCAAAAAACTTTGCAAAATCATTGCAGGAGATCATGTGGCCCGTATTGGGCCCCGATGTAGCAGGTGGTTCCGCTAAATTGCGGACCACCTGAAAAAGTCTCCTGCTGCTGTTTTCTGCAGATGCAATAGAGGCGGCGAAGAAAGCCTTCTTCGCCGTCGCTACCGCCACTTGGTAGGCTCGACACTGAGCTCTAACCTGTGTCCGGTCAGCTTCAGAATGGGTCATCCGCCACCGGCGCTCTAGCCATCTCAACGATTGTTTCATTGCCCTCAGATTCGTGGAAAACCACGGGGCCATCCGGGCTCCATGCAATCGGAGAGGGCGCTTCGGAGCCAAACAGTCAATAGCCCTGGTTAACTCCACATTCCAGCGGGCCACCAGGGAATCAGCTGAAAGGCCATCAACATGGGATAAAGCATCCCCTACCGCTCTCTGGAAACCATTTGGATCCATTAAGTGGCGGGGGCGGACCATCCAAATCGGACCCACCTCCCTGCAGAGGGGAAGGGTCGCGGAGAAGTCAAGTTGCACCAGGAAGTGGTCTGACCATGGCACTTCTTTTGTTTCGCTTTTACTTAGTGTCAGAACACCAACATCCATGGAGGTAAACACCAGGTCCAAGGCATGTCCGTGGCTATGGGTTGGGCCAAACTTATTCAGGGACAGCCCCATGGAGGCCATGCTTTCCACGAAGTCCCGAGCGGCCCCTTGTAAGGTCGTGTCGGCATGGATGTTAAAATCCCCTAGGACAACCAAACTAGGTGTCTCCAGGAGAACATCCGCCACGACCTGAAGCAGCTCGGGCAGGGAATCCTTGGTGCAGCGGGGAGGTCGGTACACCAAAAGGAATCCTGTACTGCCCCTATTGCCCAACTTCCAGAACATGCACTCAGAGAACTGGGTCTTCCCAATAGGATGCCTGGTGCAAACTAATGACTTCCTAAAAATCACTGCAACCCCCCCTCCCCGCCCACAGGGCCTGGGTTGCTGTGCGTAAGAGAAACCTGGTGGACAAGCAGCGGCAAGAACATGCCCACCTGCTTCATCCAACCAAGTCTCTGTTACACAAGCCAGGTCAAATCCTCCATCCATGATCACGTCATGGATGGCAGTGGTCTTATGAATCATTGACCTGGCATTGCACAGCAGCACCTTCAGGCTATGTGGGTATCCCTTGCTGATTCTAGTATCCGTCCGGACAGGACCAGACCCGGAGGCAGGGATAGTCCTCAGACAACGACTAAACCTGCCTCCTCTGTAATGACATGGTCTGGTCTTAGCGTAACTCCTCCTCCTACCCGTGATCACTGAGATCGGTTGTCCCAGCGCATCCCCCTCCGTGGAGCATACCCCAGCCATTTTGTTGGCTGGGACCCACTCCCCGGCAGCCCTGACCCTTCCCCTTAAGAACAAAATAAGACCTTAAAACAATAAAAAACCCCAGAAAACAAAAAACAATACAAATGAAAAACTATAAAAATTACAAATCCATTAAAATCAAACAAATTCCCAACTAAACATCCATCCCACCCCCATCCCCGTCCCCGCATATACAAAAAAATGAAAGGAAAAGGAACATTTTAAAACAAACTCTGCGCCCCTCTGGATCCCCCTGGGTCGCAGCAGCAGTGACAACAACCGTCCCTGTGAGGCCTGTCAGGCCCCGCCCTGGGCCAGGTGGTGAGTGGCAGGAAGGAGCAGGGCCCTCAGACACCCACACAGGAGAGTCCTCCTGGGCAGCAGAGCGCAGCAGTCCTTGTGAGGCCTCAGGCCCCGCCCCGGGCCAGATGGTGAGTGGCAGGAAGGAGCAGGGCCCTCAGACACCCACACAGGAGAGTCCTCCTGGGCAGCAGAGCGCAGCAGTCCCTGTGAGTCCTTCAGGCCCCGCCCCGGGCCAGATGGTGAGTGGCAGGAAGGAGCAGGGCCCTCAGACACCCACACAGGAGCGTCCTCCTGGGCAGCAGAACGCAGCAGTCCTTATGAGGCCTCAGGCCCCGCCCTGGGCCAGGTGGTGAGTGGCAGGAAGGAGCAGGGCCCTCAGACACCCACACAGGAGCGTCCTCCTGGGCAGCAGAACGCAGCAGTCCTTATGAGGCCTCAGGCCCCGCCCTGGGCCAGGTGGTGAGTGGCAGGAAGGAGCAGGGCCCTCAGACACTCACACAGGAGAGTCCTGTGTACGCACAGGACGCATGCATAAGGCTGGAATTGGCGTAAGAGACCTTTTCAAAGGCACAGGAATGCTCTTAGCATTCATTCACATGGGTAAAGTAATAAGGTATGCAGATGTATTTACTACTCTTTGCAAAAGACAGATATGGATCTGCAAACAGCTTTTTATACCCATTTGTGTCAGGCTCCTATCCCTTCTACTATTGCTGTGATTTTGTACTATTTTATGTTTTGTTTTTAATTGCTGGTTGGCTGTAATTAACATCTGACTGATTCATATGGGGAAAGAAAAGCAGTGTTTCGAAACAACATTTGACTGAGGGAAACTCCAGAGAGTTCCTGTGCCTTAGAAACCCATGAGATTCTAATAGTCTTCATATAGACTCTTATACAAGCCCTTTCTGCCCACCCTCCATGATGGACATTTTGCTATTCTATAATAAAAGAGCCATCTAATGGTACAATGGTGTCTAGTTAGTACTGCTGAACCAGGGACGTAGGTGGCGCTGTGGTCTAAACCACTCAGCCTCTTGGGCTTGCCAATCAGGTCAGTGGTTCGAATCCCTGCGATGGGGTGAGCTCTGTCCCAGCTTCTGCCAACCTAGCAGTTCAAAAGCACACCAGTGCAAGTAGAGAAATAGGTACCGCTGTGGTGGGAAGGTAAACAGCGTTTGCATGCGCTCTGCTTTCCGTCATGGTGTTCCGTTGCGCTAGAAGCAGTTTAGTCATGCTGCCCACATAACCCAGAAAGTTGTCTGTGGACAAACGCTGGCTCCCTTGGCCTGAAAGTGAGATGAGTGCCGCAACCCCATAGTCGCCTTTGACTGGACTTAACCATCCAGGGGTCCTTTACCACCTCCAGCTAAGACTTAGTTTCTGTATCAAAGTTCCAGAACAGAAAGTTCTTAGAAACTATATTTCCCATAGTGCACACTATGAAAGCTTTACTGAATACATGCATAAAAATTTGCAGCTTAATGTAACAATAAATATACAGGCATAAGGACCAATTCCTTTAACTGGAAAAATCTGTGGGAAGAAAGCGTCACTTTTTATTGAGCTCTTATTTACCAATTTCAATGTACAACCTTGGTGAGAGATAAAAGTGTCATTTATTCGTTCTAGAGGTTATTTTCAGCAAGGGAATTGCAATATACAACATTTAAAAATGAATAAACCAAAGGAGGGGGAATATATAAAATTGAAATAACAAAATCAGATTAAAAACAAATATTTGCAAAAGGCTTAAAGATAAATTCATTTGTATCTGAATGTGCAAGATGCTGACTTTATTAACAATATATTTAACAGATTTCAAAGCAGATTCTCAAAATGAGGTTATGTGTTTCAATGTAGATTCTTTAAGGTACAACTAAAATGCTTTTGCTTCTTGCAAAAAGCTGTGCAGAGCTGGGAGAGGAAAAATGGCTGAGGAGAATGGATACATATATACATATATGCAAATGTGCGCACACACATAACCACACACATACATATGTACTCTAAAAATTCTCAATACAGACATGGAAATAAAACTCTAAATAATCTGAATTATGTGTACTCTCATAATTACACCTTGTACTTTGGCTACTTCCTATGCACTTCAGAGGATGCTTATAGACTGGGGAGATCTCACAGGTATGCAGGAAAGTCCTACTTTATAGATAAAAAATCCTGCTTCACCGATCAGTGAGGTTTGAGTGGTGCACTTAACACAGTGCAAATAAGTTCAGTGCAAAGTTGCAAGTCTCCTGTTGGGAGTCAGGCTGAAGGAACCTAAGTGCCTCCTTCTCTGGTTTTCTCCCTCCATATGGTCCTTTAAACGGGGATGGGGAATGTCCCCTTGCAGTTTAAGAAACCCATGGGAGTAGGACCTCTCAGGGCCTGGTTTCACCACAGAATCCTTTAACCTGCAAGGAAAATGCCCCCTCCCAGTAAAAGGGACTGCAAGTCCGAAGCCAGGTGTGCATAGGAGTATGGAAGCGCCCTATCACCACAACATTGTCTTCAGTGGAATATGTAATTGAATACACATTCAAATGTACATCCCAATCCATCATGGAATTGCCCTCGAACAGCAAAAAGGTGGGGCGGGGGGGCGGGGAGAGGCTGGGGAGGTGAGCAAGGAAATTCAGCAACTGAACTCAACAGGGATCTGTTAAGCCAGTAACAGCCTAGAGGCAACAGAGCGACTTGTATCTTCCCTGTCTGCTTCTCCCCTTCCTGCCACCCGATGGGCCATGCTTTATCCCAAGCAACAGACCCTCCTGGCAGCAGAACAGGCACTCCTGCAGAGATCCCGGGTTTTCCACTGTCCTGCTTTAGGTGGTGCATGGGCACAGCAGCTGAGAGTTAGCAGGAGAGGTCCCATAATCAGTGTGTTATAGCAGTCCAAAGTCTCAACACAGGGGCAAGGTCAGAAAACCGCCCAAGGTCCAAATACAGGGTGAGGGGGACCAGCTGGGTGGCAGGGGAACCCGAGTCAGGGAGCTGATGTAAAAATGCTGTGCTAGGGCCATGGGCCCGGAACTGAATGTTTTTAAACCGGGGTCTTCAGAGACCCACCCAGAACATTGTTACAAGGCACAAGTGTTGCTTGCAGGTGTAGTCTATTTACAAGAAGCAGTTTGCTCATGAGTATTCTTTTACTCCTGAGGAGTTCCTTGTTCCTCAGGCTGGTGGCTGACTTAGCCTACACCTTCAGCCTGGATCTTTGCTGCTCAGGGCCTACCTCACAACCACTGGACACAGGCTGCTTCAAGTCATCTGTTAAAGAGGATGCCTCCAGTTTGGACACGACACCCACCAGGTCTGCTGCCCACCTTCACTCCACTGGGGATCAAGGCATGATCACAGTCATAAGATGCCAGGCTCATCCATTTCGGCAGCTGCACTGGGGTTCTCCCCAGATTTTGGGTCAGGCGGGATCCTGACAGGAATACATATTAGGATGTGCATCCTGATATAGATGGGGTGTGTTTTGAGTGTGCATTCTTCTGAAAGCAACGAGGTTCAGAAAAGACAGCATTTGTGCTGGAATGTACAACGGGATGTGAATCTAATTTAGGTGTGCAGTTCATGTTATTATTATTATTTATTAAATTTATATACCGCCCTTTATCTGAAGATCTTAGGACAGTTCACAAGATAAAAATAAAGAATAAAAGCACTTTTGTTTAATACTTAAAACAAAAACAAAACATAATCCCCCTCCCACAAACAGACTTAAAAGACCGAAGAATATTAATCAGCCAAAGCCCAGTTAAGAGGAATGCTTTGCCTGCGGCCTGGAGTCAAGATGTATCACGAAGGCGGCATTCCACAAACAGGGGGCTGCTGCAGAAAAGGCTCTTTCTTGTGTTGCTGCCCTCCATGCCTCTTGTGGAAGAGGACTCGAAGAAGGGCCTGAGATGGTAAATGCAGAGTCCAGGTCTAAATCGGGAGATATTGTGGCCCTGAGCTGTTTAAGGGTTTATAGGTCAAAACCAGCACTTGGGGCCTGGAATCTAATTGGCAGTCTGCGCAGTTTGGCCAGGATTGGTGTAATCAGGGCTTTTTTTCAGCCAGAACTGAGTTCTGGCACCTCTTTGGTGTGTTCCGGCACCTCTGTAGCATTATGGCACATCGGCACATCGCTTGGGGCTGTGGGCCAAAGGCGGCCGGCATGGCACTCTTCTGTGTTTAGTGATGGCAGCTTTGGGCGGCACAGCGCTTTATGTTGTGCAGCAGAGGCTGTGGGCAGCATGGCGACTGGTGCAGTGAGGCAGAGGGCAGTGGCATAAGAAGGTTTTTAGGGGCTATCTCCCCCCCCCATGCTCAACAACTTTGGGTGGGTGCTCCCCCCTAAAAACAACTTTGGGTGGGTGATCCCCTAAGAAAAGGTCATCAAGAGAAAAAAAGCCCTGGGTATAATATTCTCAAACCATCTTGCCCCAGTGATCAACCTAGCCGCTGAATTCTGCGCTGGCTGAAGTTTCTGAACTGTCTTCAGAGGCAGCCCCACATACAGTCATACCTCGGGTTGAATGTGCTTTGGGGTGAGCACGTTTGAGTTGCGCTCCGCGGCAACCTGGAAGTAATGGAGTGTGTTACTTCCGGGTTTTGCCGCTTGCGCATGCGCAGACGCTCAAAATGACGTCACACACATGCGCAGAAGCAGCGAAAAGCGACGCGCATGTGCGCAGACGTGCCATCGCTAGTTACGTTTGCTTCTAGATGTGAACAGGGCTCCGCAGTATTCTAACCTAGAGGTTACCAGAGCATAGACAACACTATAACTACGGTAATAACATGCAAGACTTATTTTCCTCAGCTATTCTCTCTCTCACATACCCCAGTTTCTAACATTTTTGGTTTAGGTTTCGTTTTGTTATGAACATTCTTTATGGAATATTATTACTATAATCAACAGTGCCTCTGAGTAAACTCAGCTGCTTGATCTGTCCTTCAGAATTTATATATGTGCTATGTGATCTGGAAGGGGGGGAGCCCTACAAGACTTTGGATCTTCCACCAGTCCTAAAATAAATCGGACATAACGGTTAGCTCTTTGGTTCAGGGCAGCTGATGACTACCAGACTGGAAATAGATATTTTTTGGCTTACTCAATAATTAAAGATGAATGCATTCTTCTGGATTGCTTGTTATATTGCCTTTTAATATCAAGAATCCCACAGTAAATTCTTAGCAAATGTACCTTCCATCTTACTTTCCATAATCTCTTCAAAAAAATTATTTCATTTTGAATCTGCATATGTCTAATATGCTCACACAGATTAACAATTTTGTTGACCTACTGCCTTTAATAAATGTCACTTGATGCCAAGCACTAACCTTTGCTTAAGTCTGCAGTTTTTAAGCTCAATGATTTGGCAGACATTGGTATTTTAAATGAATACAACTTACTTTGAAGTTACATAAGTTAAGAAGCTATACCTAATAAAAAGCCAAGAAAAATAGTATCAGATTCTAAAAATTGCTAGCACTTGAAATAAACACTTGAAATTTCACCACATATTCAGAAAACAGCGGGGTGATCCCACTTTCATTTTAATTTAGTAAAAGTTGATCACTGTGATGAACTGGACAGTGTTGGAAGGCCTGAAACGGATCTCTGGAAGTGCACAGTTTGTGGTCTCTGGAGTTAAATAGAAGCCACTGAGATAAGAGTCTGTCCCATCTGCAAAACCTTGCTCCTTTATGTGCACAGTCCTGCCCGGGGTTCAGCTACTTCATCATCTAAGGGTGCTTTTCCAAATGGAGCCTAAGAAACATTAGCAGATCATACATACATAAAGCAGAAAACCTATTAGCCAACTCATCAACATGATGTGGCAAATAATTTCTTGCTTTGGCAACTGATAGGCATCTGATTGGCCAGAATGGAGCAGAGTACTGTGCTAAGATGGACCTCTGGTCTGATCCAGCAGAGTCGTTCTTATGTACTGCGTGTTATTTTATTCAGCATCTGTTGTTGTTGTTTAGTCGTTTAGTCGTGTCCGACTCTTCGTGACCCCATGGACCAGAGCACGCCAGGCACTCCTGTCCTCCACTGCCTCCCGCAGTTTGATCAAACTCATGCTGGTAGCTTCAGGAACACCATCCAACCATCTCATCCTCTGTCGTCCCCTTCTCCTTGTGCCCTCCATCTTTCCCAACATCAGGGTCTTTTCCAGGGAGTCTTCTCTTTTTTTTTTTAAAATGATATTTATTAAGAATTTTAAAATTACAGAAAAAACAAAGAGAAAAAGAAGAAAAAAGACAAGGGAAAAACAAACAGCAATCAAACAATACAAATCGATAAAAATCAAAAACAAAAAACAAAAACAAAACACATAACACATCAAAATCAAAAAACAAAAATAAACCACAAAAATTTAAAAACAGATCCAATATTACCAAATCCTTAACTGTCATTACCTTATTTCATCGACCTCCTCACCCCTCCCTTTTTTGTATTCTAGTTATTAATTATCACAGCAAATCCTTCCCATTTTTCATAATATTCTGTCATTAAATTACTTTTATCTATTTTAACCTTATCTTACTAAAAAAAACCCTAAAACTTAAAACTTAAATCTTATTTATACCAATTTCTCATAACCATAACATATTCTTGCATAGTTCTTTTTAACATTTCTGCTAAAGCCAAATAATTTCGTTCCAACATTTTTCTAATACTCATTAATTTTAGAAAACATTCCTAAATAGAATTTTTGAAACTTTCTCCAATCTTCATCCAACGTCTCTTCCTCCTGGTCTCGGGTTTTGTCAGTCCTTTCTATCCCATCCATCTAGTTCATTTACCTGGTAACCTTATGTCCGAGGCCCTTAAGTCTCTTCCATGTCCCTTCCGCAGATCTTCTTCATATTTATACCTGTACTTTACTTTGTCTTCTGCTCCTTTCACTCGTGGAGACTCCAGCTTGACAGCATTTTTGTCCCTTCTCGACAGATCAGCCCCTTTTCCATAGTCCACAATGAACTCCATGTGGTATTTAAAAGCATGTTTCAAGGTCCCTCCAAAATTGAGGACCCCCACAACTCCAAACTCCTCCCGGCCCAACGCCAGACTTGAAAAGTCAAAACATCCCTGCATAGGGGGGTCTATCCAGCCCCCTATCTCCAAGCCAAACAAGACTCTATCTCTCCAAATCTGGCTTTTTCCAGGTTCAATCGTCAGATCCAACAACTCATGTTCCTGCTGGGTCACGGTTCCCTCCATCTCTGCCTCCCGGGGTCCAGCCACAACCTCCTCCCTCATCTGATCTGTCAGAGCACACTCCTGAATTGATTCCTGAGTGGGTTATATATAGATACCCACTACCTGTCCAAAATTTCTGATCGCAACAGTCATCAAATCCATCTTCTCATGTAACTGTTCCAATAAAGCACTTGTCTTGCAGAAAGCACGCACCAGAGCCTCTGAGTACATTGTTATGCAAGGTCAGAAGTCTGTTCCCACGATCTTAATCTGTTGCAGCTGCAAAGCTCCCCAGTTCAAATTTAATAACAGTTTCACAAGCTCCCTCTAGGGGAAGAACTTCTCTTCTCATGAGGTGGCCAAAGTATTGGAGCCTCAGCTTCACGATCTGTCCTTCCAGTGAGCACTCAGGGTTGATTTCCTTAAGAATTGATAGGTTTGATCTTCTTGCAGTCCATGGGACTCTCAAGAGTCTCCTCCAGCACCATAATTCAAAAGCATCAATTCTTTGGCGATCAGCCTTCTTTATGGTCCAGCTCTCACTTCCATACATCACTACTGGGAAAACCATAGCTTTTACTATACGGACCTTTGTTGGCAAGGTGATGTCTCTGCTTTTTAAGATGCTGTCTAGGTTTGTCATTGCCTTTCTCCCAAGAAGCAGGCGTCTTTTAATTTCGTGACTGCTGTCACCATCTGCAGTGATCATGGAGCCCAAGAAAATAAAATCTCTTACTGCCTCCATTTCTTCCCCTTCTATTTGCCAGGAGGTGATGGGACCAGTGGCCATGATCTTCGTGTTTTTTTTATGTTGAGCTTCAGACCATATTTTGCACTCTCCTCTTTCACCATCATTAAAAGGTTCTTTAATTCCTCCTCACTTTCTGCCATCAAGGTTGTGTCATCTGCATATCTGAGGTTGTTGATATTTCTTCCGGCAATCTTAATTCCGGCTTGGGATTCATCCAGCCCAGCCTTTCGCATGATGAATTCTGCATATAATTAAATAAGCAGGGAGACAATATACAGCCTTGTCGTACTCCTTTCCCAATTTTGAACCAATCAGCTATTCCATATCCAGTTCAAACTGTAGCATCTTGTCCCACATAGAGATTTCTCAGGAGACAGATGAGGTGATCAGGCACTCTCATTTCTTTAAGAACTTGCCATAGTTTGCTGTGGTCGACACAGTCAAAGGCTTTTGCATAGTCAATGAAGCAGAAGTAGATGTCTTTCTGGAACTCTCTAGCTTTCTCCATAATCCAGCGCATGTTTGCAATGCATGTTTGCAGCGCATGTTTGCAATATTCAGCATCTACAATTGTCTTTACCTGTTTGACTGTGCACCACCATGAACTTTGGAAAGGGAGCATAAAACTGTAAAAAGAAAAACATCCCACTAATGCATGTTACTGCCAATAATAAAATACATTCTGGGCTTAATGAACATTTATTCAAACATTTATCCAGAAGAAGGTCAGGGTGATTCAGTAAGGGAGCTTCACAGATGGGTTTCAAACACCAGCACTTGTGCCTTTTAAAGTTATAATAAGGCTCTTTTTAGAAGACACAGAAATGAGAATTATGTGACAGTAATTGCATTTCTCACAGCCTTCAGCTTTCACATCCTCCATTTTATAACCAGGAAATCTACAATCAATAACACTGTGCAGTATGTTTCTATTTACCCCACTTATTCTTATACAGTCAAGAGGGAGTGATAATAAACTACATAGATGTAGGAAGCAAATCATGAGCAGAAAGTTACTTGTTCCCATAAGCAAGGCCATAACAACTGGGTGTTCTTAGTTCTGGTCAAAGAGAAGATTTCCAGCAACAGAAGCCCTGGGCAAGAGTGACCGAAAACAGAAATTTTTCCTCTGTCAGTTTTTGGTCAAGAGCTTTCCCCATGGATGACCTAGTAAGTGGGAAGCAGCACAAACCTATACAGGACTACTCACCAGTAAGAACATTGAATTCAGTAAGTCTTAAGGCTCACCCACAGCCTAGAAAGCACAAGTCCAAGAGGTTTTCTTCTCTTGTGCTTTCTAGGTACAGGTCCAAGCAGTTTTGCGTTTGCCCTGCAGCTTTCCTCAGGAAAACACGCTCTTTACTACTGAATCAGAACAAACAGCAACCTGCAGAGAACCCAATTGCTGTTAACTCCAATTTGGCAGGTAAACTGCAGCTTTTCTTGAGGGGAAGAGGCGGGACAATCAGAAGTATGGATGAGCCCTTACTTACAGATAAGTGGGAATGAGACTGATTTGCTGACAACCATTATGTAAGAGTATTCACTAGAATCTAGACTGAATGAAGGTTCCCCAATTATTTTAACACTAATGGGAACACGGAGAGCCCTCATTCCACTGATCAGGTGCACACACATAAAAAACCTGGCTACAACCAACGTTAACATTTTTATACATAGAGTTCTACATCTACTTTGCCTGTTTTTACCACAAGGTACACATTTCTAAATGTTTCTTACATATTTTCATTCATTTCTTTTGAGTTGAGAGCTGTATTGCAAAATTTGGAGATGTGAAAAATCCAAAGGATAATTACGTTTGGATTTTTCACATCTCTAAATTATGGAGGATAATTACATTCCAATTCATATACTAGACAAGGAGGTGCAAATTAATTTATTTTTCATCCTTAATATTTTCTGAACTGGGAATTGCCATATCAAAGTATGCACACATAAGACACACACTTCAGTCCTCCCAATAAAACAATTGAGGGGGGTTCCTCCCCCCCATTGCCATTCAAATGGTATGTGTGCACTGTGTCATGTGATCAATTTTGTGGGGTGGGGCATATCTCCCCTCCAATATGTTATTCAAGTTGGCACCCCTGTTCCCCATTATATATCAATGCTCTGTAATATTAAACAGAATGTAGCAGCCTCTGCCCGTGAGGAGTTATCTGTGTGTGCTCCAAAGCTGCTGTACCCACACAGTTAATTAGTAGTAAATCAAAATGTATTTCTGCTCCAAAACATTAGGTAATTGTTGGAGAAGGAGGATTTTTCCAGTAAAGCAAGGGGATATTGGCCTGGAGCCAAGAGGAAAGAGTTGCAGCTTCCTAGTTGTGAGCACCACTTTGCCTTCCAAAAGAAACAGTGGGTACTATTTAATAAATAGTATGTGGATTTTTGCCTGCTTCAAAAATATCAAAGTAACAGGTCTCTGAATTGGGGGAGAAAATTAAAGAAGAGGAGATTAAGCTGAGGTTTTTTCCCCATCTTCTTTCTTTCTTTCAAAAAATCTAATTAATTTGTCAGTGTTCTCTGAGAAGACAAGCCTTTAATAAAACTGCATTGAGAAATGAGAGTGAAGGGGAACATGTTAAAAAAGTAAATTAATAATCTTTTCAGCAGGCTGAGTTTTCTTAAAGGCAAATAACAAAATCTAGCTGGATTTGTTGTACAAAAATTGAACTTTGATGATATAATATAATCCCAAGGTAAGAATGCTTAAAGGGCCAAGTCTATGAAGAGTGAATAATTCTATTCACTTGCGATACAACCATCTAGTTTTTCTTGAATTACCTATTTACATTTATGAGAACTTATTTAACATATAATTACATTTTTTCCATAGGAGCCGTATTTGTATAGTGTGCATTAATGAGTTTTAAAATAATTATGTTTATTCCATAAGAGTGGTATTTGTATAGTGCACATTAAATAGTTTGAAAATAAAATGAGCTATCTAAAACATTATTTCCCAGTTGATTCTGTCTGCAGAATGCATTATGCTTGTCCCAAAGAAGTGCTGACTACTAGAACAAAATCCAGATGCAGGAAAGCAGATTGTCTCTGTGGCCAGGAAAATGCACAGGGGCTGAGGTCCAAAGGGTTCACAGCACATCATGCACTTCTGGCTCACTTATATGGCACACATGTCAAACTTAAATTGTATCATCAGAGCCCCAAGCCTCACCTTTGTGTCTGCTGCTAGCAGAGAAACCATGTTATATCATTATGTCAGGACATGAAGAACTCTCTCACCCCCGTCAAAACAAAGCTAAGGGCTCTCCCCCCCCCCCATTTTCTTAAATCCAGAATTTAAGGGCTCAGAAAGCAAAGACGGTTTGCAGAAAGAAAGAAAAATGAGAGCTTCATTAACGTGTAACTATGAAATTTTGGATCCCCTCCAAACCAATGTCAAAGTTGTGTGCTTGTTTTGTGCCATCTTGTATCGCAAACCCTGTGTTTTAAAGCTCTCAACAAACTGAGTATCAATTACTGTACCCCAGGGGGACACAGGTACCCTCTCAAAAGCCAACATTGTCTGATTCACTTCAAAGCGGTGCCAGACTTTTGCACTGCTTGGAGCCAATCAGACATTGTCAGATTTTGAGTGCAGTTAGCTACAGTGGCATGAACTAGGAACTCAGTTTTTTAGTATCAATTTCTCATTTTGGGAGCAGGATTTGTGATGCAGAAGAGTTAGAAAGTATTGCAAAGTTTGACACAGTTTTGGAGTGAATCAAACAACGTTGGCTTTTGGAGGGATACCTGTGGCCCCCGGTTTGAGTATCAATTACTCAGGTTGGGATGAGGTACCAAACATAGAGTTTGCAGTGCAAAAGCAATCACAAAATTTTGGCACCAGTTTGAAGGGGGTCCAACATTTCAGAATTACATGTTAATGAAGCTAAAAACAAGAAGCAGGGAGAAGATGGAGTTATTTGATGTCACATCCACACCACACATTCAAAACACTCTCATACCCCTTTAAAAGTCATGGCTCCCCCCCCCCCCAAGAATCCCAGGAACTGTAGTTTGTTAAAGGTGCTTGGAGTTGCAGCTGTTGGAGGTAAACTACAATTCCCAGGTTTCTTTGTGGGAAGCTGTTATGTACTGAGTTGAATAGGATCCAAACTGCAGCAGTCTGATTGGTCCTAGAACAATAGGATCCAAATTGCAGCAGTCTGATTGGTCCTAGATCAACGCAGCAGTATGACTGGTTGGCAGGAACCACCCAATCATGCTCCAGATATAAGTGAATCCACGACCTGATTGGCTTACTGTAGAATTCCAGAATTAGCCAATCATGTGCAGCCCATTGTGTAAATAATGTATATAAAGCAGATACTTTGAGGGGACTTTCATTCATTCCTCCTCACCACTATGAGCTGAGTAAAGAGCATGAAATCACTTTGCGACTCTGAGTATATTTCAGAAGCCATGACAACTAAAGTGGTATAAATGTGCTTTAAATGTCTGGTGTGGATGTAACCTAAGTTTAAGCTTTGCCTCCTCTGACAGAGACTTTCCCAAAACTCACTTCTTATGCACTTTATGCAAATAGGATTGTGTAAGGGAAGGATTGTAATGGAGCTACTTGCATAGAGCGGTTGAACTGCATAAGAACCCTTTAAACCAGGAGACTCTGGGGGTGAGGACGATCAACATTTAGAAAAATTGCTTCAAGCTACTCTGATACCACAGTCTAGAACTCTAATGAATAAATAAGAGGAGGCTCCTGCCAAAATCTGTGTTGCCATTCACAATGATAAGGCAGCTTTAAACAAGAGCCCTCTGCCTCTGTCATTATTTGTGGATGTTACTGGCCATTCAGCGATGAGCTCAGTTTAAAAGCTGGGTCCGCTTAAGAAATCAGCTGTCACTTCTCCATGCTTTTAGAGGTCGCAATATTACACAGACATTCTGAATTATTAAATGCAGAAGGGGAAAGATTTTTTTCACAGGCACAGTGCTTCTTTTGCACAAATCATTCCCATAATTGCTACACTGAGAGCTATTATGCAAAACACAGTAGCAGAATGATAAGAGCCATGATTCCTTACCTGTATTCTTCTATGAGGATTTAAATACCACTTTAAAGGGTTAGCATAGTATAACAAAATTGGTTAGCAGTTAAGAGCTAGGCTCAGAAGCAACATTCCCACTCATCACCTACGATGCCTCCTCCATGCGCCTTAAGCCTGTCAGTTAATGCATCACTATATAAAGATTGAAAGAGAAGGAGTGAGACTATAAGGAAGAAACATACAACTCTGGAGAAAAGGGCAACTTGTCAACCTCACAAGCAATTATGGAAGAGAAAATTACATAAATCCTTTCCCAATTCTAGAAGAAAGCTCCTTCAAAAACAACCAATTATATATTTGGGGCTTTGTCAGGAAAAAAGGTGGGGTATAAATAAATACATAATAATTATAATAATTTGTGCTTTTAAAAAATTAAGAGTTGTAGTATCGCTTCATTTTTGCTAGGTGAATCTTGATCTTGATATGATTCTATTTGCTTTAATATGCCATAGCATATTAATCTGCCCTGAGATCTTCAGATGAAGATATATATTTGCATTCTGCTTTTCCAGCAATAAATGTTGAGCTCAAAAATGCTCACAATAATCACAATAGCATTTTTTAAAACCTCAAACATTGCAATCATTATAATATCAAACACAATGACATATAAATAAAGCAAACAAGAGCAACAGATTCATCAAAACAATACAATTCAATAAAGTTACAATAACTCATACTGTTATCAGGATACTTGCTAATCATGTGGAACCTTCCTCTAGACTAGAACAATAAAAATGGATTAGCCGTGCCCTATGGTTATCAAATGCATTGTTTTGCAAAACTACAATGGGTGGAAGCCTCTTTCATTGTTTATAAACTATAAACACTTATGCAGAACTATACATTAAAAAACCCATTTGGGATGGGCGGGCAAGGTTGTTAAGTCAGTGACAGCTGTTGTCAGCTTCAGATGTAGTTGGAGGAAAAGGATTATCTGGAGTCCTCTTATTGAAGTTATAACTTATTGCATTTATCATTGGGCTCTGTTAGCACAGGAAGATCCTCTGGTACAGATTTAACATACTTCTTGAATCAAAAAGGCAGAGTTACAAAAAATGGCATCCCACATAGAGTTCTTTCACATAATGTGTAGTAAAACCTTTCTGTGTTGTGACATCATCACACTGTGTGCTCCGCTTCCCTTGCTCCACATCACTGAGTGCTGCTGTAAGGACAGGAAAACACACAATATGACAGCATCACAACAGAGGGTTAGTGATCCAACATGTTACAAGAGAGAAGAGAAGGACTTGACAAAGAGATGCCAGTTGCAGCAGCAGCAGCCTCATGTTGAACAAGATCTGTGTTTCTGACCCCCCTCCTTGCAAAAAAGAGGGGGGGGGAAACAACCCAATGGAGCCAAGAGCTTTTAGAAAGCTGCAAATGCAAGTTCATCAGTGCTCTTCATGAAGATAAAAAGGGGGAAATTATCTGCACAGATTATTATGGATGTACCTCTCATGGCTTCCTTCTGTGATATGATACAGACGATTAGCACCTCCATCAGCACATGCTCTCAGAACAGCTGGAAGGAAAGGGAGAAGCTGTCAAGAACCTGACATCATAACCAAGTAACAAATTTATTTACATGGAAATGTTTCCTACAGCACAGCATAGCTCTGTGCCAAAATGACAGAAATACTTATTTCGTGAAACCATGTACGCACTGACCTTCAGCAGGGCTTCCAGGACTGTTTACAAAAACAAGATGAAAAACACAAGTAAAACATAACGTGCTTAAAAAGAAAAATAAATTAAAATACAGTCAATATCAATCACTACAAGTATAATGAACACTGGTGGTAAAAGAAAAAGAATGAGAGAATTACACCACCTGGGTATCACCAGCCATTACTGCAAAGGGGAGCATGGCGCCAGTTAAGGCTGGGCGATGTCAGCTTTTCAATACTGCAATGTATCACCAGCCAAACATCATGATCTGGCAATATACCACAATGTTGAAACGGAGGAGGAAGCTGCATTGCCTAGGAGGCCTCAGCAGTCCTTAAGGCAGAGCCTTCCAAATTGTGTGTCACGACACTTTAGTGTGTCAGCTGCAGTGTGTAGGTTTATTGCGCCAAGGCTCCCCATGTTCCTCCTGGGCCTGGAAAGGGGTTAGTTTAACCTCTGGTTTGCTAGTAAAACTGAATTACTGTTTTGCAAAATGATGCATATCTAAAGAGTATGTCACCAACATGAAAAGTTTAGAAAGCTCTGCCTTAAGGCTTTGGCAGTCCTTAAGGCTTTCATTTCCACCTTCAACAGATAATGAAAAGTAATAATTGTCCCTATACCAAACATAGTTAAAATACACATCAAACTTCAAATATTTTATATTAAAAAACAGCACTTCAGCACAGCTGGGGCCATTTCCTTTTATAAGTTATGAGGTCATCTGAAACATCTTAATTCTTGAAAGCAGCATAATAAAGTCTGTTAGCTCATATAGGCTGCTCATCCAGGAGAGCCAGAAATTATTATTTTTTTGCTAACTGGATTTCCTCCCATATTTTTGCTCTTAGCACTTCAGTTTCCCTATACTTTAAAAGTTACTTAGCAAGTACGGTAATTATCCAAGTTACTGATCTTTTCCTAGAATGTTAATGATTCACATCAGTATGAACTAGGACCAAAGGTTTTCTCGCTAAATAGAGGCAGTTAACTGATGGGGAAAGGGTCAATAACTGTATTATTTTCATAGCTATGGTTCAAATTGTGCTTGGTTTTCTTAAACAGCAAGTATTATAAATAGGAAGTCTTTCACAAATGGGAGCTAGAAAGGGAAAATAACAGAATATAGAAAGTGATTACTTTCGATGCCCTTTAGAACTCCACAGATGAGGCTGCATTATCAATAATGATCTCAGAGTTAGAGTCTTTGGAAACTCAGCAATAATTCATACATGTGTATTATTATTATTTCTTACAATAGTGCCGTGATGTAGAAGTTTGCTGGCCAAGACAGAAGATTGCATAAATACACATGCCTTGGCTGTTATATTGCTTACAATCTTCCATTGGCACTAAATGCTTCCATTGCTTGTTAACATGATTAAGTATCATGGGACGTCAAGAAGCACTTCAAGCACTGCATTTTAGCTGCTCTCCCAAGATGCCTTAAGCCAGGGGTTCGCAAAGGGTGTAGGGATGGCAAGTATGGCAGAAAGATTCAAGGACAGTCAAAGAACTATTTAAACATTTCAGTGTAGTACAGTATCAAAATATTTTTTTAAAAAATCTGTGTAATATGGATAAGACATCTTTTCAAAATGAGAGCAAGAACATCAGGTGATACTGAGGACAATCAGAGCTGTCATCCAGAAAAGCTGTTTGAACAGGGCTGGATAATAGCAATGGCTGTTCTAAAGTTCTCCGTGACATATTGTTGTAAATAGGGATTTTCAACTCTGAAAAATATGAAAGATCAGAAAAGAGAAAGCCTTCTTTGAACTAATGAGGAGATGAGAGTTGTCTCAAATTAGACCTAGATTACCGGGCAAAAGCAAACTCACCCCTCACACTGAGTTTGTAAGAGGCTTGTTTATAATTACGGTATATTTTGGGAATAATTCATGTTACTATATCTGCATTGCTTTATACTTTCTGGATGTCCCATGATCATATTATAAAAGTAGTTGCGTTCTACGTCTTGCCAGAGTGGTGCATGCTCTGGTTATCTCCCGCTTGGACTACTGCAATGTGCTCTACGTGGGGCTACCTTTGAAGGTGACCTGGAAACTGCAATTAATCCAGAATGCAGCAGCTAGACCTACAGACCTACATTGGCTCCCAGTACTATTCTGAGCACAATTCAAAGTGTTGGTGCTAACTTTTAAAGCCCTAAAAGGCCTCGGTCCAGTATACCTGAAGGAGCGTCTCCACCCCCATGGTTCAGCCCGGACACTGAGATCCAGCACCGAGGGCCTTCTGGCGGCTCCCTCATTGCGACAAGTGAGGTTACAGGGAACCAGGCAGAGGGCCTTCTCGGTAGTGGCGCCCTCCCTGTGGAACACCCTCCCATCAGATGTCAAGGAAATAAGCAGCTATTTTCTCTTTAAAAGACATCTAAAGGCAGCCCTGTTTAGGGAAGTTTTTAATATTTAATGCTGTGTTGTTTTTAACACTCGATTGGAAGCCGCCCAGAGTGGCTGCAAAAACTCAGCCAGATGGGCGGGGTATAAATAATAAATTATTATTATTATTATTATTATTATTATTATTATTATTATTCAAGTACTGCTAGGAGTTGTTTCTTTTTGTTTTCCAATGTATTTCTTATCAATAAAAAAAAAATCAGTGAGGCATTCAGCAAATTTTTATTGTGAAAGTGTGGTCCAGAGAAAAAAGTTTGAGAACTTTAAGTCTTAAGTGCTTAGCTAAAAATACAACAGATCAATGTGAAAAACACGCACCTGCAAACACAAGTATCATATAAGCTTCACTCATCAAGGAACCACGGTTGGCTGCAGATTCCTGTTGAGTACATACTCCATGGGAAGCTAGCAATACGTGAAATGGTTACCCAACGAGTCCCAGTGTATTACCTTCAATTTCTATTTGTTGCTGCCAATTCCACAATCCTACTTCACAAAAGGGAAAGGCAGCAGCTACCTTGGTTCTCTCCAGCCTAGTTACTGCAAAAATGCAGTAAGACCTGCACCAGCCGTTCATACTTCCAGGAGAAGAGGCTGACCAGCATTGCTCTCCCCAACATTTGCTTTTTGCTGCTGTCAGCCTTCTCTGGAAGAGAGGTGCAGGACTCAACTGTATGTCATCTACTCTCCCCTCTGAACTGTGTTTAAGCCAGACTCCTTGGGCTGCAGCAAAACTGGTACCAGAAACTTTATTCTCGGTTAACTTTCGTTTTTGCTTTGTATTTATGTACTTAAGTTTACACTGTGTGTGTGTGTGTGTGTGTGTGTGTGTGTGTTTGTAATATTGAATTTATTATGTCTTTGCTAAATTGTTGGTTTTTGTTATTTTGAATTTACTGACATGTTCTGCATTTTTTATGCTTGAATTTCCAATGTCCTATATTCTAATATTTCAAATGTTTGCTTGTAAGCCACTTTAGGCATTGCTCATTGTGGAAAAGTGGCATATATGTAAAATCAACCAATCAATCAATGCTAACCCTCTGTGAGCAGTTAGGCAGTTAGAGACGGGAAGCAGCATAAGTTGTAACTTGGAAACCCACTTGACCCTCTCCCCGTTAACACCTGACTGTCCTATAGCCAGCAAGTGGTGACAGACGCCGATTCTTTGGGTGCTGAGGATAAATTTTGTTCCAGCAGTAAAACTAGAGCCAC
Source organism: Podarcis pityusensis (assembly GCF_964106645.2). Lineage (NCBI taxonomy): Eukaryota > Metazoa > Chordata > Lepidosauria > Squamata > Lacertidae > Podarcis > Podarcis pityusensis. The sequence continues at coordinate 57,222,133 of NC_138037.1, forward strand.
TAGACACTAATCTAAATTCATTTCCCTAATGTTCCTCCTAAAGTTCCAAGACAGTAAGAGGGATCCCCAAAAGACTCCCGAGACACAATTCAGCCTCAAGACAACATGCAGTGGTAAATTTCATGTTGTGTGTTGTGTGAAGAAGTACTTCTGTTAATACTGAAATTACTACTGTCAGTCAATTCCAATGTGCTCAGATATTTCCAGAAAAAAGAATTAAAATTTATAATTACCCCCCCTCTCCCAAGTTCAAAATTTTATAAACTTCTATCATGCCTGTCTCCCCAGCCTTTTTTCTGAACTCAAAGGTGTCACTTTCCTTCATCTGAACTTTTAGACATTTTATTAAACAGTTAATTCCTGACCTAACAAAAGAGGTGTAAGTGCTCTATTGTACATGTAACGAAGTCATTCCAAGAAAACATATAAATCAAATGACAATTTAAAAAGCCAATTGAAAATGTGAATTGCAGATTCATATTTCCCCCCAAGGCAATTATTTAAGTCTGTCAGTGAGATGCAGATGCCTGTGTGCTGACAGCATTTCTGAAGTTTTAAAATTAGGTTGTTTAATAATTCAGTTTGAGTGTGTACAAACGCCAAGTTTTGATCACGGCTTTTTTCCTTCTTCGTTGCCTGCTTCTTTGTTTCCCCCCCAAAGCGGCTTTATTGATTTCTGACAACAGGAAGACAAGCAACTCAGAGTATGATAGAATGCCCCCTGCCAAAAGTGATTTTAATTGCGATTCAGAATTTCCATCACACAGATTTTAAAATTGAAGAAGCCTGTCTATGTTGCACTGATGCAACTTGTTAAAAAAAGAGAAAGAGAGAAGAAATTAAAGAGGAAAATATCAGAAAAATCATACACACAGTATTTGGTAGTTCACTGTGAATGTTGTAGAGGAAAAAGTACACTCAGTTCAACTTACTGCAGCTCACCTGCCATTTAAGGTGGCTCACCAGGGGCTTCATAAACTTCATCTTTTTGCTGTTTTATTAGGACTGTAAAAAAGAGGTGGGCTGCCATATCTCTGGCAGGCTACAATATATGGCTAGTGGGCTTTTCTCAGCTTGAGGGGTCGCAATTGATGCAGGCCTGGTTTAAAGTGACTGTGTAAGATCAACCTCTGCTTCAGTAGCCAGTAGTAGGGCTAAGTATTTCCTTGGCAGCTGGTTTCTTATATTTCAGAATTTATTCACACAAACCCTCCTTTACAACCATGGCTGCTGGGATACAAAGCAGGAGCTGTGATTCTAAACAGGAGCCTATATGCCGTATTGCCTTGAAAGATGCATTCCGCAAACAGTCCCTGAATCGCCCCATTTGCATTCTAGGTCAAAACATCACACATATAGAAGTCCTATGTTGGTTTCTACTTCATGGAAATACAAAAATGTGAACAAAAATGTGGGAGCAGCAGGACACAAAGGGATGCACTATCTCCACCTACACCATGGCTCCTGACAACTGGGGAGGAAGAAGGTTGGCGGTAGTGGGGAAAGAGCCTCCCCCAGTCTGCCTCTGGCAGAGCCATGCCTGTCTGTGGCCAGCGATGGTGGCAACCTGAAGAGAGACTGCAGCATAGCAGGAGCATATACTCCCCCTGCCCCCCTCCCTTCAGGCTGTCAAACAAACACACATTTTGCAGGCAGATTAAATAGTGTGATCTCGCCACCGCCCCCTAGAAAAGGGGAGGTGTACACTGTTTAAATAGCTCTGGCAGCTTCTCCGACTTTTATTTGTTTTCATAAATTGAACTAAGAAAAACGGGCAAATCGGCAAATCTAGCTTCTGCTGTTGTATGTTTATGCAGTATTCATTTAATAATGCAGACTGCATTAACTCTACTACAAATGATTGAAAGGGATAGTTTCTTATCACCATAGACTACATTTCACTACAAATCTCCTACCCCAGGACTCTCCCCTAACTCTATTGTCAATTATGACTTTCTTCCACTGAACTCTCAAAATCGTATTGTTCCATTTTTCTTAGAAGAAGATTAGAATATTATAATACATAAATCTAACCCAACTGAAAAATAATCCAAAATAACCTGTTTTTCATATGAGGAATTTTAACCTGAAAAGATACCTTAGTTGCAAGAGGCACTATGCAAACTATGGATAGAAAACATATACTACAGCAAGCTGAATATTCTAGCCAGCACAGAATTGTTTTCTAGAATATATTTTCTAATTCATTGACAGGGTACATTCTACTCCATAGTTCACCTCACATATGCCTGTATATTTTTTCTCATCTATGGTCTTTATTGAGCTGGTACGCTCTTGCAGAGCACGTCAAAGGAGGCAATTTCTCCTTTCAGATCTCATTCAGTTCTCATATGCACATAGTCTGTTTCGGTGCATGGCAGTGCACCCAGGACACCTCATTAGTTTGTGAACGAATATGAGAACTAAATAGGCAGAACGCGGAAAAAAGAACAGGTATATAAATAAAAAGGAAGGAAGGTAAAACGGGCAACTGGAGAAATACGAAGGAAGAGAACGTGCTTGAAATTGTCAACTTCCTCTTTAAAATAAACTAACAAGATGCCTGTCACTACAACAGGCAAAATGTGTGTGAAAGTAAGGGACCTCATGTATGTGCCACTAACCCTTAAGAACCAGCTTCACCTTATCTGCATGGCTCTGTTTCAAGATTTGGTTCTTTGTCATATACAAGTGTGACAGAATCTTGGTAACAAGAGACAAAATTCAAACACTGCACAAATGTAAAAAACAAAACAAAATCCTGTGTCAAGGAATGAAATGTAATAGGAAGGCTTTCTATATTTGACATATACGGAGGAATATTCCAGGATCAATTTATATTGCTTATGGTCTTGGCTTGCTGTTTATTTGGCCTCAAACTAAGCTCCTAGGATGGGATACAAAGAAGAAACATCTGTGGGTGGAGATAACGCAATGAAAGGCACTAAAACCTTGCTTCCTTAGAACACTGGAAGATCATGAAGTACCATGTTATTTGCATAGAAATGTCCTGTTTTCTGTTTCTTCATGATGTTCAAGTGCTGGGAAAGTGGTAAGGAGTGCTGAGTACTGGCATGCACACCAAATATCTCTAACAGCCCATCCACTCCACTGCAGGGTGGGCATCAATGGGCATCAAGAATTTCTTTACCACGCTTTGCCCTCATAGACTCACTGTTACCCAGTTCAGACAACCATTCCTGCCTTCCTAAACCATGGTTAGGGAAGCACTCCCTTCCCTTCACATTCTGGCTTTGTCATGAACCTCCTGACTTGTATTAAACCAGATTCTCCAGTACATCTGAACTATTTAAGAATAATGTAGAAAATGTTTTAAGGGGAACTCAGATACAACTTTTATACTCTTAGGAAGGTCACTAGGAAAGTCAGACGTCAGCACTGGGCAATTATCTCTTCAGCTATCACAACCAACCTCTAAATACTGTATATGGGAATTAGTGCGTTTCTGAATATGATAGGAAGATACCTTGAGTGCTGACAGGTCCTGGCAATTTCCTACTCATCAGATATTTTTGACATTTTGAGATTACGTCTACAAAGATTTTATAAATCTCAACATGATTTTCTTGATGGAGGATATTCTACCCCAATATTCTGATGGTCCTCTTTGTGGCATATTGGTTAAAGTGTGAGACTAGGATCTAGGAGCCTTGGGCTCAAATCCCCACACATATCCTTGCAGATATGAGAAAATGTATGGAATAAAGGACATTTTTCCTTGGACAAATTGTTATAAAGTAAGGTAGCGCATGGCACCTGTACTGATAAATAACATAGATTACAACCACCCCAGCCTTGCATATAAGCACTAGCCTATTAGCCACAGACAAGACACAGAATTGAGCGCACAGAATTCTATGCAGCAGTGGTCTGGCTGGCAGAGGAGGGAGAGGGTGCCCCCCCCCCGGGCATAGAAAAGAAGGTATTTGCTACCAAAGGGACAGAGCTCTCCCTCCCTCTTCTGCCAAGCCCCTTTTGCAGACTTATTCAGACTTATTCCCAAGGCTGAAAAAGCTCACAACTTGCTATAAGTGTAAAAAAGGGGGAATGGGCTCATTCACATGGAATGTTTCTTTGAAAAATTTATACATTATTTGGAAAATGTTTTTGATATCCATTAGACCCCAAATCCACAAACCCATGGGAGAACTAACAGCTTTACAGCAGCTGGGATGCTGTGCATAAGATAGCAGGACTGTCAGTCCTTCTTTCCCTAAAAGAGTGATTAGACAAGAAATGTGATTTCATACTTATAGAGAAATTTACATATTACAACGGGCGAAGGAAAAATGATAAAATTGAGACGGATTTACTGTAAACTCGTTGCCGTTTATTAATTCTGCAGAATGGTTTATACCGCAATGGAGAGCTTGGTGCTTTAGTTACCATAAGTGTTGCGGTCAGAAGATTTCAGTACAGAGGTACCTCGGGTTAAGTACTTAATCCGTTCTTAATCTGAAACTGTTCTTAACCTGAAGCACCACTTTAGCTAATGGGGCCTCCTGCTGCTGCCACGCCGCCGGAGCACAATTTCTGTTCTCATCCTGAAGCAAAGTTCTTAACCTGAAGCACTATTTCTGGGTTAGCAGTGTGTGTAACCTGAAGCGTATGTAACCTGAAGCGTATGTAACCTGAGGTACCACTGTAATCTTGTCTAATTCACTTGTTTATAACAGTTGCCTTAAGGATGTAATCCTATACATATTTACCTGGGAGCAAGTACCACTGCATTCACTGTGATTTATGTTTGAGTAGATAAGTATAGGATTGCAATAAATGTCACTCCCTGCCTTTTAAATGAATTGTTAAAACAAAACACCCACCTACACCATGAAGTTTGCTAGGTGAGTTTGGGCTGGTCTCCCTCTCTCAGCAGAACGTGCCTCACCAGGCTATGTGAAGCTACAACAAAGGTGGGAGAACACTATTACACAACCATGAGCTCCTTGGGAAAATATTATAAACAGTTGAGAAATAAGATTCTCATTTGTTCTTATAAATTACAAACATTTTATCCTTCCTCCTGCGTGGCCTTGCTCCCTTAACTCTTAAGGATGATTTCCAAACGACATGGAAACATGCAGCGATCAACATAACAACTCTAGGCTCCACCCCACAGATTCTACTTGACATGGGGTGTGAACAAGCTAGAAAAACCATTAAACAAAACGCAAAAGACACAGAACGCCAAGCAGATCTAGCCGGGTCCCCCAAATTCTTAATCAGTGTAACCAGAAAATACCTCCTCTCCCAGATGCCATATATAGCCAACCTGGAAATTCCCAAAGAGCGAAGGGCTTTCCCTCTGGCCCGTTGCCAGGGCCTCCCTTCAGCCACCCAGGAAGGCTGCTGTCAGGCTTGGGGAATTCTTTCCTCCCCGGCAGCATCAAGGATCGAGGAAGAAACATGAAAGTTTGTATCTGTAGTTTTTCTTCAGACAAAGAAGCCAGTCCTTAACGCCACAGTGACGCTGCTCCCTGGCCTGTGGCCCTACGGAGGGGCTGAGGAGTCCCTTGTCACTGAGCCCTTGGCTCTTGAATTCTAACTGAGCGGCGAATGCGCGGGGAGGTGGCGCTTCTGTGCTCTCCAAGGACGTCTTTGCTGGCAGTTCTCCCCCTCAAAACTGGGCAGCTCTGGGTTCTGCTGTGATTCAATCCTGTCTCCCTCTTCTCCTGAAACTAGTGGAGAAGGGGGGCTCCCCCCCCAGGGAAGCAGAGGAGAGGGAGGGGTGAAGCCCAGCCCCCCTCTTCAGTCCAGTCCCTGACCCTGTCCGAGGAGAGGAAACGCCCGTGGGGAAACCACGGAACAGGCCTTGGATCAATGCCAATACTATAGATATACGAATTAGGTTCATCTTGCCTATACTACATAAATTCCTAGGTTGCACAGAACAACCTTATACCTCCCTGCTACTTCAAGATGAAAACCCAGAGGTTACATGCTCAGTTGCTAGATTCTGCGCCACTAGGATGGCTATTCGTTGAAGGATGGTTTGCGCCACAAACTAGGCCGAAACTGAAGGGCCAAAATGCAAGACTTGCGTTCCTTTATGTCCCGCCCTTTTAAATCTTTTAAAGTTATGTATGGTATAATCACCTTTTAATCATTAGTTTTTATCCCTTACCTGTTTTAAGTCTTATGTGTTCAGTTTATCCATATGTTTTACTTTATGCTGGTCTGTGACCAAAATTAAGTTTGATACTGATACTGATACCAAAATGTTGGACAACTGAGGCACGGCTTCCAATTGGCTGCAGAAGCTTCCTGCACTCAAGCAGAAGCTGCATCGGACGTTTGACTTCGGAAAAACGTTCGAAAACCGGAACACTTACTTCCAGGTTTTCGCTGTTCAGCAGCCAAAACGTTTCAAAACGGAGGCATTTGGGAACCAAGGCTTGACTGTACTGATACTAACGTTTTATGTATGCATCCTATATATACCAATTGCTTTGCTAAGCTGTGCAGATACAGAATAAAATGGCCAAATTTCACCTTCTAGCCTTCACAAAAGAAATTACATATTGTTAAAGACTGATGCTGAATCTTCCTATTACTGTGATTCTGGCACCTCTCTTTAAGGGCAAGACTACACTACAAATATAAACCAATTTTGGAACTATTCAACTGGTGTTTACTGGCCAAAGGCACTGGGCACTGAAATACAGCTGAAGATTTCTAACAAACAATTCTCAAGCTTATTTTTTCAATGGCAGTTAAAGAAAACTGAGCCTGGTTTCAATATATGTGTGAGGAAGATAAAATTCCTTCTCTGGTAGTCTCAATCAACCCAAGGCAAAGAAATCCAATCAGTAGTCTAAATGGAGAATTTCATGCAAGCAAAGAAACATCATCAAAAGCCAATCTACACATTATGAAGAATTAATTGTAACTTTCTATATTATACTATTCTGGGAGTGGGGATCTCTCCAATTCCTTGCAAGTAATAAACTAGCAAATCAAGGAGAAAGATTTAGAGTGGCCCTCTCCATGATATCTGAGCCTATGATATGCAGGATTTTTTTTTACTATAGGGCCAGTGAAAAATAGGGCACACACCTGTAATCTGAAGAATTTCACCACCTAGTCCGCCACCTCATTCTGCATAATGTTTAGATCAGCTCTTAAATGTTATCACGTCCTTGCAGGCTCAAAAGTTCAGCTCAGTAAGGAAACAATTATTCAAAGCCCTGTGAAGTCAAGCTCAAACTATCCCAACCCTCTCTGCCAGTTCAGAAACTGCTTATTTCAATTACTCTGTAGATTGGTTCCATTTGAAAACGGTAAATTTAAAGATTCCTCATGGACAACTGCTAATCTGTGACTATCTAATACATGGCTGTATGCTTTTGCCTTCCAGGCATATTCAACATTGATATGTTCTCATTGCTTTGGATCCACAATCCAACTGTGTTAAATATTGAGAAGAGCTTTCCTTCCTCTTCTGGGGTCTTCAAATTGGACCATCATTACTCATTAAGTAAAATATATTTAGAATACCCCAGGCTGCTATGCAATGGAGCTACAAGAAACTCACTTGAAGAATATTGGTGCCTACAACATACATCCCTATGCATTCTGCTGTAAGAATAATAATGAAGTATAAATAGTACTGCACCAGGGTGTGTGTGTGTGTGTGTGTGTGTGTGAGAGAGAGAGAGAGAGAGAGAGAGAGAGAGAGAGGTGTGTTTCATAATTTTCCCCTTGCCCATTTACCTTTTTCAAATACTATTCACAGCCTGGTCACAGCAGCTGCAACATGTTGATTCTTGCAGAAGCGATCTCAGCCAATCACAAATTGCAGCCAAACAGATCTGTCCATGGGAAGACATACTGAGTCCAAGTCAGGGCAGGAGCCATTATTCTTATTCTAGATAGTCTTTTTTTAAAACACACACACACACGCACACACACACGAGCAAGAGAACGTGCAATGGCTCAGTTTGCACGCTATGCTAAGCCAAACCATGGCTTCATGTGAATGAGCAGACTGCTGGAGAGAATATTTATTTACTAATATCCCACGTTTCTCCCAGTACAGGTCCCAAAGCAGCTCACAACAGGAATGATAGCAGATCCAATTAAAAATATGTTTCAAAATCAATATTTAATCTATCAATAAGAAATTTAGTAGGGTAACATTGTTACCCTACTAAAACAGTGATGAATTTGAACATTCAAAACCATTTAAAAGCACAACAATGACAACAAAAGAAAAGAAAATGTACAACACCCACCCTCAGAAGACCCTGCTGCACCAGCCAGTAGAGGCCAAAGGCCTGTCTAACCAAAAAAGGCATTTGCTTGCCAGCAAAAGGAAAGCAGAATGGGTGGGGGCAGCCCCCTCTCCCATGAAAGGGAAAATCACAACCACTTTGGTCCTCCCTGGTTGTTCCACTGCCGTGATTTAGCTCTCTCCAGATAAACCATGAGCTGTAGCCAAGGGCTATCATGAGGTCTGCAGTTCAAAGTTTATTAGTAGAGCACTAAACCACAGCTTTGGGTTCAGACAACACACTAAACCAAACCATGGCAGCTCAGCACTGCCATGGCAAAATAACTGGGCAAGTGGCTGCCATCTCCTCTATGAGGGCCTCGTGTTTATTGCTCATACTAAGCAATCCATGGTTTGGCTTAGCAATCAAAGACAGTGTCATGCTGCCAGATCCAATGTCAAATCAGAAGGCAAATCAGAAGGCAGTGTTTCCTAGCCTCAATCGGAGTGGAAAGTTTTCGTCATTTTGTCACCCCCAAATTGCTGCTACTGAGAGAATGTGTATCACAGGGTAAGGATTTTCTTGAAATGTCCTGCCACTCCCCATAGAAACCAACCTGGACCCTGTGTTCACAATCTGAGGCCCTTCCACAAGTGCTCTGGAGGGTGGCAACACCAGAATGGGTCTTTTCTGTGGTGGCTCCCCACTTGTGGAATGCTCTCCCCAGGGAGGCATGCCTGGTGCCTTCATTACTGCAAACCGCCCTGCCATCTTCAGATGAAGGGTGGTATATAAATTTAATAAATATTTCAGGACATTCCTAATTATGCAGCTCAATGACATGATATTTGTAAAACTCCTCTAGCAATTTGGAAGGAAGGAAGACATCATGCCCGTCAGAAGCAACAAGCCTGTTATGAAATTCATCACATAAAATCATTACAATCAACTGTGGAGCATGCTCCTTAATGCCCACTGCAGAGAATTTGCTCAAAGACCACGAACAATTAATCATGCTGGTTGTCAATGGATAATAGCAACCCTGCATATTTTTGAACACCAGCATCTTGTGAATTAAACATCCTGGGAGAAGCAGTGTGGCTGGTTTTACGGTCACTTCACTCTACATAGCGCCAGTGTTTGCTGCGGTTGAGGCTGCCATTACGTTACCCTGGTGTATTTATTGCACTAATCAGGAAGGCAAGCGAAGGCAAGACATGCATCTCTGAATATGGAATGGGCAGGTCACTGCGGTAAACAAGGTTTCCTTGATCTGTACTCCCTGCAGGATCTGCCACGCAGCACCTAATTCACATTAGCATTTATTGTTCAGTAAACAAACACCTTATCTCTCTATGGGCTTCTTTCAAATATTTGAGACTAGCTCCTTTTTATATTTCTGGTAAACAGTCTATATTTCTGATGTAATAAATACAAATGCTATATTCCCATCTTTGTAAAAGCTTTTTTTTTTAAAGCCACAATTCTCAATCTATCACTGTTTCCCATGACAGAGAATAAGAGTTTTAAAAATTTGGTTGAACAGCTGCCCTTTCTGCCTAAGAACTTCTTTTCCTTGGTGCTCTTTCAGCAAATCAAAATCAATAGCTGGGGTGAAGGAGGTGGGCACATCCTTGTTTATTCTTCCCTTAGACTCCTGCAGGCTCGCATGTATTGCAGCAATGAAGAATGACAGCATTCCCGTTTACCTACAATTTATTAGTTATTTATAGTTTTTCTGAAAAAGCGAAAAGGGTACATAGGTTTCTTTCTGTTTATACATTTTTGGATTATGGTGAAGTGGAAACTGCTGGTGTCCTTTCCAGTTATTTATTTATATATTTCATTTGTGTGCTACTCAATCTTTAATACAAGGAGTTCAGAGCAATATGCATTTTAGCTGCACAACCGTCCTGTGCAGTAAGCTAGACAAACAGGCAGGGACTTGCCCAAGGCCATTTAGTGAGCTTCATACCTGAGATGGTCTGAAAACTAGGTTTACACACCTAACTCCAATTCACTCTCCACTACACCAGGGATTAGTCATACTTTCCATCCTATGGGACTACTTGAGACAGCTGGAAATTACCAAGTGCAGGTGGCAGATGGAGGCAGAGTGTGGCATAATGAGCTGGCAGTTTTCTAGTGATAGCTCATTCATCTTTGGAAATGGCTACACTATGTACCAAAGCTTTTTCCTTGCAGCAAGCAGTTCCATAGTTTAGCTTTTCTCAAGCTAAGTACAGGTGTATGTCTCAAGGTTATTGTGACATTTTAGGCAGAATTTGCTGGTCCTCTAAGCGGGGTAAAAAACACTTTTCTATTTCTCCTCTCCCTCTCCCCACGTGCCTCTTCAAAGTATTTTTACCCATCTCCTGTAACTTCTTCTCCCATTCTCCTTTCACGCTCAACATGTACTTTGCCCAGCCTGCTAGTTTCTTTCATTTGTCCACTTCCTTTCACTGTCTCTTACCCCTGCCATTCTATTCCTAGTTTATTTACTTTTAAAATACTAATAGTAGTGGTAGGATTAGTAATCCACAGCAGCCCATCTCACATTCTATTTTCCTTCAACATCTCTGGCTCCTTCCCCTCAGAGGAGGGAGACCAGCTAGGAACAAGTAAAACACCAACTAGGAAGAATAAGAGTGGAGAACACAATGCAGAGCTTTCAGCCTTTCCTTCTACAGCCCCAAAATGTCTTGGGCTGACCATAGCTCCTTCTCTTCCCCCCACTGCCCCAGTTTAAATAGCTTATTTTGCCACAACACAGAATCTAGGGCTTTTTGAAAAACAGGTGCAGAAATCTGATTTTTACCATTTTTAGCACCAAATCTACACATACATGTTTTGAGGCCAATCTGCAAATTGTGTGGGGGGGAAATTCAGGTTTGTCACTGACTATATACAGAGACATTCAGCTAATTCTCGTTCTCCACCAAACATACCTTTGTGATACATATTACAAAACCCACATTTGTCTCCTTCACCTGTTATGTAGGCAGTTACAAACAACAATTACGCGTTTGAAGCAGGTCTTATGTTTTTTTTTTACATGTCTCCCTCCGTCTCTATGGGGCACAGATACTGAATGCTGAATGGGAGCTATAAGCTCTGGCAGATGTCTGAAAAGCCAGCAATCAGGTGCTACCACAATCAAATACTGTACAATCAAATATGAAGGGGCAAGAGAAAAAGTGGAAAGAAAGAAAGAAAGAAAGAAAGAAAGAAAGAAAGAAAGAAAGAAAGATCTGGTAGTGATCTATGGGACCTGCCAAGAATATTATCCTATTCCTGAGTAGAAGAACAGGTGTGAGTTAGTGAAGCCTGACAGGATTTGCAGGGCATCCATCCATCAGCTCCTGCTGCAGCTGGTCCAGTGGATGAGAGGCAGTGAGATGTAACAATATCTGATAGGCTATGGAAATAGTATGTCGGGATTTGCATCACTTGGTCAAGGACTAGTTTTATCATAAGGTAACTCCTTAGGCAACAGTTTCTGGGGGGCAGCATATTCATTTATTTAGTATTTTAAAAACCTTTCTAGGCCACCTTTCCCTTCAACAAAACATTCAAGGCACTTTGCAAAAATAATAATAAATTCAATCATCATTAAATGAATTTTAAAATTCATTTAATTTTAAATTAAATGAATTTAATTTTCATTTAAATTGCCTAAAATTGCGCCCTTGAACAGCAGCAATGCTAAAATCCTTCTAACATATGCAGTGTTTGTTTTTCAAACGGGGAGTAATTCAAAGGTTTTTCTCATTCACTTGCAAGCAGTGTTATTTTTCTAGAAAAAGAGGTACTGGAACTGATCCTTAACACCTCCCTCGTTCTCTTAGAATGGCAATGGTGCCACCTGAGAGGTGCTGGAACTGAGTTCTGGCTGGAAAAAAGCCCTGCTTGCAAGCTTGCACGCACGCACGCACACACCACTTACTGTCTGAATCACTGAGAACTACTCCTAGGATTCTGCTGGCTGTCTAGCTCTGTTTTATTAGGTCAGGTGCCAAAGGGGTCAATCTAGAAACTAATCAGAAAAGCAACAATGCCCACTGTCGAGTCAGGTTGCTAAACGATGGTGGCACGCCTTCCTGCTGGCTGACTGGCAAAGGTCTTGTGTAACAGCAGGTCCTTGAGGGGGGAGGGCCAGAGAGTGGCAACTCCACCTGTCTGACCCAGGAAACCTGCATGGAGGGTAAGCCCACAAGGGGAGTCCAGGGGGGGGGGCATGTAGCTCAAGTCCCCTCAAACCCAGAAAAGAACATGGCAAGATCAGTTATCAGGAGATGGTGGGTAATGCCTGGGTGGTAAGAGGAATTTTAAACATCCATTGGTACATTCTACTAAGCAGGGCATTGGAAGAGGTGCTAATTGCAGTCATTAGAATCTGCTGATATTGCAAGAGCAACCAAAACTATGAAGGCATTGCAATTTCATACCTACTTTTTTTTTTTGGGGGGGGAGAATACATTAAGGAAATCATTGTCATCCCAAGAAATAACAAAGAAATTATGAGTGGAACACATTAAACATAATTAAAAGGAACCTGCTTGTGATTATTAAGGCTTGATGGAGATATTGTAATGAAATCGTTAATAAAATGCTTTATAACTGCATTCATCAACTTGTTCTGTCTGAAATGTGTTTTTGATAACCCAGCAGTAACATCTCAAGAACAGTATTAGGCTTCTACTCTATATTAAACGAGAATTCAATTACTGTATGATACACTATGTGTAGCCCCGCTGAGATTATTTTCCATCCTGGATGACAAACAGTGTTATTTTTCTATTACTAAAATAAGTTATCTGTTTCAAGGGAAGAAAACACATTTACAACGTAAGAGCTAACTGTACTTTTATGGGAAATGAAACCAAGGGAATTTTTGTCAACAGTGTAGCTTGCATTTTCCTTTATTAATTTGCTCAGCATTTATCCGGTCGAAGGAGGTTGTGCTCTGAAAAGTTTTGAATCCATTTTGTTTCGTCAAAACTCCGGAGTGGCCTTTGGCATCCACAATGGATTCTACAATCCACTACAGTCACGTACAGTTTGGGACATCAGAGACCTCTGACCAAACGAAAGGAAGCCTGGAGAAACCTCATGGAGCTCTCTCAGGCTGCATGATGCCTCCTCTCCTCTAAAAGGTAAAGGTACCCCTGCCCGTACGGGCCAGTCTTGACAGACTCTAGGGTTGTGCGCTCATCTCACTCTAGAGGCCGGGAGCCAGCGCTGTCCGCAGACACTTCCGGGTCACGTGGCCAGCGTGACAAGCTGCATCTGGCGAGCCAGCGCAGCACATGGAACGCCGTTTACCTTCCCGCTGGTAAGCGGTCCCTATTTATCTACTTGCACCCGGAGGTGCTTTCGAACTGCTAGGTTGGCAGGCGCTGGGACCGAACGACAGGAGCGCACCCCGCCGCAGGGATTCGAACCGCCGACCATGCGATCGGCAAGTCCTAGGCGCTGAAGTTTTACCCACAGTGCCACCCGCGTCCCTCTATATGATAACAATTTGTGATCAGCATGCTAGACGCTTCCAGGCTGCCCCATGGTTACAGGATACAGTGGTACCTTGGGTTACAGATGCTTCAGGTTACAGACTCCGCTAACCCAGAAATAGTACCTTGGGTTAAGAACTTTGCTTCAGGATGAGAACAGAAATTGCGGCGGCGGCCCCATTAGCTAAAGTGGCACCTCAGGTTAAGAACAGTTTCAGTTTAAGAACAGACCTCCAGAACGAATTACCACGGTATATGCTATATTCATATTGGAACAGAAGTTTTCCATCAATTCCACACAGATATTAAAGAAAGTCATAACATTTAGTCCAAACACTCCAATTCTTAGATCTCTAACGATCTTCAAAGGCCATAATCCAAATTACCATCCAATGGAAGTTAGATGCTTTAAATAATTTCAATATTCTCACATGGTTCTATTTTTGTTTTAATCCATAAATATAATTCTGTTCTCTTTTTCTCTTCTTGTTTTTTCTCTGTTTGTTATCGTTTAGGGGGGAGGCTTGCCAAATCATTTATACAGTGGTACCTCTAGTTATGAACTTAACTCGTTCCGGAGGTCCGTTCTAAACCTGAAACTGTTCTTAACTAGAAGCCTGCTTTCGCTAATGGGGCCTCTTGCTGCTGCTGCGCTGCCGGCACACGATTTCCATTCTCATTCTGGGGAAAAGTTCTCAACTTGAGGTAACTCTTCCAGGTTAGTGGAGTTTGTAACCTGAAGCGTTTGTAACCTGAGGCGTTTGTAACTCGAAGTACCACTGTATAGCAAATATAGTATAATTTTAAAAGGGTAAAGGCTCCCCTCCCCCCTCACATACCTATTCTTCAATGAAGGAAATTTTATTTCCAGTTCAAAATGTTGCAACCCAGTAGCTGATTCACTTGGCAGTGTGTAATCTTGTCCCCTTCATCCTGCACATGTCTGTAAATTAGAGCCAATTTCATCCTAATAAACAGAAGAACCTCTGCTCTTAATGGCTGCATTGGGGGTTATCAATATGAGAAGCGCTTTTACACTCAGGGTCTCCTGCCTCTTGGGTTCCATACCAGAGTGAGAGCCATTTATCAAGATGATCTGCGAGTGGAGCTCATTCGCCCTGGGCCCGGGGGGGGGGGGGGGCTTGCAAGGACAATTACTCCCAAATCTTCCTTGCTTATTCTCCGCAATCTCCGCTAGCGTGGGAGCTGCATTCATTAAGGCAGGAAGCACCGGAAGTCCCTACAATACAAATTCTAACACCAAGGCCACATTCAGATAGCACTTTAATTCTGGGCATGTCTTTACCTTTCCATAATGCAAAAGGAAATTAATTTAAAGCTAGGAGTATGGATGAGTTTTCACAATCCAGTTATACTAATATTGTAGATAAGTTATTCTACTTCTTTTTAATTTGTTATTACACTTTTATTGTGTGTTTTTCCAAAGAGCTCAGGACATCCTACTTCCTTTATTCCCATAGCCACCTTGTGGGCAGGGATGGGTGATATATTGATATATCGTCCAAAACCAGTTTGAAGTCCATATTGTGATATCAGTTTCATAATTTTTAAACCTGGCAGTATATCAGAAATCATGATGTGTGCTTGTGTGTTCTTCACAAAAATCACCACGTAGGAAAAACCGTGAAGCCAGCCAATGCCTCTCTTGATTCCTGCAGCCCCTGTTAACTCTGCCGGCTCAGTTCTCCCCTGCCTCATGAAGGGGCCAGTGAATCACAAGAGCAGGTGCTGGCAAAAATCACGATGCAGGAAAAAAACATGAAGCCAGACAATGCCTCTACATAGCTCCAACCTTATTCAGTCATTATGATATATCAGTATATTGCAATGTTTAACTGGTGATATATCATGATGTTGAAAACCAGGTATCGCCCAGCCCTACTTGTGAGGTAAGTTGGACTGAGAGGTAGCAGCTGATCCAAATTCAAAGAAAGAGCTTCATGGCCTTGCACAAATCTGAACCAAGCTCTTATTTGGCAATGCATGCCAAATGGTGGGAAAGGGCATTGAAACATAGCCATAAAGTTGTATTTTAGCTGAGTGCTAGTTGCTCTCCTGCTTCTTAAATATGGTAGCACTTGCTTCTTGCTTACTTATTTTTCTTATGGTACGGTGACGAATTTGTAGAGCAGCTCAGGAGAAGAAGGCTAGAGTCTGATGAGGTGAATCACAAGTTAGACTTAAGAGATTTGTTTCACTGCATCTACTTACCTTGTCCCTATATTTCTTTCTTTATTCTTCTTTGTAAATAAATTTTTCTGATATTATGTTGTAACAATATGTTACCAAAATCATTATACATAGAACATCCTTGCTATGCATGCAAAAAATGGAAAACACTTTATGGATGCTGTTCCAGAAAAGCTGAACTAGAAGGATTTATTTTTTTCTTATTTCAACTCTGCTGCAGTTTGCCATCCAAAAGGAGCAAGTTCAATCATACTTTGCTAAGCAAAGATCTAAACTAAACTCCGTAGATATCAGAACTATTTTCTTCCTCAGCAATTTGTTTCAAATTTCTTTTATTACTTTTGTACT
This sequence comes from Podarcis pityusensis, assembly GCF_964106645.2. Lineage (NCBI taxonomy): Eukaryota > Metazoa > Chordata > Lepidosauria > Squamata > Lacertidae > Podarcis > Podarcis pityusensis. The sequence continues at coordinate 57,238,436 of NC_138037.1, forward strand.
TATCATATTTTTCCAATTTAGTTACTATCTTAGATTATATACCTTGATCACTGTTGCAGTATACCTTTAATAAAAATTGAACTTAGCATGTTCATGTTTGATTGTTTTTAAAACATACTATTGTGATGGGAGTTGATTATGCAAAAATATTTTATATTAATAATCTTGACATCAAGCAATATGTATTACTGTTTTAGAAATGAATACTTTTGTTTCTTTCAATTGTGTCTTTAAACCTGCCATAAAGAGGGAGAAGGTAGAAAAGAAAGAAGGGCGTAATTTGCCTTTTATTCCATGTCCAATTACGTAATCAATAATCTACACACATAAAAAGCTAGATGCCAGCCTAGCCGACTCTAATTTTAAGTATGCAGGGAGGCTTTTCGGATGGACGGGAGGAAGGAATTTAATCACAGGTGCTTCTTCCTGCAGTGTGAAATGACAAGAGTTGAAAAAAAGGTCTCATCTGCACTTTGTGAGAACTACGCCATCAATATTGAACGCAAACATTAGAGCAAACTCCTAACTAGCATCTAAGATCACTATCTCACTGTAAACAATCCTATTCCCATTAAGGCAATAAAAAGCAGATGTTGAGCAATTCAATTCATGCCTGACTTCACCTCAGCTAATAATTATCCTTATATTATTTCATGCAAATGTTTTTTGTAAAACTCCTATCTGATTATTTAAGTCAGAGTAATAAAGAGATGATACTTCATCATAATTCTAAATTAAAGGTGGCATTAGCATAATAACCCCACAAAGAGAGTCTCAGTACACAATTCTATCTGCTCTTAATGTGCTAAGGATGACCATTAAACTCCACTCTCCTCTGACACTTGTGAGTTATGTGGTAATCCCAAACACATGAAAATAAATTGTTTATTCCACAACCACTTCCTCCTCCTGCAAACTCTATATTTATGGCAGCTGTAACTCTGCTTCCCATAAACAGCAACAGTGAACATAGTGCAGATGTAGCAGAGTCAGCATTAACTAATGAAAAAATTAATCAGAGAATGAAGGACAAAGCTACTAGGAAAGTTTAATAGAAAGCATTCACAATCACACAAAACTACACTCTACATTTCCTTTGGGGTCCATTTGTAAACCTTCCTCAAAGACCTCTGAATTTTAAGTAATATTAGAAGAAGTAATTCGAATTAGGGAATTAGAAAAAACACAGCATGAGGCAGACGGGTTCATGGAATAAGAAAGAACCATATTTAACTCCAAAAGCAGACAGACAGACAGCACTGCCACCGATTGCACAGAATGAAAGAAGCCAGCCTATCTGGAAGCCAAGGCCACCATCTTGGTCTCTGGGGTGACCAGCAGGACTAGGGGTGGTTTTGACAGTGTCCCAGCTAGGACTGTCTACAGCAGGGGTGCTGTAGTGTCCTGTCTCCAGAGGTTGCTGGACTACAATTTCCATCAACCCCAGCTAGCGTGGCCATTGGACTCCAACAATGTTTGAAGCACCAGAGATTCCCCATTCCTTCTTCCTTTAACCAGCACAGGGACGGATAAAATAATTGGTCTATCTCAATAAATCAGGGATGGGAAATACAGTGTTGGACTCCTATCAGCCCCAGCTAGCAGAACCAGTGGGAAATGATGGTAAGAGCTGTATGGCCACAGGTTCGCCATCTATCCCTGGTACAAACTATCCTTACTGACAAATGTATCAGATATTGGGCCTGTGGCCAGAAATTTTGTTATGAGGGGTCCAGGGGTGGGTGGGGGGAAGAGAGATGAAAAAACACCGAGAAAATAAATCCCAAAAGCCTAATATGAACCTTCCCAAATACTAAGATCTATATACACTGTAATGCTGTACAGTTACACAAGAATAAGGTCCATGGAATTGGAGTGGGATTTACCTCTGAGGGAAAATGCATAGGATTGCACTATCTGAGACTGTGCAACCTTCAGGTCCTTGCCACCTTCAGAGGTGAGGTGAAGTGAACAGTAACCAGAAACTCTGCAGGGATGCTCACCTGGGGCAGAATCTTTTTTTTTAAAGAATATTTATTCCAATTTTAAGATTACAGAAAAAGAAAAAAGGAAAAAAGGAAAAACAAATCACATACATCCTACAAAAAAAACAACACACAGTACAAAGAAAGATACAAAAGACAAAAAATCACAATAAAAAAGTAACAAAAAATCAAATTAGACCATTAGAACCGTTTTCCCATTTACTTATTTCCGTGACTTCCTCTCACTTCTCTGCTTTGTATTCTAATTTGAATTGTATCTCCATCAAATCCTTCTAACCTTCTTTTCATTTACTTATTTTAACATTCGAAAGTATTTAATTCTCCTCTATCTTTATTTTACACTTCTTATTTACTTATTCCCTTATACTCTGTCTGCCAATACGGTCTAATATTCTTCTCCAACCTTTTCTAACATTCTTTTATATTACAGTATTTCTGAAGATATATTTTAAATTTTTTCCAATCTTCTTCCATCGACCCTTCTTCCTGATCTCGAATTCTGCCGGTCATCTCAGCCAGTTCCATATAGTCTATCACTTTTCTCTGCCATTCTTCTCGGGTAGGCAATTCTTGTGTCTTCCAGTATTTCCCAATAAGTATTCTTGCCGCTGCTGTCGCATACATAAAGAAGTTCCTGTCTTCCCTTCGCACCAATTGGCCGACCATGCCCAAGAGGAAGGCCTCTGGTTTCTTCACAAAAGTGTATTTCAATACCTTTTTTAGTTCATTATATATCATTTCCCAGAAGGCCTTGATCTTTGGGCACGTCCACCAAAGGTGAAAAAAAGTACCTTCATTTTCTTTACATTTCCAACATTTATTATCAGGCAGATGATAAATTTTTGCTAGCTTGACTGGGGTTAAGTACCACCTGTAAATCATTTTCATTATATTTTCTCTTAAGGCGTTACAGGCCGTAAATTTCATACCTGTGGTCCATAACCGTTCCCAGTCAGCAAACATAATATTATGCCCAACATCTTGCGCCCATTTAATCATAGCAGATTTAACCATTTCATCCTGTGTATTCCATTTCAACAGCAGATTATACATTCTTGACAAATTTTTAGTTTTAGGTTCTAACAATTCCGTTTCCAGTTTAGATTTTTCCTCCTGGAAACCAATCTTTTTATCTAAGTTAAAAACCTCCCTTATTTGATAATAATGCAGCCAATCTCGAACTTTAGTTTTTAATTTGTCAAAGCTCTGCAATTTTAATTTATCTCCAACTTGTTCTAAAATTTCACAATATTTTGGCCAGTTTGTCTCCATATTTGTTTTTTTCAAAGCCTTAGCCTCCATTGGTGACAGCCACCTTGGTGTTTTACTTTCCAACAAATCCTTATATCTCACCCAAACATTGAATAATGCTTTCCTGACAATATGATTCTTGAAGGCCTTATGCGCTTTGACTTTGTCATACCATAAATATGCATGCCACCCAAACACATTATCGAAACCTTCTAAATCTAAAATGTCCACATTTTCAAGAAGTAGCCAATCTTTCAGCCAACAAAAAGCGGCTGATTCATAGTAAAGTTTAAGATCTGGCAGGGCAAATCCCCCTCTTTCCTTTGCATCTGTTAGTATCTTAAATTTTATTCTAGGCTTTTTGCCCTGCCAGATAAATTTGGAAATATCTTTTTGCCACCTCTTGAAACAGTCCATTTTATCCACAATTTGTAATGTTTGGAACAAAAACAACATTCTAGGCAACACATTCATCTTTATCGCTGCAATTCGGCCCAACAATGATAACTTCAATTTTGACCATATTTCTAAATCCTTCTTCACCTCTGACCAACATTTTTCATAATTATCTTTAAACAGATTCACATTTTTGGCAGTCATATTCACCCCTAGATATTTCACTTTATTAACAATTGTTAATCCTGTCTCTTTCTGAAACCTCTCCTTCTCCATCTCTGTAAGATTTTTCTCTAATACCTTAGTTTTCATCTTGTTTAATTTAAAACCTGCTACTTGACCAAATTCTTGGATTGATTGTAACACTCTTTTTGTACTAGCTTCTGGCTCCTGTAATGTCAAAACTAAATCATCGGCAAAAGCTTTCAATTTGTACTGTTTAGCTCCGAGTTGTATACCTTTAACCAATTGGTCTTTTCTAATCATATTGAGCAAAACCTCCAGGACCGATGTAAAAAGCAATGGGGAGATTGGGCAACCCTGTCTTGTTCCTTTCTCTATCTTAAATTCTTCTGTAACTACATTATTCACAATAAGCTTAGCTTTTTGTTCCGAGTAAATTGCACTTATACCATTTTCGAAACTTTGGCCTACCCCCATCCCCTGCAGATTTTTCTTCATAAAGCTCCAAGAAATGTTATCAAACGCTTTCTCTGCATCTACAAATATTAAAACAGCTTTAGTATTGATATTAACTTGCAATTTTTCCAAAATATTAACGATGTTCCTAGTATTGTCTGACAAATGTCTCCCAGGGAGAAAGCCCGCCTGGTCTTTATGAATCTCTTTTACCAATACATTTTTTAATCTTTTAGCCATAATTTCGGCAAAAATTTTGTAATCCACATTTAGTAGGGATATGGGACGGTAGTTCTTCAACTGTGTCTTCTCCCCTTCGGTTTTTGGTATAAGTGTAATGTATGCTTCTTTCCACGACTCGGGTGCTTTTCCTCCCCGTAGTATTTCATTACAAAGTTCTTTCAACGGTTGCAGTAACCATTCTTTCAAAGTTTTGTAGTACTTTGCAGTTAGTCCATCCGGCCCTGGTGATTTGCCCAATTTCATATTCTGAATGGCTCCTTCCACTTCTTGGTCAGATATTGTAGAATTTAATATTGATTTACTGTCTTGAGATATTTTTTGTAATCCATTATTTTCCAGAAATCGGTCAATGTCTAGTTCTTTCTGAGTCTCCTGCGTATATAACTGTTTAAAATAATTCTGAAAGCACTTCCGAATCTCTCCAGGATTCTGTATATTCTTCCCTTCTACAACCAAGTTCGTAATCGTATTCAGCTTTTGTCTTTTTTTCATTTGCCAGGCCAATAACTTCCCACATTTATTTGCCGATTCGAAAGTCTTTTGTTTCATCTGTTTGATCTTCCATTCTATCTCCTGGTTCATCAATTTCATATATTGTACTTGGTATAGCTTTATCTCTTTTAAAATCTCCTGTGAGTTCGGTTTCGCTCTCAGTCTTTTTTCTCCGTCCTTAATTTTCTCCAAAATTTTTTCTCTCTTCTCATTTTGATATCTTTTCCTAATTGCATTTTGTTGTATCAAAAATCCTCTCATCACCGCTTTACTGGCATCCCAAATCACTCTTTTTTCTGTCATAGTATTCAAATTTATTTCAAAATAGTCTCTCAAATTCTTCTGAGCCTTTTTAATAATTTCCTCATTCCTAAATAAGGAGTCATTCATCCTCCATCTAAAGGCCCCAATTGGCGTTGGTATCATTTCAATCTTTACTGGATTGTGGTCAGAGCAAATTTTCGGGCAAATCACCGCTTTTTTAATTTTAGGAGCCAGTCCTCTAGTTGTCCAGATTTGGTCTATTCTTGTCCATGTCATATTTGCTTCAGAGAAGAAGGTTCCTTCTCTTTCCAAGGGGTTCTTTATTCGCCAAATATCCACAAGATCCATATTGTCAGTCATTTCAAAAAATGTCCTTGGCAGTCTTCCATCTTTTGTCACTGTTTGTCTTTGGGCTTTGTCCATATTTGTAGACACTACTCCATTCATATCTCCCATCAAAATAATGTTGTAATCCAGATAGTCCAGGGGAGTTTCATGCAGTTTCTTGAAGAATTCTGATTTTCCCTCATTTGGTGCGTAAACGCCTATTATCAAAAATTTCTGTCCTTGGAATTGAATTTCAATTGCTATATATCTTCCTTGGTCATCTTTAAATATAAATTTTGGTGACAGGCTTTCCTTCGCATAAAGTACTACCCCTCTTTTTTTTACATTATCCGATGAGATAAATTCCTCTCCCAATCTTTTATTTATCAAGATTTTCCGATGTAGCCTTGTCACATGAGTCTCTTGTAGGCAAATCAAGTCCAAATGTTCTTTTTTCAATGTATGAAATACTCTCCCCCTTTTTGCCGACGAATTTAGGCCATTAATATTCCAGCTTAAAATTTGTAGTGTCATTTTGTAGTTACTCTCCTCCTCCAACAGCCCCAAGAAGGTTGTCTATATCTGTCGGTGGCGTTGGTTTCCCTTTTTCTTGCAGACCCTTGTCCGGTCTCGCAATGTCTTTTCCCAATCCTTTCAGTAGATCTTCTTCGTATGCACTCAGAAACTTGTTCTTTTCCTCCACTGATCTGATCTTGGTCTTTCTTCCTTTGAAGCTAAAGGATAGACCTTGGGGAAATTCCCACCTAAAAAGGATTTTATTTTTTCTCAACAAGTCCACCAAGTCTCCAAAGTCCTTTCTTAAATCAAGAAGGTGTTTTGGTATATCTTTAAAAATTTCCACTTTTGATTGTATAATTGTCAAGGGTTTTTCGTAATGTAAACCCAAAATTTTGTCCCTTTCTTCTTTGGATCGAAGAGTGATCAAACAGTCCCTTATTTTGATCTTTCTTCCTCCTTTCCCCAGTCGAAAAGCCCTCACAATCTTAAAATCCTCTTGTTTCAATTCCGATTTCCAAAAGTCCAAAAATTCTTGTGTCAAAAAGTCTGTCAAGGTACCTTTCTCCAACTCAGGAACAGCTCTGATTCTAAGATTCGTTTGTTTGTCTTTCAGGTCAATCATAGATAACGTTAACTTATGTTCTGCAATCTCTTTCTGCAAGTCTGGTACTTTTTCAGTTTCCAATTGCCCCAATTTAAATTCTACAGCAGCAGTTTTTTCCTGTATAGACTTTGAGTCTTGCAACAGTTTCTGGATAGATTCCGTATTGCTGTTTACTTTTTTCTCCAAATTACCTAATGTTTCTGTATTTAAGTCAATTTTCCTGTTTGCAATATCCACTTTCTGATTCGTCTCTTCCACCTTCCTATTCGTTTCCCCCACTTTTGTACTTAACTGCTGTATTGATTCATTAATCTTAGTCAGAGCACTGGCTAAAAGTTCCTCAGACATTCCACCAGACTTAGGTTGTATTGCCGATGCGGGCAAACCAGCAGATGATTGCCTTCTATGTGTCCAAGGTTTCCCTGATCTCAAAGTTGACTGGTCCTTATGACCATCAGCCATAACAGAGTGAAGGTCAAATTCCTTTCCCACGTCTGATGTTCCTGTTTATAAGTGGAAAATTCCTTTCCTTTCCTGCAATTGCAGAGAGTCCCACTAGATGGACACTGTTACCACCTAGCAAGTTACTGTCTTTTTGAAATAACAGGGGAAAGATACTAAGTAAGAAAAAGTCAAGAATAGAGGACACAATATAGCTTTCCAGTCCTTTCCAATCTTTTCCCAATAAAATTGGCCACAATGTATCTCCTTTGCAGCCAACAAACAGCTTTAACAGCTTTGACAGCTTTGACAGCTGAGTGACAGATCACTCATTTAATCCTTCAATTTAAACAGTCCGGTAGAATCAAAAGTCTTTCCCTTAACTCTCCAAAGGGTAGATCCCTACAAAGTTCTCAGGTCAGAAAGAAACACTTATTTCAGTTCAGTTTTCCCACGTTTAGCTCCAAATCTCTTTGCTTTATTCCTTATACAGTGCAGTGAAGCGGACTTCCTGTTTACGCTTCCGCCACGGTAGCCAATTCAGACGTTTTTAAACAGCTTTAAACTTTTCCGCCTTTTCACAAATGTTCCAAATTAATCCAAATATTGCTCTTTTATCCAATTCTTCTACTCACGGTTAATTTTTTAAGTCCGAATGTCCCAGGAATAAGTCAGCGCTCTCCAGCAACGGCAACGCGGCTTCGCTCAGTGAGAGCAGCGATCCGCTCGCAGCACCGCGCTTCTCCCCCGCTCCCTTCCGAAGCCTCAAAAAAGGCTTCCTTTCGGGTTGGGGGGGGCGCTCCAAGGTGCCCGCCGAGCCTCCACGTTCGCAGGCGTCCGCGCCTGCGATTTCTAAGGGTCCCCGCTTCGCCGGAGCGCACAGGATCTCCCACTGGGCTACCCCCTCCGAAGATCAAAGGAGGTCCGCCATTACTGCTGGCGCTGACCGGAAGTCTGGGGCAGAATCAGGTATCTTGGCAGAATCAGGGCACCTGGGGCAGAATCAGGTATCTTGGCTGCTGAGAACAGGATTCTGGACTATATATGCCTTTGGCCTGACTCTGCATGGCTGTTATGTCCTCATCTTCTAGCATGCTAAAAAATCATCATTATTTTATTTTATTTGCCTGGACATTTTAGGTATTTTAATTATCCTGGTTTTTACTAATGTTTATGTTGTTTCCCTGCTGCTGCGCTTGCAGAGCACCTCTTCTTCTTCTGGTTTTTACTGATCTTTGCATTTTATGGAAAATGCATAGGGATCCTTTTGGGCAAAAGATACAGGATATAAATACATTAAAAAAATTAATGACTTTTTAAAAAGGGCTTAAGCTAGTTATCCCTGCTTTAAATGGCAGAGTGAAAAGGCTACAGTAGAGCTACCTTTTTGAATGAAAGCTGAACAGTGAACACTTACCAGGGGTGGAGAAAGGGGGCTGGCCCCCAAGAAGCTTTCCAGTGCACAGCAGACTTCAAAATAGGTTTCTGAACAATTCTGCTTAGTGCATTCATTTAGCTGACTGGAAGTTCAAGAATGTGAATTTCTGCCATTTGAAATATCTCGTCACTTTCTAGGATGGCCCAGATGTTTTCTGGCTTTGCTCAGGCTGGAAACAGGATTTACCTGACCCCTCTCCTCTGCCAGCTCCCCCCCCCCCCCGCTTCCCAAGCCATCCCCATTACCATTTGACAGTGGAGGAAGCCACAAAAGATGCACAGCAGTGGAAATTGCATTCCTGAGCATTTCTAGGGTGGAACAGTCTTTCCTGCATGAGGATCGTGAGACTGGCAGCTTTCTCTGCCTCCTGAATTGAATCACAGCACTACTGAATATTATGTCTCAGTCAGAAGCTATGTTCAAGGCATCACCAGTGGCAGACTCCAGAGTCTATCGGGCTTTTAGCCATAGGGATACTCTTTCACAATTTCTAAATAATTGTTCCATATAACCATAGCTATTCAATATTGTTTCTGAGGTTTTTTATTTAGGGTTGTAAGCCGGACCCATACAAACAACAAATCTCAGGAGATTTTTTCACTTCTGCAGGCTTGCCCACTTTTATTTACAGAAATTTCTGAATTCTACCCATTTCTACAAATATACAGTGGTAACTCGGGTTAAGTACTTAATTCGTTCCGGAGGTCCATTCCTAACCTGAAACTGTTCTTAACCTGAAGCACCACTTTAGCTAATGGGGCCTCCCGCTGCTGCCATGCCGCCAGAGAACGATTTCTGTTCTCATCCTGAAGCAAATTTCTTAACCCGAGGTACTATTTCTGGATTAGCGGAGTCTGTAACCTGAAGCGTATGTAACCCGAGGTACCACTGTAGTCTACATGATCATCTTTCCAGATGTGACATACAAAGATCCCCTCATTATTCATGGGCAAGTCGAAAAGATTAGCTCTTCATCAACACTTTGTCATTTAAGGAAACTAGAAGTCATCACTGAGAGGCAAATTTCATGACCACCAGTAGAGCAAGGAAACAATATTGATAGTCACTGCTGGGTGTGCTGAGGGAATACTGCTAACATGAAGGTGGTCACGTGAGAGATGCCAGTATGCACAAGCACTGGTGTGTGCTGAACTTGGTTGTTTGCAAGGTTGCACCAAAGCTCAAGGCACCCACAGCTGCCCCTCACATGACTATGTTGGTGTAGTTCCTTCAGCTGCTACCATGCTAGGAGGTGATAGTGAACATCAGATCTAAATAACAGACCTTCAGCCCAACCCCCCAAATACTGATCAGCTCCTTGGTTTCTGGGAGATCATCAATGATTATAGATTGACTAGCTCTCCATTTTTGTGGTTCCTCCACATACAGTCAAGCGTCCATCCTGCTAACTTTAGCTGATCCAGTCAACCAATGACCAACACAGTAAGCCTGAAACTTATGTGGAGGTTACGTTCCAGGGACTGGGTCCAAAGCCAAAATACTGTATAATCAAAACACACTGGTTTCAGTGGCAGGTGGGATTGCCAAATTCATTTCCCCAGAACCCTGTCCCCTCTCCACCACCCCTTTTTTGCCACGTGCATAAAGCTGAATGTGCACAAGTTTAATGCACGTACGTTGCAGGCTTACTGTAACTCATTGTTATACAGGAAGATTGGTCCTCTGAAGGACATTAACATTATTTTTTCTATCTCTATACTTCCACCTAGACCTCAATTCATGCTCATAAGTGCTTATTGCTTATATATTAGTGTCCAAAATAAAATTGCTTGCAAATAAACTCTGCAGAGCTCTTCAGAAGAAAAACACGATTAAGTTTTAATATATATTTAAGATTAGCAACTTGCTTAAATGTAAGATGAAACCTGCCTTGTATTTTGTGTAAATTTACACTGGAAGCAAGGAAACAATATTGATTGCCACTACTGCATCGCTTTAGCGAAAACTGTGCAATTTGAAAAAGATTACAGTTTTGCTGAATGGAGAATCTTATGTTAGTTTACCTATATTCCTGCTAATGTATAATAGAAAGATATTCAAAAAGATTATATTACTATGCAAATAAAGAATACTCCCCAATGCAGTTAAAATAAACAAAAATAATCCAGTAAGAACAAAAATGTAACCTGTTTTTAAAATCAACTGTGATGACATAGCTTTCTAAGATCATCAGTTAATAATGTTTTATACAAATTGGTAAAAATTAGGGAGAAAGGGAGGCAAGTACCAGTCGACATCACCATCACGTTGAACATGTGGAAATGCCTTAGCTTACAATGAACACAGGAATTCTGAAACTCGTGAACAGTAATAATATTTTTCCCCATTGAAAAACATAAGCTCTCTTTCTCCTAACAACATCATATATAATATATGCAGCTCTTAGCACAAAAAGAAACATAAAAGAGGGCTTCTGTTATTAGTTTATGTAATAACTGGTTATATTTTGAAATACTAAGAGCATTGTAAAAAATATTTTCTAGTCATTTCAACAAAAAACAACACACCCAAAGCAAGGAGCCACTGATTTCTAGTAACAATTATACATCTCTGAATTATTCCAAAAGCAGAAACACCAAGCCTAACGAAATACACACAAACTTTGGGCAGGAAATTTTTAGAAAGGTAAACATACATACTGTTTGTGTATGTGTGTGTGCTATTACTTTATCTAAAATAGAAGGACTGAAAGTTATTACCAAATTTTATAAAGAAACCAGCTTGCAGTAATTTTGCCTCTGCCCCTGATCACTCACACACCTATCAACATGATTCACCCTGAAAAGAAATAACAAACTGATATAATAACATACTTGCTACCTTCAGTAGAGATGACATTAGAGAAAGAGAATTGCAGCCTAGAGATGACAAGCTGGTAGAAAGGAGGAGGAAGTACTCAAACCTTAAGTTTCAGGCCTTTGTAACTTATCCCAACAATATCAAAATAAGCTCCAATAAACAAGAGGGGAAGACTTCAGAAAAACAGAAGCAGACATCAGAACACTCAAAGCATCCTTTGGAAGGCACAGCCCATTGAATGATTCCTGCTACTCCCCAGAGGAGGAGGAGACGAGGGGTGGTGGTAGGGGACTCCCTACTGAGGGGAACAGAGGCAGCAGTGTGCGGAGGAAACAGGATGTCCCGGGAGGTATGAGGTCTTCCGGGTGCAAAGATTAACGAAGCGACGGAGAAGTTGCCAAGTCTTATAAAGCCCACTGACCACCCCTTCTTTCTGATTCATGAGGGTACAAATAATACTGCCACACATAGCAAGGGGCTATGAGACACTGGACAGGGAGCTGAAGAGACCTGGGACACAGGTAGTCTTTGCAACCCTCCTTCCTATTGAAGATCATGGCCCAAGAAGAGAGAGATAAACCACTGGCTGCGCAGGTGTCGTCGTCAGGAAGGATTTGGCTTCCTGGATATGGTCTCTGCTTCCTTGAGGCAGGACTTCTGGCGAGAGATGGGCTGCACCTCACAGAAGTTGGAAAGAATGTGTTTGCCAAGAGTCTTGAGAATCAGGAGAACTTCAAACTAGATCTTGAGGGGGAGGGACAAAACAATACGAATGACAAAAGAGACCTGGCACTGGGGGTAACAGCTTCACTGATGCACAGGAAACCGAGGTGGTGCTCCAGAAACCTGCTGAAGAGCAAGAAACTACAGGAAGGAAGCAGCTGCAAATCTAGAGACAGATGTCTCTGGATCAAAGTGCAAGATTTGGCCCCCTCCTATTTACATCATCTCCAAAAATACTGGGAGGTGCCAGGTCCCCCTCCCCCCTCTATATACCAAAACTGGTATATGGAGGCAAGTGAACTATTGATTTGTGTGTTTGTGTGTGTGTGGACATAACAAGACTATGTAAAATGGCCCCACAAAAAATCCTCCATAAACACAACTTTGCCCCAGTGCGTCTTGGATTTCCTTTTTCTGAAAATACTGTACAAAATTCATATTAAAACACTTTCTGAAGACGGTCTACTTCTAACCAGGAAGGGAGAAACACAGCAAGGGAAGAGAAAATATTGTAGAAAAGCATTTACGGAATATCTGCATAAAGATAATGAAAAGACGGCGAACTTTGACATCAATCAGCTATAGCCATTAAGAAGGACTATAACAAAGATGGAGATAAAGGAAGATATGATGGGAATCCATGCAGAAAGTATTTATAGAATGGTACAAAACCCATAAAGATATTGTATACAGTACATGAATTTCAAGATGGATGTGTATCAACAAGTGGATATGCTTTCTGAACATGCTGTTCCAAAAGATATAATAAATAAAGGATTAATGACATTTATTGTTAGGACAAGAGCAGGAGGCAGGAAAAGAAGATTTGCCTTTGGTTAAAACAATAAAGAAAGAAAGCAGCCATTCAATTACACAATATCCAATACAATGGTACAAAACTAAACATTTGTACACATTGATAACCGTAATAAATATAACAGTAACATAAATTTGAGAGACGAAATGCTCTGAGCAAATGTCAGTTTCACCACTCCTAAATAACAGAACACAAAAAAGCCCAACAAAATCTATTTCACCAGCACCTCTCAGCGCATGTGTTGCGTGAAGGCACCACAAATGGCACTCTGGCCAGACTTTAGTGGGTCTCCATTGTCTTTCCTTTTTAGTCTACAAAGCGAAGCCTTCACAGCTGCAGGTGGACAATGTTGGGCCTGTTTCACTGATACAGAAGAATGGGTTTGTATAGATGAGCTACTGATTTTCCTGTTTTTCTTTCTTTGGTTCACAGTTATTATTACAGTGGATGCGTATTTTGTTATTTTACTTCTAAGGCTCTGTGACGACGCAGGCAGCTCAAATTGTCTTATGCCACCAGAACGAAAGAGTTTCCAAGCATTTTAGATAAAGTGCATAAAATGCTTTCACATACTTAGATAAAAATGCAACACTGGGATTTTATTTGGTTTAATTGGTTCTAATTAACAGAACACTATATAGCTACACTACTTGCACTTATTTTATTCAGTTTTATTATTAAAACATTTTAAGCCTCCCAGGCTTAAAAGGTTCACAGAAATGTAAAATTCATTTGAAGCAAAAATACAAGATACCAATGGGATGCCAGCATCATTGAGACTACGTACAGATTAATAGAATCATATAATTGTAGACGTGGAAAGGAACATGAGGATCAAACCCCCCACAGCGCCAACATGGAGCTCAAACCCTGAGATTAAAGGTCTCCTGCTCTACCGACTGAGCTACTGGTTTAAAACGCCCCCCCCCGTATGTTTCAAGTTGCATTTCTACATTAATGTACAAACCAGAGAGTGGATGTCTTCACCCAATGTGCATTGCAAGAGTTGTTCTTCCATGCCTGCGATGCTGCCCCCCCCCCAATCCTATTCCATGAAGCTGTTATCTTCACATGCTCAACAGCTGCCTCAGATGTACGCACATCGGCTTAACAACGGAGCAACTTTTCAAATTGGACAGAAGCTCATTTTGAGGGAAACAGGAGCATTTCTCAAGAAACTATGGGATACATATAGACTGTGGCTAACACCGTGTGTACTCAGCTTCGAACACCAGGAGTGGGAGCACACTGGAGCTGGAGTAAAGGGTAAATTGGACACAGCCTGTGTTTGCCACAACCCTGCCAGCCTCCGCTGGTCCCCTGCAAGGCCCTGCTGCCCTTTACAATATTCCAGCTTTTGTTCCCAGTTAGACCCAAGGCAGCCCCTACCCACAATCCATCAGGGGTTCTGTGAGCTGGAACACCTGCTGCAACCTAGCGACTGATGTAGCTTTCTCACTAATAAAATATAATTAATCAGGAACTGTCAATGTCTCAGAGTGGTTTGCTAAAGCACTATGGAACACGCCTTATTAAGTGATTAATGCACAACTCTGAAAAGCTGTGAGGTGAGGCAGCCTCATGGATTCTGCTCATTAAGAAACACCTTGGAAACCCTACTGTGAACTTTCATGTCATTTTTGCTGAGGACTACCAATGCATTCCCTTTTCCTGGTGCTGCCCTTCCAGCTAGAGCTACCAGCTTTTTCTCTCCACCCAACTTTATCATTGTAATTCTAGGTTAATAAAATTAGCTACACAAAGAAATACACTGTCAATTACAATAAATTAATTTATAAATGGTATTCATTTACAACATGTCAGGAACTAGTGTGTTTGGACACAAACTTACTTTAATAACTTAAGAATAATTGTGGATCAATTGTTATTTTAGAGAAAAAATAGTATTGCGCTAAATGTTGAATTACGTATTCTTTCATTATTCACATTTCCATTAATCTAAATTAGATGTGCTGTGGAAATCTGATAGATTCAATTTACAACTACAGTTGACCTGGCCTGGACAATTATCTTAAAACCAGATTGTATTTCTCTATCCAATTTACTTTCTGTTGGTGTTTGTGTGAGGAGCACTATTGGGGACCAAACTCTTACAGAAGCTGGGTCATCCCACTGCAGAAACAACATCTGCTCATACTACTGAAAGAGGCATCATCTGCAATTGGATGCACAGATGTATGCATGTCTGATTATTTCTGTAGTTCCTAAATGTGAGAATACCCAAGACACTCCATAAACTTTCTCTGTATAATAAATGAAAACAATAGGTAAGTAAAAACCACAAACGTAAACACCTTTTCTGAAACAATAAATGGGTATCAATAAATGATCTATCCATTTATTCTCCTCTAGACACTGCATAACATATAAATCAGGAGGTGCCAACTCACATTCTGTGGGTCATATCCAACCCGTCAAAGCAAAGAAGAGTTACTATTATGAAATTTGTGATTATGCCAGTTCCACATTTTGTATGTATTCAGTAAACTTTGGGTTAATCTATGAACACGTGAGTCATTGCTGAGTATTCCCATGGAAGGTAGAAATTTACAAACTGGCATTTTATTTTTTGTTATGACTTGTGGATTTTGTCATTATTTGTTTATTTTAATTTCCAATAAAGTTATGCAATACCTTGATTAAAGATAAATAATAAATGGCATATATAAACAGTATAGTACGTGTTTGTCATGTGAACATTTCATTAATGACTTATTTGTATTTAATTAATTGGGCTATTAATTGGACCATAGTGGTACTGAATAAAGTCCCAAACTTTATATTTATTTTGAATTCCCATTATATTTCTTCATTCCATTTTAAAATTTATTCCATTTCCAAAAGCCCCACAAGCTCCATAAAAATCTGCTTCTGTAGCACTGAACAGGTTGGACAGCTCTGGTAACAAAATGGAGTGAAAGAATCTGCTCCTCTGTTTCAGAAGTGGTGGTGAAATATTTCCTGTTTCCGTAGTGCTCTGAGCTGCTCTGAATAGCAGCTTGCTGTTTAATACCACCCATGTGCATCGCCCAAACCTCTGGTAATGTGCTCAAAGAGGCTGTTTGGCCTTCAGAATCCAGAACTACCACTGTGTCTTGAACCCCAGTGTAACCAGAGATAAGTCCTGATAGTGCACACAGCCCCAAGGGCAATGCTAGAGACTAGTCAGATGGTCTAAAGGGCCAAATATCGGTCCAGGTCCAATACAACAAGGTTTGAAGTAACACTATAAGGCCTGTAGAAGATGCAGAGTTGGAAAACCTGGGGTGAGTCACAAAGTCACAGTCCAGTGGTGTTCCTGAACAGTCAAGCCATGGTCCATCAACAGAGAAAGTTGAGCAGACACAGGGTCACTGCCTTGCTTCCTATTCATTCATTTACAGGTGAAACTTGGAAAATTAGAATATGGTGGAAAAATTCTTTTATTTCAGTAATTCAACTTAAAAGGTGAAACTAATATATGAGATAGACTCATGACATGCAAAGTGAGATATGTCAAGACTTTATTTGTTATAATTGTGATGATCATGGCATACAGCTGATGAAAACCCCAAATTAACAATCTCAGAAAATTTGATTATTAAATGAAATCAGCAAAACAAGGATTGCAATAAGACCAATATTGGACCTCTGAGAAGTAGAAGCATGCATATGTACTCAGTGCTTGGTTTGGGCCCCTTTTGCATCAATTACTGCCTCAGTGCGGCGTGGCATGGATGCTATCAGCCTGTGGCACTGCTGAGGTGTTATGGAAGACCAGGATGCTTCAATAGCAGGTGCTAAAGTCCCCAAATCTCTTTTCTGATGAGAGCAGCTTTTGCATCTCATTTGGAAACCAAGGACCCAGACTTTAGAGGAAGAATGGGGAGGCACACAATGCCAGATGCTTGAAGTCCAGTGTGAAGTTTCCACAGTCTGTGTTGATTTGGGGAGCCATGTCATCAGCTGGTGTTGGTCCACTGTGCTTCATTAAGTCCAGGGTCAACACAGCCATCTACCAGGAGATTTTGGAGCACTTCATGCTTCCTTCCTCAGACGAGCTTTATGGGGATGCTGACTTTATTTTCCAGCAGGACTTGGCACCTGCCCACACTGCCAGAAGTACCAAAACCTGGTTCAATGCCCATGAGATTACTGTGCTTGATTGCCCAGCAAACTCACCTGACCTGAACCCATAGAGAATCTATGGGGCATTGCCGAGAGACAGATGAGAGACATGAGACCAAGCAATGCAGAAGAGCTGAAGGCTGCTGAAGAGAAGAAAGAAGAAGAAGAAGAAGAAGAAGACGACGACTCCAGGGCGGTTTACAACGCTAAAAACACATTACAGAACATCAATGCTAAAAGCATAATAAAAAGCATGCTGATGGATGCACCTGAGTTCGCTCCAGCTGAACATCTGTGGCTCTCCACTTGACAACGCATGGGATCCTCACCTGCCCTGAGCCAAATCCATCTGAGTGGCCACAACCCCCTCCCAGACCTCAAGAGCCCCATGATCCCCACCGGGTCCACTAGCAATCTGGGCTGTGTTCCCTTGCCTGCCTCAGCCTCCTGGAGTGCACTTCCCACTGTTCCCAGCACCTCAGAGCCCACCGTGTCCACAGAGACGGGGGCATCTCTGGTTCTGGTGATGCCCCCCTCCCCTGGCTCCCCTGAACTGTCAGCTGCCCCTGCCACATCCCCTGATGTCCCATGAGTACCTCCTAAGTCCCCCCACCCCCCTTCCCCATCTCCAGCTTGTCCCAGTATGTCCCAGTTGCGGCTACCCTCCTCACTGGGATCCTCTCTCTTCTCCTTCCTCAGTGTCCTGCCGGCTCATGGCACGCTGCCACCTTCAATGGTATGAATCGGAAGCAGGTAACAGGAACGTGTGGGGTGTGGTTTGCACCTGTGATGTGCATGTGCAGTATGTGTGAGGAGTATGCATGTGCTGTGGGGATATGTGTGCCAGACTTAGCGCACCCATTTTGGCCATGTCCACCCCTAGATTGCAGTGCTTGGGAGGTTTGGCCAGGAAAAGAAGTTAGCAGCCCCTGATACAAATAGTGCCCAAGAAGTGTGCTACCCATTTTTGGTCTGGTGTTCCAGAAAACTGGATCCACAGCAGGCAGAACCACAACAGAACTGGGTGGCTTCTTTTTATTTTACCTATTTTCATATACTAATCCCACCTTTCTTTCCTGAAGGAACGCAATGTGGCCTGCATTGACTTCCCAGTCCTAACCCTACTTTGCTTCAGAATGGTGGCTGCATTATGTGCCCTTGGAATCATGAATTTTAAAAAATGCATCAGTTATGAGGAGAATGAAAACTTGAGAACTTGAATAGAGCAACTGTACTCTACAGCACCTCAAATATATTTTACATTAAATCTATAGGGCTGTTGAAATACGTTTCCGTAGATCACAGATCTCTTACACATCAGGCACAGTCTGATAAAAAGAAAAGGAACTTCCACCCCCTTAAGTATTGCTTAGCTATAATGCTGAATTTTATCAATAAAGAAATTGAAAAAAGAGTTCTGCTGTCTTAAAGACAATATAGGCAACCATGTTAAGTAATGAAAATAAGAAAAGAACACAAACACACACAGAAAGGGGTGGAGCTCAGATCTTCCCACTATGTCGAAGTTTTAACATATATTTCATCTGACATAAAGCATTATCGAATATGAGATTCAATACTCCAGACTTCATATCCCCATTAAATAACACACACACACACACACACACACAACCTCCCACCCCACTGATTCTCGCTTGCAGAACTAGGTCAAGCATTATTCACCCAGGTGTTCCTGCTCATACTCTCTGATCTGAATTACAATTTTTGTGAAAGCACGTTCATTAAACGTGGTCCCACAAATGAGCAGTATCTTCAGTGTAGTATACTAACGCCATCTACATGACACAATAACAAAGCAATCCTGTGTACTGGAAAATAGAAGTTGAAAGCCTACATTATTAGATGCATTTATATTATCTTTTGCATTCACTTCCCTTATAATCCTCTGCAAAGGGTTTTAATTATGGCAAATAAGCACTAATGAAATCAAGGAAGCAGAACAAAAATCAGTGTGTAAATGCCAAAGAGAGTAATTAAGTATTATTAATAAGAGTGCCAGCATTAAAGCGACTTTGCAAGAGAAGCTTTCTGAATTTTTATTGAATTACAAATTTACAAGCCTTTTCTTTCATTCACCCTCTCAACAATTCACATAACCATTTTCCAGATTCTTTTCTTAGCCAAGGATATCTGAAATGGCCTTTTATTTTCAAGAGAACCTGCCCTTCTCCCATACTCCTTTGCCAAATACATTGCTTTCTTAGGAAGTATAAGGAAAGAGAAGCCATTTCCTAGCACGAGTCTGGGTTTCTTACAACCAAAAAATCCTAGACGCAATCCAGTCAAAATTAAGCTCTTTTAACTCTCTTAGATGGTGCTCATTCATTTTTTGGTGAATATAGCTGCTTTTCACTCATCTTCTGAAAAGGAAAACTAGCTTTTGTATTTTGTTTTCATATACTATATCTTCCTCAAGGCCATGTAAAGAGACATGCAACATTGTTAAGTATTTCATCAGCCAATCAGACAACAAATTAAGTATTCTAATAGGAAATTATAGCAATAAAAAAATGGATTACTAGAAGAGCAGTCTTGTATAGGTATGGTCAAAATAAAAGGTTTTAGCACCTCAGACATAGTCGACAAGCAGTGGCATAAGCGCCTACATATGGATTTTCTTCAATAAAGATGTGCAGAAGCCGCTATAATGCAGGTTGCACAACAGGATGTATTTTTGAACATGAGGTTTCTAGTGCATCCTTTACTTGCATTACCCACTGCAGATGAAGGCGCGCAATTCTGCCCACAGCACCAGGAAGAATGAGAATGTGCAAGCCCAACCCTTGTTGCTCAGCCTTAGTCTCCAAAAGAGCAAATAAAATTTGAAAATATTTAAAATCCTTGCACTTAGAAACATAGATACCAGAGAGAAGGGTTCCAACCTGAAAGAAAAGGAACACTGAACTACTGGTTTTCTATGTATAAGAATGTGTTCTGTGCCCTCGCAGCCTGAAGTGGTTCAGTTGAGAGACAGGCTGACTTCTGTGTCAGGCATATACTAATAGAGTTGCAGAGTGGGAAGGGAATATGCAGGAATATGCAGCTGTCCCATACAAGGGGCAACTCATCTTTATTTCATTGACAGCTAACATTTTTAGATATACACTTAATTTAGGCCTACATTGAAAATGTGCTGTGTAAAGTGGCCTATTGTTTACTCTCTTTTGTCAAAAGAGTCCTTTATTAATAGAAATTTGGCTGTACCAAACCTGATCTACCTTCCTCTGCCTTCATTTTAGTTAGAAAGGCCTTACTTTTCAATTTCTTTTTAAAAGACTTACAAAAGTCTTGAGCAGAATTTGTGGTGATGCCTCTCTAAAAGGGCTTTTGAGGTGTCCAGGGACTTTGGGGGCTCCTTAGCACAACTGCTTTCTAACAGTCCCAGTCTAGTTATTGACAATTTTGATAGAAAGAATCATTTGTCCTACTTTACAAAGGCACAAAACAAAATCAGAAACTCACAATGGTGTTTTAAAAAATACTCAGCAAATGCCCTTTGCTACTAGGCTTCAAATAAATTCTATTCACTGCATGGATTTTACAGGATTCTGGCAGAGGAAACCCCAGAGATAGAAAAAGCACTCTTAGAATGCTGCTCCTTTGAAAAATGTATTCTGAAAAATGTGTCTGTGTGCGTGGATCTCCTCTTTAGAAAATCAACTGGATTGCTTGGTTTTTCATCCTTTGTTTGCTTGCTTACATACTTTGGTGTATTGGATGTTGGGAGTCCACCAACTTGGTATGTTTACAGAGTATGATTGTATCATAGAATTGTAAAGTTGGAAGGGACCCCAAGGATCATCTAGTCCAACCCCCTGCAATGTATGAAGCATAAACATAAACTTATATGGTGATCAGTGACCCATATCAGTAAGAAATCTACAGTTCTCTTCAGAGACACTCGTATCTTAGCATGATGGTAGAGCTGAATCAGCTTTCAGTTTATGAATCAAAACCTATTCCAACACTTGTATACTGCATGAAAATGTATATAAGCATTTTGCATATTAGATTTATAAAGATGCTCATATCTTCTTGAAATGAATTATTTTATCTACCAATCCACAAATGTGGGTTCCTTTATACACCATCTGCATACGAATTCATAAGACACTTTGATGAAAGATTTAAACATCATTCTTTAATACACTTTTGGGACTTTGGTCAATACCTTAAACAAATAAAAACAGTGAAATCAAATAATTTTGACTGGAAAGTTGCTTCCATGGACAAATTCCAGAAGGATCACTATGCTGGTCTGTGGGTGGGATGGGGGGGGGGGGCAAGCACAACACCTTCTGTTCCCAAATCTGCTTATATGTTCACATACATATCATACCTTTCACATGGGTTCTCAGAGTTGGGAATTGACTCTGGGAATCTTTACTGGAGGCAACTAATTAACACTAAAGTTACTGTCCCTGTTGACTCAAACTTCTATTGTGGTTTTAAACTGGCCTTTTCTTCTTGGTTTCACTCCAACCATGCTTTACTCAAACTTCTGCTGTTTTAAGTTACCACTTCTTCCCTCTCCCTTCTAGCTCTCATGCTCTAGTCACTGCCGTTGGTGCAACATGCCTTGACTTTTGCTTCCCTATCAAGCAAATTCAGGATTGTGATGAGACACTACAAATCCACCAGTGGGAGTTGTGTGATGTCATTCTTACATATTTATTATACAGGGAGAAATATTAAATATATTACATAATCAACACTGAGTATTAAATATGCAACATTACAGAATGGTAAAGGTGTTTAGTTCAACATAAGGCAAAAACATAGGCCACGTTGCCTTGACCATGAGTTTAAAACAGTTCATCATAACATGGAGATAAACATAGGTAGAATTTTTGCCCTATATGGAGTACTGAGGCATGTGCTGTAGGAGTCCAGCATAACTGTGGGAAACAAAACAGGAAGGGGGAAAGTTCACATGCAAATATTGAGGGTTCACAACTTGCAAAAGTTGTAGGTGAACAAGATTCATGAGTGAGAAAGGCAGACAAAAGTGAGAAAGATGGGATGCTATGGTTAGTTACTTGTCCTGAAATAAATGCAAGCAGCTAAACTGGGATCTTCATGCTGAACTAAGGGGTCACAGATCTACTGCTGAATGCTGCTTACTTCCTTGCATAAGGTGACACACAAGTAATCCCAACCAGCCTTCAGAATTCCAATTTCCTTGGATTATCCTAACATAGTTAACAATGGAGAAGGGGGACACTGGCTTTTGGTTCTTGCAAGGGTACCCCCCTCCCCCACCAAAGCTCCCACATGTCGCAGCTTGGGGGACAGGGAGAGAGAGCTGGAGTTTGGGTAAATGAGATGCTGCCTTGCTGGCATCATGCTGCTAAGGAGGTTCACGGTGCTCCGCTTGGGTGATATGATGATGGACAAGCAGCCCAAAGCCTGAATTGCTCTGCTTGCATATTTATAAATGAGGATAGATTATGAAAATACTCTGCAGAGCTCGCTTTCTCTCATTACAAGGAAACAAACATCAGTGGAAGGAACTTTTTACATCAAGGAAAGTGGCACAAGCCTCATTTTTGTAAAATAGAAATATGAGCCTGTAACAAGAAAACAAAAATTCTGTGATCTGAATGGACACACAGACCCACTTTCTGCATTGGTGCTTTTAAAATGCTTGCTCCTCTTTCAGTGATGTGCCTGGGATGCAAAAGTGTTGCCAAGCCCCTGTGAATGAGGAATGCTGCTGAAATCATTACTGTCTGTATGCACAGAATGAACTTTATAAGTTCATCTTCTGTACATGACAGCTGAACACTAATGAGAACATACTTAGGTTTGATCAGTGGCGTAGCGTGGGTTGTCAGCACCCGGGGCAAGGCAAGTAATTTGCGCCCCCTAACCCGTGGATTTTGCGCCCCCTAACCCGTGGAGCGCGGCCCCCCAGATGTTACGCCCGGTGTGGCCGGCCCAGCCTGCACCCCCCACGCTACGCCACTGTAGCACAGAACACCATCCCTAATCCTGCAACTGCAAAAAGTTCTGCAACACAGCACAACAGACTGTGCAAAAGGATCGTTGTTGATGCTTTTATTAAAAAAATGTAAACAACAGCCATCTTTATTTACACTATGAGCTAACTGTCTGAGATGGGTAAAACCAATCCCAAAGGGCCCTTACAAACAGTAGATTATGCTACATTTTCCTTGTTTAAATCCACAATGTTTTGGTTTTTTTAAATGCACTCTACCTCCCCACCCTTATACCCTTTCCACCCAAGACGTACACCTGATGCCTTTGTCACACATTACATGCACCCAACCCCTTCCCTGCAGTCAGCTAGATTTCCCTCGCAATAAACGTGGGTGGGTAGGTACCGGAGAAGGGAAACCTGAAAAGAGGAAGTGGCTGCTTTCCTGCATTCTGCCTCAGGGTCTTACTGCCCACCCTGCTCTGTTTCGTTGCTGTGTTTGCTCAAACGGAACAAAGAGCAGGGAAAGCCCCTCCCCTCCAGGCAGAGAGAGAGAGAGAGAGAGAGAGAGAGAGAGAGAGAGAGGCGCCCTCCACGAGTTGTCGAGCTTGGGCAACGGCTGCGCCGCCGACAGCGAGGCGCTAAGGCGCCGGCTCCCCAGGCTGCAGCGCTTGGCCAGGCGCTGCGCTTGCATGCCTGGCCGCGCAGCTCGCCTCAGCGCAGCGGAAAACAGAAGCAGTGGCGGAGACGACGACCCCCCACCCCAACCAAGCCTCGATTGCTTGTCCCTTCCCTCTGGACTCGCGCCCCCCCAGGTGTTGCGCCCGGTGCGGCTGGCACCCCTGGCACCCCCCACGCTACGCCACTGGGTTTGATGTCAGATTGAGCAGATAAAAGGGAAAATACATCTTTATGCCTTTTTTCTGCACAGACAGTAAGAATAAAGCAGAAACGGCATTCTATATATTTGCCCATTTGCTTTTAAGTAAGCTATGAAAAAGGGGCAGACATATTGGCTTATATTTCAAAAACTATATGGCTGAAAAATGGTGACCCACTCACAGCCAGATTTTTCAGTTTAGAAATGTCATAACTCAAAAAGATACAATATGTTGCATATCTAGATAAGAGAAATTTGCCTAAGATTAATAAAAACAATGAGGCAGAACAATGTTAAAGCTTCACCAGTACAAGGCCTTCTATCCACTTCACCAGATGAGATGCTTGGTACAGGAAACTTTACTCAGTTAACAGGCAACAAGATCTAGAACCCCAGAACGGAAAAGAACTCTGTGACTCAGTTCCAAAGTCCATAGTAGTTTATTAAGGTAAAGGCAAGTTTATTAGGGAGCGGGTGGCGCTGTGGTCTAAAGCACTGAGCCTCTTGGGCTTGCTGTTCAGAAGGTTTGAATCCCTGCGACGGGGTGAGCTCCCATCGCTCTGTCCCAGCTCCTGCCAACCTAGCAGTTCAAAAGCATGTCAAAGTGCAAGTAGATAAATAGGTACTGCTGCAGCAGGAAGGTAAACGGTGTTTCCATGCACTCTGGTTTCCGTCACTGTATTCTGTTGCGCCAGAAGTGGTTTAGTCCTGCTGGCCACATGACCCAGAAAGCTGTCTGTGGACAAACGCCGGCTCCCTAGGCCTGAAAACGAGATGGGTGCCGCAACTCCATAGTTGCCTTTGACTGGACATAACCATCCAAGGGTCTTTTACCTTTAACCTAGTAGTTTCTTATTAGGTGAATTCCCAGCATGAGGTTTAGTCCTCAGAGTCTCTGACTTCTGGCTGTGGAAAATCTAATGAAATCCCTGTGCCCCAAAGCTGGAATGCCTA
This sequence comes from Podarcis pityusensis, assembly GCF_964106645.2. Classification (NCBI taxonomy): domain Eukaryota; kingdom Metazoa; phylum Chordata; class Lepidosauria; order Squamata; family Lacertidae; genus Podarcis; species Podarcis pityusensis. Next base: position 57,263,340 of record NC_138037.1, read on the forward strand.
CACCAAAAACATGCCAGCCTGTCCCATCTGAATCCTGGAAAATGATGCCTTTAGAGGTGGAACTACAAGTTCCATCCCAGGCTTTTATCTTTGAAAACTGGCTGCTGTTTCTTCTGTGTTAAATGGAACTGGGAGGGATAAACTCCGAGAAGAAGGCGAGCACTCCACCCTTCATCTTGAGCTTGCAGGGCAGCAGTTGAAGAAGGAGCAAAAAGGGTTTTCTTGTGTGTTTCTTTGATCCATCTTTTAGATTTAGGGGAGCTAGTCTCAAACATTTGTTGGGGGAGACCTAGGTTTTTTTTGTGGGGGGAGTTATTTGTCCTGTCTTCACACTTTTTATGATGGAGGACCGCTGTAGCCACCCCCCAACGACACGTTCTCAAGATGGAGGGGGAGGGAACAGCTGCAGTCGCCTGCGGTTCCTGCGCAATGTTTGCCATCTTGCCAAAGGTTGCAGGCAGCTTTACCTGCAGCAATTGCATGTTGATTGCCCTCTTAAAAGACAAAGTCCAGCAACTGGAGGAACGTGTAGCTACGCTCCAAAGAATTAGAGAGCTGGAGCTCTTCTTGGAAGCAACAGAGCACACCGTCTCCACCAAGGAGGACACAGGGGACTCCCCTGAGAAGGAGGCTAGTACACCAACACAGGAGCCAGATATATGGAGAAACGTGACTCAAAGAAGTAGGAGGCCCAGGGTTCGCTCTGATTGTTTAGAAATACACAATCGCTTTGAGGTCCTCTCCCCTAGCATGGAAGACGAAGAGCAGACTCCATTTGAGGATCTCTCCCTCATTACAGTCGATCAGGTATATGAAGACGAACAGCAAAGTCAGTCCTCAGGGAATGTGCAGGCGACCTTGGAACGGACAGCTCACGGAAGAACCCCGACCAAACCTAAGAGGAGGCGTGTAGTGGTGATAGGGGATTCCCTACTGAGGGCAACAGAAGCAGTGATCTGTGGGCCTGACAAGATGTCTTGGGAAGTGTGCTGTCTCCCCGGGGCTAAGATCCAAGATGTAACTGGACGACTGCAAGGAATCATAAAACCCACTGACAAATACCCCCTCCTCTTGGTTCATGTGGGAACCAATGACACTGCAAGCAATAGCCTCCAGAAGATCAAAAGAGACTACGAGGCTCTGGGCAGGAAATTGAAGCAATTAAATGCACAAATTGTGATCTCATCTGTCCTCCCAGTTGAACGACGTGGCCCAGGGAGAGAGGGAAAAATAGTGGAAGTGAACAGCTGGCTTCGCAAATGGTGTAAACAGGAACGGTTTGAATTCTTAGATCACGGACTGCAGTTTCTTGAAGATGGACTTCTGGCAAGCGATGGGCTGCACCTCACAACGGTTGGGAGAAATGTTTTTGCCAAAAATCTAAGAAACCTCATCAGGAGGGCTTTAAACTGACTAATGTGGGGGAGGGAGACAGTGCTCCTGAAGGTAGGAGTCTATCAATTGATGAAGATGAACATCCAAATGTCATAGACCAAATGGAGCAAACAGCACGCAGACCTAGTGGTGGGAGGAAAAAATCCTTAAATAAGAGACACGGGGGAATGATTAATGGACTTCAATGTCTGTACACTAATGTGCAAAGCATGGGAAATAAACAAGATGAGCTTGAGCTCTTGGTACAGCAAACTAAATATGACATAATAGGCATCACTGAAACCTGGTGGGATAAGTCCCACGATTGGAATGTAATAATGGGGGGATACAATCTATTTCAGAGAAACAGACCAGACAAGAAAGGAGGAGGAGTGGCGTTATATGTCAGGGATGTGTATACCTGTGAAGAGATCCAAGATTTAGAACCTCAAAAGCCAAAGTGAGAGCATTTGGGTCAAAATTAAGGGAGAGAAGAATAACAGTGACCTCATTGTGGGAGTTTACTATAGATCCCCAAGCAAAACGGAGGACATAGATGATGCCATCCTGGAACAGATGGCCAAGCATGCAAAAGGAAGGGAGATAGTAGTAATGGGGGACTTCAATTACCCGGATATTTGTTGGATGTCAAACTCAGCCAAGAGCATAAGGTCAAACAGATTCCTCACTGGCCTTGCAGACAACTTCATTGTCCAGAAAGTGGGAGAAGCAACAAGAGAAACAGCCATTTTAGATCTGGTCCTAACCAATGTTGATGACCTGGTTAGTGGGGTAGAAGTGGAAGGATCATTAGGCGCGAGTGATCATGCTCTTCTGAAGTTTACTATACAGCGGAAAGGAGCAGCCAAGCATACTAGGACTCAATTTCTTGACTTTAAGAAAGCCGACTTCATAAAACTTAGGGAAGTGCTGGGTGAGATCCCATGGACAGTAATACTAAAAGGAAAGGGAGTTCATGATGGCTGGGAGTTTGTTAAGAGGGAGATAGTAAAAGCACAATGTCAGGCAATACCAATGAGACGGAAACATGGAAGGTGCCTAAAGAAGCCAGGGTGGCTATCTAAAGAACTTTTAACTGAGTTAAGATTAAAAAAGGATGTGTACAAAAAATGGAAAAGGGGGGAAACCACCAAAGAGGAATTCAAACAAATAGCCAGCACGTGTAGACACAAAGTCAGAAAAGCTAAAGCACAGAATGAACTCAGGCTTGCTAGAGAGGTTAAAAGCAACAAAAAAGGCTTTTATGGGTATGTTCATAGCAAAAGGAAGAACAAAGAAACAGTGGGGTCACTCAGAGGAGAAGATGGTGAAATGCAAACAGGGGACACAGAAAGGGCTGAACTCCTCAATGCCTTCTTTGCCTCAGTCTTCTCCGATAAAGAAAACAATGCCCGACCTGAAGAATTTGGAGCAAATGATTCAGCAAAGGAAACACAGCCCAGAATAACTAAGGAGATAGTACAAGAAGACTTGGCTAGTTTAGATGTATTCAAGTCTCCAGGGCCAGATGAACTGCATCCAAGAGTATTAAAAGAACTGGCAGATGTGATCTCAGAACCACTGGCAGTCATCTTTGAGAATTCCTGGAGAACAGGCGAAGTCCCGGCAGACTGGAGGAGGGCAAATGTTGTCCCTATTTTCAAAAAGGGGAAAAGAGAGGACCCAAATAATTACCGCCCAGTCAGTCTGACATCAATACCAGGGAAGATTCTGGAGCAGATCATTAAGCAAACAGTCTGTGAGCACCTAGAAAGGAATGCTGTGATCACCAATAGTCAGCATGGATTTCTGAAAAATAAGTCATGTCAGACTAACCTGATCTCGTTTTTTGACAGAATTACAAGCCTGGTAGATGAAGGGAACGCAGTGGATGTAGCCTACCTTGATTTCAGCAAGGCATTTGACAAGGTGCCCCATGATATTCTTGTAAAGAAGCTGGTAAAATGCGGTCTTGACTATGCTACCACTCAGTGGATTTGTAACTGGCTGACTGACCGAACCCAAAGGGTGCTCATCAATGGTTCCTCTTCATCCTGGAGAAGAGTGACTAGTGGGGTGCCACAGGGTTCTGTCCTGGGCCCGGTCTTATTCAACATATTTATCAACGACTTGGATGATGGACTCAAGGGCATCCTGATCAAATTTGCAGATGACACCAAACTGGGAGGGGTGGCTAACACCCCAGAGGACAGGATCACACTTCAAAACAACCTTGACAGATTAGAGAACTGGGCAAAAACAAACAAGATGAATTTTAACAGGGAGAAATGTAAAGTATTGCACTTGGGCAAAAAAAATGAGAGGCACAAATACAAGATGGGGGACACCTGGCTTGAGAGCAGTACATGTGAAAAGGATCTAGGAGTCTTGGTTGACCACAAACTTGACATGAGCCAACAGTGTGACGCGGCAGCTAAAAAAGCCAATGCAATCCTGGGCTGCATCAATAGGAGTATAGCATCTAGATCAAGGGAAGTAATAGTGCCACTGTATTCTGCTCTGGTCAGACCTCACCTGGAGTACTGTGTCCAGTTCTGGGCACCACAGTTCAAGAAGGACATTGACAAACTGGAACGTGTCCAGAGGAGGGCAACCAAAATGGTCAAAGGCCTGGAAACGATGCCTTATGAGGAACGGCTAAGGGAGCTGGGCATGTTTAGCCTGGAGAAGAGGAGGTTAAGGGGTGATATGATAGCCATGTTCAAATATATAAAAGGATGTCACATAGAGGAGGGAGAAAGGTTGTTTTCTGCTGCTCCAGAGAAGCGGACACGGAGCAATGGATCCAAACTATAAGAAAGAAGATTCCACCTAAACATTAGGAAGAACTTCCTGACAGTAAGAGCTGTTTGACAGTGGAATTTGCTGCCAAGGAGTGTGGTGGAGTCTCCTTCTTTGGAGGTCTTTAAGCAGAGGCTTGACAACCATATGTCAGGAGTGCTCTGATGGTGTTTCCTGCTTGGCAGGGGGTTGGACTCGATGGCCCTTGTGGTCTCTTCCAACTCTATGATTCTATGATTCTATGAAATATAAGATGGGGAACAGCTGGCTTACCAGTAGTACATGTGAAAAGGATCTCGGGGTCTTAGTAGACCGCAGGCTTAGCATGGGTGATGTGTGGATGCAGCAGCAAAAAAAGCTAATGCAATTCTAGGCTTTATCAACGGAAGTATAGTGTCCAGATCAAGGGAAGTAAAAGTACCACTCTATTCTGCCTTAGTCAGACCACACCTGGAATACTATGTTCAATTCTGGGCACCACAATTTAAGAAGGATGTTCACAAGATGGAATGTGTGCAGAGAAGGGTGACCACAATAATCAAGGGTCTGGAAATTAAGCCTTATGAGGAACAGTTGAAGGAGCTGGGTATGTTTAGCCTGGAAAAGAGAACAATGAAAGGAGATATGATAGCCCTCTTCAGATATCTGAAAGGCTGTCACATGGAAGAGGGAACAAGCTTGTTTTCTCCTGCTATGGAGGGTAGGACACGAATCAATGATTTCAAGTTGCAAGAAATGAAATTCCAACTAAATATCAGAGAGAACTTTCTGAGAGTAGGAGTCGTTCAGGAGTGAAATAGAGTCCCGCAGGAGGAGGTGAGCTCTCTTTCCGCGGGGGGGGGGGGGTGTTTAAGCAGAGGTTGGATGTTCATCTATCATGGATGCTTTAGTTGAGATTCCTGCATTGCAAGGGGTTGGACTAGATGACCCTCAGGGTCCCTTCCAACTCGACAATTCTATGATTTTATGTGGCGGTTCTACATGTTTGCATGAGATTAAGTCAGTTAGTCAAAGTTTCTCACATGATCAGAACATCTGTATATGCAAGTCAAAGAGTAGCTTGACAATGGTAACAAAACTGCAGGTGCAACATATGAACTGTGATTTAAGGATGTAGAAAGATAGGTCATTTTCGTAAACTTTGACAACACCACACAATACAACACCATATGACAAAGAAAACATACTATATTTGCATAAGAAGAGAAGACCTGCCTGACTGAATCAAACAAAGGTTCAGCTAGTCAAATATTCTATTTCCAAGAGTCTCAAGTCAGATGTCTCTAGAGAAGTTTGTAAGTAGGGCATGAAGGTCATACTATGCGTTATGCCCCCAAGATTTGGTATTCAGAAGTATACAAGTGGGACCTGCAACAAAGTGTTGCAATGTGGAGCGTTGATGTTCCATACTCTCGTCAAGGATGCTCCATTCCATTCCTCTTCTCACCCAACTTTCAGTTTCTTTCCTCAAAAGTAAATCAGTTTTGTGGCCCCTGAGCATGCATGGAAGTTCCAATTAGCTATTATGGCTAATAGCTGTTGACAGACCTCTCGTCCATGAACTTGTCTAATCCTTTTTTTAAAACCATCTAAATTATTTGCCATCTCCTCGTTTCTGTGGTAGTGAATTCCTCAAGTTAATTATGCGTTGTAATTTAAATTACCAGAGTGGGGAGAGCGGGATTTGCAATGAACATGTTTGAGATGATGAACTGTGTCAGCCAAATTGCCAAACGCAGTTCAGCACTTTATCCAGCTCTAGCTCCTGCCCCTCCCTCTGCTAGGAAAGATTTCAGAAGGTGAACGCTAGGAGTGTCAGGGTACTATAAAAGTGCTGGATAAAATAGAGGCAAAGCCTCACTCTTTCAGTACTACAAAGGTAAAGAGAAGACAATAAAATTAAAGAGATTTGGAAAGCTGGAGTTTTTCAAGAAGAAAGTGGGATGGGGGAATCTGCTACAAAAGTCACTACCAAAAAAAGCTATTTAATGTCTCCTGCCGAGCCATTTTTGCTCCCCGCTATCCAAAGAAAAGGTCAACGGGGCTGAAGACATTAGCATACCAAAGTCTAGATCAGTATTTTTCAAACTTCTGATACCTGGAGCACATTTTTCCAGACTGAATTTGCAGGCATACTTAATTCTCTTAAACTTAAAAGGGTGGCAGGGGAGTATTATTTCTTGACCACTCCCAGAAAAATGGGTGGGTTCCTTGCTGCAACTGTGGAAGAACCCAGCTGTTAGTGCCTCCCCAGCACCACCCAAACTTTGGTCAGGTCTTAGGAATAGAACTATGCTTTCTCACAATGGTTTAGCTTCTTTTATTCTCCTGTGCATTCATATTATCCCAATTACGGAAATTGGGATGCGTCTGAGACTCTCTCACATTTATCAGCTGGCATGCTGACTCCAGTAGGAAATCCCTGTGCATCCCTACTCACCTCACTGGCTTGGCTTGTCCAGCATGCAAAACCAAACCTTGACTTAGTGAGACTGTGCAAATGTGGGGTTCTAGAAACCGAGTTCTCAGCTGCTTTGCTCTTCCCTGGTCCATTCTGCTGCCCACGCCGTGCTGAGCTAGGGGTGTTGTCCAAACCAGACTCATGGCTAAGCTCTCTTCACAAGCTGTAACCTTCCCCACGGCGTCCCCTTTGTTGGACTCATCATTCATTGCTCTTTCCCCCTCCTCCCATGTCTATTACTTTGCTATGTATTTGGTATATTATTGGAATACTCGAAAATGCACCTTACATTGCCTATGGGTGTTCCTGTCAGCAGCTGAACCAAGCAGGAAGGGGAAAGTCCCACATTCCTTTTCCAGTTCAGCAGCACCGGAGGAACTGTGTCTGGTGCAACCAGGCTTTCCACATGCAGTGGTCAGCTGTCTTGAGTAAAAAAGAAACAAAAAGAAGCCGCTAATGAGAGGTTTCCTTGAGGCAGCACAGAAACTAAAGGTTCTACATCAATCAATAAGCTCAATAAAGTTGCAGCTATTATGGCCTACTTAAACATTCCGTGATTAAGTTCTTCATTTATTAGAACCAAAGCTATAAAACAATCAAACCTCTTAAAAGTCTGGTGTTGACAGCACAGGAAAAAAGCCATAAAATAGCAATCCATGATCAAAAAAGCTATTAAAGATACAGATAAAACCACTATACAACAAGCTGTGGTGGTATAAATGCAGATATTTTGTGCTTTTCTCAAGGTCAGGAATAAATGAACATCTGAAAGTATGCAGTCTATCTCACATAGGTTCCAGCGACTGCAGAAGACCCGCCAGACATTTTGGCTATGGAAACAAAGTGCTTCAAGATGCAATTAAAGAATTAGAATTAGCAAAAGTAAAATAGATAGCAGTGGGCCTTTGTCCACCTCAACTGTTAGCATCAGCATTTTTGCCAACTATGGTTAGCTGAACCCAAAGTTTGCAAATCTGCCTCTAAGTGGGTGAGTGGTTCTCATCTCTGGGAGGCAGGCTGGTTGCCTGTCCTGGATGGGACTGCCCTCCCTGAGAAGGGGCATGTACAGTGGTACCTCGGGTTAAGAACTTAATTCGTTCCGGAGGTCCGTTCTTAACCTGAAACTGTTCTTAACCTGAAGCACCACTCTAGCTAATGGGGCCTCCTGCTGCCGCTGCGCGATTTCTGTTCTCAACCTGAAGCAAAGTTCTTAACCCGAGGTACTATTTCTGGGTCAGCGGAGTCTGCAACCTGAAGCGTCTGTAACCCAAGGTACCACTGTACATAGTTTGGTGGTGCTCCTTGAACTACTGTTGTCCCTTGAAGCACAGGAGTGCCTTTCATCAGCTTCAGCTCATATGTCAGCTGCAGCTGCTCCTGCGCAGGAATCACTTCCCCACTGTAAGTCATGCGTTGGTAACTTCAGTATTGTATCACTGCAATGCACTCCAAATGGGGTTGCTTTTGGGCATGGTCCAGAAGCATCTGCATCATGAACACTTCTCTGATGTTCCATTCCCCCCTTGATGTTCTTGATATAAATTTTAAATTTTTGAGCAGGGGTCAGCAAACTTTTTCAGCAGGGGGCCACAGCTGAAAAAGGTTGCTGACCCTGATCTATGGCCTTCTAAATTTGTTTGTTTCTATGTTATGTATTAAGAAGATCAAACCTCTCCATTCCTCTCCATTCTTAAGAAAATCAGCCCTGAGTGCTCACTGGAAGGACAGATCGTGAAGCTGAGGCTCCAGTACTTTGGCCACCTCATGAGAAGAGAAGACTCCCTGGAAAAGACCCTGATGTTGGGAAAGATGGAGGGCACAAGGAGAAGGGGACGACAGAGGACAAGATGGTTGGACAGTGTTCTCGAAGCTACAAACATGAGTCTGACCAAACTGCGGGAGGTAGTGGAAGACAGGAGTGCCTGGCGTGCTCTGGTCCATGGGGTCACGAAGAGTCGGACACAACTAAACAACAACATGTTATGTATTTTCATGTTTTTATATTGTAAACCACCCTGTGATCCTCAGATGAAGGGTATTGTTGTTGTTGGTATGTTGATTTTTCTCTATTCCCTATTTGTCTCAAGTTTTTGTACGGATGCCTCTCAATATCCCTCCAACAGCAGTCACTTCAGCAGAACGTTCCAAATATCTTCAATAAAACTTGGTGGCAGCAGAATACAGGCTACTATCAAACACTTCCGTACAGCAAAAGCATTTTTAACAATGCAAGTCCTTCATAGGATGTGTGTCCCACTTCAGCAGTAAAAAGTACTGCAACGGCCTTCCTTTTTAAAAAATTCTACTTGCAATCATTCATTAGCCCCTTTCTCAAACACTTCAAAGCAATTCTCTGCTGCAATTGTTACAATGAACTAAGGATCAGCAGGGGTCAGCACTTCAAAACACCAGAAAGGGAATGATTAATTATTCATTTTTCCTCATTTTATAATAATACAGAAGACTAATTAAACAAACATCCTGTCCTTAGACTGCTGTGTGTAATATGACTCAAACAGGCCAAGTGCGGACATAACCATGGTTAGTGTATGATGGAGATGACATGTCACTTATTACAGCCTCTTTGGGATCTAATAGATGTCCCTTGTTTTTCAACTCACCACCACAGCCACTTTCAGAGAACTCTACAAAACGCCTATCAAACCTCCAGAAAAATCTGAGAATAAGAGCTAACTATACCCTCAACACCACATTAAAATGCAACAGAGGCTAATTAACAAGAGAGTCATCATGTGTTGTACTAGAAATTGGGAGGCCAAAGCCCCTCAGCCAGGAAGCTCACCAGGGGATCCACCTCCATGCTGTTGCGAGGATAACGTGGGAAGAGTGAAAACCACAAGTGTCCCTAGAGCTCCTTGGAGGAAAGTGGGATAGAAATGTAATAACAAACAAAAAACATTGTGCTTCTGAATTGTCTTGAGCTGCAATCCCTTGCTCATTCAGGGCCAAGTTATGCATTATATTAGTCATATTCTTCAATATGCATAGAATCATGGAATCACAGAGTTGGAAGGGACCCTGAGGCTTATGTAGTCCAACCCCCTGAAATGCAGGAATCTCAGCTAAAGCATCCATGACAGATGGCCACCCAACCTCTGCTTGAAAACCCCCAAGGAAGGAGAGTCCACCACCTTCTGAGGGAGTCTGTGACAGGGAAAACCAGCTGCCCAGCTCAGAGGGCCAGGCTTCTGTAACAGAGATATATAAGGAGCCAGGGCAGGTTCTCAGCCACAGATCTCAGTGGAGCCAACCCTGACCTAGTGAGTTCATGGCTAAGGCAAAATTTGAATGGGATGCTTCCTGATCATACACATTTACTCAAAAGTAAGCCCCACTAAGTTCCACAGGGCATCTTCTTAAGTAAATGCAGTGTCCGCAGCCTGTAACAGCTCCCATAAACAGCTCTGATAAACGGATCTTGCAACAAGCCAACTTCTTTTTTAATCTCACTGAAAATCCTGCTGTGCCCCACTCTCAATTTTGTCCTGATATTGGAAACTCAATAAATGACTGCTAGAAATAGGTTCTGGGCTCAGCTCTGAAATATTGTAAGAATTCTTGAAGGCAAGAATTCCTACCAAGCATTGATTTTCACATGGAAAGAGGAAATAGCTTCAAGCATCCCATGACTTATATATCTCCAAAGACTCTGAGCTCTACATTGCTTATTCAAATCATACAGATCTCCAACAGGGAATTGGGGGAGAAACCAGCTTCTAGTGTTGATGATAAAGATTACCAGCTCTCTTTTCTGTTGTAATTAAACCAGCAGAGTTTGCTGGTGACCTTTCAGAAACACATATTCCCTAAATTATAAATGGAACATTGATCCACTATCGTTTATTACAAAACTAGCAATCAAAAGCTCCTGAGAATCTTTTTATCACATAAGTGCATTTGTAACTTATCAGTCCATAAAGAACCCACTGGAATAAGAAATGCCGAATTTGCATAATCAGCTCACTTGCTACACAGGGCGACAAGGGAAATATTTCTCTGGCCTAGTTCTTGTCACAGTGATACCACTTCAGAGTGTAGGTTCATATAACTGAGTGCTTTCCTCACCATGGAAAACCAGATGATGGGGAGAAGCGCTCTAGCCGAGCCTCCTTTCTGACATGCTCCTCATTTTATCTGTGCAGATCCTTTCTTTTGAATGAAGAGCCATTCCATCACGTGAACCCCTTCTACACCCTGAAAAAAAATACATCCCGGACAAGAGATTCCCCACGTCAGTGAGGTCTAGGTCCTGGATTCACACCAGACCCTGAACCTGTGATCTTGCTAATGGAAACTGCTGTATGGGAAATGGCTGGGCAGAAAGTACCTCAAGCCAGGCAGCGTATAAGCAAGTGGAGAGATGCATAAAGTTATTATTACCTCTGTTCCACAGATGATGAAAATGACCTTTGTTGAAAGGCTGGTTCAGAATCAGAAGGCAAATCTTCAGGTTTCCTGCAAGAAAAGATTGTATTGTTAATTCCCTGCACTACTTGGTATTCTCCTACAACCCATTTCTACCTAATATACTGTACAGCCAGAAACCTAGAAAAGCTGCAGCATTATTGTGTATATTTTGAAGAGGACCACTTTGCTGTAAGTTTCATCTATTTGTGTGTATGTAAGTATCTATGCTCACTTTAAAGCAGGGTGAAAAGCTTCGTGGGTACATTTTAGTAATCTACTGACATTCAGTCTAAAACTAAAACAGGGATCCATTGTACTTCCATTAATACAACGTGCAGAAGACCAGTGTTCATCATATGAAGGGTAAATGATAAGAGTTTTCAAATTACTAGATTTACAGTGAAATTGGGCAGTATGCTGCAGTGCTGGGGTGCCAGGTTTAGCTTTGGAGACAGGACTGATTCCAGATTTGAAGGTCCCTCCAATAAAGTGTCCCTCTGGGTAGCCCCTGACATCTGTTACCCCCAACCAGAAGGTTTGCTATCATCTAGAGAAAGCAACAGTGCAATGATCTGTAGTGAGCCATTTTAGATTTCTTGCAATGACCCAAAGTAGCATTGTTCCAGGACACAGTGGGACGTTTTCAATGGTGGCATCTTGCTACAAATCAAACCCCAAGGAAAGGTAGGTGGGTATGATGAACCCAGTACAGGTATCAGCACCTATTGGCTACGCAAGTACACTGTGCCACTGGGGGAACTCTGGTTCAAAGCCCTGCTCAGCTAGAAAGCTCACCAAGTGACGCTGGGCAAGTAATTATCTCTTTCTCTCAGTCAAACCTACCTCATAGGATTGCTGTGAGATGCAAACTGTACGCTGAGCTCTATGGAGGAAAGGGAAGGACATAAGTGAAAGAAAGAAAGAAAGAAAGAAAGAAAGAAAGAAAGAAAGAAAGAAAGAAAGAAAGACACTACTTCAATGCATGTTTATTGAGAAGTCCCACCAGGTTCAATGGGATTTACTACAACTTAAGTGCACAGAATTGCACAATGCACTTAGTAGGGAGCAGGCACCAGAGTGGCTGGAGAGACCCAGCCAGATGGGCAGGGTAGGTAGGTATGTATGTATGTATGTATGTATGTATGTATGTATAAATAAATAAATAAATAAATAATATACCTGCAGCCCTCAAACTGTTAGAAGCCAAATAGATGATACAGCTTTTATATGGTGCTCAACAAGGTCCCTCTGCCAATTGCACACCACTAGAACTGGTACTACAAGGGACACAGGTGGCACTGTGGGTTAAATCACAGAGCCTAGGGCTTGTCGATTGGAAGGTTGGCGGTTCAAATCCCCGTGATGGGGTGAGTTCCCGTTGTTCGGTCCCAGCTCCTAGCAGTTCAAAACACATCAAAGTGCAAGTAGATAAATAGGTACCGCTCCGGCAGGAAGATAAATGGCGTTTCTGTGCACTGCTCTGGTTCGCCAGAAGCAGCTTAGTCATGCTGGCCAATAAAGTGAGATGAGCGCTGCAACCCCAGAGTTGTCCGTGACTGGACCTTAATGGTCAGGGGTCCCTTTACCTTTACCTTAGAACTGGTTCAATTGAATGTTTTGAGACCAGCCCTACAAGTGCCTAAACACGTCTCCAATGCTACCATACGTCTTGAAACTGGATTCCTAAGAATTGAGGCCAGAGTATGGCTTCCCACACTTAATTACTGGCTGAGACTATCCTTCCTCCTGCGTGGCCTTGCTCCCTTAACTCTTAAGGATGATTTCCAAACGACATGGAAACATGCAGTGATAAACATAACAACTCTAGGCTCCACCCCACAGATTCTACTTGACATGGGGTGTGAACAAGCTAGAAAAACCATTAAACAGAACGCAGAAGACACAGAATGCCAAGCAGATCTAGCCGGGTTCCTGAAATTCTTAATCAGTGTAACCAGAAAATACCTCATCTCCCAGATGCCATATATAGCCAACCTTGATATTCCCAAACAGTGAAGGGCTTTCCCTCTGGCCCGCTGCCAGGGCCTCCCTTCAGCCACCCAGGAAGGCCGTTTTAGGAAGACTCCTTACGAGAAGAAGAAATGGCCATAGGACTCTGGGCGAGTGGAAACAATGGAACATGCCTTTTTTCACTGCCAATACTATACAGATCTACGAGCTAGGCTCATCTTGCCTATACTACACAAATTCCCAAGACGTACAGAACAACTCTATAACTCCCTACTACTCCAAGCTGCAAACCTAGATATCACATCCTCTGTTGCTAGATTTTGTGCTGCCATGATGGACATCTGTCGAAGGATGGTTTGTGCCACAAATCAGGACTAAACTGAAGGCCCATAATTCCCTCCCTTAGAGTCGCATTTAACCACTTGTCTTTTGTTTCTATCTGTTTTAATTTTATGTGAGTTATAATCACTTTTAACTTTTATCCCTTTCCTTATTAAGTATTATGTGCTTAATTTTTATCTTATGCTGGTCTGCAACCGTAATAAAGTTTGATGGTGATGATTAATAGGGAGTGAGCCCCACCAAACACAGAGGGATTTACTTTTGAGTAGCACACACAGGATTGCACTGTAAGTTACCAACCATCAGCCTGGATCTGAAGAATCCAGAGACCAAGAGCACTTAAAGATGGCCCTGCCTCCACCTTAAACAGCATCCCCTCCCCACACGAGGCAGGTCCCAGAAATAACTCAGAACTGAACACTGCTCATGTTATATATCCCAACCATGGTACATTCGCAAATTGGCTGCTTGGCACTACATAAGCTGCCTGCTTTCATCTAAATGTCATGTTGATAGAAGATTTCAGGTGTGTGTTTTACATTTGCAAAGCCATTCTAAAATATTGTTCAGAACCCCAGCAAGAGGGGCAGAAATCTAGTTGAAATCAGAGGAGTAACCAGGGAGGCTGTTTACCTTCTTTTACGGTCTTCTTGTAAATGAAGCAAATAATACAAAAAGGTCTCCAGTGTTTTCTCAGATAGTCCTGCCCCGAAACATCCCTGTGCTCTGGGAAGTGGGAGTGCATAACAGTATCTACATTACAAAAAGAAGTCAGAGAATGCAATATACCAAATGGATACTTGATATTTCATGCTTCAATTCCACAGAGTAAATACAACACTTAGTTTTAATAGGGAATGCATGTAATGGGACTTTGCATTTCTGAATTACCCCAAGGTGTTTTATAAAAATTTCTTCTTGTTCTTCAGTGCCTCAGGCCATCATCTTAGCATACATTCCAGTTGTTCCCATTTCCCTCAGATAGTCCCTATTTGTAGTCCTGTCTCTGATAAATCAGTCTCTATTTCACCACTATTTTTCCCTGTCACATAGGATATGAGATCCTGGTGGTTTGAAAAGACGTTAGGTGTGAATTGCTGGCAACAGTCCTTCCCTCAGGAATCCAGAAACCCCATCTTCAAGTACACAATGGGGGCGAGGGGAAGAGAAGCACCTCATCTCCTGTGTGCACTTGCAGTGCTATCCTATGTGCATTTATTTGGAAGTAAGGCCCACCATGTTCAGTGGGGTTTGCTTCTATGTAAGCGTACACAGGACTGAAGCCTAAGAAACCAATGTTTGAGCTGATGAGATTTATTCTGCAACTTTTAAACTTATTTATACAACTATTTCCACACCACTTACACTCCAGAGAGTACAAAGCTGACTTCTAACTAGTAAAACAGCAACTAGTCATAACATAGTAAAATATTAGCACCAACTGCAGTAATCAGGCCTGCTTTCAGGTAAGCTTTCAATGCATGCTGGAAGCACCCCTAATATCCAAGCGGAAGTCTTCCGTAGGGTAGGTGCTGACAAAGAAGGCATTTCTCTGTACAATCATGAGTTGCACTTCTCCAAGCTGTGCCATGGGTAGTAGAGCTTTCTCTGCACATTTTAGTGCCCCAGGAGGAGGCCTACTTAGATATACTAGTCCCAAGCTTGTTCTAAACCAATAAAAGAACTGGCAGCGAGTGTCGCTAGTTAAGTACAGGCAGGCATTACAGGCAATTCCCCATTTGCAGGTGGGGCGGTTGCATTCCAGATACTGGGCATGCATAAGCCTGTTCCACATCGGCCCCCTTCGTGTGCGTCTTGGCCGTCAATAAATGCAGCAAGAAAGCCCGCTGAGCAACCTAGCCGCCGCATTCTGCATTCAGAGAAGCCTCCGGACCACCCTTAAAAGACAGCCCCGCATACCATGTATTAGTAGGGGGTGCCCGTTGTTTCTTTATTGTCCTTCTGCACGCCTCCCTTCACAATTCTGTTCCTCTGCTCTCAGAGCTAATTTCACTCCTCCTGTCATTCAAGCAATTTCCCATTTGCTTTGTCTTTCGCCTTCAAGGTCATCCATTCTCAGCCTTGAACCTTGCTCTGCTATATGCCAAATAGAGCAGGAAGTGCCTTCAGCTGCCCTAGCCAGCATCTCCGCAGGCCAGGTGCCCCCGTCTGTGTGAAATCCTGGTTCTGACATCCCTATGCAACTGGTGGACCTGGACAAGTCACTTTCTCTCATCTGTTTCACATGGTTGCAGTAAAAATGCTTCACTGAGCATTCTGGACAATGGATAGCGTACAAAGGAAACAAATAGGGAGTGACATTTGTCCCACAGTCAGAATTTTGGGTTTCATATCCTGAGATGACTTGCTCAAAACTACAGAGAAGGAAACCCAAGATTAAAGAATGGTTGTTGGCTGTCTCAGAAGAAAATGGAACCATAGAATCGTAGAATCACAATGTTGGAAGGGATCCCAAGGGTCATCTACTCCAATCCCCTGCAATGTAGGAATCTCAGCTAAAGCATCCATGACAGATGACCATCTAACCTCTGCTTAAAAACCTCCAGGGGAAGGGAGGGGAGTCCACAACCTTCTGAGGGAGTCCATTCCACTGTTGAGCAGCTCTTGCTGTCAGAAAAGTGTGCTTTTGAGGGTAAAGCCAAACCACTGGAGAGTTACAGCGCCTGCTGTGGCTGTAGAGACAGGTTTTGTTGCAGGTGGGGCAGATAAAGGCATCCGGTTGTGCTACTACAGGTGGACCATTGCATTTCTTCTCTCTGCGCTCCTCCCTGTAGTCATTCCTCCTCTGGTCACTGCTGTGGATACACAACCTGACTGTCATAACTATAAGTGGTCTATGTCACATGGCCACAAAGAGGGCAAATGCAAATATCAGATGCATAGTCAAGGTATTTTTAGCCAAGTAGGGAATACAGGTACCTTGTATGAAACACTGATGATACCACATCTGAATGATGTGCTCAGCTTTAATCACCCGTGATGAAAAATGGTGATTACGAAGTACAGAGAAAAGCAAGATGGTTGCTGGGATGGAAGGCTATTATTATCATTGATTATATGGTTATTGGCAGTTTATCTCAGGAGAAGAGCAGATACATGATTATACCCTAACATCAGGTGTAGAAGTAAGTTTTCATGTTTTAAAAAATCAAGGTTAAGAAATGAGGTACACCCTGAGAGGACTATGTGCTCCATTCTCTTTCCCAGGTGAATTCTTCTTTTCTTTTCCCTCTCCACATCAAGCATGTTTAACATTTCATCTCTGCACCAAAACCAATGCTAATTGTGGTTAGGCTTATACCAGCGTTTGAAAGAGGGGAGGCAGGAGAAATTCACAGGAAAGATAAGTATGTGGGCCTACTGACCTCTCACCCATGGCTCAGGAAATGGAACATCAGCCCTGAGCCTGCCCTGGAGTAATAGGGAAGTGGGAAAGGAGAGCCAAGAGGGAAATGATAAAGCACATTAAACACCCTGGCTTCCAGGTATTCCCAGCTCAGTTACTTCTGTTTATGTTCTGCAGCTGAAGGACTACCAAACACCCACACTCAACAACAATAAATTCTTTTTGAGTCACTCAACAATATAACACAAAATCAGTTCTTGAAATTTCAGGTATGTGAAATTTTTCTGAGATAACGTATCTCTGACCTCAACAATTGCTGAGGTATACAGGGAAAGAGTTGTTCCCTCGGGTAACTTCTTACTGTTTTAAGTGCATTTTTGCTTCATTTTTATGATGTGCTTTACTTGCAGCTTTTGCCGACCGAGCAGATCCAGTCATCTGCAGCATGAGGAGGTAATAATAAATCTTAAGTGCAAGGGGAACAGATATAAAATCTAAAATGAGTCTTTCTCTTTTACATTTTGGCTACACATGCCACACAAATGCCACACACACACACACTTCCCTCAACAATGGCATATTTCAATATACCCTCTTATTTTAAAAGTATTTTTGTCCCTTCAGTTGCCCCTTATGTAATGTTAGAGATCCTGTGAAGCCTTAACCATCTATGTGCTTCTATTTACAGAGCAAGGGTGTGTAGCTAATCAAAGTGCACTTAATCAAAAATTATTTGTAAGAATCCCAGCAACCAGAAAGTTCTAGGCAGCTCATTGCAAATCCCATTCAGACACTGGAATCTACCATGCATCTTCCACTGTGAAGACAGATGCAAAGAATTCACTGAGCTTCACAGTCTCCTTAGTCTCCTTCAGGACACTTTCGACTCCCTTGTCATTCAAAGGTCCAACCACCTCTCTGCTCTTAATGTATTTAAATAATCTATTCTCCTTTTTGCAACGTGTGCCTCTGCTTGCATTACTTTTGCCAAAGTCTGTATTCCCTTTTGTTCTCATTTGGAGTCTTGGAGAAGACTTTCATTTTCTAAAAAAGGCCTTCTTGCCTCTAATGCAGAGCTTTCCAACCTGTGTGTCATGACACGTTAGTGTATCGACTGTCATGTGTAGGTGTGTTGCACGAACGCTCCCCATGTGCCTCCTGGGGCTGGAAAGGGGTTGGTTTTAGTACGTCACCAACATGAAAAGGGTGGAAAGCTCTGTGCTAGATGCTGGTGTGCAGGCCCTGCCCATACCCCTAGCTGATTTGCATTAGTCTGAGGGGGGTCTAAACATGACGGATGCCAATGAAGTGTTAACTGGGGGGGAAAGATGCACTGGCATCTGAGGGAGAGCCAGCTGGCACATTCTCAACAGCCCCTTCACACAATCATTGCCCACAGGTACTGCACAAGGTTTTATGGTGCTATCCTAGATGTGTTTACTCTGAAGCATTTTTCCCCTACTGTAATGGTGCTTTACTTCCCAAAACTATTCCCAGGTGCGTAGTCATTCTGCATGGCCTGCAAGCCTGTTTTAATGGCTGTGGGTATTCTTTTTGGAAAGATCCCCCCCCCCAAATAATCCTGAGAATTTCATTCTTAGCTCCCACCTACAACCTAAGGAGGACTCCTAATACAGTGGTACCTCAGGTTAAGAACTTAATTCGTTCCGGAGGTCCGTTCTTAACCTGAAACTGTTCTTAACCTGAAGAACCACTTTAGCTAATGGGGCCTCCTGCTGCCGCCGCGCCACCGGAGCACGATTTCTGTTCTTATCCTGAAGCAAAGTTCTTAACCTGAAGCACTATTTCTGGGTTGGCGGAGTCTGTAACCTGAAGTGTATGTAACCTGAGGTACCACTGTAGTCCAGAAAACTAGGAAAGGGAGGAGTCGTCTCAGTGTCAGGCCTGATTTTGCCTGCCAACTCCCCTCCAGCATTCTATTTCTTGGTCATGTTGGAGTAGGACAAAGTGTTGCAAACTGATTCTGAAAGACAGATAGCATGTTGGAAAGTATTCTGAGAGTTAATGGTAATTTTATTCTGATTTTGTGATTTCTAGTTTTTAAGCCTTTAATACAGAATTTTGCTAGGTTTGAAAAAAATCCTCTTTTTTGAAATGAGTATTCTTTTCTTACTTCCTCCACCTAATTCCTAACTTTTGTGGGATCATTGGGAGTGGTAAAGACATTCTTGCTCTTCAGGTGAACAGTCAAACACTGCTCCCTGCTGACTGACGTGTGTGCATTTGGGAATGTGATTGGAGTTGCTTTGCCACTGAATTTACACGTGAGTAAAGGGACACTATTTTAGCACTTCACAAGCTGTCTTTTTTTAAAGCTTGCAATGCATTATTCCATTAAAGACAAGTAGACATAGCCTTCCCTGAAGTTTTAATTTTGTTTCAATTCACTGGAGGGTGGGGAATTCTGTCTACAAAATACATTGCAAAGTAAGTCACAGAAGGTATAGTACCTCTGAAACTATTTTTATAAGAGGAAACATGAGATAATGAATTATTTAATTTTACCCTGCATTTCAGAAAAGATGATGGAATTAAATACATGCACATATATATTGCCTTTGAACATGCTTTAAAGATCCATATAGACTAAATACGCATCTGTGGTAAGACCCTTACCGTAAGGGACAATATATGAAACATTAATAATGATGTAAATATTCATAGAACACCCAGAGTTGTTCAGCATAATAGGGACAAAGCAGGGAAAATTTTCTGAGTGCTGTTGTATTTTCCGCATAAGTTGCAACTCTTTGGGGAGAGAGGAAATAATGGCTAAAGGCAAGATGACAGGCATAAGTTTGCAGAAGTTTCAGAAAAGTCCATTTCTAGATTCTGTTTAAATTTAGATGGAGTGGTTGAATTATTATTTTAAAAAATGTTTTAAAGAAAAGGCTAAAACACATTGGCCACTCTTCAGATTATGTATCCTGGTGGCAGTGGCGTAGCGTGGGTTGTCAGCACCCGGGGCAAGGCAAGTAATTTGCGCCCCCTAACCCATGGAGCGCGGCCCCCCAGATGTTGCGCCCGGTGTGGCCGGCCCAGCCTGCACCCCCCACGCTACGCCACTGTAGCACAGAACACCATCCCTAATCCTGCAACTGCAAAAAGTTCTGCAACACAGCACAACAGACCGTGCAAAAGGATCGTTGTTGATGCTTTTATTAAAAAAATGTAAACAACAGCCATCTTTATTTACACTATGAGCTAACTGTCTGAGATGGGTAAAACCAATCCCAAAGGGCCCTTACAAACAGTAGATTATGCTACATTTTCCTTGTTTAAATCCACAATGTTTTGGTTTTTTTAAATGCACTCTACCTCCCCACCCTTATACCCTTTCCACCCAAGACGTACACCTGATGCCTTTGTCACACATTACATGCACCCAACCCCTTCCCTGCAGTCAGCTAGATTTCCTTCGCAATAAACGTGGGTGGGTAGGTACCGGAGAAGGGAAACCTGAAAAGAGGAAGTGGCTGCTTTCCTGCATTCTGCCTCAGGGTCTTACTGCCCACCCTGCTCTGTTTCGTTGCTGTGTTTGCTCAAACGGAACAAAGAGCAGGGAAAGCCCCTCCCCTCCAGGCAGAGAGAGAGAGAGAGAGAGAGAGAGAGAGAGAGAGAGAGAGGCGCCCTCCACGAGTTGCCGAGCTTGGGCAATGGCTGCGCCGCCGATGGCGAGGCGCTAAGGCGCCGGCTCCCCAGGCTGCAGCGCTTGGCCACGCGCTGCGCTTGCATGCCTGGCCGCGCCCAGCTCGAATCAGCGCAGCGGAAAACAAAAGCAGTGGCGGAGACGACGACCCCCCACCCCAACCAAGCCTCGATTGCTTGTCCCTTTCCTCTGGACTCGCGCCCCCCCAGGTGTTGCGCCCGGTGCGGCTGGCACCCCTGGCACCCCCCACGCTACGCCACTGCCTGGTGGTAAGTTTACAACAAAATTATACAAAAAAGTATATTCTACACAAATGATTTAATTACTTGTGAGCCAATGTCAGAAGTCTTAACCTTAAAGAATTATGAATTGTTCTAGGACTAGTTGTCAAAGAAGCAAATTGTTCCAGACATTGAGATCTTGTGGTAAAGTCATCTTGGAAAAAAGCAGGCAAATATGTTTTGAAATGTAAAGTTGGCAGGAAAATCTGACACAGCCATATTTGTCTTCAAATGAGGAAACTTTCCCAAAATTGAAGGGAATGGTAAAAAGGAAGTTGAAAGGCAAAATCAAGACAATCAAATCTCTCCAAATTGCTTAGGAGTTGTTTAAAACCACTATATTAGAAGCTCATCTAGCATGTATACATGTGGCAACTATTTTGCATGGGGATTCTCTTCCAGTGGAGAGAACATAAGCCTGACTCATTCTGACCCCATTCTGCTCTCTTCTGGGTCCAAAAGGACCCACGCTTTGGTGTCGCACATCAGTTGGATGCATGCAAAATGGTCACTGCCTGTAATGCAGATCAAGAAAGATACCACCAGGGCCAAGAGGTTGTCTGCATGGTTAATGAAAGGAGTCAAGTATTAGAGCAGAGCTTTCCAAATTTTCATGTCAATGACACACTTTTTAGACATGCATCATTTTGTGATGCAGTAATTCAGTTTTACTAGTAAACCAGAAGTTAAACTAACACCTTTGCAGCCCCAGGAGGACACCTGCACACTGCAGCCGACACACTAACATGTCATGACACAGAGTTTGGAAAGCTCTGATCTAGCATATGGACTAGCAGGAGTTCCCAATAGTTATGGGATCCGTAACCAAAGGTACCAAACATCTGAAGAGCACTAAGGCATATCTATTTATGGTTTATCAGGTGATAAACCATATCTGCCTTGGTATCCCCAGCCACTTTGGGTGGCTCCCAACAGAATTAAAGCACAATAAAACATCAAACATTAAAAACTTCCCTAAACAGGGCTGCCTTCAGATGGCTTCTAAATGTCAGATAGTTGTTTACTTCCTTGACATCTGATGGGAGGGCGTTCCACAGGGCACCACTACCAAGAAGGCCCTCTGCCTGGTTCCCTGTAACCTCACTTCTCTCAGGGAGGGAACCGCCAGAAGGCCCTCGGAGCTGGACCTCAGTATCCAGGCTGAACGATTGAGGTGGAAATGCTCCTTCAGGTATACTGGGCTGAGGCCATTTAGGGCTTTAAAGGTCAACACCGGCACTTTGAATTGTGCTCGGAAATGTACTGGAAGCCAATGTAGGTCTTTCAGGACTGGTGTAATATAGTCCCAGTGGCCAGTCCCAATCACCCGTCTATCTGCTGCATTCTGGATTAGCTACAGTTTCCTTCAAAGGTAGCCCCACATAGAGCGCATTGCAGTAGTCCAAGATGGAGGTAACTAGAGCATGCACCATCTGGCGAGACAGTCTGTAGGCAGGTAGGGTCTCAGCCTGTGTAGCAGATGGAACTGGTAGACAGGTGCCCTGGACGCAGAATTGACCTGTGCCTCCATGGACAACTGTGAGTCCAAAATGACTCCTAGGCTTACCCTTTTCAGGACCAGGGAGTCTTCCACACCCGCCCATCCCCTGCCCCCCCAAAACAGTACTTCTGTCTTGTCAGGATTCAACCTCACTCTGTTAGCCGCCATCCATCCTCCAACTGCCTCCAGGCACTCAGACAGGACCTTCACCGCCTTCACTGGTTCAGATTTGAAGGAGAGGTAGAGCTGAGTATCATCTGCATACTGATGAACACCCAGCCCAACCCCCCTGAAGATCTCTCCCATCGGCTTCATATAGATATTAAAAAGCATGGGGGAGAGGATGGAACCCTGAGGCACCCCACAAGTGAGAGCCCAGGGGTCCGAACACTCATCCCCCAACAATAAATAAACAAACATATTTCTTGTTTCATTTATCAATTCATCATTTTTTCAGGGATCTCAGAGTGGCTTGGCACATTCACTGATATTTGGCTCCTATTCCCTAAAGCTCACCATTCCAAGACTCACTTGCACCGTTTGGGTTCCGAAAAATGGATGATTTACTGGTATTTCCAGGTTTTTGGCATTCGGAAGCCAATTTGAAAACGGAACCGTTTGAGAACCAAGGTTTGACTGTATTCCTTCAAAAGCCAAGTAACTACAGCGGTACCTCGGGTTACAGTCCAGCTAACCCAGAAATAGTACCTTGGGTTAAGAACTTTGCTTCAGGATGAGAACAAAAATCGTGTGGCGCGGCGGCAGCGGGAGGCCCCATTAGCTAAAGTGGTACCTCAGGTTAAGAACAGTTTCAGGTTAAGAACAGACCTCCAGAACGAATTAAGTTCTTAACCCGAGGTACCACTGTATTCTGTTACTTTAAGCTCCAAATAGTTAGATAGATTGGGATAGATTAGGAATGGGTCTCAGCCTCATGTAGCCACACACATCTGTTGAGTTGAGTTAACCTAATATTTGTATTCCACTTTTCGAACAACAAACGTTGAGCTCAAAGCAGCTCACAACAATTGCAAGAGCATTAGAAGACAACAAAATGTTGTAAGCACTATACAGTGGTACCTCAGGTTACATACGCTTCAGGTTACATACGCTTCAGGTTACATACGCTTCAGGTTACATACTCTGATAACCCAGAAATAGTGCTTCAGATTAAGAACTTTGCTTCAGGATGAGAACAGAAATTGTACTCCGGCGGCGTGGCAGCAGCGGGAGGCCCCATTAGCTAAAGTGGTGCTTCAGGTTAAGAACAGTTTCAGGTTAAGAACAGACCTCCAGAACGAATTAAGTTCTTAACCCGAGGTACCACTGTAATATAAAACAAAGTAGCATATAAAGCAGGCAACAACAACAAATTCATGAAAACCATTAATGCAATTCAATAAAGCCATAGTAACTCATACTATATTGCCAGGATACTTCCTAATCACATGAAACCTTATTCCAGAACAACGAAACTTGGATCATCTACTGGTTATCAAATGCATTGCTTTTCAGTAAAGTGATGGGTGCAAGCCTCCTACACAGTCCATGCGACTCTAGGACTTCCCTTCCTTTGGAAATAAGTGAACAACTGAACCAGGAGATTTCATAATTCCTGGACACTGGACCCTCTAACCTTGGGAGAGAAGAATCACTTTTCCAACAGTGCCACGGGGGGGGGGGGGGTAATTGTGTGAGTATCTGGCACCCCCAGCAACAAAGAAAGAGGAAGAGATGGGTCAAGATCTGCTCCCAATCTCTCCCCCTCATCTCTCCCCAGATACAACTTGAGGTTTGAGGAGTAACAAAAGTTCACTTGAGACTGTTGGAAAATTTCACATTTGATTAAATATAGTGTGTGTGTGTGTGAGCTCCTGAAGAGGAAAGTAAAAATAAACTTATATTAAATCTACACAGACGCCACCGCCCCCCCAAAGCCATGAAGAAAAAGCATCGCTGAGAAAAACTCGAGCCAAGGATTTAAAAATGAAAAGCCTATTTAATGAAAAGAAAAAACAAATGGCATTTAAAACTTAATAGCTCTGAGGCCTAATAACAAATGTCAGCTTCCTTTTTTAACTTTTATTTTTTAATAATCACAGGCTGTGTTATGTGAAGAGGGAGCCATTTTTAATGAAATGGGTGCTACTTATGTCAGCTCAACTCTCCAGAGAGAGTATTAGTTGTACTAATGGAAAATGAAAATACATATGCCTGGGAGCCAAACAATAGACACAATAAAAATCAATGAGGGAAAGAAAAACTCTGGCACTTAATACTGTCAGTGTCTTTGTTGTTCATCATCCTTCAGTGAAAAGTGTTCCTTTTGGTTATAAATTCCTCATCTGACACTTAAGACCACATACTCCAAATACTTTTGCTTATTTATTCAGGCTGAGTTCATATTAACTTGTCCAACGAAAAAGCTAAAATTGGATGAAAGAACTAGCCACTGCTTCATTGCTGTTGATGGAGATTTGGATTCAGATGAATCCTGACCTGAGCTGGGCTGCCTCAGAAAGATCCTGGGCTGCTTTGCCTGAGGCAAAGTGGTACCCTGACAAAGCGGCATGCAGAAAACAGGGACTCCTCAACTGCTCTGTGGCACCTCGGGGATCCTGGCATCCAAAAATTACTGCAGATCTGCACTTAAAGCAAATGATGTCCCCATGCTTATCATAAATGGGAGGAGAGAGATGGAACAACCCTGAAAAGCTTAAACTTACCTCTCTAGCTTAAGATCATGCTATGATCAGATAGGGAGATTCTTCTCAACAGTCAAGGCTAGTTAAAATAAGAGGAGATTAATTTACCGACACTCTCAATTTTGCAAGAGAAGGAAGGTGCCAGAACAGGGAGATGAGAAGAACCAGAAAGAGCTCCATTTTGACTGACAGCCTGTAATCGGAGGGAATGCCTTGACCCAGGAATCAAATCCCTTTTAGTTCTCCCTCCCTCAAAAAATCAACTTTTAAAAGCCCCAAGGTCAATTTTTCTGCAAACTGGCAGGTTTCTTACCCAGGAAAACCTCCCTCATGTCTACAATTTTCAAACCAAATGCCCAGAAAACACTATGGGCGATTGCGATTCCTGTTTTACCCTCTTCAGAGCTGTAGTGTCTGCCCCCAAATAAAAAAAGTTACAGGCATTTCCATTTTAAAGAAAATAAACATTAAATTATTAATGTGCCCTGTACATATGCCCCTATATCTATTTGCCTATAACTTAGGGGGCCTTTTTCACTTTTTCGGGGCTACTCTGCCTACAGTTTCAACCACTTCGGCCAAAAAAAGGTAGAAATGATATGAAGGGGACAGATGAGAGCAAAAAATTAAAACAAAATGATTGCTTCTAATTTCTTCTTCATTAGAGTAGCAAACAGCCTAATAACCAAATATTATACTGTCCAGGAAAAAATTCCTGAACTTTTTGTTTTAAACAAATAAATCTGTAATTCCGCAAGAGATCAGCTAAACTGCTAACTGCAATCTTGCAGATGCACAGATGAATCATTTAAACCAATTATCTCACTTTCTCTCAAAAATCTAGCTATTTCAGCATTAAAAAAGTGATTTAAATGCCTAATTTGGCACCAAATGCTAGTATAATAAAAACAAATATAGGAACCTGAAACATTTCCATTTTCTCAGATACCCACTGCAGATATAATGGTCATGAATTACAGATCTGTTTAAATCAGGATTTTCTTATACTAAATGGGACAGCTATGGATTACAAAGAATCAGAATTGCTCAATACAATATGTGAGTCGTCCCAAGAAATAATGCCAAAGCAGCAAGGTATTTCCCTCATATACAAGGTGAAGAAGTTTCAAGTAGAATTATGATCATAATGCATTAAGTTGTGTATATCGAATATAATCCTGTTAATTTTGTGTCTCCATGGATCAGAGCACCTCCATTACTAAGTGGGCTCTGGAATGCAGCTGCTGTCTGCTCATGACCACCCTGACTACTTCAGACACTACAAATTATCCCAAATATTTTCCTGTCTTCAAAGATCAGCAGACCACTCCTTGCCCCTTGTTCAATACAAGGTGGACAAGGCTGACCAATGCCAGCCTGAGCTATTTGCCCCCACTCTCTGTGAGAGCATCTCACATGTAAGAGCCTTTAATAGGAGAACTGTCTCCATCAGCCTGGTGTCTCTCCCTTCCAGAACCATTTTTACAAACTAAAACACTGTTGCATGCCACCCATTCTCTGAGTGGTACGAGATTCCAGGGGTTCCAGGTGCTTTCCCAGGGTTCGTGTTTCCTTTGGAATGAGGAAGAGCAGAGACTGTGGTATCTTCAGGATAGATGGCTTATTTACACATATTTACAACCAGAGCCTACAATGGAGGGCTTCATAGCATGGTTTTCTAGCACAGATCCACTTCCTTTGTTTCCTTAATGGCCCGTTACCTCACCAGAAAGGTAGCCTGGCTATTCCAGGAATTGGATGGACCGCTGACCTGACCCAGCAAGCTTGTCTTATGTTCTTATGAAGAGAAATCCCTGTGCATGAATAAGTTATTTATTAGTATTAGCTTTATAATATTTATATCCCACCTCAAGGTGGTTCAAAAAATTAAAATGAACATGAATAAAACACAGAAAGCTAAGAACATATAAGAGATAATAGTTCAAAACTATTACAAAACATTGTAAAAACAAATATTTTAAAATACAGATAGATGCCTTTAGGCATGCTGGAACTCTGCCTTGTTTGAAGGAGGCGCTGGCTACTCCCTCTACCCACCTGGCAAGGCCTTTTTAATGAGCCAGGAAGGGCAGGGACATGTGGCAGCTCTCACATTTCCAGAGCCAAGGTGGCTCCTCTGCCTGCCAGTGGCTCTCCAGTCTCAGGCAGACTTCCTCCCAACACCTGATCCTTGTTAGCTGGAACTGCCACAGATTCCACCAGGCACCTTCGCATGCAAGGCAGGTGCTCTGTCACGGAGCCATGGTCCCTACCCGTTCCTGCGCATGCAAATCTCTTTGAGCCAGATATTTTGCAGGTCATGATTAAGTAATCTTTATCATGATGTATAGGATGTGGGTGGTGCTGTGGTCTAAACCACTGAGCCTCTTGGGCTTGCCGATCAGAAGGTCGGCGGTTCGAATCCCCACGACAGGTGAGCTCCTTTTGCTTTGTCCCAGCTCCTGCCAAACTAGCAGTTCGAAAGCACGCCAGTGCAAGTAGATAAATAGGTACTGTTGTGGTGGGAAGGTAAACACCATTTCAGTGCGCTGCTCTGCTTTCGGTGTTCCGCTGTGCCAGAAGCGGCTTAGTCATGCTGGTCACATGACCCGGAAAAACTGTCTGCAGACAAACGTTGGCTCCCTCGGCCTGTAAAGCAAGATGAGCGCTGCAACCCCAAAGTCATTTGCAACTGGACTTAACTGTCAGGGGTCCTTTACCTTTACCTTTTATCATGATGTATAGCCGGGATCCAAAGAGTTATACATCTAGTTCCACATGGACAAAAGCTTTAAGGGCTTATGTTTCTCAGGAATCAAACTCTTAATGCCAGACGGCAAACAATTCTCTGAAACTGGACTTGTGCTATGTCATGGAAGCTCAAAATCCCAGGTACTTGTGTATGTCTTATCTCAGCTCGTTGGGTCCTGCTGCCTATGTCAGCTATTCTGGTGCCATAAGTTAGGATAAAAAAATAAACAGTGGTCTTTGGACTGGAAAGAGGAAACTGTGAGTGTATGTGATGATGCATGAGAAAAGAGATGCATGCAGCTGAACATTAGTTATAAAGATTATAACAAGAAATAACAGTTGCACAAGTGCTTCCAAAGCAAAGTTTCCACTCCCACAGGCAACTTCTTGTTTCCAGCAATCTAGGAGGAGCTGAAGATGTCTTTTGAAGGCAGCACTTCCCAGTGACTTTAAAACAATCTCCCATAGGGGGTCATTTTCCTCCAACATCCTTTGTTTACTATCTCTGTTGCTTCTAGCTAGCTCCTTGATAGTTGCCAGAGAAGATAATAGCAGCTCTAGCATACGCTAATGGAGAACCAAAAAACAACATTATCTGCTTCCTGGCACAGTTTCCAACTCATCAGGATTCCTATGTTTTTGTTGAAAAATATTATGTTATTTACAGTTCTCTGAGAAATAAAGTTTGAGAGTGAACGAAAACAACACCACACAGGGAGGCACCTTGCAGTTCCCACAATAACCTTGTACATGAAAAATAAAGGCCGTGACTGAAACGCTCCAATATGCAGATGTGCTTGGTTTAAGAGTGGAGCTTCCTTTTTCTATTCTGCAAGGTGAAGGAATCACTCTTGGCATAAAATTAAAGCCTCCATGAATTCATGGGCAGCAAAATGGCAAATGCAATTCAATGTACACAAGTGTAAAGTGATGCATGTTGGAGCAAAATAAGTAAATTTCATGTGTGCATTCATGGAGTCTGAACTAGAGGTGATGGACCAGAAGCAGGACCTTGAGGTCATAGCAGATAGCTGGATGCAGATGTCAACCCAGCATGCAGCAGCTGCAAAAAAGGCAAAATCCATGGTAGGGATCATAGAATTGGAAGGGAGCCTGAGGATCATCTAGTCCAACCCCTGAATTGCAGGAATATTCAGCTGTGCCATACAGGGATCGAACCTTCAACCTTGGCATTATCAGCACCATGCTCTAGCCAACTTCATAAGAAAACAATTTTTAAATAAAACTGCCAATATCAAAATGCCATTATGCAAATCTATGGTGCAAACACATTCAGAGTACTGTGTGCAGTTCTGGTAGAGTTGGGAAAAGTTCAGAAAAGGGCCACCAAAACGATCCCGGGGTGGAGCGACTTCCCTATGAAGAAAGGCTGCAGCGTTGGGCACTTCTTCATTTAGAGAAAAGGAAAGTAAGGGATGGCATGACAGAAGTCTATAAAATTATGAATGGCATGGAGGAAGTGACTACAGAAGTTTTCTCCTCTCTAGAGGGGGGAATATTAGAACCTGTGGACATCCCATGAGGCAGAATGTTGGGAGACTGAGGACAGATCAAAGAAAGGAGTTCTTCACACAGCACCTAGTTAAACTATGGCCTTTGCTCTCTAAGGAGGCAGTGAGGGCCACCAGCTTGGCTGGCTTTAAAAGAGGACTGGGCAAATTCATGGAGGAGAAAAGGGCCCTCAACGGCTATGTGCCACAAGGCCTCTGCTCTGCCTCAACGGCTGGAGGCAGCAATATTTCTGAATACCAGCTGCTGGAGAAACCACAGGACAGCTCCAAATCCCCAGACTTTAAGTGAGGACCACAGAGAGAGTCCAAAGTTAACAAAAGTGACCACTTCTTTCCATGTGAAAAGAACAATAATGAATGATGCCCTTCACTAGGTTTTTGAAAATTCAAAGTCAGAAGCTGATTAAGACAACAATTCTAACCTAATTTATCTGGAAGTAAGCCCAATGAATTCAGTGGGACTTACTTCTGAGTAGACAGGGTTAGGATTACAGCCTTGATGCCTATTAGTTATCTTTAGCAACAAGCAAGCAAAAGATGAAAGGCATTCCCAGCAGAAGCCCCTGCAACCAACTGGCGGAAATCCACATGGTGGTTCTTTTGCAACAAATTCCATTGCTATCCCTACTTCACAAAATGGCAGCAGCTGGCAGAAAAGGGTGGGATAGAAATGCAATCAATCACCAATTGGCGATTACTTTCTACTGGTCTTTATCTTTAGAAATTGCTAATTTGGGGGGCTATGGAGTTTTCCTTGCAGCAAGGAGTTGCATAGCTCAGCTTTTCTCAAGCTAAGTATTTTTCTGGAAATACTGTGACTCAGCCTCCCCATTTTAAGCAGAATTTGCTGATCCAAAGACTGCAAGTGGAGCTTTTTTCTTTTGCATTTCTGTCTTCCCACCCACACAGCTCTCAAAGTATTATTATCCATTTCCTGTAATTTCTTCTCCTATTCTCTTATCATGCTCAACTGCCCAAACTGCCAGTTTCTTTCATTTCTCCTCCCTGGTCCTTTTATATTCACTGCTTCCTCCTCTAACAGTTTCCCTCTATTATCCCCTTCCCCTCTATTCCCAATTTATTGGTAGTGATGATAATAAATATTAACCTTCTATCTTTCTTTCCAATTTCCTTCAAAGCTTCCTTCAGAGGAAGAGCACCTTCCCTCCTTCCTTCCACTTCCAAACTTTCCCATCTCCTGGCCACCTTGATACAGCAGCCAATGAGCTGTTGGTGTTGACACTGGTCCAACCAAAGGGTTGTGGCGTGGCCAGGGGGCAGGGCAGGCAAGTGAGGGTGCACCAGGGAGACGATGGCACTGAGGCCCACCTAAAAGTGTCTGGAAAACGTAAGTCTTAAAGGGACTCAAAAGGTCATGATTACTGCACTCAGACCTAATTCAAAATTAATGCTCATATCTTCTAATGCACTGCATTTTGCTTTTCTATCAAAAATGCCTTTGGTTATACAACAGATGCTGCTTTTATAAACAACCTAGTAGTGTGACCATATTTACTTAGCTCATCTGTATCCTTCATTCAAAGAGAATGAAATACATTATTTCTAAGTGGTGAAGATGAATCCTATGTGGGGTTTTTTTTTGAATACCCATTAAAACAGACTTTATCAAATTTAAATCCAAAATCTTATCTTAATACTTCACTGACCTGGAATTCACCTATCTATCAGATCTGAAGTCTACAAATGTAGCCACCCAAAGTCACTGTATAACCCCAAGCTGTAATGTGATTGGGGGGGGGGCTTATCTTTATCAACTTTTCTACTGAGGAAACCTACTGCAGAAGAATTTTGTATATAGAGGAGATTGGTTAATTGGTTTTTACGGTTGTTCCTCCTTGCTTACTGGCAAAGGGTTAAACTCTTTGGTTTGCTTTATTGTCTTGATTTGCTGCTTGTGCTTGGGGGATAAGAGACCAGGATGTGGAAGGATCTATAGCTGAGCCAGATGAAGGCTGAGAAGCTGCCAGCAGTAGTGCAGTGGAAGGTTAACTACATATGCCAGGTAGGGCTAGGCTGTACCTGGTTTTCAACACTGTGCTATATCAGCAACTAAATACCACAATATGCTGAACGTCAATAAATTGGAGTATCGCTCAGCCCTAATGCTGGCCCCCATCTATTGGCCTATCTCACCTTGGAGGTGATGTAACATCCCTCACACCATCTCAATAACGGCTTCTGAAACAGGTTGAGGTATTCAGATATCAGGCCAGTCAGCATGTCGCCTCTAAGCGTCTAAGGCAGAGGTTCTCAACCTGTGGGTCCCAAGATGTTGTTGGACTACAACTCCCATCACTGCTAGCTAGCAAGGCCAGAGCTCAGGGATGATGGGAGTTGTGTCCAACAACATCTGGGGACCCACAGGTTGAGAACTGTTGGTCTAAGGGAATGTTTCTCAAACTTGGCTCCTCAGCTGTTGTTGGACTACTACAACTCCCACCATCCCTAGGTAGCAGGACCAGTGGTGAGGGATGATGGGAGTTGTAGTGGGAGCCAAGAACAGCTGGAGACCCAAGTTTAATAAATACTGGTCTAAGGTATATAAGTCTCCCTTTGGCGCTGGCCCTCCCTGCCAGGGAGGGTGCTGCATACTCCGTTATTGTTCCCTGGAGTTCTTGATAACTGAATGAGGAAGCATTTTATCCTGCTTATGCTATGTTATTCTGCTTAAAGATTGCTCCACTGCTTTGTATTCTGAATTAAGCCTGCTACTTAAGAAAAATCTTTGGAAAATTTGTTTTTTTATTAACACTTTCAGAGCAACAATACAACATACTCCTTTAATTTGTCTGTATAAACAGTCTCTTGAGGCTTTAATTTTCTTTTTAAAAGATCCCTTAGAAAGAACAATCCTTAAATTGGAACTTTTCCCGAACTTTCTCGTTCATTAACATACACAGATCCGCATATTCACTGAGAAGGAACCACTTTTCATTGTCTTCTTTTGCATTGTCGCACTGCCAGAGAGAGGGAAAATAAAGGCAACTTTAAAGCAAAACACTGAGAAGGGAGTCAGGGGCCACAGCAAATGAAAACATTCCAGTTTAGCACCCAATAAGCATTCCTTGGTTGACCGCAAGTGAGAGATACAGCTTTATCTCAATGTTTTGTGGTCATTTAGAAGGGTTTGCATGTGGCCAACGGAAGGATATTTTCAATTCTGCTACAAACAATAAGGGAACAATCCGGGCCACCCGCTGCACGTAGCAATGAGCATGTCTAGTGTAGTGTGAGCAGGAGTCGCTGGAGGAAGTGGTCTTTGGTAGGAACTTCCGCATGCGTGGTGATGCTTCTCAAAGGGGAAAAAAAGGTGTGCCGAGGCTCTGGAACACCTCCATGCCTTGATTCTGCCTGCCTAAGACATTATCATATCCATACTTTGCATGAAGGTCACAGGGCAGCCCTGGACCAACCACTATATCTGAGCCTAATCTGTCTTGGGGGGGGGGGGGTTCTGTAGGGTGGGACACCCTAGAGGAAGGGTAGGATGAAAATTTAATTAAGTGGAGAATTCCACATATCCCACAGCAAAGATTCTAGAGGTGCAAAATTGGAAATAAATCCAAACATGAATGAACTGGATATTAAGGAGAAAAACGACTCAGAGCTTCTTGGCTTACTTCAAAAAAAGCCTGACAAACTTTCTTTGAGATTTAAGCAAATATTAGCTGGCAGAACAGGTCAAAAAAGGTGGATGGAGTAATTGAGTACAGTTTAAGAACATGAGCAGTTTGTTCTTGCTGATAAATTAGACAGCTGTTCTGAATTACATTTCATGCTGTTTTTGCACAACAGCTAATTTCCTGCTGGTAGTTCTAAAGTGACTTGGAAGTGTATGCAATTAACTCCACCACCTTTTCTTTATCCTTCAATAAAAGCATCAATTGTATTTGCTTACGGTGAATTTGCAGGGGTTTCTTCCTTCTCCTTCTCTTCCTAAAACTTTAGAATACATGTATTAGATGTCTAATGTGGGCTTCATAATTCAGAAGCCATATTTTGACATCTGAATTATTATAAAAGCCAACAACAATGCTGGCACTCCTGTAAAACTTGATTGAACTAATGGAGCCTTTCAATTCATGAAATAGTTTTTCTCTGTTTCCCACCACTACCGCACAGCATCACACACATTTGTGTGAGTAGGAATGCATGTTGAGCAGTTCATGTGTATAACAACTAGCCAATGTGTATATTCACCTGGCCTCATGGAGAATGTGCACATAATCCTTCCAGAAATAACTGTTCATATTTCCCAATCAATATACATAATCCCCATTAGGCCTTTTGGGAATGTGAATACCTTGACAATTTTGTACGTTCTCTAGCCGATATGGACATTCTTCAGTCAGTATGTATTGTCTGCACAAAACATGACTTCTTTTCTATTTCTGCTTTGGAAGTGTGCAATCTGCACCCCCTGGACTGCTTCTGTCCCACTACCCAATCTTCCATGACCCACAACACACCCTCTTGCTGATCAGTCAAGGCAGGAAGAAAGAGGACCTCCAGATAAAATTAACTGTTTCTGCAGTTCAGACTCTTTTTCATTATCCTCAGCTGTTCACCCGCCAGCTGAGCAGAACAAGGCAGACTTGCAGGGAGAGGAAAGTTTGAAACCCTCCCCCTGCCCTAGCCCTTGCTACTAAGCTTAGGAAAAGAGCTTTTGTTTTCAAATTGACATTTATCCACAAGCCTGTTTCTGCATCCTCTCTAGCTCTCCCAAGACCACACCAGGAATACGCAATGCAAAAAGACTAGCAGGTTGCAGCAATGCAGCTCAAACCACACCAAATATAAAAAAAGAAAGCAAAACTAATTCCAGGGCAGATTTTCTAAATATTCAGAAAATTGCTAGTTTATTTTTTAAAGCCGGAGAGAGGCTTAAGAAGCAAAAAGTTTCCGGCTACGCTGTACATGCAAAATGCCGTCCCATAAGAACATCAGAAATAGTTCAATGTCCTGATGATCGCAAAGGAAGAAAAATGAGCTTTTAACAAGTGGCGGGAGAAGAAGGAAGGGGCTCTTCCAGAAAGTGGGGGGAAGAGTGGAGCCAACTTCCTCTCAACCTCGTTTTACTGCTTGAGAGGAAGTGGCTTCCTAGTTACACAATTGTGCTCAGTTTGGGTCTGACTGTGTCACTGCCCCGCTGCCGACAACCAAAACTCTGACAAGAGCCCGACAGATCTCAGGTTTATGGGGGATATATATAGAGAGAGAGCATATATTCTTTTCCTGTGATTTTGGTAGTTATGCCAGAAAACAATTATTTGAGGCCCTAAAAGTTAATAGACAGATTTTTACACAACCAACTGTTCAGGACCTGCTGGCGGACAGCGATGATCAAATTACTTTAATAGCGGCTGAATTTTTAAGTGCTGTCCATGAAGAAAGAATGGGCCATGATAAAGAGACTTAGTGGTTTTTAATGGTAGGTGATGTTGCTGTGTTGTTGTATTATATTATCTATGTACATTGATTTATTTCTTGGAGTTAAGAATAGGACTGGGATAAATTGTGTTCGCTGAGCCCGTATTTTATACAGTCTGTATATGATGTTTGTTTGTTAGTGTGTGGTGCGCTATGCCTAATAAAGGATTTAAATTGAATTTATGGGGGACAATACAGTGTAGTAAGGAAGTTAACACACAGCATTTGGCACACTATGCAGCTCTGGTCTGGGGACCACACTCCCTGTTCTCCCACCACAACCAGCTCCCTCCACATGGTTCCCACATGAATCTTTGTGGTCCCTCAACTTGTAAAGGTATTAACTTCCAAGCCTTTGCATTAAAAAGGTGTTATTGACTTCAATAGGATGTGAGTTGCACCTTGTCTCTTTCTTTAAATCATTCCCAGTGAACTATTTGAACCAATTAAAAAGAAAATAGAACTTTCTACTTGGTTCTGCCAAGCCATTAAAGGCCAGTATATATGCATGTTAGAAATTATTTCTGATGTATAAAACATAAGTTTCAGATCTTTGAGAACAAGAAGTGCCTGTTCGGAATACATTTTCTTGTATTATAACTCAAAAGTTATTGTGCTACATTTTGTTCTCCTCATTATCACTTAATCAAAACGCTAAAATACCATTCCAGGGGCATGCTCTCAGCACCATTACAAGCAAGGAAACCAAAGGGGAGATTTGGTTATTCATGCCTAAGGCTAAATTTTGCCCTATATTTTTAACCATTTTCCCCAATAGAGATCTGATTTATATTTTTAAGCAAGTGTTGCTAACTTTTGTAGTTCTATCACTATTCTTGATATGGGGCATTTCTGAATTATTTGTTTACTGAACGCTGGTTGGTCTCCTCTGATCTACATCACCTTCACCAGCAATACATTTTCCATATCATAGTGAAATACACACGCAATAAATGCACCCACAATAGTTACACAATGGATTCTACAGTTTCCTAATTACCTGACAGAGGGCTACTTTATAGATAGTGTGTTTCATTTCATGGAGAATATTTGTTACTTCTGTACCATCTAGAGGTGTAACAACTTCACTTTGTACATCTCATTAGCCTACATTTGGGGTTTACATTTCAGAATCCCTGTTGCTTTTGAGACATTTCTTTCCAAGCTTCAGATTTCACAAAGACAAGCCCCCTGAATTGGCTTCTTAATGCTGGGCCATTTTGACTGACATGTTCTGCCTGATCACTGGAACCAGGTCTGGACTTGATTTCTTCAGTCAGAATTCTTGGGGCATAGTTTTGGCACCAATGGAAGCTTTCCTCCCAAAACAAATCTACTTGCATTTAAAAGAAAGAAAGAAAGATTGTTATATGAAAGAAGCAAACATACCTAATGTCCACATCTAGCTTGGCTCTAGATCCTGACAGCTTGCCCCTGACAACAACATGGGAAACCAGAAGAAAGGATGTCTCTCTCTCTCTCTCTCTCTCTCTCTCTCTCTCTCACACACACACACACACACACACACACCACTTTCTAAAAATCCTACATCCTACTCATGTTCCCGGTAAATCCTTCATTAAGCAATGCTCCAAACAGTAACTAACCTAGAGACCACATAGCTCCACACTCTGCTGTTAATTCTCTTGTGATGCATATTTAATATAAGCTTTTTGTGGATCCAGACCATCATGGTGACATATGCAGCTATGAATACATTTTCATTTTCC
Source organism: Podarcis pityusensis (assembly GCF_964106645.2). Lineage (NCBI taxonomy): Eukaryota > Metazoa > Chordata > Lepidosauria > Squamata > Lacertidae > Podarcis > Podarcis pityusensis. The sequence goes on from NC_138037.1 coordinate 57,299,706, forward strand.
TTTAGCTATGCGGATGTTCAGTAAACAAGTGTCACTGGCTCTCTCCAATGAGAAATGTGTGAGATGCAAAGTGAACGACACCCTGCCTATTTTTATGAAATCTTGAAATGAGAGGTGTCTAATTATTTTATACATATGTGTATTAAAATTGGTGTTGAAATCTTTGGCAGTATTTATAGCACACACACAAAATCTTTGAATATTCAAAGCTCAGGAATTACATGGCTACATTACAGGGAATGAAAATTAAACCATTCTCCCCCACATCACATTTCACTCTTTCCAAAAATATTTGCTTTCTTTGTTTCTATATTTATTTCAGCTCTTTTGAACAAATGAAAAGACAGCTGCTAACACATGCATGGGTTCAGCAAAAAGGCTCATCCGTTTCCTTTGCTTATAACTCCATTCCTTCCATTCTATAGAAACTTCTGTGAAAGGAATCCAAAGCTGTTTGCAAAAAGTGAAAGCACAGATCAGGCATTTGGAAAGTGGAAAGTGTTTAGTACACTCTGCGTTCAGTGCTTCTGAAGCATTGAGCACAAGGCTTCCCATGTGCCCATGACCAACCTAACCGTTGAGCACTAAAGCGCCTTTCTCTGGTGCTGCAGCCCTGACAGGCTTCCGGGGACCCTGTGGCTGCTATTGAATTAAAAAGAAAGAAAGCGTAAGGTCACAGATCTCCTCCCATCATTTTCATAATTTCCATGGGTCATATGAAAAAGACACATCAGCATACTGGTGACACTTTTCACCAAATCTCTGGACAGCCTCATACGGTGATTAAATGTGGAGGTCACACATTATGGGAGACAAGGCAGACTCCTGCGTCACCCCCACATGCCAAAGGTCAAAGGTTAGAACTAGGGCTCCAATGAATAGCCCTGCTTGGGAGTCCAAAGCAACTCTGGCACAAAGCAGCTGGAGGCCGTGAGCTGGTCCTGAGGCCTTGGATGCTCAGAGACTCAGATGGATGTTTCTTGCTTTCTCTTCTGTGCAATTTGATATCTTTTTAAAAATCTCCCACCGGAACTCCTGCCGGGCTCCGCAAGCTTGTGGAGAGCTGCCCGAAGCCTGGGGTGCACAGCGCCGCGCTCCCCGGGCTTTGGGCTGCAGGCAGCTGTGCGCAAGCCTGCGGAGCCTGGCAGGAACTCCCACCGGGCTCCCAAGGCTTGCGGATAGCTTCCTGAAGCCTGCATTTGCCTCATAGGATGCTCACAAATTTCCCCTTCATTTTTGGAGGGGAAAAAGTGTGTCCTATAGGGTGAAAAATACGGTACCTTTACCAATTAAGAACACTGCTGCTTTAAAGTGTCACACATTAATGCAGCATAAACCGCTTGGTGATAAATGAGAAACACTTTTCAAAGGGGAAGAAAAGTGGAAAAGCTCAAGAGATGTCAGATGAAAATTAAAGGATTCCTCTATACTTTTGAAGGCTTCTGGACTGTGTAAGTGCTGTTTTCATTTTGCCTTCATAGACTAGCTTACCTTTGAAAAACATTTCTCACTACCAAAAGATGAGACTTTTTTTTTAATTGTGATATATGTTCTTCTTCAATTCAGATGGCAAGAACTGACGATCTTTTTGCTTCTCCCTCATGCCCAGTACAAGAACATAGGGTGACCCAGTGGTTTGATTTGCAGTAGCTCAGTTGTGCAGGCATGATACAATGTAAGCACGGATATCTACACTAATGTGCCATCAATGCTCATTGGCACCCACAGAGCCCGGCTTATGCGCGGTATGATGGTGGGGCTATGAGCCAACACTTGCTCTGTGTCTGTGCACCATGAGGTTTTAAGTACTGAGAGAAATCCAAAGGATGAAGCCTAAGCATTAGCAACATCTGTTTGCTGTTCTAGGAAAAATAATTTCTTTTGTAAATTCAATTCAGAAAAGGCCCTAAAATACTTACAAAGATGTAAATGCTGAAACATATCTAATTTCCCTGAAAAACACGTATGTTACTGAATCAGACAACCAGAATATATTAATATTAAAAATAATTATTTTCGCATTTCCAATATTTCTCTACTGCATTTTTTAAAAAACTGTCTATTAATTCTGCAAACATTTCCCCCAAAACCAATTTCCAGCTTTGTAGAGGTGTTAAAAAAGATAATCAACTGATAATACTTATTTTATTAAGTCTCCTCTGAAGCTTAATTCTTAACAGAAAAACCCAATGCAGCTATAAAAATGCTAATTAGGAAAGTTTCGGAAAAAATGCTGCAGACTAAATACAACTCCATGCACAGGAAATTAATTCTGCAGATGATGTGGAAAAGATGGCATATAAAGTTAACGAGATATTACTTAAGGCAAGAGAAACAATTAGGCTATTAACAGTGGAGATAAACTAAACATTTGCCATCAAATATAATGAAACTAATTAAAAGTGAAATGAAAAATAAGACATGAATATGAAAACAAATTCAAGCACAATAAAAGGCAAAACATCTACAGGACCAAAAGCAGTAGACTGCAGACTGGGAAGCAGTACACAAAGCCATCGGCCGAGAAGATCTGCTACGCAAACAATGAAATTCCTGAGATTGTCCTCCCTGTTTTCAGAAGAATGTCCACAAGAATAGCTTTATGAATTCCTTCCATAATGTGCAGATGATCTCAGCCACTGCTGAAGAATTCGGCCAGGGATTTTGTTCAGAGTTTAAAAAAAGGTTGTACAAGTACAAGGGAACTGCTTATTGAGAACACTTGAACCCTGTCATTCACAAACAGAATGAACATCGAGATATGGCGGCTTCTGCTGGCAAGAGTCCGATTCTTCCTGGGCCATTTTGTTCTTGTGCTTGGTGACTAAAAGTCACATGTGCACGATCCATAAAATGACGTGCTTTGAATTAAGGAATAGATTCCTGCGTGCAAATGAATAACTTCCTTGGAGAAAGCACATGCTACAAATGTGATCACTGATAATGCTTTTTTTGAAAAATCGACTTACAGACTTAACAGAGAAAAGAATTGTGAAGTTGATGTTCAGTTTCTATGTGTGTATGGTACCAATTTTACAGTGCGACCTCTCCTTAGACCAAAATAGGGGAAGAGCCTTCGCTGAAATCAATGGGGCATCAAGTCAGTCATCGCTAATTCAGTCCTAAGCCTCTCTCCCCCTTTTATCCCAAGTATGTATTTCTTGAGGACTCAACATTCAATTTAGATACAGAAGGGGCTGAGAAGCTAGTCCATTCAGGCAGAGAAACACCTGCTAGCCCAGGTGCAGGGCTGGAGAGGTCCTATAAGGAGCAACTGTAATGGAGACTGAAAGTGGCAAAAATTAACAGGTGAAAGAATGAGGAAGGGGAGGGTCATGGATAGAGGTGAGAGGCAGTGAAAGGCAGGCAAATGTTCCAACTCAACACCATGTTGCTCCATGTGAGATAACGCTCCTCATTTAGTAGCACCCATTCACTAAGCTCTCAACGGATTAGTTTCATTTCTCAAGAAAGTGGTTTTTGACAATGGGTATACACATGTAGACTCAGTATTCAGTAAAAAGGGTAGACTCTATTTTCACATAATCACTTTTCAGAGTAAAATTATGCTTTTAAACACCCCCCCCCCCGATTATTTGATAAAAGCAGTACAGTTCTTTGGGGGAGGAAATGAAACTTACGGCAATGTTGGAGACACTATCAAGTTTTCAGAAAATGGGGAAAAATCAAAGGACCTAATGTGTTCCCGATCAAATTTTTATGCCTACTAGCTGAGAAGATGAATTAGCTTAGCTGCACTCATTTCCCCAAAGAAGCCCTATTTGTGTTCCTTAGCCATGGCTGGGTATTATTTCTGAATATCTAAACTCTGGCTAGGGATGGGCTACAAATCTAGGTGCAGACACTTTATGCTGTACTACAACGCACAGGCTGAACACATTATACCAGTAATTAACTAGTTATATGTAAACTAGTAATGCAGATAGCTATTTTCCTAGTCACCTACGAGATCACTTCCAAGTGACTATGCAGAGAAACATTACACATTATGGGGTTTTGTTAGGTTGAGACCCCAAACTGAGTTACAGACCAACTTACAGTGTGTTGCATGAGGCACACAATTATTACCTTCTTTTGCCTTTTTTTAAAAAATGCTTTTTTGCAAAGAGCAGGAGAAAGAAGGGCAGGAAAGAGACAGAGAGGGAGAAACAGAACGGCACACAATGGAAAAGTGGGTTCCATGTGGCAGGTTGGAGTGAAAAGTGATGCCTTGTCAAAAGACTGGCGATGACTGCTCCAAAATATATGAACATTTTGGGAAACATAATGCAGAATCTAGTAAGCATCAGGCCCACTGTATGTTCACAGTTAAGTTTTTCAGAGAAGAGTGTACAGTACTGAGATTTTCTTAAACACCCCAACATTCTACAGAATTCAGACAAGGGCATTGTAAAGTTGGTATTATTCTCACTATTTCTGAAGTGAGAACTACACACAGACACACAGCTGAAACGTCTAATAGGGAACAGGGGCAGGAAATGCATGCTTGCATTATTCACCATGCAAGTTGACTATAATGTAATCAAAAGGTTTTGCTATTAACTTTAACTAAGTCACCTTTGCACCTTTGTTATTTAAGGGACTTTGCCTGAGAGGTGCTAAACATGCACGACACTTAAGGGTTGCAGTGTGAATGAAGGCCCTGCTCATTTCCACAGGATCACTCTCTGAGTACATGGCTGGCTGTCTCAAATTTGGTCTTCAGTGTTGCTTCAATCACTGCAAACCACTTTTGAGAATGTCATGGTGTTTTCCCCCCCTTTTAATCTATCAAGAGTTGTACAACCACCAATAACACAAAATTAACAGTATTGCAGAGATCTTTTTAAATGTCACAGAAGCTCACTCGTATTGATATTCTGAACTTAATAACACTAGTGCTGTAAGGCTCTGCATCAAACTACTTGAAGCACTTTCATAAGGCAATAAAGCAAGGAATTTGTTTTCACCCCAAAGCTATGTCAGTGACTCTGTATAACTCTATTCAGAACAATTTCCATAAAGAATAGGGAAGGGGGGGGGGGGAGAGAAGAAGTTCCTTGGTGCTCAGTCTAGGTGCTAAAGTTGTTTTCCTCTCAATGCCCATACATAAGGAAAGGGAGATACAAGAAGGGAGCTCAGCTTTAAGTATAACCTGCAATATGGGATCCACTGTTAATAACTGACACCTTATACTAGTCGTTCTCTTCCTTTTCCTTTTCTGTCCGCTGCTGGTTTTCTTAATACTTTTTCTCATTTTGTCTCTTGTATCTCTCCCCTCCGCCCTCTATTTCTCTCTGTGTGTCTTTGAAGGAGAAATACACACACACACACACACACACACACACACAGGAAATGATGGTGGTACTACAGGTGCAATCCACCTTCGGTCTGGACAGAGCCCAGTTTTAGACCACATCTGACATGGGCCACATAGATAATTCTAAATCTGGCCCACGGACCTCTGGATTCTTCAATACATATTAGACGCGAATTCAAGAGTATGTGATATGCAAGACAGAACTCTTGGTGGGGTTTAAGAGGTCATTTTCTTCTGGTTGAAATAAGGCAGGGAACATTGTCTGCTACCTATCCATCCTTTACTATACCATTTGCAAATTGTGAACCATCCCTTCTGGTGCAGAATGACCACTAGAAGGATGGCCTAAGCAGTCGTCTGTTCAGTGTCAACTCAACCACCAAGTAAACCGGAGATTGTAAAGACTGCAATCTAGAAAGCAACTGCAAATCACCCAAAAGCCTGGCTCCATTAATTATTCAGTTCTGCAACCTGCATTACAAAATACAGTTTTGTGCAAAATCCTTAAAAACAACTGGATGTTAGATTATTTTAATGGCATTTATAATTGGCAGTTCAACACTGCCAAACAAAAAGCAAAATCCCCTACTTCCCTTCAGGTCCTGCAAATGCAGCTTTTCCCGTCACGCACACCACCTTTTTGCAAGCAGGCAAATACATAGTTTTCTCACAAAATTAAGATACATCAATCGCTGTTTTAATTCACTGCTCAGTCCCCAAAAGTGCAAATAGTGAGTGTTACCCCTACCCAAAATCGAAGCAAATGAATGGCAGGTAATTATAAGAACTGGCATGGGTTAACAAAAAAGGGGCAGAAGTAGAAATTCCATCAAAACCTGGATTGAGACAACCATCTCTTTACAGCAGCAGTCAGAAACCTCTGATTCATGAGCAAAATTTGGCCCACCAGACCTCCACATTGGCGAGTGCCAGTTCCTGGCTGACATTCATCTCACAGGCAAAAGTACTAAGTGTCCTCGGTCTATTTCATCAAAAGCTTCTGCCCACAGCACATAGCAGTAACATTGGTGCGGTTAGTATGTTCAACCAAGATCAGAAAGATGGAGGTTCAAACCCACACTTTGTCAGAAAGCTCACTGGGTGACCTTCAGCTTATTCTTCTTGTTTAAATTTGTATATCGCCCTTCATCCATAGATCTCAGGGTGGTTCACAGCATAAAAATACAAGAGAAAAATGCAAAATACATAATAAAAACAAAAACAAAGCAATAATCCCCTCCCCCCTCTCGCATTGGCACACAAGAGGTTGTCAAGGATGGAGACCTTACTCTCTGGCAAATCAGGCCACCCCACGTATTCCACAAACCCCTACTTTTGTTATTTGTGGCACACGTGCTACAGATTGGCCATCTATTAGTTGGTTCATTACAAGCAATAGAAAGAATGTAGCTAATTATGTCAAAAATAATTTGACATTAAGAACTTTTGGGGGCTGCAATTCCTTCAGGATGACAGCCTGTAAGCACCAAGCAAGCTATAAACTGAAATGAGTAAGTTTAATTAATTCAGACATGAACAACAAACATGTGGTGCAGATTAAAGACCCATGAATGAAGTTCCAGCTACCTGAAATGCATAGGCAGGTGAAATAGCCGCACTTAAATGAAGTGTGTTATTGCCTCTATTAAAGAAAGTAGCAGAGACGGGCCAACAACTTGGAAAATAAAATAAATTGTTTTAAATGCTTTTCAGTTAAAGACCCAAAGCATTACAATGGGATACTCAGAGCGTCTACGTTCATTTAACTCATGTTGAATCTAGTGGGGAAAAGTCTAACCATCTTGAAATAACATCACCCCAATTAAAAATTTTAAATAAGAGCAATGATTTTTATGAGTTGGGTAATTCAGCCATTTGGATAGGCTCACTCTGATCTCAAAGCAGCTCTTAAACTTTAATATCATGGAGCGAAAGACAAATCACAGAATGGGGAATAAATGACTGTTTTCTCCTGAAGTTGAGAAGAATCATTATAGTTATCCCATATTCCCTTGTAATGGCTATGGGAGCATGAGCACTGCTTCTGAAAGACAGTCTACCCAACCATTTCTACCCAGGCAAATCAAAATTGTTAAAGTCTACTCCCAAACCATTTGCACAGCCTCCCGTTGTAACTGCATTAGTGCTAGGGCAGAGATTCATAACAAATAACTAAAATGAAACACTGATTCTACCAGATTCTGCATTTGTGGTGGGGCTGCAAGGCTGAGTCTCTTCAAATATTACGCAACAACGCCCATCACTAAAGCAGCCTTTTAATGTGGTGCCTTCAGGAGGCATTTCAACAAAAACACTCTTAAAAGAAATGTAAGCAGTAGATACAATACCTGTGGGAAGCAGGCATTCCAGTGGAGTAAACACAGGATCCATAGCTGCTTATTAATGTTGTAAAACTAAAGCAAAACAAAAAAGCGTGTTAAAAACCACAGTTCATGAACCTCACTTATTAATTCAATATTTTAATTATTGTTAAACTATACCCTAAGCATAATATTCATGAGAAAATGAACAGGGTAAAAAAGCTCAATTCAGAAATAGCCACAAATTTGCAGGCACACACAAATATTGATTTAAAAATAAATACATTTAAAGCTGATTTACACAGAACCATGGACCGTTACATATAGCAGGTGGCAGGAAGCCCATTCCAGTGTGAAGAGATTAATCTATAAGTGCATTTGGCATCAGCCAGATTGATAGATAGTGTGACACACAGTTCAAGGGATTGGAAAATCTGAGTTCTGGAGGAGCAGGGAAGCAGCGAAATGAACGAGCCAAGCTTGAGAGGGTTCAATTTTTAATTGGTAAATATTGATTTTTATAGAAGTAACTTGCCACCTGAAAGCAAAACTGAATAATAAGCAAAATAATAAAGGTTGCATGAGCAATGTATTTACAGCTCTGTTAAAACAGAGTACGTTACAGAAGCAGATGTGATTTTTGTAGAGGAGACATTATTTCCAAATCAACATGTTTGCTGGGTTAGGAACCATGCCATGAATGGAGGTGGGCACTCAGCACAGCTTGCTGTTGGTGTGCATCTCCACCGGCAGTCTAGGGGCACAGGTGGTACACAGCCCTGCGCACACCAGTTCCCAGACAGTTGAATTTCTGGGCGAATTTAAGGCAGGGAACATAGCTCAGTGGCAGAGCAGGTGTTCTGCAGGCAGAAGGTCCCAGGAGCGCCATTCCCAGGCTGATTAGACAATGCTAGGCTAGGTGAAAAAGAGAGTCTGAGCTGGCTGGGAAAAGTGGGACCTAATCTGCACCATCCTTCAGCCATGTAATATAGGAACATAGATTGAATGCTAATGCTCAACTCTGGGATATGTGCAATAAAGAAACGAATACAAAAGGCCCTTAGTTGCTAACTACTAAACTTATTTATTAAAATTATCTACTGAGTAAAAGCCCCACTTTATTTATTATTTCATGGATAATTATGTTTTGGGGTTTTTTTTAAATGCCACCAGTCCAGTGGCTAGGGTACAAATAGCAGTTAGTTAATTAATTAATTAATTAAGCACATTAATAAGTTCTAGGTTTAAAATAAAAATGTATTTTTAATCTACTAGACAACATGGATTCTGACTGATTGACTCAGATAGTAAATGAGACTGACTGAAATGAAGATGACTACAATCTTTTTTATAGTCATAGGAACAAAACTGTATTCATCTTTCTGCATCAATCCAACAAAGATGCCCAAGGCTCCCAGCTCCTCCTATTTGTTTTAAATTTAGGTTTAAAACACTCTTTGGGACGCATTTGGGGTGATGGCCTGCTTTTTCTTTTTGTCTCTTTTCTGGGTTGTGTGTAGGTGCTTCTCCTGTTGTTGCTGTTGTTGTGTGTGGCTTGGCGGGGTGGGGGTGGGGCTGAGTATACCAGTTTTACTTCTGTTAAATTGGTATTTTCTAATGTCCCTGACAGCTTCTTAGATTTCCAAATGTGCTCCTGGTCCCTAAAAAGTTTGGGGACCCTTGGTCTATAATATCTTAATTTCTACTGTCGTCTCCTCTGGTCAAATAGGTTTCTAAAGCGTTACATTTTTTTTGAACAGATACAGCAGTGATAGGAGGGTGCAGACCTTATGCTCCTTGTATTTATCCAACCTCAAAGATGTGCACAAGACAGTAGAATTACAGTGGACGCTCAGGTTGCGAACGTGATCTGTGCGGGATGCACGTACCCGCAGCAGCGTGTCTGCGCATATGTGGGTTGTGATTCGGTGCTTCTGCGCATGCGCAAAGCACAATTTAACGTTTCTGTGCATGCGCGACTGCCGAAACCCGGAAGTAACCCGTTCTGGTACTTCTGGGGTTCGGTGGTCCGCAACCCAAAAAGACGCAACCTGAAGCGTCTGTAACCCGAGGTATGACTGTATATGGCTATCACAGTTCTGAAAACAAGACCAGCAGAGTTGACATGCTGTAACTTGTAAAATATTAGCATGTCCACCAATAAACAACTGGTCTCTCCAACACTTCAACTGGGACAAATGCATGACGCCAGGGATACTTTGGATGCAACAAGGTCCAGTGCCCTAAAGCAAAACAGCTGGACTGAATTTTAGCATTTTAACTGTGAACACAAGGGAATGTGTGAAGAGAAGATGTGGGCAGGGAGCACTCAATACCGAAAAAATGTGGCTGGGGGGGCTTGTCCCTAACAGAATACACAATGCAGAATACAACATGCCGGCAGCTAGAAGCCCAACAGTGACATCTGCCCAAGAGATTCCTCAAACTGCCAAGCCAACTCCAGAGCTAAAAGAGAAGTATGTGAGCATGGTGGGAAGCAATGGGGGAAGGGGGGAGAAGAGCATGAAAAGAGCTTTGGAAAAGCAAAATCAACTGCAGGCCCAGAGCTTTATAGGACCCGACACCCGCCAAAAGCTACCTCCCCACCCCCTGCCATGTTATCCCAGCCCTTCTCCAAGAAGTTCAGCGCGGCCCCTATCCATTGTAACATCAAAGCAACCTTGCTGTTGTTTGTTGTTTGGTAATTTGTTTTAATCTGTTTTTCATATTACATTGTTTGTTTTATTGTTTATAAAAATACTTATGTACTGCTGCATCATAAAAATATATCACTGCGGTTTGCAACAATATAAATACATAAAACCGAATCAATGGTTGTAACCTACCCTGGGACTCTGTAGCAAAGCCCAGGTAATAAATTCAAAGGCTGTCCAGTGAACCACATGATTGGATGAAGATTTGAACCTGAATCTCCCCAGTCTTAGTCTAGAGCGGGAGGGGGAAGAGAGAATACAGGTACAGATGCCACTTTATTAACACAGCTTGTTTGGCCATTCTTGTTGTTGTTGCTGTTTTTTAATGCAACCCCCTCCAAGGGTCAAGCCACTTCTTGCACAGGGGAACCTTTGTTCTTAAGCCTCAGTTCTCAAGTAGGAGGTTGGCTCTCCTGATTTTTTTTGTTCATGTTTTGCTGTTCCTGAACCTCCCATGGGGGCTAACAGCTTTTAGGAGATGGGGAGGCGCAACTACTCCTTTAGAATCCTGAATCCTTCCTTAAAGGAGCCAGGACTTATCCCTAAGATTAAATAAATAAATAAAATGATGATGATGACAAACAGGCTGCCCATTATTCTATTCAGAATGCAATGCAGTCTTTTAAACAACTGTCCTTAGCCCCTGTACATCTGCAAAGATCATGTACTTCTTTGCAAAGTTCTCTCTTCTGCAAGAGTGAGCACTGAAGCAAGATGCTTCCTTTCCGCCTCCCTCTTCCACCTCTCTGTGTGGACATTAAGACATGTCGGGATGGGAGGGTGCGTAGGGAGTGTGAAGGAGTGTGTGTGAGTCCCTGTCAGGGAAGAATCATAGAGTTAGAAGAATCAGGGAAGAATTGTAGAGTTGGAAGGGACCCCGAGGGTCATCTAGTCCAACCCCTTCAATGCAGGAATCTCAGCTAAAGAAGGCGGGGTATAAGTTAGTAATAATATTTTCACTAGTCAAGGAAGTAGATGCAGAGACCACGCCGGACCAGGAGGCAGCGATCCGCGGCCACCAGCTTGGATGCCTCCAGAAGAGGATTGGAGGAGGGGGCTGCCAGCCACGCGGCCACCGGAGGAAGGGCTCCCGCACGAGGAAGCGGCGTGGGAAGAGGATGCCGGACTCGACGGGCCCCTGGGGGCCAAACGCGGGACTGAGAGGAGAGACTCCAAGTCCCGGCGAGGAGCTGCAACTTGCAAAAAGCAGGAGCCAGGCAGTTGGGCTGCTCACTATTGTCTGCTCCCTTTAAGAAAGGGGGGGGGGGGCTGATTGACACAACCAGGAAGGGCCAGAGGAGAGCATTTCTGCCGGGGGGGGGGATACCTGGTGCTGCTGCCCAGAGACACCCGATCGCTCTCTCGCTCTCGCTCTCGCTCTCTCCGCCGCCGCTTTCCCTTTCGCACCTGGAGGGTCCAGGACGCGGCTCGCCAGGAGCCAGGGGAGACGCGCCGAGGGACGATCGCACCGATCGCCACAGTAATCTATGGCTCGGCGGCCGACTTCTGAGCAGCCGCTAGCGTCTATCTTGTTGGACTACAACTCCCATCATCCCTGAGCTCCGGCCTTGCTAGCTGGGGTTGGCGGGACTTGTAGTTCAACAACATCCCACAGGTGGAGAAAGGCTGTAGCAACTCGAAGGCGGAGCGGGGAAAGAGAGGAGGATTGTTTTGCCGGCAAGCCAAGAGCTGCGTTGCTTTTTGCATTGCAGCAACAGAGGGGAGAGCTGTGCAAGCGAAAAAGGCAGCATCTGCTCCACGGAAACGCCGCGAAAGCAAAGCACTTGCAACCAGAGCCTGTGCAAGAGGAGAAGGGCAGCTCCTGCCTCCCCGGCTGCTCCTCTGTGGCGGGAAGGGGGGGGATAGGGCGCTTTCGGGCCGAGCCCCGCCGCTGCCAAGCCGCAGCTCTTGAAGGCGCCGCCCGGAGGAGGCGAGAGGCTTCCCCGGCTGCGCCTTCGCGCGCCCTCCCGCCGCCCCGTTCTCATGTACATCATACATCTTAAGCGTGTTGGGAATTGTAGCTTGGTGAGGAGGAAGCTGCAGGTCTCAAGAATGTTTTGGAGGGGAAAGTCATGTGCACTAAAAGTGGCTTGTGGATGTGGCCCTGCTCTCAGTGTGCACTAAAAAGCGGCTAGCAGAGGGATTTAAAACAACTGGTGCCCAGGCTTGGAAAAGCAGATTTATAAAATTGTAGAGCTGGAAGGGATCCCAAGGGCCATCTAGTCCAATCCCATCTGGCGGTTCCCTCGCTGCAAGAAGTCAAGTTACAGGGAACCAGGCAGAGGGCCTTCTCCGTAGTGGCACCCACTCAGTGTTGTGGAACACTCTCCCATCAGATGTCAAAGAAATAAACAACTACCTGACATTTAGAAGGCATCTGGAGGCAGCCCTGTTTAGGGAAGCCTTTAATGTTTGACGGACTATTGTATTTTAATATTTTGTTGGAAGCTGCCCAGAGTGGCTGGGGAAACCCAGCCAGATGGGTGGGGCATAAATAATAATAAATTATTATTATTATTATAGTATGCCTCCGGGAGATCTTTCTGACGCACTGGTATTGGAAAGGGCTTGAGAATATCTTTTATCTTATTATTTCCCTTTCTCCTCCCCTTCACTTCTCAGAGATCAGTGAAAAGTGTTGGAGAGATCAGACCTCCCCCTCCAGTCCACTTTAAATTCTTTAATTAAAGAAAATCCATGGAGTGTTTTTTTATTATTGTAAATTGAGTCATATACTACAAGCCTTTGCATGTATACTGAGAAGTAAGTCCTACTCAGTTCAATGGAGTAAGCTCCCAGGTAACTAGGTAGACTGTGCAGTCTTATACTGCAATCCTAAGTATTTTTACTCGTAAGTTCCACTGTGTTCACTCTCAGGTTACTGATAATTCTCACAGTTTTCATTGTATTATTGTTGTTGTTATTATTATATATTGATGCCTTTCCTGTGGGAAGTGCTTGACATGTGAAATGTCTGTGGGGAAAAGTGCCTTTCCTTAGCAATATGTGAAGCAGGGAATCCGCACCCAAGGAAGGACACTGCCTGATCCTGTCTCCGCCACTTGGTCTCTCCAGCTCAAGGGTGCTACCAAAAACATGCTCTGAAGCAGGCTTCCTCAACCTCGGCCCTCCAGATGTTTTGAGACTACAGTTCCCATCATCCCTGACCACTGGTCCTGCTAGCTAGGGATCATGGGAGTTGTAGGCCAAACACATCCGGAGGGCCGAGTTTGAGGTCTGAAGTAAGAGTCACTTCAGAGGCTCAGAGAAGTTGGCATGCTCTTTTCTACTTTTCTGTTGCAGGTGGATGGTTGTCTCTGTGCATATTAACCATACTTGCCTTCCAAACGTAAGAGGGAGGGGGCTAAAAAGAAAACACAAGGAATCAGTACAAAGTTTATATAAAACTTTGTATTCAAATAATATATTGCTTAATTTTATGCCCTTTAAAAACCAAATGTGTTGAGGGGTGGGTGTACTTCTCCAGTGGATGGAGGGATCGTGGCAATGGGTGATTTGATCATTAGGAACACGGATAGTTAGGTGTGTGTTGGGCATACAGAGAGCAGAGTGCATGAAGGTTGCAGATGTGGCTTCTTGGCTAGGCAGTCTTGTAGACAGTGATGGAGCGGAATCATGTTAGCACCAGTGGCATGGGAAAATGTTTTTGTGAGGTCCTAGAAGCCGAATTTAGGTTGCTAGGTAGGATGCCGAAACCCAACCTCCAAGGTGGCTTTCTCTGAAATGCTACCATTTCCACAGGCAGGGCCATCTGGACAGCTGCAGCATTGTAGTCTCAATGTGTGAACCACACCTGATTCACTTCTGCCCTCTAGTAAGTTGGAGCCATAAACCACAATCCTGACTTAATATTACTTCTGAAACAAGCTCATGGCTTGTTTCAGAAATCCCCAAATGTCTAATTGCATACCTTCCAATATGAAGCGGCCCAAAACCGGGACACCATCTTCTGGGGCTTCACTTGGCCTTGAGTCCCATAACCTGCACAAGATTGCAGCCCCGTCCCCAGCACGTTTTTGGGCACAGCACCCCAAAACATTTGTTTTGAGGGCCGTGCAAGATCGCTGCCTCAAAGAAAGCACTTTTTTGGGGCAAGAATGCGGCCAGAAATCACAGCAGCCTTTGTGGCCGACATCCTCTCACAAGGACATCCCATTTTTTTCTGGGACAGTTGACGGGTATGTGATAGCTAAAATACTTTTTTTCTGAGTTAATGTTGGAACCCCCTTCATCTTTACACACGAAAAGGTATCCTTTCAGGGTGCTTAAGAGAACAAAATCAGCTTACAACAGAACTTCTTTATAAGGCCCCATTGGGGGCTGGAAGGAGGCCAAGAGAGAATGGTGATTCATGCAGGAACACAACAGGCATCTTCTTCAAAGGGTGTGTAATTGTGCAGTCTCTGTGTCAAAAGTGACCAAATGCCCCAATTGCATCTGATGCAGAGACTGGGCAGAATTACTTGCCCCTGGTGGAGGCTGAGATGCAGGAAAGCAATATATCATGCAGAGATGCAGCAAACAGGCTCCTCTATGGATCAGTGCTTTGAGGTCACAGATGTCTTCAGTTACATATTTATTTCTAATGACATGCTAGTAGTACTTTGTTGACAGTCTAATATGCTTCACCAGTCACCATGCAGTCTGGGAGCTACTCAGTCAGAGATAATTAGGCTTTGCAAGTAAAGAACTCTGCCCCACTCAGATGGTTCAGTTGCATGTTAAGTTATGGGAGTCACTTCAGTTTTTCATCTCACTTATTTTAATGTAGTTTGCCTTTTACTTATGTTTCCAAGGTTTTACTTCGCATTTTATTCATTCACAACCATCTATGCTTTCAGGCTTTAAAAACTACAACACTTTTATCTATTTTAAGAGTCATTGCTTTAGATCAGTAAACTCTTTTTAAGATCTAATCCACCAACTCCGTTGTTTTCTATTCAATTATTCATGCTGTAACACAGAGGCTTCTAAACGCTAGTTCACACATGTAGTACACATTAATCAAAGATAATGTTACTGCTTCCAAGAACAAGGGGGATATTTACAGGTAATATTCCTTTTAATTTTCCAATGCATTTCCTAGTCTATTTCACAATAGCAGCATCTTTGAATGTCTTTAATGTGTCTGGTGGGTAGCTGTGCGATCCCACCATGTCTTCTCAGAAGTTCAATGGAATTTACTCCCAGGTAAGAAGTGGATAGGACTGCAGCCAAAGAATAGGAAGGATGGCCCCTGTTCAAATATCACTTCTCTCACCAGGTGGCATTAGGCAAGCCACTATCTCAGTCCCACCCCCCACCCCACCCCCCACTCCACCTCATTGGTTGCCAGCTGACCAGGAAAAGAAACTGACTGGTCTGCTTTTGTGTCATTGACAGCAGTTTGCTTTTAAGCTTTTCACAGCAGAAAGCAGGGCCAGCCCAGCCAGGAGGCAAGGTGAGGTGACTTGGGCAGCAGGATCCACAGAGGCAGCAGATCTGGCCTCCAAGAAGTGCCTTGCCCCCTGCCGCAGCAGCAGCGTGGTATCTTTGCAAACAGGAGGCGCTGCTTGTGTCCCCCATTCCTGGGGAGGAAGTGGTGGGGTCTCCTAAGCTCTGTACCCTCCCAGCATGGTTCAGTGTGGGGACCCTTGCCTCCCACATTGGCCTTTGATTCCCTCTTCACCTGTTGGATAATGTTGATTTGACCTCCCGTGGTCCATTACTTCGCAAGATTTTGCAAATTCTGGCCAAGTTTGGAAAACTACATTTGGGCTTAATAAACTGAGTTATGTAAAGAAATGGTACCCTTTCATCACATACTCAACATAAAATCAATTACAGTGGCAGCCCCTGAACTCTGGGGTCACATTTCCCCATAGGAATCTGTGTTTGGGGGTGGGAAGGGGAAAACATTGGGTGAGGGGGGTTATGTTCTCATCTTCCTTTTGAAAAACCAATGAAAAGCATTTAGAAGAAAAGGAAAAGAAGAAGCTGAGCTATGCTCAGGCTGCATGGCAACTGCTTGCTTCCCCTCCCTTCTTCCCTTCCTGCAGGTGAGCAGTCAAGCCAGGAAGCTGCAGCTAATCGTCGCCTCTTGTTGTGTCTGAACCAGAAATGATGGTATCTGGCTTCCTAGCAAGCAGCATATGAAGTTATACTTTAAAGTTGGCTTCCATACCTTGGCTTGTTCAGAAGCCATTAAGCAGAGTTCCCAGTTCATACTGGAATCTCTGCTTAACTCTGGTTTCCTGGCTTGTGTGGCTGCTTGTGAGAAGGGAGGAGTGAACTGGCTGCCAGAAGCTTGTGCAAATCTCAGTTTATGAAGCCAGGATTTGATTGTTCCCTTTCTCGTAGCAATGACTTCTCAGGGCAGTGGTTTTCAACCAGTGTGCCGTGGCAACCCTGGCCTCTGTCCCTCTTTCCTTCCCTCCCTCCTCTGATGCCCTCTTGCGTCTCTGCCTCCCAAAGACTTGCACAGCTGTTTGTTGCAGCAGCCCAGGCAAATGGTGCCTCTGGGGCTGGCCAGGGGGTGCTTCCCAGGCCCCTGGGGGGCAGTGTGGGGAGGCACCTCTCTTTTGGGTGAGGGGCAGCTCAGAGGCCAGGGGCAGCAGCTGCGGCTGCCCAGAGGAGAATGGAGAGGAGAGGAGGCTGAGGGAACACTCCACAAGGGAGGGTGTTTGAAAAGGGCTGAGAGGCTGCCAGCTCTGCAGGCAAGGGGGGACATAAATGAGTTTCTGAGCCCCCCAGGGGAGCCGCAGAAAGAATGTAGTTGGTCAAAGGAGCCGTGGACTCAAAAAGATTGAAAACCTCCGTCTTAGAGGATGGGGAGCGAACAAGCTTCTCTCTTTTTTCCTTTCTTTGCAAAGTAGGGGAAATATACAGAGCTCTGCAGCAGAGGGCAGCAGAGGAGCATGGCTTGTGGAGTCAAATGACAGCTGTTATTGCTAGCAAACCAAAATTGCAGGCAACCTTGTCTGTCTAAAAGAAAACATCCAAGCTAACGGTATTGCTATTATTAGGACTAACGAAAAAGTCTCAAAGAAGCAAGCCTGGCAGAAAGGCCAAATCTGCACTCTGTGTATGATGGAATATTGGTGATGTTATACATGCCGGAGGGGGGGGGGGCAGCGGGAGAGACTCATTTTGCACCAAAGCTACAGGGAAAGAGGAGCATGGCTGTTCTCCACCCTCCCTCTCTCTTCCATTTCATCTTAAAGCCAAATTAGAGATGTGGGGTGATTGAGTGCAAATCACAGAATCACAGAGTTAGAGAGTTGGAAGGGAGCCTGAGGGTCATCTAGTCCAACCGCCTGCAATTCAGGAATCTATGTTAAAGCATCCACAAGGGATGGTCACCCAACCTCTGCTTAAAAACCTCCAAGCAAGGAGAACGAAACACATGTTCACTTTACACGAAAAGGACTTGGGGGTCTAGGAGGAGAGCAAAACCTCTCCCTGCCTTGCCTGTGTTTTCTTAGCAGTGTCAACTTACTAGAATTTGGAGGTTTTATTTAGGTCTTGCTCCCTCTGAGGAGAAGCTGCCTTCCTCCTTGTCCTTCCACTTGTTTGCATGCTTTATTTCTTTCCGCTGAAATCTTTTCCGGTTTGGGCAATATAGCCTGGGTGCAATGGTTGATGAGCTGCCAGCTACTTTGCGGAGTGCAATTTGTATCCTTACTACAGCTAGTTAAAGTAGTGCAAGATTCATCACGCTGGAAATCAGTCAGGGGGGAGCAGGCTGACAGAAGGATCCTTAAAAGGCCTGTGGTACAAACAAGGGCTTCTGAATTAATAAACTCACAAAGATAAGGAACCTGTCTCTCTCTTTTTCACCTGTCCTTTTGCTGCTGGGCTTTCCTGTAAGAACCTTCTCACAAGTCTTTACATGCTCCTTCTAGTTCTTTTGTGCACAGTGTTTCTCAAACTTCTGATAGCTGAGGAACCCACACGCATCCCTACAAGCCGAGCTTTTTTTCAGGGGGTCCTCAAGAGCAGGCCGCCCTGTACCAGCATCTCTCTTTTTTGTTGGTTAAAAAGTGTAACACTTACTGTAACAACTTCATGGTCAGTACCGACACCTATTTTTCTAGAAAAAAAATCACTGCCTACAAGTTTTACTTTTAGAATGTGTAAGAGTAACAATTACCTATCTTCATAGGAGTCCACCCTCCTTGTTTCTGCTAGGAATGGGAAGAACATCCCCAGTCAGGTTCAGAATTGGGCTCAGAAAAATAAAAAAGTATTTCCACACTAACTCACAATATCTCTCTGTTTATTAGGCTTGCCATATGGCCAGAAAATCCCAGAAATGTCCTCTGGGGGGGGGCACATCCTCATGTGGGGGGATTTTTGCATTTTATAGGAAATGCCTGGGGTTTTTTGGGGGGGGGCTTTAGTTGTATATTTATAATTGGATTTTTTTAAGTGTGCCCCAGAAGCGTTTGCTTTGGCCAGAGGGGAGCATGCCTGTGTCACCGCCAGGCCCTCCCGCCTCTCTCCCTCTCCCTTCCTGGTAAGCCTCCAACTCCCCTACTTACCTCCCTCCCACCGCTCCCCCCCTTACCTGGTTTGTTGCTCCAGTGGAATGTACAAGGAGGGCCAGAGCTTTCCCCCCTCCCCTCTCTGCTGCCTGGCACACCATTAGGGCTGTGCATCAAGAGCAGTGAGACATGGAGTTTTCTAAGTGCCACTATAATAGCACTAGGAAAATTACATTGTCCAGTGCTCCTGGCATGCAGGAGACCTTCCATTATTGCTAGTGCAGCAAGAAAGGTCATTGTTCATGAGCAGAAGGGAGGAATAAAATGTTGGACTTGCATCCATCTGCTGTAGAAAACAAACTTCTCAGAATAAACCCCAAATTCTTAATCTTCAGTATTACACACTTACTCATTTAACTTATGAGTTGTGGACTCTCCTTCCTTGGAGGCTTTTAAGCAGAGGCTGGATGGCCATCTGACATAGATGGTTTAGCTGACATTTCTGCATTGCAGGGAGCTGCATTAGATGACCCTTGGACTCCCAACTCTACAATTCTATGATGATTCTATGGTAACTCAATGAGACATAATTCTAAGACATTTATAGGGTTGAACTCCACCAGAATATATTAAACCCTTTCAGGGACTGCATTTCTGTCTGTTAGGGCTGCACTAAATGCAACAATATGTCTACCCATGTCCACTCAGAAGGAAGGCCCACTGAATTCCATGGGGCTTTCTCCCACACACTAGTTAAGTGTGTATAAGATTGCAGCCTAAATTGGTTAGTCTTAAATGTGCGACACAGAACTGTTAACAAGGGACATAATAAGCTGTCCGGCTGCTTCTTGTCCACATCTTATTTTCAAGAATGTGGAATAAGGTGGAAGGATATTGTTGCAAGCCACCCCAATAGTCAAGCAGTGCAAGATTCCCGGGGTTCCAGGCACTTACCCAGGGTCCGGTTTCCTTGGAATGAGGCTCAGCGGAGGCTGTGGTGTCTTTAGGATAGATGGTTTATTTACACATATATACAACCTGAACTTATGATGGAGGGGCTCACAGCATTAACACCCAAGAAGGCCTTGCTTCTCCCATGGCCACAGCCTTGGATCCCAGCAGAATGCAAACAAGAAGTCTATCTCCAGCCTGCCTGCTCCTGATTATTAACTGGTAAAGGTGTGTGTGTGTGTGTGTGTGTGTGTGTGTGTGTGACTTTGGAAAGAAAAAGACATAATTGATCCCACCCCTTTGGCAAGGATTCAGATTCTCCATTCTTAGACTTTGGCTGAGATCAGTGTGTCTAAATTCTCACCCTTCACCTCCCCCTCTCCTTCCTTTGCAAAATGATTTTAGACAATAACAAAAAGCCAAATCATATCCTTTTACAGCTGCCTCATTCCTTAGTGATTTGATTAGTGGCCTTATTTAGAAAGCAAAAAAGTATAATTTTAAGTTTGGTATTCCAAACCCCCCATTCTTTCTTGCTCTGCACAAAGTGCTTTATTTATCTGCATGTATTTTCCTCTTCCACAAAACAGGTAAACTCTGAAACAGAAAAGGAAACTTGGGGAGAAGAGGCCTTTTAAGTGCCACATTCTAGTCTACCCAAGAAAGAGTCAATTTCTTTCAGCAAGAGAGATCTTCTTGCACAGTATGCAGCAAGTGAATAACGTTAACCTTACAAAGATGCTTGTAACTTCCTTTATAATGAGAATTCCTAAGTATGTAAAGCTGCAGTATTCTAGTATTGGGTTGGATAGCTGATGTTTCTGTTCAGCAAGATGAATATTAACACAGAGAAGCTCCACTTTTACAGGATTGAATTTCCAGATCTGCCACCTCCTGGAACCTGTTTAACTGGGTTTGGAGTGCTGCTCTGACCTTTGCAGGTTTGTCTAAGAACAGTAAGACATCATCGGCAAACATACTTTTGCAGGTTTGCCATTCATTCTGTGGCCTGTGGAGAAATTGGCATTTTTTCATATTTAAAATTGCCAGTTTTTAGGATTTGAAAAGCCATAGGGGAGCAAACGCATTTCCTGATCCATCTGCCTTTCAGCTGTAAGAAAGTTGAGGTTTTCGATGGGTCTCCTGCAGGAGGACAATGTCTGGGTTTTCCCTACAAAGGACTCGCTCATTTCTAGACCATTTCACAACGGAGCCCAAGCTTTTCATATTAAATGAGAGAAACATTTGTTCACCTCCCAAGAACAGGTTGCATAAATTAACTTACTGGTGATCAGAATCCATTCTGGGGTAGGCGCATGCTTCAAAACAGAACATTGAGAATATTTGCAGACAAAACCCCTAGAATTGTAATCTTTCACTCCTCACAGGCTGAGGCTCGGGGGGAGTGAGGTTCCATGGAGCCACACACAGTGATCATCACCGTCAAGGTCAGGAAGAGGGTATAGAATTCAAAGTAGCCACTGGTCCACAAGTTACCTTGTGGCCTGTGAGTGACTTTCAGGAGGAGATAAAAAATATATTGGAAAGTATGGAAAGTACATCAGCGGGGGGGGGGGGAGAAGAAAGAGGGGGCACAAAGTGTGTAAATTAGAGCTTGTGACTGAAGCTTCTGAGATGCTGCATTGGAAGGCGGAGTGCTGTTGTTGTTTAGTCGTTTAGTCGTGTCCGACTCTTCGTGACCCCCTGGACCAGAGCACGCCAGGCACTCCTGTCTTCTACTGCCTCCTGCAGTTTGGTCAGACTCATGCTTGTAGCTTCGAGAACACTGTCCAACCATCTCGTCCTTTGTCGTCCCCTTCTCTTTGTGCCCTCAATCTTTCCCAACATCAGGGTCTTTTCCAGGGAGTCTTCTCTTCTCATGAGGTGGCCAAAGTATTGGAGCCTCAGCTTCACAATCTGTCCTTCCAGTGAGCACTCAGGGCTGATTTCCTTCAGAATGGATAGGTTTGATCTTCTTGCAGTCTATGGGACTCTCAAGACTCTCCTCCAGCACCATAATTCAAAAGCATCAATTCTTTGGCGATCAGCCTTCTTTATGGTCCAGGTCTCACTTCCATACATCACTACTGGGAAAACCATAGCTTTAACTATACGGACCTTTGTTGGCAAGGTGATGTCTCTGCTTTTTAAGATGCTGTCTAGGTTTGTCATTGCTTTTCTCCCAAGAAGCAGGCATCTTTTAATTTCGTGACTGCAGCCACCATCTGCAGTTATCATGGAGCCCAAGAAAGTAAAATCTCTCACTGCCTCCATTTCTTCCCCTTCTGTTTGCCAGGAGGTGATGGGCCCAGTGGCCATGATCTTCGTTTTTTTGATGTTGAGCTTCAGACCATATTTTGCGCTCTACTCTTTCACCCTCATTAAAACGTTCTTTAATTCCTCCTCACTTTCTGCCATCAAGGTTGTGTCATCTGCATATCTGAGGTTGTTGCTATTTCTTCCAGCAATCTTAATTCCGGCTTGGGATTCATCCAGCCCAGCCTTTCGCATGATGAATTCTGCATATAAGTTAAATAAGCAGGGAGACAATATACAGCCTTGTCATACTCCTTTCCCAATTTTGAACCGATCAGTTGTTCCATATCCAGTTCTAACTGTAGCTTCTTGTCCCACATAGAGATTTCTCAGGAGACAGATGAGGTGATCAGGCACTCCCATTTCTTTAAGAATTTGCCATAGTTTGCTGTGGTCGACACAGTCAAAGGCTTTTGCATAGTCAATGAAGCAGAAGCTGATGTTTTTCTGGAACTCTCTGGCTTTCTCCATAATTCAGCACATGTTTGCAATTTGGTCTTTGGTTCCTCTGCCCCTTCGAAATCCAGCTTGCACTTCTGGGAGTTCTCGGTCCACATACAGCCTAAGCCTGCCTTGTAGAATTTTAAGCATAACCTTGCTAGCATGTTAAATGAGTGCAATTATGCAGCAGTTGGAGCATTTTTTGGCACTACCCTTCTTTGGGATTGGGATGTAGACGGATCTTCTCCAATCCTCTGGCCACTGCTGAGTTTTCAAAAACTTGCTGGCATATTGAGTGTAGCACTTTAACAGCATCATCTTTTAAAATTTTAAATAGTTCAGCTGGAATATCATCACTTCCACTGGCCTTGTTATTAGGAGTGCTTTCTAAGGCCCATTTGACTTCACTCTCCAGGATGTCTGGCTCAAGGTCAGCAACCACACTACCTGGGGTGTAGGAGACATCCATATCTTTCTGGTATAATTCCTCTGTGTATTCTTGCCACCTCTTCTTGATGTCTTCTGCTTCTGTTAGGTCCTTACCACTTTTGTCCTTTATTATGGTAATCTTTGTACGAAATGTTCCTTTCATATCTCCAATTTTCTTGAACAGATCTCTGGTTCTTCCCATTCTATTGTTTTCCTCTATTTCTTTGCTTTGCTCGTTTAAGAAGGCCTTCTTGCCTCTCCTTGCTATTTTTTGGAAATATGCATTCAGTTTCCTGTATCTTTAACTATCTCCCTCACATTTTGCTTGCCTTCTCTCCCCCGTTATTTGTAAGGCCTCGTTGGACAGCCACTTTGCTTTCTTGCATTTCCTTTCCATTGAGATGGTTTTCGTTGCTGCCTCCTGTGTAATGTTACGAGCCTTCATCCATAGTTCTTCAGGCACTCTGTCCAGCAAATCTAAATCCTTAAACCTGTTCCTCACTTCCACTGTGTATTCATAAGGGATTTGATTTAGATTGTATCTTACCGGCCTAGTGGTTTTTCCTACTTTCTTCAGTTTAAGCTTGAATTTTGCTATAAGAAGCTGATGATCTGAGCCACAGTCAGCTCCAGGTCTTGTTTTTGCTGACTGTATAGAGCTTCTCCATCTTTGGCTGCAGAGAATATAATCAATCTGATTTCGATGCTGCCCATCTGGTGATGTCCATGTGTGGGGTCGTCTCTTGTGTTGTTGGAAAAGAGTGTTTGTGATGACCAGCTCGTTCTCTTGGCAGAACTCTATTAGCCTTTGCCCTGCTTCGTTTTGAACTCCAAGGCCAAACTTGCCAGTTGTTCCTTTTATCTCTTGACTCCCTACCTCAGCATTCCAATCCCCTATAATGAGAAGAACATCCTTCTTTGGTGTCATTTCTAGAAGGTGTTGTAAGTCTTCATAGAATTGGTCAATTTCAGTTTCTTCAGCACCAGTAGTTGGTGCATAAACTTGGATTACTGTGATGTTAAAAGGTCTGCCTTGGATTCGTATCGAGATCATTCTATCATTTTTGAGATTGCATCCCAGTACAGCTTTTGCCACTCTTTTGTTGACTATGAGGGCTACTCCATTTCTTTTATGGGATTCTTGCCCACAGTAGTAGATATGATGGTTGTCTGAAATGAATTCGCCCATTCCTGTCCATTTTAGTTCACTGATGCCCAGGATGTCAATATTTATTCTTGACATCTCATTTTTGACCACATCCAACTTACCCAGGTTCATGGTTCTTACATTCCAGGTTCCTATGCAATATTTTTCTTTGCAGCATTGAACTTTCCTTTCGCTTCCAGGCATATCCGCAACTGAGTGACCTTTCGGCTTTGGCCCAGCCGCTTCATCAGCTCTGAATCTACTTGTACTTGTCCTCCGCTCTTCCTCAGTGGCATGTTGGATGCCTTCCGACCTGAGGGGCTCATAACTTTTGTATGCTTGTTGTCTTTGTCCATGGAGTTTTCTCGGCAGGGATACTGGAGTGGCTTGCCGGTTCCTCCTCCAGGTGGATCACGTTTGGTCAAGACTCTCCACTATGACCTGTCCATCTTGGGTGGCCCTGCATGGCATAGCTCATAGCTTCTCTGAGTTATTCAAGCCCCTTTGCCATGACAAGGCAGTGATCCATGAAGGAGAAGACTATACTAAGTACCACTAAATCAATTGTGAGATAGAACATTTTATTAAACTAACATATATTTTAAAAAGAAAATTATTATGGTTGGTTAATTACCATAGCCTGCTTGAAATCTCAGTATAGGACAGACAACTGCAAAGTAAATTAATGCAGCATACAGCAAACTGAGAAGAACCTTTAATAATATGTGAATGGAGGAGGGGATCTCAGGCAGTGATTCTCAGCATGAGAAACAAGAAAGAAAAAGTTTGAAGAAATGTGAGAGTATGTAATGTGAGAATATAAGTAATGTGAGAATATGGTGATAAAAGTATAGAAGGTACTATGTATTTCATCTGTGCAATATTGATATAAAATAAAGTCCAGCTGTGTTCATGAAGTACTTTGAATACTTGGCCTATATATCTCATCGGGGAGAACTACCAGGCTGGGTCTGTACTGGTTCCAATTTGGCCAGCAAAGTAAGTAAGTAAGTAAATTTTTATTTATACCCCGCCCTCCCCAGCCAAGACTGGGCTCAGGGCGGCTGCCCCCCACCCACAAACCAGGCTTACCTGTCCCACACCTGGTGTCATATGTGACATGAGAATATAACAGAACAACAGAATTAGAGCCTGCTGAGTCAGGCCAATGGCCCATCTAGTCCAACATCCTGATCTCACTGTGGCCAACCAGATGCCTGGGGGAAACCAGGAGCAGAACACGAGCACAAGAGCATCTCTCCCTTCCTGTGGTTTCCAGCAGCTGGTATTCGGAAGCCTTGCTGCCTCTAACCTGGAGGCAGAGCAGAGCCATCCTGGCTAGTAGCCATTGATAGTCCTCTTCTGCTTCAGTTTGTCCAATCCTCTTTTAAAGCTCCAGGTTGGTACTTGGTAGCCATTATCCTACGGGAGCAAGTTCCAAGACACTCGAACTCAGAACACAAGGGAGAAACGTGCTAAGAGGAAGGCACGCTTGGCAAATCCACACCGTGATCAACTCCCACCCGGGAACCAATGTCCCCACTGTGGAAGGACGTGTGGATCCAGAATCGGCCTCCACAGTCACTTACGGACCCATTGTTAAAACAGTGTTTATGGAAGACAATCTTATTCGCCTACGAGTGATTGAAGAAGAAGAAGAAGAAGAAGCTACAATGCATGGTTATAGTAATGATTATTATGTAATTGACATCAAGCCTTTGTATTAAAAAATGGTGCCCAGTTGAAAAGAGTCTTAATCTTTTGACACTGGAATATTAGTCACTTACCACCGAGGCTCCTTCTGGTTCAGTCTGAGGGAGATGTCCAACTCTGCCCTCTTCTTGTTCTACTAGTGGCTGAATTCAAGTTTGCATAGAATGGGCTGTGCGTTACATAGACCAACTGTAGTTGCCTTTCTAGTGCTTCTTTATTTCCTCCAGTTTCTGCATCTTCCAGACCATAGTTCAGTGGAAGAGCATCTGCTTTGAAAGCCTGCAGGTTCAGTGCCCAGTATCTCCAGGCAGGGCTGGGAATGATCATCCCCCAAACCCTGGAGAGTCACTGCCAGGTGGTGTCGATGGAATCACATGGATTCCAATTGACCCCTTCTTTTCTCCTTCCTTTGTATTTCCCCCACTGTTGAAAGTTAGACTATAAACTCCTTAGGGCAGGGACCTTTGTTTTTTCCTGTGTATGTGGCTGCTAAACATGCATCCATCCATGATTCTAGTTTTATAAATCATGGGATATTATTATACTTTGCAAAATCTGTGAATGGGAATTCAGTGCCTCTATATGGGTGATGAACAATGGGTACTGATAGTCTTGGAGCTACTGTTAAGGAAGAAATAGATATTGTTCAGTCATGTTTGATCTGGTCTGCTTACTTGGAACAAGGAGTTATGATGTATGCCTGATTACGATAAAATAGTTGCATATTGGCAAATTTCATGACTTAAAATGCTCTAAATCCAGATGCTATTCACAGTGAATTCATTTTAGTAGCATTGTATGATTACTGCATATTCATTTATGTCAAAGTACATCCTTCTTCCTTGCTAATTTTCCTGTAGCTCCTCCTGCCTAATTGTTTTTGTAATGCTAAAATAGAGTGTTAATGACAGCCTTACATTCTGCACAAATTAACCAGATAATTCTAGCAAAATTAGCTAAGTATTAATAGAACCATTTATTAGAAACATGACCACAAATTCTAAATGTGGTCTACTTTCATTAAGTAAATTGTGTAGTATCCTATAATGGGAGGGAGGTAGTTCTAGCATAATAATTTGGTTTTTCTATTCTTAAAGGGCAAGTGGAACCTCCTGAAAATATGAAATATGTTTCCCCATGCCAAATTAGGAATCAGAGAAGTTGCAGTGTTCCTCTTGCAGGTCCAGAACTGACCAGGAACTAATACAGTCCTTGCAGAGTAATTATGCCTATTTGGTTCCTCCACATGTATGCTCATGTCATGACCATTGCTCAGCCAGCTCACACTCTAGCAGTTGCATATATGGGAAGAGGCAGACAAATCTCCACCCAGTTTGTGTATCTTTTTGGGCTGTGAGCCCATGGCTTGCTTATTTTCCCCCATTATATCCTATTCTCAGACATAGTCAAGCATCTGTGGGCAGGTGGAAGGCGGCTGCTTATTAAGAGGGAGGAAGGGAGGCTGTGTTCTAGCACCCTTCTGCCAAATATGTCCTCAGCTGAGGCATATCTGCTGGTAGAGAAGCACTGCCACCATCGGCACCAATTTCAGGCAAGTTGCGCTGTTCTTGGGAGAGATCTCACCCCCAAACCATGTGAGATCTTGATATTGTGTGAATTTGGATGAAATCTCACCTCAAATAGAAGCAATCTTGCCCAAAATCTGTGACGCTGGTGGAGGCAGTGGGGCACCATGGACCTGGAGGCTCCTGCGGCCTGGCCTAATAGCTGGGCTGGCTTTCCATTGGTGTACAGAAACAAAGGAAGCATGCCTCATCTACTCCTTGGGCTGTACTTTGTTTTCACAGTCTTAAATTGTTGTAACCCGCCCAGGGAGCTGCTGGTGAAAGGCAGGTAATAAATTCAGTCATCGTCTGCTTCTTGCAGGAGCTTCCATTGTTTGCTCCAGATGCGAGGCTGATGAATGTGCTGCATCCACTTTTCACTTTAGTGGCTCAGGCTCCCTCTCCACTGACATATGATGGAGTTTACATTTTAATCTTCCAAGTAAAGCGCTTTCAAAGCAAACCTATTAAGGTTAATAGAATGAGCCTGCAATGCCCATGTTAGGAAGTGAGACACTCAGTAAATTGTTCACCAAATAACCTGTCACCTCTGGCCGTACAAGTGAAATCCTAACTATGGATCACTCCCATTATCTCCCATGAGTTTAATTTTCAAAGTGCTGTGCTATTCAAATTTAAACTACAAATGCCAGCTTTGTTATCTACCATCTTGCTTGCATTTCCCTTAAATGCACTAATGGGAGGTGTGTTTAGTGTATAGGGAGCAAAGGCATTTCACATAAATGCACTTGTATAAATGGGTGCCTGTCCTTATCAAACCAATCCAGACAGAATTGAATGGTTTTGAATTAAATTTCTTGAAATAAGAATTTGTAATAGAACATACTGACATATATAACCATTTGCCTTCCAGTTTGGTTGAAAAAAATTAAGCACAGTAGTTTTCCAGTAAAATGAAGCCAAAATTAGAATTAATATCAGCAGTGAAATGTAACATTTTCGGTCATATATGAAGCTTGGCTTTTTTGCATACATATACTGTTGAAGATCATTAAGAAGAGGCATGATCTGTCTGATAACACTGACATTGAATTTTCAGTCCATATAGACCACTGAGTTCCTTGAATAAGTTCCCAAGTTCAATATTTGGCATCTCCAGTTTTTATAAGATTTTTATCCCACCCTTCATAGGTGTTTAGAGTGGCACATGTAGGTCTTCTCCCATTTTATCCTCACAACAACTCTGTGAGGCAGGTTGGGCTCAGGGAGAGCAGCTAATCCAAGGGCACCAGTGAGCTTTGGAGGAAAGCTGCGGTTCGTGTTCAGTCACCAGTTTCTCCAAGTAGTGCTGGAAAAGAGCCCTGTCTGAAATCCCAGAGAGATCAGTCAGTTAGTAGAGAAGACAATACTCTGCTGGATGGACCAAAGGTCTGATTCACCGTAAAGCTTTCTTCCACAGCCAAATCTCAGTTGGTCATTTCCCAATATTTCTATAGTAGTCTCCCAAACAATAAAATCGCTTTGGGTGCAATCCATTGAAAGGTTTTTCTCTGCAAACCCAACTGAAATGAATGGGAGTTTCTGCAAACTCCAAGATATGACTTATTTGAAAATTATTGTGACGTTTCATCATAATTCTGGTTCGGCCTTTGATCCCTTACCGCTTTGTTCCTTAGTTACTTGGATGTTTTAACTCTGTTCTTATGTACATCCTTTTTTCTGAACCAGTGGAAGCCTCTGTTGTTCTTATGTCTTGTTATCCCCGTTTTCTGCTAAAAACACACACTTTTTTTAAAGGGGGGAAAGAGAAGCCCTTGTTTTTATTATGTATTGTCATAAAAATATGTGATATACATTTGTTTTGATGATATGTCATCTGTTTTATAGATGATTCAAGCCACCCCGAATGCAATTTTTACTGTGGAAGAGCAGGATATAAAATTTCTTAAATAAATAAATACCACAGGGATTAGCTTAGATGTAGGTGATCCATTTTCACCACTCTCCCATGTTTGTTTGGTCTTCATAAACTTCAGCTCCACTTTATTCAAGAGTGATTCCATTGATCTGGAGACTGACTGCGTAATCCTATGCACAAGATGCTGGTGGAGAGCGCACTGGCACATATGAGGCTGGATCCTGAGCCCAGTCAGAAGCCCAGTCAGGAAGGGGGGCATGTCGGCTGAGCAGAACGGGAATAAGCACTGCAGGGAACCAAGAGAGAGTTAACATGTGAACCGTGGCTAACTGTTGATATGCACAGAGGGGCATTCCCAAGTCCCCAGCCAACTATATACTGTTGGTATAATTTGGAAAAAAGGGTGAAATAGCACAAAGCGCTTGGGCCAGGTCTCAAGGAGTCCATCCACATGTCTGGATTCAGCTTAGAGGAAGACCCAGCTGCAAGTGGCTGCTTAGAAAAGTTCAAGGTGAAAGGGCCCAAAGCGTGACTCATCCACCCTCCCTTTCTCGAAGGAATGTATGTATGTGCACTGGCAGCTATAAAGCCAAGGGTGACTTGAGCAGCATTAGCGTGAGGCATTTGCCAAGTGTTCAGCTTTATCATCTTGGGGGGTATAGCATGGTGAGTTGCTTGGTAAAGTGCTAGTGGATCTCTCTGTAAACTTGGATCTTTACAAGGTTTATTTCTAAGACCAGAAGAACTGTATCATAGCAGACTAGTTCATAATGTACCTGCATCTTTTTAAAGTTTATGTAGCTAATGTGTTTATGCTCATCTTGTGCAATGAGACAATAACAGCACTTTAAACTTTGTACTGAACTATGTGGATAAGGAGTTTTCTTAATTGGGAACTCTGGAAAAGACTGACTACTAGAAAGCAGGAAAATTCTTGATGACTTTGCTGACACTGTGCATACTCTGCTGATCACACTGGCTGAAGTGTGGAGTAGTATCAACCACAGATTGTGGGCTCAGTATAACAGGTTATGGGCCAACTACTTCTAAAACTCAAACAGAGGCCACATAGAGATAACCCACTGGAAACTGTGAGAAAACACCAGCTCAGGAAAGTAAACTTGCAAGGGGGGCTGCATGGCATCCCCCAAAATGTGCATCTGCCACATGCGTCACAAACTTTGGGCATGCCCACCATATGCTCCACGAGTCATATAGCCACATGCAGCAACCATTTGGCACGTTAGGTCCATGTGAAAAACACACACCTGGGCATCAATAGCATTCCCAAACTCACAAAGACAGGCAGCCGCCACCCAACCTGCTACCCAAGAACTTGCAACAAAAATGAGAAGATGCAAAAATGGCACTTTATTGAAAATGCACCACATGATATGCATGGTGACTGCCAGAGCACAGGCCGAGAGGGGGCTGCAAATACACATGCCCATGGTCTGCTTCAGTTACCCAACAACATGCCAGCAGCAGCAGGGTCAGCTCTGGGACTGGCGATGGACAGCAGGCATCCCCTTCTTCCCAGCAGCAGCAATGGTGGCACCAGATGACGGTGCCTCTCTTGACTGGTTGGCCCAGCCGCTGCTAGAGCCATCCTGCACCCCCCGGATCAGGTTGTGTGGAATGGAGAAACCTCGTGGACCTGGGTGGCTGCAGTGACCATATCCTGGTGGATCTGGAGGATGCTCCAGATGAAGGCACCTCATTGACCATGGGGGCAGTAGCACTCTCATCTAGTGCACCCTGGGCACCCTGCATGGTCACCCCCATCACCTGCAGCTGCACTGCCACCTCCTCCTCTGAGGACTGGGCCCTCCTCATTGAGTTCTATGGGGTTATTTATGTTACACCACCCTAAACTCCTGCAGGATTCCAAGGGCCACTTAGCTGACTTGAAGGGACTTAGGGTGTAGCATATAGCAGCCATTTTTGTGCTCTAGCTCCACCAGTGCCAGGAGAAGGTGGAGACACAGGTGTACCTCTGGTTGAGCTGGGATGGGATGGGGACTTGGGCCAGCGGAGCTCAGCTGTGCTGGGAACTTCTTGGCTTACCCAGAGATCTGCTGCAACCTAATGTGTTTATCCCAGCGGATCTTGCCACAGAATTGCTCCCTAAGAAACTTATTGTTTATACACATGCAGATTGGTCCCTCCCCCACTCCTGTTCCATCCCAAACATGTTTATTCTATTGAATCTACTACCCAAGTCACACTACATTTCCATATTGGCTCTACACAATAGCAAGGCATAGGAGCAAGCGTAGGAGCAAGTCCATGTGCAGTTGCCAGTTGCCAGCCATGTTCTTTACAATAAAACAGTGTCACCAAGTGATATGAAATGTGACTTTAGTCTGTGTCTTGTGGAATGCTCACATTTGTTTTGATAATTTTCCCACTAAGCCAATAGTCCAAAATTCCTGGTCCTAAGAGCTCATCATTTTATTATCCAAAGACTGGACTGACTTAAAGAGCAGCCCCAAGTAGAGCTCATAGCAGTAGTCCAGACAGGATGCCACCAGTGCATGGACACTGAGGGCAGGAATGGAAGGCCAAAGTTGAGCATAAACTTAGCCACAGCAGCCATTTGAGACATTGTGATGGACTGGACTCCCAAAGCAAACCTGTTCCTTCAGATAGGGCTGCCATGCGTCTGGAATTTCCTGGACATATCAGGAATACCACATTCATCAGCAGCGACTAGATGGAAATAGGCCAAATGTCTGGGGGTGACTTTGGCTGCAGCCAAGCTAAAGTGGGGGGGGGGGGGAGTCATAATCAAACAACTTAGTGTGGCACTGCAAGCTTCTGAAATGTTGTGACATCTTGATTTAAATGTCATTATTAAGATAGGTATTTACAGGTGCCGGAGATACAGGCTACCCACATCTATCTCCCTTATTCACCAATTTAAAAGCAGAGGTCACTAAAGCCCATACGACTGCTACACATGCAGCAAATTGAGGTGGTGAGTAGAATAAACTGTATCACTTCTGACTGCAGGTGGGTAGTCACATTTTTAAAACACTCCCAAAGAAGAAAAGCAGAGCAAAGAGTTGGGATCTTTATTCCTGGTGTGTTGTTGTTTCTAGAAAGTTTGTGGTGGAGCATTCAAAATAGGAAGCCCAAGGTAGAGGACTATCATCTAATGTCGTGCAGTCCATCCCACCACCTTCTGTCTCACTCAGTGAAATGTGTTTGTGTAAACCAGACATGAGCTATGGGCAGATCAGCTTTCCATAATCCCAGATGGGTAAACATATCCTCTCCTGGTGAGTTTGGAACAAATTGGCCTAGTTACAAGTTTGCAGTGATTGGAGCCTTTGCTTGGCTAAGCACCTTCCAGAATTTAAAATGACAAAAGAAAGCACAAAATGTACGAAGAGGAAGCTGCTATAATTCTGTTTTTCATTACCTCCATTTCTTTTCTGAGCCATGCAAAATAGGTTAGGAGATTTCATTTTTTTAAAGGACGATGAGGGTGACTCTGTAGTTGTGAAATACAGTTTTGTCTTCAAGAGACAAAAGCATAGCAATAAAAGTTGTAATTCCCCACTTGAACAGCAAGTGAGAGGATGGAAATAATTCAAGCCCTGCAGTTTCTTCACCTTTCCTTCATCCTGCTCTCTCTTCCTTTTATCCACCACTCATAGCGCTTCCTTGGGGCTGAAGATTGAGATTCTGATGTCAAAAAGGCTCAGACTTCAAGGCAGGGCCCAAGTCCCTTCACAGGTGATACAACTGTATGTGCAAATCAGCCTCTTCACACGCTGTGTTAGCAATCTGCTGTAGATGCACAGTTTCTAGTGCACCCAGCCACAATGAATGTCCCTTCCATTGCCGTGTGAATGAGAGAGCCTGCCCACACAGGAGTTCCATGTACACCCTAGTGTAGACTGGGATTTTGGACTGGATACATACATGTATGAAAGGTTACTACATGAAACCCAACATCCTGTCCAAACTAGTAAGCCAATCTACTGTTCTATATCAATCTGCTGGACCTGGTCATTATGGCCAATGATCGCCCAGTCTCAGTCCATTCCTGGGCAAGGTGATTGAGCAGGTGGTCATGGGGCAACTCCAGGCATGGCTGGAGGATGCAGACAATTTGTATCTCTTCCAATCAGGATTCAGGCCCCATCATGGGGCTGAAACTGCCTTGGTCATGCTGGTCAATGATCTCCAGTGGACTAGGGGCCGAGGTGAAAGCTGTTTCCTGATTGTGCTGGATCTCTCAGTGGCTTTTGATACCATTGATCACTGTATTCTTCTGGATCTTCTAAGGGGGTTGGAAGCTGGGGGCACAGTTATGCAGTGGTTCTGCTCCTTTCTCCTGGGCCGTGTCCAGAAAGTGGTGTTGGAAGATGAGTGTTCAGACCCCGGGCTCTCACCCCCATGCTTTTCAACATCTACATGAAGCCGCTGGGAGAGATCATCAGGGGGGTTGGGCTGGGTGTTCATCAGTATGCAGATAATACCCAGCTCTACCTCTCTTTTAAATCAGAACCAGTGAAGGCGGTGAAGGTCCTGTCTGAGTGCCTGGAGGTGGTTGGAGAGTGGATGGTGGCTAACAGTTTGACTTTGAATCCTGACAAGACAGAAGTACTCTTTTGGGGGCACAGGGGGTGGGCAGGTGTGGCAGACTCCCTGGCCCTGAACTGGGTAACTGTGCCCCTGAAGGACCAGGTGCGCAGCCTGGGAGTCATTTTGGACCCACAGCTGTCCATGGAGGCGCAGGCTAATTCTGTGTCCAGTGTGGCTATCTACCAGCTCCATCTGGTATTCTGGCTGAAACCCTACCTGTCTGCACACTGTCTTGCCAGAGTAGTGCATGCTCTAGTTATCTCCTGCTTGTACTGCAACACGCTCTAAGTGGGGCTACATTTGAAGGTGACTCGGAAACTACAACTGATCCAGAATGTGGCAGCTAGACTGGTGACTGGGAGTGGCCTCTGGTCCTAAAGGAGCCTGATTTTGACATCTCTGATGTGCCAACATAGATCTGGCACAGTGAAAAAGTGGTGAATTACCTCCACTTCATCTTTCTGCTTTGGCCTGTAGGGATAAAGTTGCAGTGATGCACCCAACACTCTGCCGCGCCTCAGACCCCGACTGGATTGTGCTCTTAATGCTGCTGTTAAAGGCAATTGTTAGAGGAAGAGAGATGGTAATAAAAGGCATCAGAATGACACTCATGTTGAAGTTTTAAGGATAAATTAATCTGAATAAATTGAATCACAAAGGAGCTCCCGATATTATAAAAAAACTATTATCATTTATTTATAAAATCTAGCCCTACTTAAATTTAAAAAAAATATTTAAAAGTGAACTCCCTATGCTGCTAATTAAATTAATGAGCTGTCCTTACAGCTGCAATCAAGTTTGTCAAGAACTCAAGACTATAATGATAGTTTTGGAAGAAGCAACTTCTATTGTTTTATTTAAAAGGTTGATATGCCCTTGTTGATAAAGAGCCTGAACTTTGAAAGGATGAAACAATACTGAGATTGTTTTTTTTAAAAAAGTTTTTTGTGTGAGTCTACTGAAATGAGACTGATTTTCCATTGTAACTTTGTAGAAAGGAGAGAGAAACAGTTCTCTAAACAGACTTTGGCCAGAATTGCAGCCACAGAACATGCATGCTGTCCACACCTCTGGACAACGTTGCAGACCATAAACTGGGGCTCAGATCATGGTCCACCTCCAACTTATAGGTGTAAAACAGTCTGTTGCTGATTACACCACCCATCAAGGTTTTTCCCCTTTTGTCACCACTGGGAGTCTTTCTCTCTGCTAATTGCAGCATAGGGCAGGTAGGTGATTCTCGTCAGGATTGTGGGTTGGGCCTCCTTTCCTCATGTCCTGCAGTCCTGAATCAAAACAGACTGGATGCTCCAGTGCTTACTATTAATTTTAAAAAGCAAACAAAAACCAAAGCCTCACATGCTGCTACAGATAACGAGAAGAATGCAGCTAGAAAGCCCTTTTAAACTGGTTGGTCTTTTTTACTGGTAGGAATTGGCACCACCTGACGTCACAAGGACATCAGGTGACGGGGCGCTTTCTTTCTTTCTTTCTTTTTTAAATGATATTTATTAAAAGTTTAACAATTACAGAAAAAGAGAAAAAGGAAGACAGTAAAAAGTTACCATACAATACATCAAAAGAAAATGAAAGCCAAAATTAGAAAGAAAAAAATAAGAAAAAAATCAATACATCGAAGCAAAAAAGCAAAAATGTTTAAAAACAAGAACATTTAAAAACACATCCAATATTCCATATCTTTACTTTTCATTTACTTGTTTCCTCGACCTCCTCACACCTCCCTTTTTGTATTCTAGTTCAGTTAACTATTTCAGCAAATTCTTTCCATCTTTCTCAATTTTTGTTCTATAATTTATCTTAACAGTCTATCCTTCAATTTTTCCATTTTTGCCCATTATCAATCAACTTTTAATAATAATAATAATAATAAATTTTATTTATATCCCGCCCTCCCCAGCCGAAGCCGGGCTCAGGGCGGCTAACAACAATCAAATAATCAAAAAATCAAATAATCACACAATCTAAAAATATTTCATTATAAAAATTAATTAAATCAAATTGATGGCAACCAATTAAGCAAAGTTCTGTGCAGGTTGCCAGAGGAGGGAGTCAGGCTGCGCCCTGATCAAAGGCCTGGCGGAACAACTCTGTCTTGCAGGCCCTGCGGAAAGATGTCAAGTCCCGTAGGGCCCTAGTCTCTTGTGACAGAGCATTCCACCAGATTGGAGCCGCAGCCGAGAAGGCCCTGGCTCTAGTTGAGGCCAGCCTAACCTCTCTGAGGCCTGGGACCTTGAGGATGTTATTATTTGCAGACCGTAGGTTTCTCTGTGGGGCATACCAGGAGAGGCGGTCCCGTAGGTACGAGGGTCCTAGGCCGTATAGGGCTTTAAAGGTTAAAACCAGCACCTTAAACCTGATCCTGTACTCCACCGGGAGCCAGTGCAGCTGGTATAGTACCGGATGAATGTGATCTCGCAGCGAAGACCCCATAAGGAGTCTCGCCGCGGCATTCTGCACCCGCTGGAGTTTCTGGGTCAGTCTCAAGGGCAGCCCCACGTAGAGCGAGTTACAATAATCCAGTCTGGAGGTGACCGTCGCATGGATCACAGTGGCTAGGTCAGGGCGAGAGAGATAAGGGGCCAACTGCTTAGCTTGGCGGAGATGAAAAAATGCCGCCTTTGTTATAGCTGTAATCTGCGCCTCCATAGAAAGGGAGGTATCGAAGATTACACCCAAACTCTTAACGGACGGTGCTGGCACTAATTGCACCCCCGCAAGAGATGGGAGTTGCCCCCTCAATCCCATATCGTCCCGCCCCAGCCAGAGGACCTCTGTCTTCGAAGGATTTAACTTCAACCGGCTCCCACGTAACCATCCAGCCACAGCTTCCAGACATCTGGTCAGTGTGTCTGGGGCCGAGTCAGGATGGCCATCCATCAACAGATAGAGTTGGGTGTCATCAGCATACTGATGGCAACCCAGCCCAAAACTCCGGACAAGCTGGGCGAGGGGGCGCATAAAGATGTTAAAAAGCATCGGGGAGAGAATCGCACCCTGAGGCACTCCACACACCAAGGAGTGGCGCGATGACAATTCCCCCCCAAGCGCCACCCTCTGTCCCCGACCAGAGAGAAACGAGCGCAGCCATTGAAGGACTGTGCCCTGGATCCCCACGTCGGCAAGGCGGTGGTCCAGGAGTTCGTGATCGACCATGTCAAAGGCTGCTGACAGATCTAGAAGAATCAGCAGCCCCGACCCGCCTCGATCCAGCTGCCTGCGGAGATCATCTGTTAGGGCGACCAGAGCCGTCTCGGTCCCATGACCAGCGCGGAAGCCGGACTGGAATGGATCCAAAGCAAATGTTTCATCCAGAAACCTACCAAGCTGTTCAGCAACCGCTCTCTCAATCACCTTACCCAGGAATGGAAGATTCGAGACCGGGCGGTAATTGGATAGATCTGAGGGATCTAATGATGTTTTCTTTAAGAGCGGACGCACCACTGCCTCCTTCAGTTCCCCTGGGAATATCCCGGTGCCAAGGGACAAATTGATAATATCCCCCAGGGGGGCCTGCACCTCGTCTGGACACGCTCTAATCAGCCATGACGGGCACGGGTCAAGAGGACAGGTGGTGGGCTTTCCAGCTTGGAGGAATCTGTCCACATCGGCTGGAGATATCCGGTCAAAGTGGTCCAATACTGGACCCGAGGACAGTCGAGGGGCCTCCAGTTCCTTTATTGTGTCCAAATTGGCAGGGAGGTCATGGCGGAGCAACAGGACCTTTTCCGCAAAAAAGCTCGCAAATGCCTCACAGCTGTGTGTCAGATTGTTATTTAAATTTGGCTGTCCTTCAAGGGACGTTAAAGACCGAATTATACTAAATAATTGCGCCGGGCGAGAGCTAGCGGATGCAATGGAGGCCGAGAAGTAAGACTTCTTAGCGGCCTTCACTGCCATCTCATAGGTTTTCATAAAAACCCTATAAGATGTTCTTGAGGCTCCGTCACGGGCACCCCGCCATACTCGCTCTAGCCGTCTGAGGTCCCGCTTCATTTTCCGAAGCTCCTCGGTAAACCAGGGAGCCCGGTTTCTGCGGGGTCGCAGAGGGCGCTTAGGTGCGATCTCATCGATGGCTGCCAGGAGCTGGGTATTCCAGCCCTCAACAAGCTCAGTCAATGAGTCGCCAGGGGGAGCAAGGTCCCGCAAGGCTTGACGGAATCTATCAGGGTCCATCAGCCTCTGCGGGCGAGCCCAAATCGGCTCGCCACCTAAGCAGGGTGGGGGTGGAAAGTCAATCCTGGCTTTCAGAGCGTAGTGATCAGAGCATGGCACCTTCATCGAAGGAGACATGATCACATCTATACCGGCGCCAAAGATCAAATCCAGCGTGTGGCCTGCTTGATGTGTGGGGCCCGAAACAAACTGGGAGAGCCCTAGTGTCGCCATGGAAGACACCAGGTCCAGAGCCTGTGAGGAGGGAGTGGCATCAGCGTGGAAGTTGAAGTCTCCCAATACCAATAGGTTAGGGAACTCCAAGGCCCAGCCGGCCACCGCCTCCAGCAGGCCTGACAGGGTGGCTGATGGTGCGCTAGGTGGCCGGTACACCAGCCAGACAGCCAAGCTCTCCTCGGAGCCCCACACTAGGCCAACACATTCAATGCCGGGGATCGATGGCGAAGGTAGAGCCCTGAAAGGACAATCTTCCCGGATTAATACTGCCACCCCTCCCCCCCGGCCCACAGTCCGTGACTGGTGGAGGACGGAGAAACCCGGGGGCGCCATCTCTCGTAAGGTAACAGTTACCCCTTCGCGCACCCAGGTCTCCGTCACACAAGCCAGGTCGACCCCCTGCGAGGTAAAGAAATCTCGCAGGGTAGCGGTTTTGTTGCCTATAGACCTGGCATTGCACAGCACCAGTGAAGGAGGTGAGTACTCCTTGCTCACCCTACCCTCGTCTCTCGGGATGGGGCGCAGATTGGAAGGGGTACGAGCATATCCGTATCTCGATCCCCTTCGCCTATAACATCTGCCCCCACCGCCATACCTCCCTCGCCCCTCCACGGTAGCAATCCCAAGCCTCATACTAACCTCCATTTACCAAATAGAAAGCAAAACAACCTAAAACAATTATGCCCAAACAAAACCAATCCCCACCCCACTCAATGTTCAACCCCAAAAACAAAACAAGACGGAAGAAACAAAAATACATAGATAAAAACCACCATTCATGGTGGTACAACAAAGTAAACAATAAAAGCACCTTTAAAACACCTTAAAATATACATAAACATCTTTGACATTTGCTGCAGATAATAAAATAATATAATATTATAAAAACAACAACCCCCATTTAAGGTGCTGCAAATTAAAAGCAATTAAAGCATTTAAAACCATTTTGTCTATTGCTGCCGGTAGCTGCTCAGTCCTCTAAACTGTAATGGTAGTGCAGACCCCGCCCCCTAGGCCGGATGGAGTTGGCAGGAGAGGGAGCGGTCTTCCCAGCACTCACAAAGCAGCAGCAGCAGTCGTGTCCCGGAGGCCTCTCTCAGGCCTCTTATGCTGTGGCGATGAGTGCAGGCCCCGCCCCCTAGGCCGTATGGAGTTGGCAGAAAAGGGAGCGGTCCTCCCAACACTCACGCGAGGAGCAGCAGTCGTGTCCCGGAGGCCTCTCTCAGGCCTCTTATGCTGTGGCGATGAGTGCAGGCCTCGCCCCCTAGGCCGGATGGAGTTGGCAGAAAAGGGAGCGGTCCTCCCAACACTCACGCGAGGAGCAGCAGTTTTACTTAATTCTTTATTACATTTCTGCTAAAACCATATAACTTCATTCCAACATCCTTCTAACATTCATTCATTTTGCAATATTTCTGTAAATAGTCTTTAAATTTCTTCCAATCTTCTTCCACCGACTCTTCTCCCTGGTCTCGGATTCTGCCAGTCATTTCCGCCAATTCCATGTAGTCCATCAGCTTCATCTGCCATTCTTCCCTGGTGGGTAGATCTTGTGTCTTCCAGTGCTTTGCAATAAGTATTCTTGCTGCTGTTGTAGCATACATAAAGAAAGTTCTATCCTTCTTTGGCACCAATTGGCCGACCATGCCCAGGAGGAAGGCCTCTGGTTTCTTCAGGAAGGTATATTTAAATACCTTTTTCATTTCATTATAGATCATCTCCCAGAATGCCTTAATCTTTGGGCATGTCCACCAAAGGTGAAAAAAAGTACCTTGTTTCATTACATTTCCAACATTTGTTATCGGGCAGATGATAAATTTTTGCAAGCTTGACTGGTGTTATGTACCACCTGTAAATCATTTTCATTAAATTCTCTTTTAAGGCATTACATGCCGTAAACTTCATGCCAGTGATCCATAACTGTTCCCAGTCAGCCATCATGATATTATGTCCAACGTCTTGTGCCCATTTAATCATAACAGATTTCACCGTTTCATCTTGTGTATTCCATTTCAACAGCAAGTTATACATTCTTGACAAATTCTTAACTTTAGGATCTAACAATTCTGTTTCCAGTTTTGATTTTTCCACCTGGAAGCCTAATTTTTTATCCAAATTATATGCCTCAATTATTTGATAATAGTGGAGCCAATCTCGTACTCTATTTTTTAGTTTTTCAAAACTCTGCAATTTTAATCTGTCTCCCTCTTGTTCCAGGATTTCCCAATACTTCGGCCATTTGGCCTCCATATTGAGTTTTTTCTGTGCCTTTGCTTCCATTGGTGACAACCATCTTGGGGTTTTATTTTCTAGCAAATCCTTATATCTTATCCAAACATTAAACAATGCTTTTCTGACAATATGGTTTTTAAACGCTTTGTGTGCTTTAACCTTGTCATACCACAGGTATGCATGCCAACCAAATACATTGTTAAAACCTTCCAAATCCAGCACACCCGTATTTTCAAGAAGCATCCATTCTCTCAGCCAGCAAAATGCAGCTGATTCATAATAAAGTTTGAAGTCTGGCAGGGCAAATCCACCTCTTTCTTTAGCATCTGTTAATATCTTAAATTTTATTCGAGGTTTCTTGCCCTGGTAAGGAATTTTTTTTACTGGTAGGAATTGGCACCACCTGACGTCACAAGGACATCAGGTGATGGGGCGCTTTCAAGTCCAGACAATTGTTGGGACTTCAAAGGCATTGCCAATCAGCTGATCATCCATGTGTCAATGTACCGAGGAGAGCTCTTGGCAAGCCAGGCTCAGCTCTTTGCAAACCCCTTCAATAATGGGGGCCAGGGAGGCTGGCAGGACTCTGAAGCACAGTGGATCCCAGAAAAAAGCAGAGCTTGCATCCAGAGTACTGGCTGTTTGGCAGAGACAGCCGTCCTCCCTTTCCAATGCACAGTTGGGGTGCCACTTTAAGGCTCCTGATTGTGGATCAGAAGCCATGTCTCTACCTGCCCCATACATGACAC
Organism: Podarcis pityusensis; assembly: GCF_964106645.2. Lineage (NCBI taxonomy): Eukaryota > Metazoa > Chordata > Lepidosauria > Squamata > Lacertidae > Podarcis > Podarcis pityusensis. The sequence continues at coordinate 57,340,978 of NC_138037.1, forward strand.
CACATATTATTTATTTAGAATTTTTATCTGCTGCTGTTCAACAAAAAGTACAAACATATTTGAAGTCAAGTTTGGGGCAGGTGGGTGTGGATACCATGGTTGATGGTAACAAAAGCTGCTGAGGGGTTGAGAAGAATTCACAGGGACATGTTTCCCTTGTCTCTCTCTCGACAGAGGTCATCATACAGGGTGACCAAAGCAGTTTCTGTGCCACAACCGGGCCTAAACTCTGATTGAAATGGATTCAGAAAATCAGTTTCTGGTCCACGACCACTCACTCCAGAACTTTACTCAGGAAAGGGAGGTTAGCAACTGGCTGGTAGTTAGTTAGGTTTTCTGAATCCAGGGAAGGTTTCTTAAGGAGTGGTTTTACCACTGCCTCCTTCAAACAGACAGGGAGCACCCTCTCTTGTAAAGAGGCATTGATCACCTCCCTGGCCCAGCCAGCTGTTCCCTCACTTATTTTTCAAAATTAGTAGGATAATAAGGAAAAGTTCAGATTTCCCAAGTGGATGTTCAGCTAACAATGCTATTTCATAGATATAGATATAGATATAGATATAGATATAGATATAGATATAGATATAGATATAGATATAGATATAGATATACAGATATCTAAAAGCTCCAGCTGACATAAAGGAGAAAACTGGTTCACCAAAAATGATAGCAAAGAAGTAGAGGCCATGAGAGGCCAGGAGATATGTTAAACAGTTATTTTGCTGTAACCTTTTCAGAGGGCAAAGTATATGGAAAGCTGTCCTCTGATGATGGGGCATCCGCCAGGGGGTGGGAAAGGTCAAGGGCTTCATGCCCTTGTTCAAGAGGAGGGGTGAGCACCACAAAATACATTGTCATGGGGGAAATATTTTGAAGGACCTACAGTGAGAAACTTCAAAACTCATTAGTTTAATAATAAAGAACCAGAAAGGATTTTAAAGTCTTGCTTAAATTAGTTCTCTAGGGGAATTTGTGCTCGTTCATCACAATGCTCAGATTGTGAAGGAGGCTGCTTGAGGGGGTTGCTTGGCAATTGGTGGGAGAGGCCTGAGCTTTCCATTGCGTGCTTTGAGCACAGTCCAGGGAATCAACGATCCACTCACAGCTGAGCATTACCCATGGGACAGAAAGGATATGTGAAATATCCTTTCAGATATTTGAGGCACTGCACATGTCTTTCATGCCACAAACTATAGGTACAGCCATGTCTTAGTGCTGACTTTGGAAGCCAAAGGAAATAAGCATATCCCAAAACATTTTGGGAGGGCAATTTGGGGCACCCACCACTACCCCACTGACCACATCGCTCACCCCATCCCTGTTGTTGACCACTTCCTCACCCACCTGTTTGCTGCTGCAACCTGATCACTCACCTCCCTCCCCCCACTGTCCTCTTCTGCAGTGTCAGGAGATACCACACGGCTTGGTGTGGCCTAGCAGAAGGTTGTCCTGGCTTGCACAGCACCAGTAGATGCTGTGTGAACCAGCCAGGCTTCCTCCGCCTCCAGCGCTGCAGACATGCTTCTAGAAGTGCAATGGCAGAAGGAGGATGAGGAGTGGTGATGCATGAGGACAAGGTAAGTGCTCCCCCCCCCCCCCATTTTTTGGTTGCATGCTCTGGTGTGAGCCAACTGAGCCGTGCACATCTTTTGGTCTTGCACTGGGAGCCAAATTGGGATCAGAAGCAAGGGGCTCCTGTCAATCCAGGACCCTGAATTGCTTACCACAGGACCCTTGGAGGGTTTGGCCAAGCCATTCTTGAGTGGGCAAGCTCTGGTTATGGCCCTAGTACCCATGCACTAAAATGCTGCTAAATGAGGCTAATGAGAGAGGCTGTGCTTTTCATGACCTTTTGGGAGCAGTTCATATCTGCAAGCAAGATTTCTTCAATGTCTGAGAGTGTGTGAAGAAACCCCGCAGGAGCCATGCAAGGCCACCCAAGGAGGCAGCCCCAAGGAAGCAGCAGCCATTTCTGCTATTACAGCACCACCTTTTGCCCCTGGTGTAAGCACATAAATGACCCTTTGTTTATGGTGTATATTTGAGTGTAGCTGGGTTTAGAGCACGGTTTCTCTGCACTGTCTGTTCTGTGCGTTGTCAGGGAGCTTGAGAAGCAACCCTTAGGGCTTTTCATGGCTGCTTCCACAGGGACTTTTAAGAATCCCCACAGCAGGATTGGAAAGAGAAGCAACTTAATGTTCTGAGAGATATGTGGAGCATTGCAAATAGAATTAATTATGTATAACCCAAATATTATAACTGGTTTGGTTTTTCTTCAGTACATACATTCTTCAGGAAAGTATCTGTTGAATAGTTCATCTAGGAAATGTTTATCATGACTAGAACAGAAAGAAAATGTGCTCATGTTCATATTCATTAGAAAACTAGGATTATCCGTATTCCCATCTTCTGCTTGATCTTAACTAGCACCCAGTCAAACTTTTGTCACAATTTTCCTTCATGCATGATATAAATTATGACCGGTCTCCATGTAAAAATAAAGAAACACCAGGGAAAGGACTAAACTAGAACACTTCCTACTGACAGCTTTAAATGGAGAAGGAGGTTTTGACAAGGGAAAGCTCACCTTTCTGTCTCCCTCCCCCCTCCACACAAAAAATCACCAGAGTCATGGTTCTCTTAGTGTCCTGCAAAGTTCAGCCCTCAATACTATTAACCACATCCTCTTTTCTATTGGTAGCCATTGGATTTTGTGCAAAAAATTAAAATCCCCAAACAGAACACACTTCAGGTTACAGCAAACACTGGTGGAGGAAGAGGAGTGTGTGGGGAGCGCACCGCCCCTGGCAACACGATCCCGGCAGGGTGCCATCGATGCTGCCCCCTTTCACCCTGGGAGCTCCGCCCCTGCAGGCAGCGTGCCCTGCCCCCAGGACGCACGCCATGCCCCTGTGTGTGGCGCGCCCCGCCCCCAGGATGTGCGCCAGCCCCGCCTGCTCTCCACCACCCCCTATGCCGGAGGATGAAGATCCGCCACTGACAGCAAAGTTCAACTTAAATTCCTTCCTTGAAACTCATCACAGTCCACAGCCAGTACTCAGTTACATGCAAATGCAGCTATAGTTCCAGTAGAAATGCTGTGTCTTTATCCTACACAAAGGGCAGAATGAAATTGCAAGTCAAATGGAAAAACCATCAATATTTATGCTGGTTAACGCTTTCCATTTCTATGGACCAAACCTGCCCTCCAGAAATCTTTTCCAGCTTCCTTTGGCAAGGGTTGCTGGGGCCCAAAGTTGGTAAAATCAAATGTCCCAGTTGAGTTTAACTGAAAGCCTGCAGGACGGGGCTGAGTAGATTTCTGACACCAATATAGTTTTGCAAAGAAAATTAAAAGTTGTTGAGTTTAATTTGAATGAAAGGCCTTTAGGATTCCTGTAGCTTCCTCTGCCATTCTGTCCCTGCTGTTTTTGTTGATTGTCTGGTGGTGAGATTGAAATTATTTCATTAACACCATGTATTTTAAATGAGACCTCTGTTAGTTAAATATCTCATTCCAGCAAACCACAGAGAGTTTTCTGACTTTAGCCAGGTCATTTTAATGATAAACACTTCTTTGCTGGTTCACTTCACACTGTGATTTTTGCTATCTTTTAGATTCATATCTATGGCTTGGTGGCAAAAAGGAGACACAATGAAGTCATTAAACCAAATTAATTCATTTAACGGAAGAAACCATTAAAGATGTATGAAGCAAAATGCATTATGTTTGATGCTTAGAAATATACTGTAAACTAAATGAAATCTAAAAACAACAAAACAATATGCAGTTGGGAGGAATAAAGTTTGAAGCTAATTTAGTTGCATTCAGGTCCCACGGAAATCAATGGAGAAACATAGCCTCCCAAATAAATGAGACTGAAGTGCAGCTAATTTTGGCTGCATTTCTACATCCACTTACTCAAGAGAAAGCCCTCCTGAACTCAATGGGGCTTATTTCTAAGTCAACATATAAGTAACCTTGTATTGCAAATCTAGATTGAACCAGTCTAGTTTAAAGCTAGAGGTGCTGAAGTCCATTGAAATTGGCTGCGACTGGGCAAAAGCTCGCTTTCATAGGGAGTGTTCTATTCTTCACATGAGAGCAGGGCTGTACTCTGGTATTCCCTACTTTCCCACAGTGATTATGAAGGAACATGCAAATATAAGATTAAACAGCCTTCTGGGACAATGAAACAAGTCACTTCTACAGGGCTCTGTCTCCATAGCTCGCTTCTTTGTATTTTCCCCATCTTTCTATCTGGTGCTGTTTAGAAGAGTCTACTTTTGTGTGTGCTTTGAACAGTGGCGGACTTTGGGCTTTAAAATTCCAGCGGTGCCCTGTGCAACACCCAAATCCAGCAGCCCTCACCTCTCACTTTCCATTGTTCATCATTGTTGCAGTGCCTCCTGTGGTGCCCCCTTGGCTTGGGGCGCAGTGTGGGCACTCCCCTAAATCAGTTGCTGCTTCCCACTTCCTTTGGCTGTACTACCTCTATTCATTTGTCAGTTGACTATCACTGATGATTCTTTTGGTGCAAATCGTTCTGTTGGTTCAGTTAGTATCCATTGTGATGTTATTTTGCATGTGTGAATTGTGTCATGGTTTATGAATTTTGTTAGTTACCTTGCAGATCTTCAGATTAAAAGATGTGAAACAAACATTAAAATAAAGTAAGTAGATGCCTGCTTCTTGGGAGAAAAGCAATGACAAACCTAGACAGCATCTTAAAAAGCAGAGACATCACCTTGCCAACAAAGGTCCGTATAGTTAAAGCTATGTTTTTCCCAGTAGAGATGTATGGAAGTGAGAGCTGGACCATAAAGAAGGCTGATCACCGAAGAATGGATGCTTTTGAATTATGGTGCTGGAGGAGACTCTTGAGAGTCCCATGGACTGCAAGAAGATCAAACCTCTCCATTCTGAAGGAAATCAGCCCTGAGTGCTCACTGGAAGGACAGATCCTGAAGCTCCAATACTTTGGCCACCTCATGAGAAGAGAAGACTCCCTGGAAAAGACCCTGATGTTGTGAAAGATGGAGGGCACAAGGAGAAGTGGATGACAGAGGACGAGATGGTTGGACAGTGTTCTTAAAGCTACCAGCATGAGTTTGACCAAACTGCGGGAGGCAGTGGAAGACAGAAGTGCCTGGCGTGCTCTGGTCCAGGGAGTCACGAAGAGTCGGACACGACTAAATGACTAAACAAGAAGAAGAAGAAGAAGAAGAAGAAGAAGAAGAAGAAGAAGAAGAAGAAGAAGTAGATATGTTGTCCAATCTGCATCTTTTGTAGTTTTGCTGGCCATTTACCATATAGCTGGTGGCTGTTGGGTCCTTGCAAGAGCTACCAATTGCCTTGCCTAATAGCTTCAGCTCAACTGATGACAGATGCTCAGACAGATGCTCCATCTTTTCTTTTTATGGGTGTCAGATGCTTTGCCACAAAATCAGGACTACTCCACAATGTTCAGTTTTTTTGTGTTTTTGTGTTTTTAAAGCCAGGCAGTGCCCGCTGGTGTCAAACCACTGGAAGAGATTAGGGGATCTAAGTAATGCTTTGGTCGATGGAACCACTGGGCTGAGCTGGCTCTGCATGATGCTCAGTTGCAGATCTCTTCCTTCCTTTCTTTGTCCCAGATCTCACAAATTTTGGATGTGGTGAGAGGATTCCAAGTAGGCAAAGAATGGAAAAAGTGAAGGTGGGGTGGGGGAAGAGTGTTGTGGACAGAGAAGGACACCTTCCCCCTTTTTCCTGACTACTGTTAGGTCCAAAAGATGGCATATGTCTGGCATTTGTGAAGTGCCTTCTTCCAAGTGGAATCTTTTTTATTCTATTTTTAAGGACTCAAAGACCTCCCATGATGTCCAAGGTACCTTTCCTTTGTGAAGGGAGCCAATTTCTTTCTTTTTAAAAAAATTGACATATGGAGAGTTCCTGTGAGCATGTGCAAAGTGCCCACCCAAACCGTATCCATGAATAAAGGTTTAGTGCTCACTGCTGGATAGACCATTTCTACACAAACACCGTGTATGCTAACATAATGAAAACACGCTTTGCTCCTTTACAACCTCCTATCCTGGCAACAGGGCAAGAAGATTATATTCTAATCTGGACAGTATAAGTTTGATCTACTGGCAACCATCTGCCTGACCTAGAAGCCTTTCCTATAAATGTGAAAAGAGCATTTAGATCCACTTAAACAGAGACAGTCGAGTATTGAGAAGGAGCAGCAGTCACAAAGACTGATGTCAGAAAAATTTCTCCAAATTAAACTATGAATACCAATTGGCTATGGAACTATGAGAAGCTAGTAATTTTATGACGATGTTCCCTAATATATCATTTTCCTGGTGTGGCCCTTATATTGTGAATGATTCGATTTACAAATCTAGCAAATGTCAAATTTATGGAACACACAAAATAAGTTATGCCTTCAGTGGATGACGACAGAGAAGGCACACGATTTACCATAAATATTGTCAAAACCTGCTTTTACCCATATAAACATCTTTTTCTTCATATTCAAAGTTTATAGCAGGGCTTGAAATACATATTAATAGGGAGGCTGTAACATATTCAGAGTTAAGCTGCCATAAAATCTAGGGCTTTTTCACATCATCATCTTTGAAGGTGCATGGAGGCAAGAGGAACTTTGATTGGATCATGCCAGAGGTTTGCAATACATTGCAATAAATATTGCAATATACTAGTTTTTTATACATTCTTGATGAAGAGGCAAAAGTGCATCTCCAACAGTTGCTTTTCAGAAATTACTCATCTGCCTGGAATTGCATCGAAAGTAAACACTGTTTATGGATATATTATGCCAACTGCTCACTCAAGACCCCATGAAAGAAAAAGTGATGCTGATGGTATTTCACTCCTAGTCTTAATATTTCATTTCTAGTCTCATATGAGGGGAGGCAGGGGGTATCCCAGGAACTCTGTGAAAAAGCAGATAGCTTGAAAAGGAACTGAATATTTTTAGTTGTTAATCACCAATTAAATAATTAAATTTAAATTAATTTGCATATTGCCAAAAACAAAAAGTGGAGCATTCCCCATCAGAACAAAAATAGCCTAAAAAATAAACAAGTGTGCCCTAAATCTGAGTGAATCTGATGGAAACTTTCAGACAAACTCACAAGTACCCCTATCCAGATTTAGCTGCATGTAAAAAAGTGTGTGTGTGTATTTAACTAGTTGTACCAGGAAGTAGATGGATTATGAAGTTTGACTGCACATCCATACATCCTATCAAAAGCAATGCTATGCAATTAGACACCTTTGTTTAGATGTACAGGCATATCTCAGAGACATCGCGGGTTCCATTCCAGGCCACCGCAATAAAGCGAATATTGTAATAATGTGAGTCTCAGAATTTTTGTGGTTTCCCAGTGCATATAAAAGTTATGTTTATAGTATACTGTAGCTTATTAAGTCAGGCCTGCTTGGCTGCAGAGGTGGGGGGGGGGGCGGGAAGGCCTGGCTCCAGCCAGCTCCACTCCCTTGGCCAGAAGGGGGGCAGGGGGGGCTTCTTTCCCCTGGAAGTGGCCAGGCAGCTGCGCTTGAGTCCTTGTAAGGAGCATCACCTGCAAAGCGCAAGAAAGCGAAGCGCAATAAAACAAGGTGTGCCTGTATATCCAACTTTTGTCAGTGGTTCCGGAGCCAGCTCAGACTCATAGAATTGTAGAGTTGGAAGGGACCCTGCGGGTCATCTAGTCCAACCCCCTGCAATACAGAAATCTCAGCTGAAGCACCCATTTAGGAACAGTATTGTCTCTGCTGACTGGTGGTAGCACTCCAGGGTTTCAGGCAGGACTCCCCCCCCCGCCCTTTCTGGAGATGCGGGGGGTCGAACCTGAAAAGCAGGTGTTCTGCCATGATCCTGCACTCCTTATCTGGACTGGGCCAGCAGCAGGATTTCAAGTTTTGTCTAGTATATTTTGGTTGCATGAAATCTGCATGTTTACCTTCTTGAAAACCTTTACAATAAAGCCTGTTTTGGATCCATTCACATAAAAAATGAGCATTCCACCCTTTCTCTCGTTACACAAAGCAATTTGCCATGTGAGTTTTCTCCTACTTGAGATGGGTGAATCTCTGTCAATTTTGTTTTCTCTCAATTTCTCATTTTTCCACTCCATATTGCATGTGTTTGCAGTTGTTAAAAACAACAAATCATCTTGAAAATCCAGCAGCATTTTAGCGTGAATTTCTCTGCATATGCATATCATATGCTCATCAGCATTCCATTGAACTATATTTCTAATTTTATTGTTTTAACTGTTTTTAACTGTTTAGAGTTGTTTTTTAAAAAATAAAAAATAAATATGTTTTAATGAGACAATGTAATTGTGTATTTGAATTATGCATTGATTGTATTTTGGCATATAAATGGTATATACATGCACACATATAGATCTTCATATGCAATTTTGCCAAAAGTATACACATTTTTGCGAAGTTATTTCCCCTTAAATAGTGCATTTTACACACTCTTTTCACTAACATACGCATTCTTGGGGATACGTCGTCTCAGTATATGCATTTTTGTACATCATCCTGAGCTGCATTTCAAATTTCAATAGTTGGCTGTGTTTGGGTTTGCATGTCATTTGTGAAAGTGAAAATTAGGTAGCCTCAGCTATAAATGGAATTGAATAGAAATCTCTAGTAAGGCTACAGTCTTATACAAACCTTCCTGAAAGTTCCGCTGAGCTCAACAGGACTTTCTCCCAAGCAGACACGCGTAGGGACTGCAGTGCAAAAGCCCCTTTGCTCACTAAAATGTCACGGTTCTCTGGATCCTGACAACAGACAGTTATATTGATCAGCTTAAGACTATGGAGATTTGAGTAGCCACTCAACGTCTGACCTCCCACAAGGCTGAATGGCTCCCCTTTATGTCAGCTGCAGTTCTTAAACTTAGAGTTACTGGCCAGTGGCTTCTGTCTAAGAACAGCTGCAGATAAGAACATAGGTGGTGAATAAGGGCATTCTATAAAATAAGCAGACTTACTATGCTTTTCTCACACTGCATCATCTTTTTTGCATTCTATTCTGTCTGCCAGCACACCACAGACTCCCCTGGAGCCAGAGATATAATGCATTTTCTTTCAGAAGAAAAAGGAGAAGCAGCAATCTTGTTTCCAAGTAGGAGCCCCCTCACTTCCTACTTACTTTGAATTTAGAAATATTTTAATTTAAGGAGGTAATGATGCAATGATGATTGAATGAGGATAAATGAAGAGAAATTGATTTTAGAGCAGGATCTGGATCATCAGGGTAGGATATTACTGTAATTGGGGTTAATGGGTAAATTAATTGAACTGGTTTGGGTAATACGGGGAAGGGTAAAATTAATTGAAAAATTATTTGGGGTGATTTGGATGGGAAATTAATCGGTTTGTCCTCTGTAAATTGTAAATAATAGTAAGTATTTCTAAATATGTAGCTATACAAGTACATTAACATATGCACATTTAATGCTCATTTGTGACTAGGAGCCTAAGCCCGGGATCTTTAAAACACTCAAGGAAGTGACAAGAAAGGTTTTGCCACCTTAATTTCTTTGTCACAGGTTGCTGTAAGGCATACAAAGTGGGCCAGAAGCAAAGCAGCAAGTCTGCTTGTGTGCTAGGTCACTGTTATTTCAATGGAGTAGTTCAAGGAATCTTGGTGAATGATAGTGACTTGCAAAGATGTACCAGTCAGAAACAGCCAAAGCCAGTTTGGTGCATGAGCAAAATAATAATAAATAAATCCCTCCCACCATCCATTATTGAAAAAAATAAAATAATTAACTAACTGACAATCAATTGCTCTCCAATGGCGTCCTTTAAAATCTGCTGCCTGAGTTGGGACCCCTCAGCTACCTTAATGGTGAGACTGGTCCTGCACCCAATGATAGAGGAGAGGGATAAGCGAATGCCTGCTGGACCCTCCCAGGCTCTTTGAACCTTCAGAACCAAGCAGTTGGTAAATCCTCCTGTACAGAGAGCCTTCCTGATTCCCATCTCCTCCTGCTTCCGGTGGGTGTTGTACTGGGTTCCACTTACCAATCGGCTTGCATTTATTTGAAGGAGGGTGTTCTTCACCTGAAATTAAAGCCCCTGTGCCCCCACTTCCCCACAAATAATGATGTAAAGTGCAGTTGAATTAGGTATGTCAGCCATCCACACTTTGCATTTTAGGTGAGCCTGTTATTGTGCTTTTTAAACCTGCCATTATAAGCTGCTTGCCATAAGGGTGTTAAAAGGCTCCATAGGTTTCACTCATGGTAGGAAGTATTGCAGCAATAGCTACAGGCCAGATTTCTCATAACACAGCAATTTGCATACATCTCAGAAATTTGTATGCTGTGATTACCCCTTGCACAAGCGTTTTTGCAAAGGAGCCACGTTTTGGTAGTGACAGCAGTTGTACAATACTGTTTACACGGAAATAAATAATAATAAAACCCATTAACAGCAGGCAGGAAACAAGACAAAAATCCATTTTCTGTATTGCCTTTTTTTTGTTTGTTTTTTTTTTACAATTTAGCTCCTAATGCACAATGAACCAGGCATCCAAATGAGGTAAGTTGCATTATAGAGGCCAAACCTTTGCAATATGTGCAGCGATTTGGAAAACCCCAAAGGGCTTCCTTTTGTGTGGCTTCAGAAAAGGCAGGGGAAGCCTGCTGCCAGGGCATCCTATTCTCCTCTCAGGGATTGGCACCTTCAGGGGAGGAGAATGCCAAGCCCATGGCCTAGAGAACGCCAACTCTTACAAAGCAGATGGGCTTGTTAGGATTCACCAGCAGTCTTGGGTTTCCTTGAAGGGGCCAGAGCAATTGCTGCTTTTCTTGTGTAGAACACACACTGAGCAGAGCAAATTTGTGCCCTTTTTTGATAGCCTTATCCATTTAAACAAGGGAGCTGGTCTCTTAGGTTTGTATTATTGGGGGTCACAATATACCTATACATATCTTTCTACACACACACACACACACACACACACACACACAGCAGATGGAACATGATGATAAAAAATAGGAGGAAATATTGTCAATTATAAAAAGATCATTCCTGCCCACTAATATTTTGTGCTTTTAGGGTGTTTAGTTTTCTTCCCCTATTCACGGAATTTCTTGATTGGTTCACTGAATGACGGCCATAGACAGTCACTGTTGCTGCATATGAGTTGTTGGGTCAGCTGAAATGCTGACACTATTAGTTTGACATTGGCAGTGGCATAGCGTGGGTTCTCAGCACCCGGGGCAAGGCAAGTAATTTGCGCCCCTTAACCCGGGGCAAGGCAAGTAATTTGCACCCCCTAACCCGTGGATTTTAGCACTCGAGTCTCTTCCGCACCCCCTCCAGATGTTGCGCCAGGTGCAGCAGGCCCCCCTGCACCCCCCACGCTACGCCACTGCTCCCACCACAAGTCTTCAGGACAGCCATCTGAAGGCTGGCGCGGGGAGAAGGTCTCTCCGCCCGACCGCCAGGCTTCGGAGCAGCCTTCCGAAGGCTGGTGCGGGGAGAAGGTCTCTCCGCCCCACCGCCAGGCTTCGGAGCAGCCTTCCGAAGGCTGGCGCGGGGAGAAGGTCTCTCCGCCTCACCGCCAGGCTTCGGAGCAGCCTTCCGAAGGCTGGCGCGGGGAGGAGGTCTCTCCGCCCCACCGCCAGCCTTCGGAGGAGGTCCGAGGACAGTGGGGTTCCTGCTTCCTCCAGGAGGGCCGGCCAAACGCGCCCCCCCCCAAATGTTGCGCCCGGTGCGGCCGGCACCCCTGGCACCCCCCACGCTACGCCACTGGACATTGGATATCAAATATCCAATGAATATAAAATATTTCCCAAACATTCTCACATTTGGGGATGTTAGGCAAATATCCCTTTTTGACATCTACAGAGGAGAATTTTGGTGAGTGGTTTGGGGAGCCCTCTGGGACTCATCTCACACATGGCACGGCCACTGGGAAAAGCCTTCATAGAATCATAAAATTGTAGAGTTGGAAGGGAGCCCAAGAGTCATCTAGTCCAACCCCTGCAATGCATCCATGACAGATGCTGCTTAAAAACCTCCAAGGAAGGAGAGGCCACCACCTTCTGAGGTTTGGTCGAGATGTAGCCTTTGTGTGTGTCGTGAGGTCTCAGTGGGTAGGAACACTAGCAGACGCTAAGTGAAAGAGCTCTTGTTCATAGCCATCAGCTGGCCATTCAGTAGGAAGGCCAAGCCCAGGAGTACGAATGTGATTTTTTAGACGGAGCACAACCCTGTTCAGAACAGGCTGATATCCTATCTCTGGTCTGGTAGGTATCCTGACTCGTAGCATCTCTGCCTGGTCCAGATTTTATTCCAGCTTGTTTACACTTATCTAGACCATCACAAACGCCAAACCACCTCCCCAGAGTGAACAGGCAAAGCAAGGTAGGCATGGATGTCACCTGCATACCAGTGACAATCCACTCAATAACTTCAGATTACCTTTCCCTGAAGTTGCACGTAGAGGTTTGAAAGCCCTGTGGGAGGCCAAGGGATCAAGCACAAGCCACCCACCACTTCCTCAACCTAACCACCAGAAGGGGCCAGAGTTGGCAGAACAACCACTCCCATCCTTAGCCCAGCAAGACAGTCTGGGGGATTTTGGTCCACTGTATTTAAGCTGCTGAGAGGTTCAACAGAACCAGCAGGGGCACACTTTCACTTCCTTGTTCCTGACAGAGATAATCAACTGGGGCAACTCTGATTCCATCCATTCCTTTGGATGCTCGGTCCTCAACGCTTTCTTTTCCTTCCTGAGTTTATCATGAGATCTGCTCCTTGGTTTCTTGTGAGTACAGCACTGAGCCACTTTGCAGGTATTCTTGGCCACTTTGTGCAAGGCAGAATAATTCTCCAGACTGTATGAACCCCCTTCACTCAGTTTCTTTGCCCCTGGCCTCGGAACTGGCTTTTTCATTGTTTAAATATCAAGTTTGGTGATGAAAGGCAGCGCTAATTCTGGAAGAGCATGCAAGAAAGGGGATAATGTGGTTGACTTGGCAGGCCAAAAGTATCAGGAATCAGGTGAAGGGAATGAGCAGGCTAGGGAGAAGTTAGTTGCGTCTTTCAATCCTGTGCTCATTATTGCTAATAAAAGTGCCCTCTTTGTCCCCAGCTGGAGTGAAGCGAATGTACAGTGATATAATAGCTAGGGCTATAAAAAGCTTTCAGAAAATGACAGAGCCCAGGAAAAAGAAAGACTTTTTAAATAGGAATGAGAGTTGATGAGTGTGTAGCCTCTGCCACACTGAAATACAAGCTCATTATGAATAGGGTATTTTTCTCCATCTCCTGCCTGTCTTTTCACTTGCTACAATAGGGTAACAGAGGAAGCCTTGAACAGCAGGTGAGATGTTTTTGATCTTTCCCACTTGAGTTTGAAGGAAAGATGAGATGGTGTATGAAAGTTCACATAATGCAAAGGTTTCTTAGACGCCTCTTTATTTCTTCTAAAAAAAGGGAAGAAGGTCTAAATCCTTTGGGATTGGCCTTTCAGAAGCATACCATAGCTATCACAGAGGGCTACCAATCCAATTACCCCACCGGTGCATTGCCAGTTGAACAGGTTTTGGTCTACTTTACTGAGAAGCGTAGCTGTTTTGCTGTTATACTATGATCAGAATATACCGTCCTGTTTTCAGTACATAAAAAGACTTGCAGTGTAGAAAGTTTAAATGGGAAATATGTTTGGTTGTGCCAAGTATTTGTTTTTAAAATAAAAAAGGGTGGCAGAGAAGCTTTTAAAATGACCACCAAGGGGAACGCCAAGAGCCAGTTTTGCTGAGCAGCCAGTTATGGATAAATTGCCCCACAGCAATTGTCCTGGTAAGGAGTGGGAGGGTCAGAACTCAGCTGAGCTGGAAGTCCAGGGGGCATGACAGCCATTCAAAGAGGTCCAAACACGGGGGGGGGGGGAGTTGAGCTCCTGTGCCAAAGACATGTAGACAGCAACCGTGTATAGATGTGTTTACAGCTGTGGGGCATGAGGTGGGGCACCTTCCTGGCTGTGCAGGTGTTGCCAGTCACCAGGACACCTGCATCTCCAGATATGGCAGCCTCCGCCTTTGCAAGCATGAAACTGCTGCAGGAGGGGGACTGTAACATTACGGCATGTGCTGCTGCCTGAATGGAGAGGAGCAGCGATCCTTTGCGGTTGCTGAGGTCTAGACATCTGATTGCACTAAACTATCTCTTGGCTAATTTGAAGGGTGGGGTTGACCCCCCCCCCAACTTGGTAACAACCTGGGGGAAAGGTGATGACTATTATCACCATCACCACAACAATGCCTCTGCAATGGGCTCTCCCCACCTCGCCCCACACAAACAACTTTGCAGCAATCCCTGCTGTGGGGCATGCATGCTCCACAATAGGCCGCCTCTGCAACTGATTGTTTTCAACATGGGGTAGCAATAAATATTTTAGTAGTGGGGGCTGAAGGGACCTGGGCTCCTTAGAGTTGGTCCCTATGCCAACGCAGAATGCATTTTCATACTAGGGGCAATAGAAGGGGCAGGGAACACTGTTGCACGTAGGGAGATGGTGTATCTTAAAGCAATGCATGTGTCTTCGCAGGCAGCTCATGGCCTTGTGCATCTCTTCTCTCAGCTCCTTTGTTTTCTTCTCCAGCTCTTCCTACCAGGGCCTTTCTCCTCTTCCATTCAGCCCTTTGGTTGCCTCCCTCTCCCACTTCCTATGCACCTTCCCCTGGCCTGCCGCATTCCTAGGTCTAGGCTTGTTCTCCTTCTCCTTCCCTGGGTTCTTCTGCCTAGCCAATGTACCCATCACTCTACAGCAAGAGCATCTCAACCAGTGACAGAAGATGTTATTCTGCCTCGTCTGACATTACAAAGTTCAGCCAATCACTTCAATAGGTTCCTCATCACTACCACAAAATTCACGCATTTCAGTGCAAACCAGGTAAACTCGCACAACTGCATTTTGTATATCCCTGTAGCACTGTAGTGCCTTCGGTGACTTCACCCCCCCATTTCAAGCATTCCTGCTGCAGACAATGGCCTGTTGCTGCTTGACAGCGCTGGGAACAAACTTTACTCACAGGCAGGAGGCAGTGAGGTTTCACTTTCCCCTCAGCAAAATGGAGGGTTTTCTTTTGGAGTTTGGTTCTGTCAGAACTTTACGTGGTGGTGGTGGTCAGGATCCACCATCACATAGAGAGACCACAAATATAGGTCCTGGCTTGGACTGTCCAAGGGGAGCTGAGGCTGACCACCCCACACCCAGGGGCCAGAAACTCCCTCTTGGGGTGGGGGAGGCAGTGAGACATTGGCCAGCAAGCAGGCAGCCCCACAGCAGAATCCTTGCCTTAGAATCAGAGAACTGCAGGGTTGGAAGGGACCCTGAGGATCTATTCTACACTTATTATTCCTGTAATCAATAAAAGCTGTGGCCATGTTTAGCTCAGTCCAGGTCTCCGTGTGTCATTCTTTGCTCTTGAAGGGCCTTGGGAAAGAATAGCCAGTATTTTGTGACTGGTACTGCGGCTTCACCTCCAGAAGCAGAGAAAAATCATGACCCAAATCTCAATCAAGACATCTTTTGTCTGTTCTGGCATTACCTTTATCCCCAAACAGCTGGATGCAGTTAATAGATATATACTCCCTGCCAAAGCAAACAAATTAGTAATCTACCTCATGTGTTCTGTGTGAACTACAGTTGTAACATCACCCCCAGAGCACATAATCACAGAATACATTCTTGTCGCCTTACAAGTATCTTTTCCCTTTGCAAAGCTGCACTTAACAAGAGGTACTAAATCAGTTTGGGGTCTCTAGGCTGCGGCAGCTTTAATTATGGTCCTTGCATTTTATGGGGACAAATGGAGAGAAAAACCTGGAAACAAAACAATCTCTTCAGGATGTTTAGAATGCAAGGACCTGCTTATATTATTTGAAGGGCTACTGTCATGTCACAACAGATTAAGCAGTTTAAAACTCAAAGTACAGCTTAGGCAACTACATGGTCTCCAAACTGCAAAAGAGATTTTCTTTTTTTTATGTAACTGGCAGATGGAAAATCGGACGTTGTTCTTTTGTGGTTTTTTTGCTAATGTTTGCTTTTCCCCCCGTTTCCTTCTCTCTCTTTTTCCTTTCTTTCTATTTTTTTCCTTTTCTGTTTTTCTCCTTTGTTTTTCTTTCTTTGGAGTCCTGCGTCTGGGACCTTTATTAGGGTCCAGAGATTGTATACTCATAGGGATAGGAGAAGGTTGGTGGAGGACCCGGGATGAGAGGCTGGGAGAGAATGGAAAGATCCCAGGTGAGAACTACTGTCCTCTGTGGGTGGTAAGGGCTAGGAATCACTTTTAAGAGAGGACTTCATATTCTATTTATTTTATTTGTATCTTCTGTAGCAGTAATTTTATTGTATTATGGGAAAATCTTAATAAGAAGTCTTAAAAGAAAGATAGAGCACAGAACTAAAGAGAAGCAAGCCAGTAAAGAGAAAAATTAACAACCTTGCAGATACTTCTCATGAGCCTCCAAATATGGTCCAAATTTTACTGCAGGTGAAATCGTGTGGTATTTTAATTTCGGTTGGCAGCTTGAATATAAACCCTTGCTAACTTTCAGACAAATAGCTTTTTCAAAGAACAAGTAACGGAAAAGTTGAGCCCCAAATGTACTCACAGCTGCCATTGTGTTCTGTGGCTTCAACTGAGCTGGCTGTCAATTTCTTGGAAATACTGACTGCTTCACTGTGAAAATCAAAGCTCAGAAAACATCACTGGGGCATGCTAAAGTTCTTTCTCTTTTTGCAAATATTCAGCATCTTGCCAGTATTTGCATGCATATCTATGTGCATGGAGGATTCAGATGAGGAACCTACCTTTCAGAACAGAAAGGTACATAAGTTTGAACAGAACAGACTGGAAACCTGCAGCCAGTTAATTGGCGGGTTAGTTCAAATCATCATGTGAAATTCAGTCCCATCACACTCGTGCGTTTAATGTTGCTGGTTATACAGTGGTACCTCGGGTTAAGAACTTAATTCATTCTGGAGGTCTGTTCTTAACCTGAAAGTGTTCTTAACCTGAGGTACCACTTTAGCTAATGGGGCCTCCCACCGCCGCATGATTTCTGTTCTCATTCTGAATCAAAGTTCTAAACCCGAGGTACTGTTTCTGGGTTAGCGGAGTCTGTAACCCGAAGTGTTTGTAAACTGAGGTGTTTGTAACCCAGGGTACCACTGTAATGCTGCAGTAATACCAGAAGTCAGAACTTGCAGAAATCCCATCAGCTTCTAAACTGCTGGGCCACGATCCCTGACCCCAGACCTCCACACCTCCCTGGCTTGACAATAAAGCGCAGCTGCCTGCTTGCCTGTCCGCCTCCAAGTCCTATCTGTAGTTTTGCTTTCTCTGTTCTGCAAGTCCATGTTTTCTGCATCCATTATTTCCTCAGATCCCTGCATTTTTTGCCCCTGCCTATGTCACTTGCTTCCACTAGCAACCCCCCTTCTGATCCTTTTTCCATCCACTGTTTGAATTATCAGTTGATTTTTATAATTGCTTTTATGGTTGTTGTCCATTTTCACCTCAATTCCCCATTTCCTTTACCTTTCACCTCAGCCTTTCCTCTTGTGCTGCCCACACTCCCACCCATTGTGCCCCAAGGTTGGGAATGTTAACCACAATCCATATCTCCCCTGCATTTATCTTGCTCTTTCTTATGAAATACTGTGTTTTGATGGGTTTTCCCTGCAAACCAGCTTTGATCCATTTTTAAAGGACAATCTAGCTGCGACTTAAACTGGCAATGTGTAGGCAGCCTCCATCCACTGCCTCTTCTCTTCTTCAGCCTAGTTTCCTCCATGCTGCTTCTGCCTTGGTTCCTCCCCCCGCCCCCTGAATTTGGGGCTTCTTCTGAGATCTCTGCCAAACTGACGTCTCTGCACTTCATAGACGTTGGACTGAAAATAGCTTTCCATGAACATTGTTAGCCTTCACACCAGCTCAGCCAATCAAGTGCCAGCAGATTCAGCACAAAAAGCACAATACAATAGAGATTGGGTTGCAAGTTTTGGCTGCCTTACTTGTGGCCTGTCTCCTGGCATCTGGTGAGCCAGGCATGTCCAAAATCTGGCTTGCCGGTTGATTTAATCTGGCCCCTGCGGCAGTTTATTTCCTGGGGTAAAATTATAAAAGAAACTCAACACAACTTCAACCCAAAAAAAGGGTCAGCAACTTTGGTCAGCCCTCCCCTTCACTTCATGAGATTTGGCCCTCTGTGGAAAAAGTTTGGACACCAGTGTGGTGAGCGATCAACCTTTTGCTATGTCCCAGTCTTAAACTAATGGGAGGAGCATTGAAACAACAATTGCAATTTGAATTTGGAGCAGTCAGACAGAGTCTTACAGGTCTTTTTTAAAGGAAGCTCTCTAACACTGAGAGTAACTCTTATTTCCCGACTTTAGCAGCTCTGTTGTGGTTCGAGGACCCGCCCCCCGCGATGTGAAATAAATACACAAGGACACGTGATATAAGGTTAATGGGCAAGAAAAGGCCACAACTTTATTGATTACAGCAGTGAAAAGGTATTGGCTTAGGCATTGGATGTCTAAAACAAGGGGGTTTATTCACCAGTAGGTGGAGCCTGTTGATGCTAATCCAACTATAGGCTCTCCCCTGATGTCACCGGGGGTCGTGCCATGGCCTCCCGCCAAGCAGGCATCGGACAGAGTACACGACCGCCAGATTCCTTTAACGGAATACCCAAAAATTGAAGGCATAGGCGATGGCCACACCCAGCCCTTCGACACACCACAACACATTATTCCAATGCCTAACCGCCACCCGAGCCAATAAGGCTCGCCGCCAATACCCTCACGGCTGTAACCAATCCCTAATGCTGCTGATGACACTATCTAGCCAAATGTCGTTCCCCTGGTCTGAGAGATGCACCCCGTCATTCCGGTATAAGGCCCGGTCGCCGATCCGGATTTGGTCATGATAAATGACTCGGCCATTCATGAAGCGCACCCAACGGGCCACAGCCCGATTTACGAGTTTTCTGTTTTTTTTCAATGGCCATACAGCTCAGCGCACCGCGCCAAAAAATTCTCTTCAGGAAGGAGGACCAGAACACCGTTGTTCTGGGGCACAAGGCAGCAAACGCATCCAAGTCTCTTTTTATATTCCACAACAAGTCCACACTCCTTCTGTAAGCAAGGTCATTTTCCCCTAATTGAATGACAAGGATGTCGGGAGGGCCGAACGTGGCGACTTTTCCCCACAGCAATGGCATAAGCTCTTCCCAGCGCATGCCTCTTCTCGAGAACCAGGAAACTCGAACACCGTGTGGCAGACCAAGATTAGGCGCAAGGCCGCAGCTGACCGCCCGTACGCGGGCCCAATGGACTATACTGTGGCCGCAAATCCACACGCTTCTCCTGATCACAGCTGAGGATGAAAGGACAGAAAAGGAGGTAAGTAGGGGTAATATAGCAGAGCGCATTCTAGCGAATATAACTTTTATAAGCATTGGATTTCCACCGGCCCATTTCCTTAATCCTATCTGCAGGCAGACCTAAGCGCGCAGCTGTTGTTGCGGCGCCAATCCTGAATGAGTGCGCAGCATACTCCTGGGAAGATAAACCACAAGCCTCAATAGCCTTGCGGAGTACCCTGGTGAATTGGTGCCGCAATAAGGGTGACCCATCTTCGTGAACCAGAAGCGGACCCGAGCCGGGTGGTCTGAGGTAGAGGTGAGCTTAACCAGAACGCCCCTACCGGCCTGATCAGTTTTGGACTGACGTATCCGCACCGTCAAACTAGAGTCGGACAACTGCACGTCCTCCCTAAGGAGGCCGCGCGTTGACCTGCCTGCGCTTACTTCGACCACGACTTCACCAACCCTAAGAGCACCAAAAAAGGCGATAGCGTATGCCGCGGAAAAGAGACGGGCCTCAAACTTGGTCCAGCAAATTGTCCTGAGCTTTGTGCGTATCTGAGATAGCCATCCATAAGAAATTGGCTTACGGCCCTGGGGGGCTGTAGCCTGCCCCAACCTTCGATAGCTCTGCGAACCAGGAAGTCACTACACGGATCAGAAGAAAATGTGGCTTTGGCAAAGAAGCTGATGGCGGCTACGTGTATCTTTAATGTTTTAGGAGCGTGACCCAAATCATCAAGATGGGAAAGGTACTGCAGAACATCATCGGTGGTGGGTGGAACGTTATGCGAAAGGCCAGATAACCTAGACCTGAAACCCAAGAAGTCGCACCAGGCCTTCTTGTAAGACCTGAGAGTGGAGGGTGCGACAGACGCTAATACTCCCTGTATCACTTTGCGTCTCCAACGCTCCACAGGTGCTCCGGAAAGGGTTCAGGCAACAGTTGTGCTCCAGGTGCTAGCGACCGGAAGCGAGATATCTGAAAGCGAGACAAGGCATCGGCTATATCATTATTGGTCCCTGGTATGAATTTGGCTGAAAAAATTATGTTGTACTCAAGGCACCGGAGAACGAACGCCCGCAGAAGGGAGGAGACCCTCGCAGACCGAGATGACTGCCTGGCCAGTATGTTCACCACTGCCAGGTTGTCGGTCCTGAAGCACACACGGCGATTCCGAAACTCCTCCGTCCAAATGTGAACGGCCACTACTATTGGAAAAAACTCGAGAAAGGTGAGATCCCGCGTGATGGCCTGGCCCTGCCACCCCGTTGGCCATTGTTGCGCGCACCATCGTCCCCTGAAGTACAAGCCAAAGCCCAGGGACCCTGCCGTGTCTGATTGGACCTGGAAGTCCAGTCAAAGGCAATTATGGGGTACGGCACTCATCTTGCTTCATTCTTGCTTTACGGGTCATGTGGTCAACATGACTAAACCGCTTCTGGCGCAACAGGACACTGTGACGAGTGCCAAAGCACACAGAAACGCCGTTTACCTTCCTGCAACGGTGGTACCTAATTATCTACTCATCCTGGTTTGCTTTCGAACTGCTAGGTTGGCAGAAGCTGGGACAGAGTATACTTGCTTTCATTTGGCTTTGCTTATGCATTTGTAAACAAATACAAAAATAACATGTCTCCTGTGCACACTCATATCAAAAGGACTCCATACAGAGGCATCCACCGGAACTTCCTATGAAATGGAGATGGAAAATGTCAATATAATAAATTTCAATACAGTATAATAGGTTGTTAACAATATCAAGAGATATATGCAGAATATTTCACCTGTTTAGGAACTTCAAAAACTCAATATAAATTTATAGTAAAATAAAATATGGTGTGTTCTTTGTTTAAAAAAATATACTGTTTAGTAATAGATATGCTCAGACTAATCACTGGCAACTTAAGAACCAGCTGCACAAGTATCCGATGGGGGACACCTGGCTTGCCAGTAGTGCATGTGAAGAGGATATTGGGGTTTTAGTAGACCACACACATGTGAAAACAGTGAGATGCAACAGCAAAAAAAGCGAGTGCTATTCTAGGTTGCATCAAGTATAGTGTTCTGATCAAGGGAAATGATACTACCATTTTATTTTCCCTTGGTCAGACCACATCTGGAGTCCTGTGTCCACTTCTGAGCACCACCATTTAAGAAGGATGTTGACACAAGCTGGAACGTGCGCAGACGAGGGCAACAAAGATGATCGAGGGTCTGGAAACCAAGACTTATGGTTTCCGGAATG
Source organism: Podarcis pityusensis (assembly GCF_964106645.2). Lineage (NCBI taxonomy): Eukaryota > Metazoa > Chordata > Lepidosauria > Squamata > Lacertidae > Podarcis > Podarcis pityusensis. The sequence goes on from NC_138037.1 coordinate 57,362,661, forward strand.
GTTGAGGGAATTGAGTAGGTTTAGCCTGGAAAAGAGGAGACTGAGATGTATGATAGCCATCTTCAAATATCTCAAGGGCTGTCACATGGAAGAGGGAACAAGCTTGTTTTCTCCTGCTATGGAGGCTAGGACCCAAACTAATGGCTTCATAAGTCATAAGAAAGGAGATTCCGACTATATAGGGAGAACTTTCTGACAGCAAGAGCTGTTTGACAGTGGAACAGACTCCCTCGGGAGGTTGTGGACTCTGCTTCCTTGGGGGTTTTTAAGCAGAGGTCAGATGGCCATCTGCCATGGATGCTTTAGTTGAGATTCCTGCATTGTGTGGGGGGGGGGTGGACTAGATGTCCCTTGGCGTCCCTTCCAACTCTATTATTCTAAAATGCAGCACCCTGCTGTAGGTCTCTGGGACAGTACATGAAGAAGCTGACAAAGCTTCAACAGCTCAAGCAGTTTCAGAGGCAAAATCTAATTCAGATCTGCCATCACACAGGCAAAATCCCTAGATAATTACCAGTAATGCTACAACATTCTCTTTTTATTTAAAAAAGCCCTTGGTGCAGAAAGAGCCTTCATTTCATTTAAATCTATGTGTGCTGCTGCTGGGTGGTCTGAACAATTATTAAATATTGATCAACAGTTTCCTTCCATTTATGTAAAAATGTATGAGTCATAGGACAGCTTCTCCAGAATGATAAATCTGAAAATACATTTGATAGCCTTTTATTTTATTCAAGTTGGCAATAAATGTGCTTATCTAGGGCAGAGCAAGATGTCAATGGAGAACTTTCTTAGGATCTGAGCCAAGCACATGCCACATTCCATATTCTGCAGGAACTGTAGTTTTCGAAATATACTTACCAGAGTTCTGTTTGGTTTGTCTTGGATGGAATCCATCAACCATCTCTCTTCACTTGCATCTATGGACTCTAGTTCTGATGCAGTCTACTCCACAATGGCTTCTTTTCTCCGCTTATGACACATAAACCCAGTGTGTCCTCCTAGTTTTCGACTTTATATTTTTCAGTTGAGAATCTGTTCCCAGACTGATTCATATATCCATTTCCATTATGGATGTATTGCTTGATGACTATTGCTGAAAGGAATTTGACTTTGAAGTAGGACTGCTTAAATTTAGTACAGGCAGATGAGCAGCACCTCTAAACTAGTGCTCCTTTTTGAAATACCAGAATCAAACTAGCCTAGAAACAAAGGTGATATGCCATTATCTCACACCCCACCAATTAAAGTTGGCCCTTTTAAATGTAAGCTACTGATTAAACCCTAGTTGGAAGCAGAGGGGTGTGTGGAGGGGAGGACACGTGGTGGTGACTCATCTGAGGGCATCGGGTGAGCTTAGGGGGTGCAGGGTAGATTGCCTGTTCCACATCCAGCCCAAGGTGGCTTTCTCACACTGCCAAATGGCAGGTGCAACCCTGCAAAATGACTGGCCCTGCATGCACTCCCTTCTCCATGTCATACAAACAACAAACAAACATTTAAGCTTTGATTTACAGAGGCTTGCTGTCAGAAGGGGCAAAAAATGGGTACAACAAAAATGGGACAACTCCCCACCTCCCAAAAATATTTGTGGCATGAAAAGTTGCTGAATTCCAGCAGCCACTTCAGGGAATTTGAATTCCTTGTATTTGTATCAGGAATGATTATATAAAGAAATATTGCCGTGTAGCCTTCTTCCTAGCAGCAGTGAGCCTCTTCAGCCAACCATTCCAACCTTCTCAGAGCATTCTACTCTCCCCACAGTGTTCTTGTACTTCTGCACACAGGAGTTCCCCCAAATATGCTGATACTCCTGTCTCTGCCCCCCCCCCCCCGTGGCGTCACTGTGGCTTCATTTCAGTGCCCATGTCAAACCATCTGACATCTGTAATAAATAAAGTTGTGGCCTTATTTCATTCCCAACATGGTTGTCCTGTGTCTATTATTGTCTGATTGTATGTGCACCCACCCTGCCACTGGTTCCATCATGCCTGGGTCACAACTGCATTTCTGAGTGCCTCAAGTTTCAACAAACTGCCACCACTCTAAAAATCTTCATAGAATTGTAGAGTCAGAAGGGATCCCTATGGTCATCTAGTCCAACCCCCCGCAATGCAGGAATCTCAACTTCAAGCATCCATGGCGGAGGGCCATCCAACCTCTGCTTGAAATCTGCTGCTCCCCTCCACCCATTTTTAAACTTAAACCCAAGTTATTGAAGACTTTTTAGCCTGGCAAGCCGTCAGCCTGCATAATACCTGCTCCCATTTGCTGATGTTTTCCTGCATCCCTTCTTGTTGTCCTCCCATGTCTCTTAATTTGTAAGTTCTTCTGACTGACTTCTTGTGCCTGATTGCTTTATTGTTCTTGTTCTGAGCTGCCTTGGGTGCCTCATACCATGACAGAAAGGCAAAATGGAAACCAAATCAAATCAATCTGCCTTGGAACTTCAAATGGTTGTGTTGTTCCTCATGGAAGGAATTAGCAAAACATATTGTTTAAGTCACACTACAATGGTTAGGTCAAATAATGGTTCATAGGTTCATAAACTAGTGAAGGTGTGCTAGGCCAGCACAGAATGCTTCTCTCCCACATGCTCCCTCTTTTTCAAATCTGTTGTGTAGAGAATCATTCAGTGCTGTGAGCCCCCAGTGCATTCGGAAGTGACATACAGTAGCTCTAGGGAGAACTAAAGCTGCATTATTGTCATGTGAAAAGAATATGGCAAATCAAATTGTCCCCCACACAGCAATTCCTTTTATAAGCCCTATTGATTATTTCTCTTCCACTGAAGTCAATGGAGCCATTGTTGTAACATGTTAAATATCCAAAACCTGGTGAATATTAGGTTTATTGATGAATTTATACCTGGCCTTTTCACTTCCAAAATGGGAAATATTGAAGGTAGCTCTTCCTTGGCAACCTGTGCACACTTCTAAATGTTTGATGCTTATCCTGAGTGACAGTGGTGGCAGCAGTGGTAGCTGCAAGGGAGCACCCCGCTGCCTCTCCATGGCTGCTGCTGCTGCCTCCTCCTCCCGTGTAATGGCTGCTGGAGAACAAGCGAGGAGCAGGAGAGGCTGCACCAACGCCAAGACCCAGTCATGTGACACACCAGTGTGTGCAAAGGCAGAGAGCAGGGTAGTGGAAATGTTCTGCGGGGAGGGGGCGGAAATGGGGGGTTGAGGAGGGTCAGTTGTGGGGGAGGGAGAAATGTCCCTATTTTTATCTGAGTAATTGTATGTGTAGCATATGCATTATAAAAGATATTGTGCATACTCTTTTCTCGACCTTCTGGAACTTTGTGGTGCATTCTTTTCACCATTAAATTAATTATCACCATCAACTGCTAAATTAACTGTAGTCAGGTGATGATAATTCTTGACTTCAGTGATGTAAATTTATTTGCACGCCTTATGTTGTGCAGCTTCCTGGTCGTGGCACCTCACTTGTGGAAAGTGACCTGCCAGGCAGTTTGCCTCGTATCTATTTTGCTGTCTTAGTGTTGTGCAAAGACCTTTTGATGTTTTAGACCTGTTAACTCTCAATTTTGTCTACCTTCTGCTTTTAATCTGCCTTTAATTTTTTAAATATTTTATTTAACAAAATTTATACAAGAATATAAAACATTAAAGCTTTATTTTTCATTGTTATTTTACTCTATATTTTATTGCTTCATTTGTAAGGCACTCTGAAAATATTTTTATTGAAGGGTAGCATGCAAATTCTGAAAATAAATTTCAGGGTCAGGGACATCCACATTGTTCTGCTAAAATGAAACAATCCAAACGATTATAACTTAATTTCTTAGAGTGAAAATAAGCTTTAATTTTACCCCACTATAAAAAGCCAGATGGCTCCATCTCTAGCATATTTCTGAAGTATGATGTATGTTTCATTTAATTCTTAAACTTTGTTCAGAAGCAGAGAAAGAGAGGGAGGGAGAAGCTTTTGTTTTATTCATAGCTTCTGTCTTCAGTGGCTTTTAAAAGTATTTTCCAAGAACAGGTGAAGTGTGAAGTTATCTTTACAGCCTATTGTCATGCAACGCTTTAAGAAATGCACAATATATTTGGTTTATTGTCCATCACTGGCATTCTGTTCATAATGTTGTGATGGAATCTTTGTTTTATTAGTAGAACTTCTTTTCTGCAGGAGCAAGGATGGAACATATGCTGGAAACAAAGTTTGGCTTGGAATAGTATTTCTAATTTTAGGTACTGGCATCACATAATTCTTTCAACTTCAGCAGCAGTGACATTTGACCATGTTCTGCCACTTAAAGTGGAGTGCTTTACTTGAAATATGGCCAACAGTTTGGTTGTATGCTCTTGTTCCCATGGGACTCTAGAACCGGCAGCAACTATCAGGAGAGCAGTTGCTAAGGAGGGAAATCTGACTGGCTTCAACACAGAATTTCTAGCATATATAGCAAACCACTTTCAGTTTTCAATGGAAAGATCAGAGCAGCACACTCCTTCTAAACTGGGGTTTCGCTCAGAGCTGACCTGCATATTAAAAAGGCATAAGCGGTGAACATTTGACCCATACGGTGCAGATGCACCTGCTAGCCAGTATTACAGCATTAATGAGAAAGGACCCTGCAGACATGCAATCAGAATCCTTGAGCCATCAGGGCCCTTGTTCACAAATGCAGCTGTATCCACACAGGACCTGTTCTCATTAATGCCCAAAGTGTGCCTGCTGGTCAGTTTTCCCACAGGTGCATTAGCCTGCCACTGCCCTTCTCATGTGACCACCATTTGAAGGTGACCTTCTCATGCCCTTCTCATGTGACCACCTGCAAGGATGTTGCTGCAAATGATATTCTATGCCAACTTTCCTCCCCAGGAACTTTTCAGAGTATTTATCATCGACCTGACATTACTTTTCCTCCCCTAAGCCAGGGCTAGTTCTATCACTGGGCAGAATGAGTTGGCCTCCTCAGATGATGGATGCTGAAAAAGCAGCTGCCTCTTCCCACCATTCTTCTGGAGTCCCCTGTCCATTCTTGTCCTCTTGAGCTGCTGCCACAGTGTCTGTGATGCTTGCTCTTTTATTCTTCTGGGCCAGAAGGCTGCAGCAGGCATCACACATGCACATGTATGCCTTTTTGATCACATGGATGCACGCTGGTGCTACAACTGTATTGCAGCATTTGCCTGAGGGGACAGTAGGCAGGCATCAAACAGAAATGTGTGTGTGAGAGTGGTGGCAAGGTGGTTGAGGACAGAGTTGTGTGTGCCACACAGCCTGTCCTACACTCTCTAAGCTAACCTGCTGCTCTCAGGTGCATTGGAGGCTGCTGTCCTGACGCCATTGTTTGTTAAAGTAAATGCCAGCAGAGTTTGTTGTTGTTGTTGTTTAGTCTTTTAGTCGTGTCCGACTCTTCGTGACCCCATGGACCAGAGCATGCCAGGCACTCCTGTCTTCTACTGCCTCCCGCAGTTTGGTCAAACTCATGTTGGTAGCTTCAAGAACACTGTCCAACCATCTCGTCCTCTGTCGTCCCCTTCTTTTGCGCCCTCCATCTTTCCCAACATCAGGGTCTTTTCCAGGGAGTCTTCTCTTCTCATGAGGTGGCCAAAGTATTGGAACCTCAGCTTCACGATCTGTCCTTCCAGTGAGCACTCACCATTTCCTTAAGAATGAATAGGTTTGATCTTCTTGCAGTCCATGGGACTCTCAAGAGTCTCCTCCAGCACCATAATTCAAAAGCATCAATTCTTTGGCGATCAGCCTTCTTTATGGTCCAGCTCTCACTTCCATACATCACCACTGGGAAAACCATAGCTTTAACTATACGGACCTTTGTTGGCAAGGTGATGTCTCTGCTTTTTAAGATGCTGTCTAGGTTTGTCATTGCTTTTCTCCCAAGAAGCAGGCGTCTTTTAATTTCGTTACTGCAGCCACCATCTGCAGTTATCATGGAGCCCAAGAAAGTAAAATCTCTCACTGCCTCCATTTCTTCCCCTTCTGTTTGCCAGGAGGTGATGGGCCCAGTGGCCATGATCTTCGTTTTTTTGATGTTGAGCTTCAGACCATATTTTGCACTCTACTCTTTCACCCTCATTAAAAGGTTATTTAATTCCTCCTCACTTTCTGCCATCAAGGTTGTGTCATCTGCATATCTGAGGTTGTTGATATTTCTTCCAGTAATCTTGATTTCGGCAAGGGATTCATCCAGCCCAGCCTTTCGCATGATGAATTCTGCATAGAAGTTAAATAAGCAGGAAGACAATATACAGCCTTGTCGTACTCCTTTCCCAATTTTGAACCAATCAGTTGTTCCATATCCAATACAAACTGTAGCTTCTTGTCCCACATAGAGCTTTCTCAGGAGACAGATGAGGTGATCAGGCACTCTCATTTCTTTAAGAACTTGCCATAGTTTGCTGTGGTTGACACAGTCAAAGGCTTTTGCATAGTCAATGAAGCAGAAGTAGATGTCTTTCTGGAATTCTCTAGCTTTCTCCATAATCCAGCGGATGTTTGCAATTTGGTCTCTGGTTCCTCTGCCTCTTCTAAATCCAGCTTGCACTTCTGAGAGTTCTTGGTCCACATACTACTTGAGCCTGCCTTGTAGAATTTTAAGCATAACCTTGCTAGTGTGTGAAATGAGTGCAATTATGCGGTAGTTGGAGCATTTTTTGGCACTGCCCTTCTTTGGGATTGGGATGTAGACTGATCTTCTCCAAACCTCTGGCCACTGCTGAGTTTTCCAAACTTGCTGGCATATTGAGTGTAGCACCTTAACAGCATCATCTTTTAAAATTTTAAATAGTTCAGCTGGAATACCATCACTTCCACTGGCGTTGTTATTAGCAGTGCTTTCTAAGGCCCATTTGACTTCACTCTCCAGGATGTCTGGTTCAAGGTCAGCAACCACACTACCTGGGGTGTACGAGACATCCATATCTTTCTGGTGTAATTCCTCTTGTGTATTCTTGCCACCTCTTCTTAATGTCTTCGGCTTCTGTTAGGTCCTTACCACTTATGTCCTTTATTATGGTAATCTTTGTATGAAATGTTCCTTTCATATCTCCAATTTTCTTGTTTTCTTCTATTTCTTTGCATTGCTTGTTTAAAAAGGCTCTCTTCTCTCTCCTTGCTATTTTTTGGAAATCTGCATTCAATTTCCTGTATCTTTCACTATCTCCCTCGCATTTTGCTTGCCTTCTCTCCCCTGCTATTTGTAAGGCCTCGTTGGACAGCCACTTTGCTTTCTTGCATTTCCTTTTCATTGGGATGGTTTTCGCTGCTGCCTCCTGTATAATGTTGTGAGCCTCCATCCATAGTTCTTCAGGCACTCTGTCCACCAAATCTAAATCCTTAAACCTGTTCCTCACTTCCACTGTGTATTCATAAGGGATTTGATTTAGATTGTATCTTACTGGCCTAGATGTTTTTCCTTCTTCTTCAGTTTAAGCTTGAATTTTGCTATAAGAAGCTGATGATCTGAGTCACAGTCAGCTCCAGGTCTTGTTTTTGCTGACTGTATAGAGCTTCTCCGTCTTTGGCTGCAGAGAATATAATTAATCTGATTTCGATGCTGCCCATCTGGTGATGCCCATGTGTAGAGTTTACTTCCATGCAATTGTTGTAGCAGTTGTTGTTAAAATTTGTATACTGCCCTTCATCTGAAGATTGCAGGGTGTTTCACAACATAATACAAAATGAGAACACAAAATACATAATAAAAACAAGAACAAGAACAAACCAATAACCCCACTCCCATAAACACATTTAAAAGGCCATAGAATGTTAATCAGCTGAATGCCTGAAGAGAACAAAGAGAACCATTTTTGCCTAGTGCCTAAAGATATGTAATGAAGATGCCAGGCAAGCCTCCTTAGGGAGAGCATTCCACAAATGGGGAGCCATCACAAAAAAGGCCCATTATCGTGTTGGAGAAAACACAACAAAGAAGGACCTCAGATAATGATCATAGGGCCCATGTCGGTGTATATTGGGAGAGGCGGTCTTTTACTGGAGTGGGAGTATCTTGTCCAGCTTAGGCAGAAAAATATCTTGCTGGCTTCCCACAGGCAACTGTAAGTTAAATATTCACTTATTTGTAACACAAGGTGCCTGTGATTTATTCTAGCCTAAGTATTTTCATGGGGAATACTTGTTTCAAGGTGGATGAGGGCAGATGTAAAATGTAACCAAGCCTGACAGTGCCTGGTGCTATCAACCACTGTGCAACTCTACTAGGAGAGGGCAAGTGTCTTTTCCCAACCTTTTTCTCTAACACTGTGAACCCTTTCCAACTCAAGAAACCAAGCATTTTCAGTTGATCACTGATTGAGTTGCAAGCTCCCTTCATGTGTCTTGACAGCAAAAAGAATGTATTAGTGATGTCATTGTTTAAACCATTAAAGCCAAATTGTATTTATTTCATTATTTATAGTTTCGCAATGTAGAAAAATATATATGAAATAACTATGCTACCACATCGAATGAAAAATGTCTGCACAATATCCATATCTGTAAAACGAACATAAACTTCAAATAAAGCACTTTCTATGTTTGTAGGGAGCCTATAAAACATCAAGTTAAAGCACAGAAGACAATGATTTGCAGGAAAATAGTGAAATAGTGAGATTACCTCCCAGAGCAGCTAAACATAGTCACTGTTTGAAACCTCTTTAGCAACTGGCTATGGCAGCTCTGATTTCGGTTTATTGAAATGACCTTTCCCTAGCATTGAAGTCACCTACTGAGGTATTATGGAATATATATATGAACGTTCCAACTTCACAGAAGCTTAAAAAACTCTCAGCCCACAATGCCTAGGGGCACATGGAGCTGTTGGCTGAAAAAAATATGAGGGTGAATATAGTAGACAGCACTATAGTAGGGTTGAATCGTTCCTCCTTGAATCGTTCCTCATTAGGCTTGGTTTCCAGATCCTTGATCATCTTGGTTGCCCTCCTCTGCACACGTGTCAGCTTGTCAATATCCTTCTTAAATTGTGGTGCGCAGAACAGGACACAGTATTCCAGGTGTGGTCTGACCATGGAAGAATACAGTGGTACTATTACTTTCCTTGATCTGGACTTCTGCGGAGAAAGCCTAGAATAGCATTCACTTTTTTTGCTGCTGCATTACACTGTTGACTCATGTGAAGCTTCTGGTCCACCAAGACCCCTAGATCCTTTTCACAGGTTCTGCTAGTAAGCCAGGTGTCCCCCATCCTATCTTTGTGCATCTGGTTCTTCCTGCTTAAGTGCAGAACCTGACATTTGTCCCTACTGAAATTCATTTTGTTAGCTTGCGCCCAGTTCTCCAATCTGTTAAGGTCATTTTGGTTCCTTCCTTATTTATTTATAACAGCTATCTCTTTTTTAAAAAAATAATTTTTATTAACCGACCAATCAAATCAAATCAAATCAAATCACATCACATAAATTCCGAATTACAAAGCCGAATTTTAAATTTTGTTGAGGGGACCCATATTTCAAGATCCGAAGGGGGATTCTGATCATCTTCTTGCTACTGCGTTAATATCCAAATCAGTCCAAATAAAGTTCATAATTCTATCCAGTCTTATCTTGCTGTTTCCACATCTCATCTTGTTCGTATATTTTTTCTTTTTTTCTTTATGATCTCTTCTGATAATCTCCTTAAGCAGATAAACACCAATTAAATCCTGTGTGAATTTTTCCGTTCATCCAATCCTCAAATCGAGATGGTTTCCATATATCATCGCATTCATAGATAACATCGCTCTTTCCATCATTAATCACAGAACTGTCGTTCTTAAGTCCCTCTGAGGAGTTTCACCCACAATATAAAAACAGCTCTATTTCTCTATTTCTCCTCCCAGACTTAAGTCCTCCGAGAGAACTTCCCAATATGGCGATGGTATTTTTAACTGCATCATTCCAAAGCCCTTATACATTCCACGCTCTTCTTAAAGCATGCTTTGGTTAGAAAGTTTATCTCCACACAGACATAAATCCACAGCTTAAGTCCTTCAAACGACATTTCTGACTTGTGAGGGGGGGGGGATTCTTGTTTAATCACATAGAGGAAAGAAAGGAAAGTTTTTTCCCCTCCCCCATCCAGTCCTTTTGCCATACCAAGTCTTGGTGTATCTTCATCTGGTTAATTCTTGTTCTTCCGACTCGTCTTGTTTATCAGAGATCTCTTCTGTTAGCAGTCTTTACTCCCTCTCCTTCCTTGAAATATGTGCATTCGCTTCATCCTAATCGTTTCTTTTGAAGTTCTTGCAGCTAGAGGCGCGGATCAGAGGCAGCGTCCAGGAGCGCCGATATCCACAGAAGGGCATTCTGCCTAGTGCCCCCATCCCCACAAATTCGGGTGTGGTATAGGGCACAGCAGGCAAGGGCAGCCCCCCCCCACAATCCTGGGGGGGGTAGGGGGGTAGGGAGGCTATTTACTCCCATCACAGCCTCCAAATTACCTCATGTGGGTCAGAGAGATGTTATTGTCAGCCATCTTCTGATGCGCCCCTAGTGGCCCCCTGTTAAGGTCATTTTGAATCCCTATTCCAGGGGTCGGCAACTAAGGTCTGCGGGCTGGATCAGGCCCAATTGCCTTCTAGATCCAGCCTGTGGACGGTCTGGGAATCCCCGTGTGGATCGCCAGCACGTGTGTTCTTTCCCTCTACCTCCCTCTCCCTCACACAGTGGCACTTTTCTTCTCAGGGACGGAGCAATCTTGTCCTACGCTGGGTGCCATTGACGACGGGAGTTGGTTCGCCTGCCTGCCTCAGCAGGGCGGCTCTGTGAAGGGGGCGTGTGGCGCTGCTGCCGGCTGCGTTTTCCTCCTGCTCCTCCTCCCTCTCCCTCAGTCCGCTCTTCCTTCCTTCTCCTCGCCCCTTTTCCATGCCGCTTCCTCATGTGCTTTCTTCATCACCGCCTGCTTGCCTGCCTTCTTCATTCCTCCCATAGTGTTCAGACAGGTTGTTGCGGTGGTCGTGGCCGCCGCTTGCGGGTTGGTGGGTGGCTCTGTCTTCTTTTCTGTGGTGCCTCTTGGGAAGCAGCAGCAGGTGGTGGGTAAAAGCTCCGGCGTCACCCCGGTTCTCCTACCTCCGTCTGTGGCTCCTCCGCCGGGGCTGCTGCTTCTGTCTTTGCCGGCCAATGCAGCCTCCTACCCTGCCATGGCGCCTGGCTGGCTGGAGAAGCCCAACTGCGGCTATTGGGATGACAACTGGGACAAGTAAAGTGAGGCATCTTCAGGCCTCTTTGCAGGTGGGCGAAAATTGTTCAACCCCCCCCCCCAAGTGTAGTCTGGCCCCTCACAAGGTCTGAGGGACAGTGGACCGGCCCCCTGCTGAAAAAGTTTGCTGATCCCTGCCCTATTCTGTGTTTTGCAGCATTAGCTTCCCTTCTCAGTTTGGTGTCATCTGCAATTTTGATGAGTGCACCCTCAATCCTTCACCCAAGTCATTTATAAAGCCGTTGAACAATTACGGGCCCCAGACAGAACTCTACAGCACCCACACTTTCCCTTTTTTTCAGTCTGCAGCTACAAATTCACCTTAGTCATCTGCCAAGTGGTGAAGGGAGTCTTACCACATTTTTGCAGCTGCTCTTCTGTTGTGGATCACATATTAAACTATTTCCAGTTAACAGATCAAGCCATTGCTTTCACAATGCCTTACATATATTATTTATTTCTTTATTTCTACCCTGCCTCTTCCCCTGACAGGGACTTGTATGAAAGGCATTTCCATAAAAGGTGTTATTTTCTCAATTCAGTTTCCAATTATATGGACATATCCTACTGACACTGAAGGCTGCCCCTTCACTTGGATGCATTAAAGCCTTTCTGTGTAATATTTCCACGAGACACACTTTGCACAGAGATTGTTTTTAGTCCAAGGTACTTCCTCTTGGCATTTGCTGGCTATTAGAAGTGATGCACAGCTGATTGAATGCCAGATCATGCTAATGTGTCCTGTTCTGCCCTCTAAATGTTTTTCTGCAGATGTGTTTTTAAACAACAGACTCTCCCAGGTACAGTAAGTTAGAAATGTGCTCGCTGCTAATGTAGCCCCTTGACATTGCCTGTACATCATTAGTTTCTGTGCTTAGCCTGTTTCTTTTATTTTGTACTCATTTTTTAATGCCAGAGTACGAAAACCTGACTTATAGAAGGGCAAATACATTCTGTGATAGCGATATTTCAGTATTTATTTAGCACTATACATCTGCAAAGCACTTTGCCAACATTAGCCGGTTTAATACAGCAATTAAGCATTCCAAAGTTGGATATAATTTGAGGGGGAAGAAACAAGAGCTGATTGAATTGTGTGCACTATATTTCTTGAACTGTGAATTAACGCTTCAAACAGTCAAACTGCCAGCAAGGTGATATTTCATCACTGCCCCCAATTTAGATTTGCTGTTTCTAAGGAAACAATTGCAAAAAAATAAAATGGCCTGGATTGATATGGGAGATGTGCATTTTACAGGTCCACTGCAAAGGGTGGCAAGGAGATTTTCAAGGGCTATTCTTGGGCCAAGGTCAGTTTCAGACCCAGAAGCAGCAGCTGCCACCCTGAAAAGCTCAGTGCACACTTGCTGGGCTTGGCTTTCATGCTAGCCAATCACCTGCCCAATGTGCAACCCTCACAACGCTCCTGTGTAATTCAGGAGGCTTCTGGGCATCCAGCAATATGTGGAGGACATGCTGGTAATATTCAAGAAGAAATAATCCAAAATGACAGAAGGTTCTTTATTCCACCATCTTACTCAGAACTGGAATTCACACTGAACTCCACTTTCCCCCCCAAACTCCAGTCATAGCCTTTCTTTCATTTTCGTTCCTGTTCCTTATTGTGCCTTTAGCATGTCCTCCAACATTCCTCAGATGAAAATAGGGACATTACTCACTCCCCCTGTTAAGTTGTGGGTGAACATATCAGACGACACAGCGATTCTTCAAAGAGCTCTTCTTTATTCACAGACCCAGAACAGAACTCAACTGAAGGGTTCAGCCAGCTTGCTTATATAGAGCCCCACTACAATGCAACAGTAACAACTTTCTGTAACTATCCAATCACTGAATGTCACTTTCAATTCCTTATTTGCATATGTTGACCTGAGTGAAAACTATCTACAGTATCCCCCTGCTGGCCCAGGGTGAGAACTTCAGTACATAACAACCCCCAACTCACGCTCCTTGACCCCCCATTTTTTGTGCCCCCCTCCGAGACTTTCCTGTCTGAAGAAGGGCAAGTGCTGCCCCCCCTGCACCACTGGGACAGAGCACACACACCCTCCACCGCCCTGAGAAAACCCCTTAATCCTGATTTTATTTTATTCTTTGGTAGATTTACAAAAAGAAAAACACACACCAATAAATAAATTTTAGAAAGGGGCAAGATTAGATTAGATTAGATGCAGATACACAAAGCATGTTGTAAAGAAATCATGACTCCTCGCACCCCTCTCCTCTTGCGTTTTCTTCCTGCCCAGGGAGCCCCTGCCCTCTGCCTGCCCCTCAGATCTGACGCATCAAGTGGGACTGAAGAGCCACAGCCTCTCCTCGTCCTCACCTGCTCTCCAGCAGCCACTATGCGCTGCCCAAGGGAGGCGGCTGGAAGCAGCGGCCACGGAGAGGCAATGGGATGCTCCCTCTCAGCCACAGCCACTCGGCCCCAAGTTTGGCCACAGCAGCACTGGCGGATGAAATAGGGACATTCCGGGATCAAATCAGAAACCGGCATGGCTTTTGTAATTCTGGGACTGTCCCTGGAAAATCGGGAAACTTGGAGGGTGTGCTTTAGCTACACACCCCAGTATGCAATTCATCCACCACAATGCCACAACTGGGTGCATGGGAAACAGCACAAATGAAATTGTGTCATTTTAACATGCCCAGTGTAGCCTCTGCAAATCTGACCCTGCCTCCAGATGTTTGTACCTCATGGTTCATACCCATCTCTAAAGCTACATTTTCCTAATATTTTCTTAACTAGTGACTATTGCCCCATCTTGTGGCAATAAATTCCATAATTATGCACTGCATGAAAAGGCATGTTCTTTTGACTGTCCTGAAAGTACTTCAAATTGGCTTTGTTGGCTGACCAGTGTCATGAAGGAGAAACACTCCTCTCTCCCCATTCTCTCCAAACTGACAGCCTTTATCCCTTCCGTCACTGCACTCCTATTTGGGACACTGTGAAGGCTGTATATAAGTTGCCTTCTCCCTCCCTAAAACTAAGAGCCTCTAAAGGCAATAGAGGAGATACTTCAATCCCTTTGATACTTTCGGTTGCCTTTTCTGTACCTTTCCCAGGTCTGTGATACAATTTTTGAGTCAAGAAAACAGTATTCCAAATGCGACTGCACAAAAGCTTGACACACCAAGCTAGTTCCACACAACTGTGTTCTGCACAAAGGCAACACACCAGACATTTATTGTGGCCTGTTGGACATGTGGGTATCCTCTTGGCTTTGCTGTCATGGGCAGGTTCAAGAGAAGACTTCTGAAACTCCACCAGGTAGGCCCCCATACACGGCTGATTAACTGTGTTGAGCCTGAGTGGTCACACGTTGCAAAGACCTGATTTACAACAAATCCTTCATCAATATGTGAAAGATACCACCTAAAAGATTCAGCCACTGCACTTGTTTAATAAAGATAAGGTGCTGAGTCACCCATTCCAGATAATCTGCCTTGCTGCTTCTGTTTAATATTGCTTGATAAGTTGATCTTTACTTACACTCATCTAAATCCAGACCAACCTGGAAATTACCTATTTGATAAAATATATGCATCTGCCATTGAGAGTTACTGTTATATGAGTCCAATTTGAAAAGCTCAGGCCCACTCTGGATGCAGCCATAAATAGTGAGTAATGATTCCCACTCCCTTCTTGCTTTATTTGTAAATGGCTTTGGCTAATGATGCATCTATCCTCTTTACAATCCACTTGATATGTGAGTAAACACAACAGTGACTTGTGCAGTAAATTACTTTAAATCTGGAATCAGGAGACCAAGTTGGTCAATATTACAGATAAAATGTGTCCATGGCTTTCTCTCTTTACTGTGAATTTGTACCCCTTCCATGCCGCTGTGAAAATTCCAGATTGCACTGTCTCAGTGGTGAGAGAAGGGCACTTTGCACATACTCAGGAATGCATTTTTCTTTATTGGCTTTGATTTTCCAGTACTGAACCCTGGGAACAAGTTCTGTCGCTAAGTCCAAATGAAGCCTGGTACATTCCCCTGCTAAGTCTATGCCAGTAAAGATGACACAGGAACTTTTAGACATGTGTATCAGAGGTGCAACAACTTCTGTCTTTTGTTGCCTACTTTTCCTTTCCTTTTATCTTTTCACTAAAATTCCACAGCCTGTTATTATTATTATTATTATTATTATTATTATTATTATTATTAATATACCACCCTATACCTGAAGGTCTCAGGGCAGTTCACAGAGCAAAATCAAAATATACAGCCACAAAATATATACAGAGGTACCTCGTGTTAAGAACTTAATTCATTCTGGAGGTCCGTTCTTAACCTGAAACTGTTCTTAACCTGAAGCACTACTTTAGCTAATGGGGCCTCCCACTGCCACCGCGCCGCTGGTGCACGATTTCTGTTCTCATCCTGAAGCAAAGTTCTTAACCTGAAGCATGATTTCTGGGTTAGTGGAGTCGTCTGTAACCTGAAGCATCTGTAACCCGAGGTACCACTGTAATCAAAATAAAAACAACAATCCAATAATGCCCCCTCCCTGATTTTGCACTGGGGTTTTGCACTGAACCCCATATAGTCTATCTTGATCTACCCTTGGAGACCTCCAACACACCAACAAGCTATCTACTTGGCAGGGGAGGGCACAGCAGTCACACAGCCCAGGAGTGGCAAACATGGTGCCCTATGGATGTTGCTGGAATTCAGTTTCCATCAGCCTCTGCCCCATAATCAGTAACTGCGTTGATGGGAGTTGTAGTCTAACAACATAAGGAGGGTGCAATCTTGGCTACTGCTGCTGTAGCTGTACAGTTGCTTTTTGTGTGTAGAAGCAGTGCTTTTTTCTGGGGTGATGCAGGGGGACGCATACCCTTAAACATTTTGTGAATCTAAGTTTGGCTTCATTGAGGAGCAGTATTTCAATGAGTAGGAAAATGAGAGTACCCCTAAACATTTTTTTAAAGAAAAAAAGCACTGTGTATAAGGATCTGTGGACTGGGACACTAACCTGGGGAGTACATGTCTGGCTACACGCAGCTTCCCCTTGCCTCTGTTATCATGGAACCCAGGGGGACATGATCACTTCCTCCCAAGTTTCCAGGTGCTTCCACTTCGTTAATCAGTTCCTCCTTGTTGGTGAGGGCCAGGTCCAAGATAGATGATCCCCTTGTTGCTTCTTCCACCTTCTGGGAAATGAAATTGTCACTGAGGCAATGGAGGAATTTCATAGAATCATAGAATCATAGAGTTGGAAGAGACCACAAGGGCCATCGAGTCCAATTTGTTGGACCTTACATTCTTGGCAGAGTTTGCGTTCCAGCAAATATTGGGGCAGTTGCTTTTCTAAATCTCTTTGGGAACAGAGAGAGAATAGTTCTTGGATTATATTAACAAGTAAGAACTTAAAGAAAACTGGACTGCATTGCCTGTTGTTTAAGAGCAACATGCTGATTTATATTACGCTTTTTTGTAACAAGTTTGCAGTAAAACTATAGACCTCCTTCTTGGCGTGGAGAGCTTATTGATTCAGGGCTTATTCACACTGACCTCTGCATTTTACAGGCACAGTCTGTGATGCAAAGCTCTGTGTCCAAGCACCCTTTTTTCAGTTGGAACAAATAGCAACCCACAGAAAACTCAGACTGACGGTTGCACCAATTCAGCTTTAAAGAGTGGTTTTCCACAGGTAGAGCTTCAAGCAAAGACCAACAACACCTGCTTGGACACAGTGCATTAAAGTGAAGACCTCTGCCTGGAAAGAGTGGGGCAAAAGGTAAGTGGGGATAAGCCCCATACACCGCACAAGCTCAGATCAGAGAATTCTGCTCATATAACTCTAACGAAAAGAAGGTAGGGGAGAAGTTTTTGTGGCCAGATACTCCCAAATGTTTCTTGTCTCTCTGCAGCTTCGAAGGCTTTGCGTAGCAGTTTGTGTGGCTGCTATGTTAAAACTCTGCTGCTGCAGACTCCCTACCCTGTCCGGACCACTGGGTCTTCCTGTCAGAAGCCAGAGTCAGGACAGGTCAGCAATAAAACACCCAGTGTCAATGAAGTTAATTCTTTATTCAAAGAAACCAAAACAGGCCCAGTGATCACAGCAACTCTTCCCAGTAGGTCTTGCTCGCTCTTCTCCCTCTGACCACTTGCCATCATCCCACCACCAGTCCCCTGGCTCTGAGTCTTCTTCCTCTGGGGGGTTCCCCAGTTGGTGTCTCCCACCACCCCTCTGCATCCAGCCAGTCCATGAAAGCCAGGCCTCTTGTCCTCCCTGCTCAAAAGCAAGGCATCCAGCATTTGTAGATATAGGGGTCTCCAAGGGGCTGAGCAAAAGGAGGATCTGGCCTTCCCTCTAGATGCCCAGGTAGACTCTGCAGATCAGCCTGTAGCTGCACTTTGCTTATCTCTTCTTAAAAAAAGAGAGCAACCTGTCTTGGGTTGAAGTGTGAGTGCACAAAAGATTTGTGGTATGTTCTAGGTCTAGGACATATTTCACAATAACAGCTAATACAAGATGTACTCCAAGGGATGCATTTTCAAGTTTTCAAAATCACCCAAGATTTTTGACCCACCCAAGATTTTTTTAGATATTGGTTTTTCAAGACTACACTTCTTATGCTTATGTTATCTTGGAAAAGCAGCAGTTCTCTTTAGCTACTCTGGTGTTTAAAGAAGGGAAGATAACTCAAGGAAGTTATTGTTTATTTGACGGAAGGCGCTCAACATTATAAGCAGTGAAAAGCTTCTGAACATAAACATAACTGGACTTATTTTGCGTATACTTTTCTGGCATTAAATAATTCATACACAATGAAATACACATATATATGCTTGGGCTTGACAACAGGCTTATAAAATTTGTGTTAGTTATGAAAAAATCACTGGGTTCCTGCCCCCCCCTCCTTTCTTTTATGCCTCACCTGCGAAGGTGGCCGGCTATGATGGTGGACCACAGAGCAAAAGAAGTAACACCAGAAAGCTTGAGGTAGAAGGTGAAACCTGTATAAAACAAACTGGAATAAGCCCTTTGGAACTTTTAGTACCTACTCAGATCTCCCAAGAGCTCTTGATTCCACTCTGTGCAATGGGAATAATGTTGCTAACCTTCTATTCACACCCAGCTGATCTTCTTAGCATAAGAAAGAAAGAAAGAAAGAAAGAAAGAGAAAGAAGCAAGTCCAATCTGTTCCACAGGACCATTTAAAATAGGAGAGACTTTGATCTCTTCTGGATTAATTTGGTGAGGCAATAAACCGCCCAAGCTGTGGTGAACAAAATTCTTCAGCCTTCCAGAGTTGCCTGCAGAGCTTTCATCACTTATTGAAGCTCAGGCGCCATGTGGAATGGAAGAGAAGCAGCAGAAGCAGTTATTCTCCCCCAGCAGCAAGCCCTTCTCATGCAGCCAGTGGAGCGGGGAGCGGTTCCTAAAAGGAATAACTCTGGCGAGCTGCTTTGAATTCTGGTACTTCACCTCCCCATCTTGCACATGCAATTAAGTGTCTTGGTTTTCTTTCCAATGTAATATCCATTAATTTAATTGTTTTATTACCTGTTCAAAGCTCACCGCTTAAAAGCAATCACAGTTTAAATCATGCTACCCCCATATATATATATATATATATATATATATATATATATATATGAATGGCGTGGGTGGCGCTGTGGTCTAAACCACAGAGCCTAGGGCTTGCCAATCAGAAGGTCAGCAGTTCGAATCCCTGCGACGGGGTGAGCTCCCGTTGCTCGGTCCCTGCTCCTGCCAACCTAGCAGTTCGAAAGCACGTCAAAGAGCAAGTAGATAAATAGGTACTGCTCCGGCGGGAAGGTAAACGGCATTTCTGTGCACTGCTCTGGTTCGCCAGAAGCGGCATAGTCATACTGGCCGCATGACCCGGAAGCTGTATGCCAGCTCCCTCAGCCAGTAAAGTTAGATGAACACCGCAACCCCAGAGTCGTCCGTGACTGGACCTAATGGTCAGGGGTCCCCTTTACCCTTTACCCATATATATATATATATATATATATATATATATATATATAGGGAAATGTATTCAGAGGCTGCATTGCTGCCAGCCTTGCTGAGGCTTTGTCCATGCTGCCAGCACAGCCTTACAGACCCTCCCAGTGTCCCTATTTTCCAGGGACAGTCCTGGATTTACAGAAGCCATCCCACTTTCTGATTTGATCCCAGAATGCTCCAATTTTTACTTAGGACATCCCTATTTTCATCAGGGAAATGTTGGAGGGTATGGTAGGCATAGCTGTCAACTTATCCCTTTTCTTGTGAGGAATCCTATTTGGAATAAGGGAATTTCCCTTTAAAAAGGGGGAAAGTTGACAGCTATGATGGTAGGATGTCCTTATTTTCATAGGAGGGTATGGAGTTAAGCGACCCCTGAGTCAAGGGGATAAGTAACTATACAACCTTTAGAAGACATTTGAAGGCAGCCCTGTAGAGTGAAGTTTTTAATCTTTAATGTTTTATTATGTTTTTATATATGTTGGAAGCCGCCCAGCATAGCTGGGGCAGCCCAGTCATTTGGGTGGGGTATAAATAATAAAAGTATTATTTGATTATTATGGAATAGGGTGTCCCTATTTTCATCTGAGAAATGTTGGAGGGTATAGCCTCGTTGCCCTCATCACCCCCCCCGCACCTTCACCGCCGCTGCTACATTGTGGTGGCAGCGCAGGTGCAGCAGTGGGAGCAGGTGGGGATCTGAATTTGTGGTGAGGGGGTTGTTTTGCCTAGAGCAGCAAAATGCCTTGGGTCACCCAGGGAAAAAGCTCTGGCCTATGAGGGATTCACACCCGGCTGCTTCATCAGCCATTCCTGGGCTAAGAGGCTCAGCAGTGGAGCAGCAGCTGGAATACCCGATAATGGGTGGGGGGGGGGCTCATTGCATTTTGTCCCCTCTGGTGGAACATGAAGGGGCTGCCCCTGCTGCCCCTTTGCTTACTGGGGTCACATGCCTGTTGCTGTGGCTTATGGCAGCAGAACCTCGTGGAGATCTCACTGGAAGTGCCCCCCCTCCTCCAGCGCAGGGGTGCTCAGTATTCCACTCCCCCAGGTGGCTGCTTCCACCACCTCATGGGCAGGCTGGTCCTCTCTGAGCTTAAATGCTTGCCTCACCCTAGTAACACTTCACTGTTGTAATGTATTTTAAACATAGTAGCATGAGTTTGTGGGTGCCAGACCTTTCAGCCCCTGGACTCTGCAAGTGTTAAAATAGATGCGCCAGCCTAGCTTCCTGATGAGGTAATCGCCTGGGGTGGTGGGCCATTAAGAAAACGAAATAGAGGGGGCTCGCCTGGGGCCCCTCCTCCAACTCTCTGAAAGCCTGAATTTCTGAGGGTAGATTTGGTGAGTGTGGAATGTGAGCTAGAAGCTGGATGCAAAAAGCTGAATGGTTAAAAAGCCAGAGAGGCAAAGCACCCTGTTTGGTTTCTGCTGGAATCCAAGGCTGTGGCTATGGGAGAAACAATACACTTTGGGAGTCATAGGCTCAGGTTGTATATATGCATAAATAACCCACAGTCTCTGCTGTGCTTCGTTTCCAAAAGCAAACACAGACCCTGGGTGTTCACCTGGAGACCTGGAATTTTGGGCCACCTGGAGATGGGGGTGGCGTGCAACAATCTTGGAAGCTGCCTCAATAACTCTGGTTGGTAGTCAGGCAATAAATACTCTAAATAAATACCATATTTTTCCATGTATAAGACATCACCGTGTATAAGTTGACCCCTATTTTTCTGAACCCAAAATTAAGAAAACAATATTTTAGGGTTGCCAAAACCCTAAAATAGAAGTGAAAATTAGGACAATCGGCAGCAAGATGTTGAACTTTTTTTTGGCAATTGTCAAAACCTAACCCGGATGCCCATGTTCCGACCCCCAATTTTTGACTAAAACTTTTTAGAAAAGAGCCTTATACATGGGAAAATATGGTATGTAAAATGGCACACCATAAAATGTCTAATAATGTGCAATGTGGCAGCCTTAAATCACAGGTGACTTGGGCATAAGCCCCAATGATCACAGTGGGGCTTACTTCTGAGTAGTCATGCATATGGTTGTGCTCTAAATGTCCTTTTAAACTTTAGAAATTAAAAAGATACAGAGTTTCCACTGGAAAGGGCATCCCAGTGTCCAGTTCTGCCCTCAATAAAATCTTTCTGCCCTCAGTAAAATCTACTGCAAGTCACTATGTCACACCATGTTGAGCAGAGATGGGGAAACTCACAGTATGGCCATTACAAGGCATTCAACTGTTTAAAGCCTGCTGGTTTAAGATTAGAGTTGTTATCTCACGTTAACACAAGCTCCTCAGAACTTGGGAGTAAATCAGAAACTAAGGCTGGTGCCTTAACAGAAATGCCCTGTGATCAGAAATGATGCTGTCCTGTGTAACAAATTGTGCTTGTTTACAATGCACATGCTTTCCTTGGTTTTCCAGTCTCAAATCCAGTTGGGCAAGACCGAACCAGATAAAGTGTCTTATGTTGTCCTGGTCCTGTACTGCCTTGAAGCATCTAAACCTTGCAATACTGCTAGAGAAATCCTCCTGTGAGTTGACCTAATAACTGTTTTGTTTTATTTATTTCAAAAAATTAAACACTAAATTTGATTGGCTGCCCTTTTATGGCCTTTCTCCTCAATATCTTTTAAGTCTGGAAATGGAAGGGCCAGAAATATAATTAAAGAATGAATCTGGGACATAGAATTCCAAAGTGATTTTAACCGATCTTCTAAAATCTATAAATCTCTACACAAACCTCAAAGATCCCATCCAGAAAATTACTTAAGTGCACTGGATAACCCTAAACATTGTTGGGAATTTTCCAGAGCCCGTTTCAATGTTCTCCAGCTGAACAAAGATTGTGCCCGTGCAACTGCAATGAGATTGAATCCATTGGACACATTCTACTACACTGCCCGTTGTATTGTGATACCTGAAGAGAGCTAATTTTACCATTATTAACAAAATTACCTGGCCGCTCAGAGGAAACTTATGTTAAATACCTTCTTGTCGATAAAGATCTGGATATCATCAGGCCTGTTGTGAAGTTCTGTTTTATGGCAATGAGGACAAGACAGGCTGTGGTGACAGTGATGGCCGGTGAATGCGTACTGATTTTAATCTCTGGAATACAGATTTTAGATGATTTCATGTAAATAAGTTTATAGGGAATTTTTAATTACATCCACTTCTTCATGCAGATGTGGCATATGTTGTTGTTAACTTTGCTGTCTGGTCTTTGACTGTAATAAAGATTAATTGATTTGATTGGCTATTTTGAAGCATAAGTCCACGTTTTGACCTCCCAGAGTCATCACTCAAATACATTCTCTCAGGATGACCCACCCTAGGTTTCCCCCCCACTTTCTCAGGATCTATGAGTTTATGAACCAGCAAAAAGAAAAAAGAAAAAAAAAGGCAAAGGACCCCTGAATGGTTAAGTCCCATGAAAGGCGACTATGGGGTTTCAGTGCTCATCTCGCTTTTCAGGCCGAGGGAGCCGGTGTTTGTCCACAGACAGCTTTCCGGGTCATGTGTCCAGCAAGACTAAACTGCTTCTAGTGCAACAGGACACTGTGATGAGTGCCAGAGCACACAGTAACGCAATTTACCTTCCCACTGCAGCAGTACCTATTTATCTACTTGCACTGGCGTGCTTTCGAACTGCTAGGTTGGCAGGAGCTGGGACAGAGCAACGGGAGCTCACCTCTTCATGGGGATTCAAACTGCTGACCTTCTGATATGCAAACCCAAGAGGCTCAGTGGTGAAAGAGATGGACACACATGGTCTTCCTTACAGTGGGAATTCCAAAGAGTTTTGGAGCAACCACTGAAAAGACTGTGCTACAGACAGCTACTAAGTACACTTTCCAAATGGCTAAAGCATATAGAAGGACCTCTCTAGAAGAGCTCAGTGTGCATGAGAATTCATATGGCAGGAAATGTTTCTGAAGAAATAATAGCTCCAATGGACTTTTTCTTCTGATGGTTGAATATCCTTTTGTTATATCCTTTAAGTGGTCAAGCTGAAATACATAACTCTGAACTGAGTACTTTGTTGTTTCTAGTAGACAGCTATTGATCTTCTTTTCCAAAATAATAAATGCTTTGGAGCAGTCATTTTGGAGCTAGGATGGAGTCTGTGGGAATATTTTGAATCAGATGCAGCAGTTTCTTCGGCAAATCATCTTCCTGTCTGACCAAAGTCAACTTCATTGCACTTAAATCACCTTGCCAGACATTCAGTCACAACACCCAGCCTGATGTTAATTCTTTTCATATGGTTTCAGGGCTTCTGTAGTATGGATATTCTATACAGGTAAAATAAGAATGAGAAAATAACTGGGCATTTGTAATGAGAAACGGTTAAGGATCATAGTAGATTAATGTTTAAAGGAAATTTAAAATACATGTCAATAATGTCTTGCAAGGAACTTTGAATGTGGACTGGTATGCTGTTCCTCCAAAGGGATATACAGTGGTGCCCCGCAAGACGAATGCCTCGCAAGACGAAAAACCCGCTAGACAAAAGGGTTTTCCGTTTTTCGATGCACTTCGCAGGACGAATTTCCCTACGGGCTTGCTTCGCAAGACGAAAATGTCTTGCGAGTCTTGAGATTTTTTTCACTTTCCCCCCCTTTTTCTAAGCCACTAAGCCGCTAATAGCCTTTTAGCCGCTAAGCCGCTAAGCCTTAATAGCCGCTAAACCGCTAATAGCGCTAATCCGCTAAGCCGCTAATAGGGTTGCTTCGCAAGACGAAAAAACCGCTAGACGAAGAGACTCGCGGAACGGATTAATTTCGTCTTGCGAGGCACCACTGTAAATAAAAAATATATGTTAATTCATATTATGATAGACCTTAAGCCCAGTTTTCAATGTTTCCCATTCAATGCTAGTGGGTGTGCTTGAGGGGAATGCATTGGCTTACCTGTGCATGTGGCCATTTTTTAAAAAATAGACATTCTTACCACACTGCACTTTCCCCCAAGGAACTTGCTACCTTTACCTCTTGTAGTATACTTTGAACCTCTAACCCTAGGGTGGGGAGCCAGACCACATCCTTAACTCCCCCAATATCTGCAAGCCAATAGGTGGTTGGGGGCAATATGACATCAGGATTTCAGGTGATTGGCACATGCCAGTTCAAATGTTCAAATGAGGTCACTGACACAGAGTCCCTAAGGTGGTTGGATGGCATCTTGTATGCCTCCTTCTGGGAACTCCTGCAGCCAAGCTGGGGGCAAATGTCTTGCTCTACTTTCCTTTGAACCACATCAGTGAGGCTGGGGGTCTTGTCGTCTGGACGGCTCTAGATCCAGGTTAATATGTAGAACAACATACGTAAGAGCCCTGCTGAATCAGACCAAAGGCCATCTAGTCCAGAATTCCTGTTCTCACAGTAGCCAAGCAGATACCTGTGAGAAGCACCCAAGCAGAACGTGAATGCAAAGTGCTCTCCAGTCTGGTTTTTAAAGCAGTCTGAACTATGCCCTTTTCTTCTTCTTACTGACAATTGTAGCAGTTAGAAGAAGACCGTGGCTGAGATCTTAGTTATTTTTGTCACAATGGTTCGCATTGCCAAAATGGGTCCTCTTGATAGTGGCGCCCGCCCTGTGGAACATCGTCCCATCAGATGTCAAGGAAAGAAACAACTATCTGACTTTCAGAAGACATCTGAAGGCAGCCCTGTTTAGCGAAGTTTTTAAGGATTGCTGTTTTTATAATGTTTTTAGATATGTTGTAAGCCACCAAGAATGGCTGGGGAAACCCAGCCAGATGGGCGGGTAGAAATATAATAATAATAGCAATAATAGTAACAACAACAGCAAGAACAGCAACAACAACAACAACAACTTCCATCTATAAAGCCACTTACGCATCTGGATGCAGGGAACTGCTATGAAGAAAAGAGCAAGCTAAGCTCTAGCAGGCCTGGGCCATTTACACAAGGCAATTTAAAGTGGATTTGATTCAGCTCATGGGTGCAAGTTTTTCATGTTGTCTGCACAATGGTGTCCTCATTCAAATCGCAGCCCACACCTCTCTGCCCCCATTGAATTCAGATTTCCCTGCTCTTCAGAAAATGCAGAAAGGGAAGAAAATAACGATGTGGAAAAACACCAGCGCAGAATTTTCTGTTTCCCAGCTGTGTGTGGTGACATTTTTCTGGGTGCCATCGATCCCCACATCATGCTGCTGCTGAGGCCATGTGTGTCACACATGCACTTATTAAATGCTGTTTTCACAAGTTTGGTATATTGTAAAATTTGTATCTCAAAAATAAAAATTAATATCTGTGCAGGGGTAAAACAATATCTTTGTGCATGTCCACAATGCAACTCAACGAAGGTGGGGCAAGAGGGGCAACAACACATAGTGATTCACATGTGAATATCTCTTGTCAAGCACCACCCACCAGTGTGGAAGGGAAACACTGAGAAAGAGCTGAAAAACACGCAGAAAAATATCTGTATCAACCCCCCCCACACACACATTAACACTCTGGCATGTACAGAAGCCTATACATGCAGGTCCCAGTTTCTGAGCACAATTTGTTCCCAGAAAATTGTTTATTAGGTGAGTTTGCATAAGGAGTGGACAATTTCCACTCCTTATGCAATGTTCCTATGGGAACATTTCTAATCCATGATCTCTCACCACGGTTTCTTCCTAAAATGGTTGCAGCCAATCAGCAAAAGAGAGAGGAGGGACAACGGAAAAACTGATTTGTCCAATCTCCGCCTTCCTCCATTTCTGAGATACAGTCAAACCACATACAATATGTAATCGCTGGAAGACTTTTTTCCTGATTTGGATTTCTCTGTACTAGCCTGCTGTGCCACACGCTGCCTCTCAGCTTTTCTTCTCAGCTTTCATTTCCTAAAGCTTTTTCTTTTTTTCTTTTCTAATTTCCTCTGTCTTCCGCTGGATGCTTTTCAGAACATGAAATTTGGTCTGAGAGCCAACAACATTTTCTATAAACAAATAAGAACATTTGAAAGGAAGAACAAATCCATTAACGGAGTGCCAGAATTGTGGATTGCATGTTTACCTGGCTTCCCAGATGCGAACAAAAATTTGGTCTGGGAGCCAATAACATTTCCTGTAAACAAATCAAACATGTGAAAGGAAGAACAAATCCCACAATGTAGTGCCAAAATTGTGGATTGCACAACAAAAATGCATAATTTCTCTTGTTATCCTACATAGTAGAATACACTGTATTATACTTATGTCATCTGGCAGCTTTTAAACTTTTTTCATACATTACATTTGCTACTACTTATTTTATGTATCGATTTTCACTCATGATCATAAACAGAACATTTGTATCTGTCAATGGCAGATGAACACACATGCTAACTAAGAGTATGTGCCCACTCAAGCAAATGGCACTGCTTTAAGAACATGCTTAAATGGTTTGCTGGATGGTCAAGACAATGGCCGGGCGGTCAGGGATAGATAATATTTTTCCTGCCAAGGGACACTGTCCATCATTGCCAGCCTTACAGGGTCGTCTGGCTAGTGGTGGTCTGGGCCAGAAGCCAGAGCAGGCCAAGAAACCAATGTGACTCTTCAGACCATAGACTGCATTCCAGCCACAGACGAGCCAGAGGTTTTTAACCCACACAATGCACACACCTCTCTCCATCCATGCAAGCAAGAAGCCTTGGCACAGCTTGAGGACTCAATCTAGTCAGAATGTGGTGGGTGTGGAGTAGGACTTGTGAGGGGCATGCCCCACTGAGAGGGAGGGGTTTGGCCTGGGGTCAGTCCTGAGGGCCAGCTGAAGAGGCCTGAAGGAGCACATGCCGCCCACAGGCTGGTGATTCCCCGCCCATCCTGATCTAGGCACATCTTCCAGCATTTTCTGCAGTTGAATGCTCAGGAAGGGAGGATGAGATTGAAATTTCCTGATGACACAAAGTTAGGAACAAGCACCACAGGTATATGACCAAGATGACCAAAATATTGAACAGAATGAGAGTGGAACTACACATTCTGATCAGCCTAATGGTTGTACTATTATCATTATTAGTTTCCTCATCACCCCCTTTTTTGTGTAACATTTTACTTGAAGAATTCTGGAGCACCCAAAAGCTTCCACACTTTTGTGATACGTATTTGCATTGGTACCAACCACTGTGGATTTTAGAGTTTTTTCTTATGGTGGTCCATGACTACTTTTACTTTTCTTGGGCCAGTCACTGTCTTTTATCCTAAACTTTCTCAGATGGATCCTGTGTATGCCACCTTGAGCTCCTTGGAGGAAGGATGGTCATAAATGTAATAAAATCAATTCTCTGTCACTTTATCACTCTCAAACACCCCTTCAATTTGGCTTTTTAAAAAAGGCATCAGGGCTCTAAGCACACATAGCACACAGTTATATCCCTTTAATAAATGCCTGGATTTACAAACCGGGAACCAGAAGCAGAGGACCAACACCAGAAGTCTGATGTCATTCTTTCCCTCTTCCATAGCATGAATTCTTTTGCAGTGCTCAGAGCTTCCCTCCATTATAGCAATTTTGTTTAAGGTTAAAAGATGAGAGCTGAAATTTCATTCATCTCAGCAGGCTAATAGGGCTAATACAGATTTAACCTGTCTGCTTCTATGAATGTCTCCTGCCAAGTTGTTATTCCTCCTCTGGGCAAGTATCTAAGTAACTCCATGGTGACATCATATGCCAAAATATCTTAGAGAGCCGAGTCTTCAGCATCCCTGCTTAATGAAGTAAGTCATCCATGCTGCCTTGCCAAAGAGTAGGTCAACTAGCAGTACTGTGAGTGGCAGCAAGCAATGGCCTTGTTATGCATCAAGCTATGCCTGTTACACTCCTTGAATGATATCATGGTTTCAGACTTGGGAGAAAAATGCAGTATATGCACTGATTTTGAGGAAGTCGTAAAAGTTATAAAAATAATACATTAAACTTTGATTTTGGTAGGTCAGGCTAGGAGGCAACACTGAAAAGAACAAGCCACCAAAAATAACAAGTACTTGTTAAAAATATTAATCTTGTTTTTTTATTTTTTGGAATGCTGCTTTTACGATCTGTATTAGGTGTTATATTCTGATCCTGTACTCCACTTTTTATGCTGCTTTATTGTTTGGTTGTACTGTATTAATATTTTTACATTTTACTATTTCATGGAGCGGGTTTTATTGTAAGGTTCTTCATGGAGGATGTCTCTCAAAAACTGGGGTATAAATTTTTAATAATAATAATACCTTTATTGTCAATGTATAACCTGTGTACAATGAAATTAACCAAGCCTCCCCCCAAAAAACTCAGTCTCATTGCACTCTGTGCTTGTCGCACAACACACCAACCCCGAAAGTCAGTTGCACTATATTATTTTCCGTTCAGCAGCCTAACAGCCCATGGATAGAAACTGTTTTTTAGCCTGTTGGTATGACTGATTCTCCTTCTATATCTCCTGCCCGAGGGTAGAAGATTAAAGAGGTGATGCCTGGGGTGTGAATCGCCTCTGAGAATTTTTCTCACTCTCCTAAGGCATCGATCCCTTGCGGTGTCATCTAGCGGGCTCAGGGGACAGCCCATGACATCATGTGCTGTGTTCACCACCCTCTGTAAAGACTTTCTGTCCATGGCTGTCAAGCCAACGTACCTCACTGTGATACAATATGAGAGGATACAATATGCGAAGGAAGTCCTCAACTGTTGTTTAACATTGCTCTTTCGCAAGACCCTGAGGAAATGGAGTCTCTGTTGGGCCTTCCTAACCACCTGAGTTATATTGTTTATCCAAGTGAGGTCTTCACCAAGGTAAACTCCCAGGAATTTAAAGGAAGAGACTCTCTCCACACAAACCCCCCCCCCCCGATATACAAAATAAAATAAATAAATATATCTCCTGCCTCCTATCTCTTTATTTGCTGACCTGACCATTAGGTCCAGTCGTGGCCGACTCTGGGGTTGCGGTGCTCATCTCTCTTTATTGGCCAAGGGAGCTTCTGGGTCATGTGGCCAGCATGACTAAGCCGCTTCTGGCAAACCAGAGCAGCGCATGGAAACGCCATTTACCTTCCCTTCGGTGCGGTACCTATTTATCTACTTGCACTTTGACATGCTTTCGAACTGCTAGGTGGGCAGGAGCAGGGACTAAGCAACGGGAGCTCACCCCATCTCGGGGATTCGAACTGCCAACCTTCTGATCGGCAAGTCCTAGGCTTTGTGGTTTAACCCACAGCGCCACCCGCGTCCCCTTTATTTGCTAGTTGATCCTAAATCCATTCCTTTCTAATGCTCTTTCCCCCACCCAACCTCCAAACCTTGTGACTGTGGCCTGTACCTCATTAGGACAAGCTTCCATCTTGGTCCATAATATTGCATGTTTGCATGTTGACACTTGAGGCCCAGCCGCAATGGCAGCATCCTGAAGAAAGAACTATGAGGAATAATATGATCACCCTGACCTCACTGGTTACAGCCTCTTCTCAGGAGTCCCTGAAGGCAGGAAAAGGTGCCAACAATTTGGCTTGAAGCAAGTTCCCTGTGTCTCATATAGAAGGGATTCCAAAACTGTGGCCCACAGGCTTCCAGTGGCTCATGAGCATCATCAGTGCTATTTTTCTAGAAAAAGAGGTGCCAGAACACCTCCCTCATTCTCTTAGAATGGCAATGGCACCCACCTGAGAGGTGCCAGAACTGAATTCTGGTGAGTTCTGGCTGAAAAAAAAGCCCTGAGCATCATTCAGGGGGCCTGTGGCATGTCTGTAAAAATACAATTAAAAATCATATGGCAAATTACAATTGCTACAACGGGCAGAAAAATCATTAAGTGGGCCCCCAATACGGCTATCATAGAGGATTGTTGTACCTGCCTGCCTTTTTCTTAGACTTCTGCATTTTCTCTCATTTCCCTCTCCAAGTCTTTCCATAACTTGATTCAATTCTGAATGTCCCTTCTCAACCCTGCACATTTACTGGCTTCCCACATTTTGGGGGCAAAGATGGTTTGATACATGTGTGAATCTTGGGTGGTTGTTTCATGAAAAATATGAATGTGCAGCAAAGAATCCCAACCATTTTTTATGCTTTTATGCTATTGCATCTTTCAAAATATATTTGGCTTCCTCCAAACCCTTCCTCCAAGTGCCCTGTTTTATTTTAAATGCTTTGTGTGTCTGCATCTAACCTTGCCCCTTCCTGCAATTTATTTATTGGTGGTTTCTCTTTTTGCAATTCTACCAAAGAATAAAATAATATAAAATCGGGGTTGAGGGTTTTGTTAGGATCGTGGAGGGTGTGGGTCCTTTGTCCTGCTGGTGTGGGGGTGGGGGCACTCACCCTTCTTCTGATAGGAAATGCTCTGTGGGTGCGGGGGGGGGGGAATGGAGGCTTGAGGAAGGTCAGTTGTTGGGGGGGGGGAGAAATGTCTCTATTTTCATATGAGGAATGTTGGGGGGTATGCTTCCTTTGCCCAGAGTCAAGAATCAACCATAGCTGATTTTTGGCTCTTTTCATGCTTGAAGGATGTTGAAGGATGTTGTTGGAGGCAGGCTCAGCTTATTAGTATAAATATTAATAATATTAGTATTTTTAGCATCGTGGCAAAGCACCCCAACTGCTGAGCGAGAGTCCGGGGGTTCCAGGCACTTCCCCATGGTTTGTGTTTCCTTGGAATGAGACACAGCAAAGACTGTGGTGTCTTTAGGATACATGGCTTATTTAGCCCTGAACCTGCAATGGAGGGGTTCACAGCATTAACACCCCCAAAGGGTCTTGCTTCTCCCATAGCCATAGCCTTGGATTCGCAGACATCAAACACTGTTGCGTCTCTCTGTCTCCCCCCAGCTTGCTGCTTTACATCTGGCCCACATCACTGCAAACTCTGCTCTCAGTTCTGGCTTTGTCTGTTGAGGGAGGGGTCCCACCCACTTGGAGGGGTCTCACCCACTTGCCACTCACGCCAAATGCCTTAATCCCTCGTCCCTCACCAGGAAGCTAGCCTGACTGTTCCTGCTTTTAGAAGGCTTTATTAGCATTTAACACTTGTTGAATCCAGTGATTAGAAAGGTCTGGCAAGCAGCTTAACACTCCCTTTAGATTATATCCTTTAGGTCACATTTTACAGGGACTCAATGTGGTTTGCAAATAAAATAGGAAGAGCTAAAAACAACATGGGGGTTAAGGGAACTACACACACACACACACACACACACAAACCTCACATTAATAGAATTAAAACTGTACACATATAAGTCCTATTAAAAACATAAAGACAATCACTATAAAAACAGCATGGCACCAGCCCTTTCATTAAAAGCAGACCCCTTTTTCCAAGATGATCCCAGCTTCCCTGCAGCCCTACAAAAAGAGCCGGAAGAGGCTTCCAATAGACTGGCCAACAGTTGCGGCCTCTGCCTGCGTCCTGTTCTTTATCTCTGGACGTGTTGGATTTGACCTCTGTTTTGACTTTGATCTGCTTGCCTATTCTGACTCGATGCTTTCAATTAACTTCCTGTTGATCTCAGTTCAGTCTGCAGCAAGTCCTAGCCTGTATCTCAGTTCTGTAAGATCTTAATCATAGAATGACCACTCTGTTTATGGTTTGAGAGCATATCCTTTATCCTGTATCATAGAATCATAGAATCATAGAGTTGGAAGAGACCACAAGGGCCATCGAGTCCAACCCCCTGCCAAGCAGGAAACACCATCAGAGCACTCCTGACATATGGTTGTCAAGCCTCTGCTTAAAGACCTCCAAAGAAGGAGACTCCACCACACTCCTTGGCAGCAAATTCCACTGTTGAACAGCTCTTACTGTCAGGAAGTTCTTCCTAATGTTTAGGTGGAATCTTCTTTCTTGTAGTTTGGATCCATTGCTCCATGTCCGCTTCTCTGGAGCAGCAGAAAACAACCTTTCTCCCTCCTCTATGTGACATCCTTTTATATATTTGAACATGGCTATCATATGTTGGAGTGTCTTTCATGGGTGGGCTGTGTTAGACCACAAGCCACATGTGTAGATGAGATGTGCTTCCTTATTATGTTGTGCATTGGACCATGATGTGCACTGAACCTCACATTATGCAGCATAGGCTGCAAGGTAGATGTGAAAACATGTTCATAAGGCCATATCTGCACTACAAAGGGATGAGTTTTAATGGCATCTAAACTGTCAGAAATTACCTAAAGAGTCATGGAAATTGTGGCCGAGTGTACAAATGATTATTGTACAGATATGTACTGTACAGAACTTCAGTTCCCAGGGGATGACAATTGCGTAAGTAGATAAGCCCACAGTCTTTCCTGGTCTTTGTTGGCACTCTGCGGCCCCCACAGGTCTTCTTCAAAAAAACCAGGATCTGATCATCATTCTAACTTGATATAAAACCACAGCAGAATGAGAAGAGATTCAACACGGTGGACATAACAAGCCACATTGAGATAATGAGTAAAGAATATGACTGGAAAGGATGCCAAAATCTAAAAGAGCCTTTCCTCTAATAGGCAGGAAATGTAATTATTCCCCCCCCCCCCGAGTAGCAAGGAATGAGGTCTCTAGCAGGTGTGCAACTACTGTGTTACAGTTCTTTAAAAAATATAAATAAATAAGGCAGTCTTTTA
This sequence comes from Podarcis pityusensis, assembly GCF_964106645.2. Lineage (NCBI taxonomy): Eukaryota > Metazoa > Chordata > Lepidosauria > Squamata > Lacertidae > Podarcis > Podarcis pityusensis. The sequence continues at coordinate 57,395,466 of NC_138037.1, forward strand.
GTCTAAAACACATGAAAGGAAGACCAAATGCTGTAATTACTAATTAGAATTCACCAATTTATACTTGTTAGGAAGCTTAGATCAAGAACCTTGAAAAACATTATTTTTGGCTCTTGTGTAGAGATGCATAACTCAGCTCATCTTAAGCTTCTAGACTTGTTATGCATTATCTTTCAGTCCAAAGTATCCTTTCCGTTGGGGCTTGCCAATTTGTCAAAAGCCGCATCTGGCTGTGAATTGGAACCAATTTAGAGACACCGGTGCAAAGCTCCATGTTGGTGAATGATAATCCTCACACTTGCTTGCATAACACTGATAACAAGGCCATGAGATGGTGGGAGGGGAGGGAAGCTACATGCTGCTTGAGCTGTGCATGCAGTTTTCACAAATGCAGAGAGTATTCCAAAGTGAGTGTTATATTTTATACCAATCTGGCCTTTGGGGTGTCTGCAATGACATCCTTGCTCCTCAGAAGGGGTGGGGCGAATGTTTAAGGAGCGTGGGGGGCATCCTCTATTTCAAACTATTTGTGATTATTCATCAGCAATACATGGCAGGTTCTGTTTTTTCTGTGCAACTATTATTATCACAATGAAATGGGTCTTTGGATAGATGCCCAAAACACAAATCCTTGTACTTAAAAATGAAAAGGTAGGTTGAATAGTTGTGTAGTTATTTGGGGGTGTTAAGCTAAGGTTACCAGATTTTTTTCAATGAATCCGGGAACATTTTTCAACTTCCAATTAAATACATGGATTTTGGCAGGGGACTAATTTGTAAATCCAGGGACTGTCCCCGGGAAACAGGGACGTCTGGCAAACTTACATTAAGCACTAAACACAACAAAATACTTTGAAATGTTTTAAAATGCATTGCTTTTTGCTGTTTAACCTTCACAGCAGATCAGGAGTTGGAATCTCACTGAGCATCTTCCCATCAGTAGTGAAACACGTGATGTGGCAGAGCCTTTGCTGCTGCTGCTATTTACATGGAAGGAGCAGAGTGGGGAACCACATGGTGCCCTCAGGGGCAGAGTTTGGAGCAATGGCAGAAGTGGCAGTAGCACTGGCTGGTTGAGTTCTCTTCAACCCCAGACACTGGCAGAGGAATGGGGGGAGCGCACTGCCCCCAGCACCATCGAGGAGGGGGGTACCATCCCAGCTGCCCCCGGACATGCGCCACGCACCCCCCACGCCAGGCACCACGCCCCCACGGGTGGTGCGCCATGCCCCCAGGACACACGCCACACCCCCGGGACGCATGCCAGCCATGCCCCTGCCTGCTTTCCACCCCCAGTGCCGGAGCATGCAGCTGCGCCACTGCCCAAGATCAAATACACCTTCACTGTGACAGACAGGAGCAGTGATGACCCCAGTCTTAGAATTATTCAAGCAGAATTTCCTGATATGAACCTTGAGCAGAGTATGAATCAATTAACTTATCCATACCAAGAAAGAGTTCAAAAGTTTTTCTGCAAACTGTCTTTAAGTGCGCTACAAAAAAGCATTATAAATACAAACCAACACATTGCCCTTCAGCAACTAGCAATGCATTCAAGTTTTCTTTAGCTTCTTACTTGTTAATATAGGTCCAATAACTATTCTCCTCTGATTCTAAAGAGACCCATTCTCCTAGAGATGAATCGTCAATTAGTTTGGCAGCTGCCTGTCTCGGGAGACAATAGAGAAGTGCACCTTTGGGGAGTGAAGTCAAACTGTTGGAAGGTTGCAGCACCTGCTGTGGCTGTAGAGACCAGTGTTTTGCTGCAGCTGGGGCAAGTGAAGACGTGCATTTGTGCTGCTGCAGGTGTACCATGGCATTTCTTCTCTCTGTGCTCTTCCCAGCAGTCATTCCTCCTCCAGTCACTGTTATGGATAGTCATCAATTAACAGAAACACTTACTGTATTTTTCGCTCTATAAGATGCACCAGACCACAAGACGCACCTAGTTTTTGGAGGAGGAAAACAAGAAAAAAAACATTCTGAATCTCAGAAGCCAGAACAGCAAGAGGGATCGCTGTGCAGTAATCCCTCTTGCTGTTCTGGCTTCTGGGATATCTGCGCAGCCTGCATTCGCTCCATAAGACACACACACATTTCCCCTTACTTTTTAGGAGGGAAAAAGTGAGTCTTATAGAGCAAAAAATACGGTAAATAAAGACATCACCCCCTTTGTGCAGCTTTAGCTGCACAAGCACCTTCCATGCTTCCTACAGATCTCTGCAAAACAGATATTCTGCAAATGTAAACCTCCACAAACATTTTATGCACATTAAACATATATTTTGCACCCAGACTCCCTACAAAAGGAAGCTGGAAGACACTTGGAGCTTCTTGGAGGCTTCTTTGGGATTTAACAATCAAAATACAAGTAATGGCAGACAAGCTTCTCAGAAGGACATGTTGCTGTCTGCAGTCAATATTCCCCCACCGTTGAATGCCCTCTCCCTTTGTGCCTGGTGATAATGAGCAGCCTAAGGGTGGCCAGCACCCTCCCACCACACCCCCAAAGCCTCTGAAACCCAGGAGTTTATGCGTGCAGAGTTTATGTGTTGGCTTACATTGTGTGTTTATCATCCTTAGCAGACTGGTCTTGATTTGGAAAGACTCTCCAAAGGAGGAAAGCTTAAAAACAACTTCCTTAAAAGTTCGTCCCTGAGATATTTTGCCTCCTTATTCAAAATCCACTTAACTATGATGATAACAGTTCAGTACAAAACTAGGAAGAACGCCGAGTCGTAACTCTTTTCAAAGACCATTTAACTGCACCACCTTTAAAATATTCACCAAGCAGGGAAGGTGGCGATAGGGACAGCCAGTGTGATGGATGACCTCTGCCTTTCTTTCCCCACAGCAGAGATATCACACCTTCAAATCTTCGCAGGTAACATATGATGGCAATCACTCTCAGTTCCTGTAATTAAATCACTGCAGAAGTCATAACTGTTTACATATTTGGAAAACACTTAAGCTGTAAAGGAAACACTGGAGCTGAGGCAGTTGAATAGCACTAATTGCTTCCAGCCGTTTTGTGATGAAGAGAGACAGTCTGTAGAAGGAAAAAAGGAGTACAGTATGGCTAATCTTGTGCAGAGCTGTGCTCAGAAATGTAAATCCACCAATACAGTATGCAGTGAATACAAGTGGGGGAAAGTAAGCTTCATCTTCATAAGGGAGCTAATTCCAGAGGAAGAACAGGGAGGGGAGAGATACTTTGTCTGTCATCATGCGGGGCTTGGTTTCTCCTGTCCTGCTCCACCTCCAGCCTAAGGAACCTTTACAAGGGGCATTGTGTGTCTGTATATTCCAATGCAGGGACATAGCATGGAGGAGCAGAGGAGCCAGAGCGCCAGGTGCATGATTTTCGTGAGCCAGGCACCCCCCTGCCCCGGGATCCCTGTCCCGCCCTGCTGGCCTAGCCTCACCACCGCATCCCTGGCCCCCTCACTGAATGGCTGATGGTGGGGAGTTTTGCCTGCTAAGGGCTACATTGGCTGGCCAGGCTCTTCCCTGCAGGGGCGGGCAGGAGCACAGTGCAGCCCCGCTTGGCTTCGGTGGCCAGGGCTGAGCTGGCTTGCGGGCTCTGTGAACCTTCTCTGCCTTGCCTTGTGTGTGTGCACCCAGCAGCTGGCCGGGCACAGTGGATTCTGTTGGCCTTGCACACCTTGCCACCGCCTGGTGCATGTGCACGTGCATGCACCAAAAAAAGGACACAACGCGCCATTTTAATGAGCTGAATAGAGTGGAAGATTATGAGTCACGCGGTGGGGAGAATGTGTATATGAATTCTTTTTTTAAAAAATAGTATTTATTAAATTTTCCATGTGTTTATGAATTCAACATTGCTTGGTTTATTTTTTGGTTGTTATTTTGTTAAAGTTAGTATTGTTTTATAGATCATGAATGCCTGTACTATGATTTTGGTTGTAATTGTGCTGTTTAGCTTATTTTTTTAGTTGTGTTACCAATAGTGCTTTATAGATTGTAGTTGTTTTACTGGTGATTTGTTAATTATTCTACATGATTTAATATTTATAATGTTCTATTATGTAATTGTTATTTGTTGCTTGCAAGCCACTTTGCAATTCATTTGAATGAAAAGCAGCATAGAAATATAATAAATAAGCACCCACAGTTGTATTGCAGCCTCTCTAAAGGAAGGCCAGACTGGAGCTGGGCCACACATCACCCGGGACGGTATTCTAGAGCCTGAGGCCCACAACTGTAAAAGTCCTGCTTCTTGCTGGCGACATTGGCACTTCCATTAACGAAGGCAAGTGGAGAAGCATCCAACCTGCTGGCTGCGATTGTCCTGTAGGCTCATACAGGAAGTCTTGCTAGATCCAATGCAACTAATTTCTTTGTAAATGTGCATAAGATCTGGCTACACATCCTGACGCAGGTTGTTTTTTTAATGTACATTAGCCCTCCTGCTTTTGCCGCACGTTGAGAATGCTGCTATTGACATGAGGACGTAGAGGACCAGGCTCCTCAGATGCAAGAACCAAGCAATGTTTCCAATGATAGTAATTACCACAATTAGCAATTTAAGATGTTGTGATTTGAAATGCTGGTGCCTGGTGATTTCTATTAAGATGTAGCTTTTAATTGGACAATTAGTCCTTGCTGAGGGGGTACAACTGAATTAAAGAGAATTCAGCAGCAAACTGCAAAGACAGCCAAACTGAGTACAGGCAATGGTGAAGAGAAGTAGTTGCTGTTCATTATGAATAGTTAAAAGAAATACTGTAGGAAAGGGGTAAACAATAGCAGGCTGTGTAAGCATCTTTCCAACTATATATCATCTAGGGTTGCCATGTTAGAGCAAAAAAGAGGACATGGAGCCCCTTGCCTTCCACGGCACCGTTTGATAATGAATTCAATCCTAGCATCCACCATAGGGATAGGAAAGGTAAAGAGTGATAATTGCACACACACTTCCTGGCTCTGTTTGCAAAAACCAGGGCATTTTGGCAAATTAAAAAAGTCACCCAGATTGAAATTTTACAACCCCCCCCCCCAAAAAAAGATGACCTGTCCGTGAAAAAGAGGGTGCAGGGCAACCCTAATATCATTTAAACATTGGCAAGTCTTTGGTATGATCCAGTGTGGGGGTGGGGTTCTTAAGTTCTTATTTACAAATAAGCAATAAATAAATGCAGCAAACTTCTTTTTTATAATAATGTTTATTAAATTTTCTGTTTTACAATTTCAAATAAACATTTTACAAACTTTGAAATATCCAATGGCTCCCCTTCTTCTCTTTCCATGGTTCATTTTACATCCCTGCATATTTTACAATTAGCATTCAAATCAATTTTTCACTATTACATCCATCAAGAATTATTTACTCTGTTGAATTTATCTTAATGCTGCCAGTGTTTTCAGCTGTACACTGTTATTTTCCATATACTCAATAAACATTTTCCAATCTTCTTTAAACGCATGTTCTTCTTGCTCTCTTATTCTATATGTTAAATCTGCAAGTTGTGCATATTCTGTCAAATTAAGTTGCCAATCTTCTTTAGTTGGGACCTTGCTCACTTTCCATTTTGGGGCTAACAAAACATGAGCCACAGTTGTTGTGTACATGAATAACCTTTTCTGATACCTGGTGATTTTAGTCTGGGTTATCCCCAGCAGAAAGGACTCTGGGTTTGTTTGTTTTTTGGGGTGGGGGAGTAATTTTAAACATTTTTTTCAGTTCATTATAAATAATTTCCCAATAGCCTTTTACTTTTTGGCATGTCCACCACATGTGAAAGAAAGTTCCCTTGACATCTTTACGCTTCCAACACTTATCTGATTCTGTCTTGTCAATCTTAGCCAACCTACTCAGAGTTAAATATCATCTATGAATCATTTTTGAATAGTTCTCTTTCAAAGAATAGCATGCTGTAAATTTCAAGTCGCTTTTCCAAAGTTTCTCCCAGAGATTAAGATTTATATTGTGCCCTATATCTATTGCCCAGTGCGTCATTGAAGCTTTAACTAGCTTGTCTTTTGTTTCCCATTCTATACATTTTAGACAAAAATTTATCTTTGTTTTGCAAGAGTTCTTTTCTGAATTGCAAGCTTTGGTCCAAAAAACAATTCTTTCTATCTAATTTAAACATATTATGTAACTGATGATATTGCAACCAATCCATATCTTGGCTCCTTAGGTTTTTCATTCAGTTTGCCCCCTCCCCCAGTGAAATCCAGCAATTCCCTGTAAGTCACCCATTGTCTATCCATATTAACTCTCAATTGTAATTGCTTCGATAGGAGCAAGGTGTTTTTCTTTCCAGATTTTTATATTATAAACTCTATACAGATTCTTCCTAAGAATGTGATTCATAAAACTCTTATAGATTTTCACCTTCCCATACCAAAGACATGCATGCCAGCAAAATTTTAAATCATGACCCTTTAAATCCAGGATGTCTGCATTGTCCAATGCAACCCATTTTTTAACCAACACAAATAAGCTGCCTCATAATACATTTGCAAGTCTGGCAGACCAAAGCCTCCTCTTTCTTTTATATCTATAATAATTTTATGCTTAATTCTTGGCTTTCCCTCCTCCAGATAAATTTAGAAATGTCTTTTTTCCATTCTTTGAAGCAGCTTGAATTGTTTACAATTGAGATTGATTGGAATAAAAACAGCATCCTATGCAATTCTGGGCTGCATCAATAGGAGTATAGCATCTAGATCAAGGGAAGTAATAGTGCCACTGTATTCTGCTCTGGTCAGACCTCACCTGGAGTACTGTGTCCAGTTCTGGGCACCACCGTTCAAGAGGGACACTGACAAACTGGAACGTGTCCAGAGGAGGGCAACCAAAATGGTCAAAGGCCTGGAAACGATGCCTTATGAAGAACGGCTAAGGGAGCTGGGCATGTTTAGCCTTGAGAAGAGGAGGTTAAGGGGTGATATGATAGCCATGTTCAAATATATAAAAGGATGTCACATAGAGGAGGGAGAAAGGTTGTTTTCTGCTGCTCCAGAGAAGCGGACACGGAGCAATGGATCCAAACTACAAGAAAGAAGATTCCACCTAAACATTAGGAAGAACTTCCTGACAGTAAGAGCTGTTCGAGAGTGGAATTTGCTACCAAGGAGTGTGGTGGAGTCTCCTTCTTTGGAGGTCTTTAAGCAGAGGCTTGACAACCATATGTCAGGAGTGCTCTGATGGTGTTTCCTGCTTGGCAGGGGGTTGGACTCGATGGCCCTTGTGGTCTCTTCCAACTCTATGATTCTATGATTCTATGATTCAATAAATTCATTTTAACGGCTGAAATTCTATCTAGCAGGGAAAGCTTCATTCTCTCCCATATCTCCAACTCTTTCTTAACCTCCTTCCACAATTTAACATAATTTTTTTCAAATAGGTTGAGATTTCATACTTTCAGCCAGATCCCCAAATATCTGATTTTTAAATATGTTTTTCAAACCAGACATATTTTCTATTAAAAAAAAAATTGACTGCTCATCAAATGCAGTAAACTTCTTGAGTGGGTGGTCGCAAACTGGATCCAAGCACTCTTGGAGGAAACTGAATTTCTATATTCATTTCAATTGGGGTTTAGGCTCAATTTTAGCACAGAAACTACATTGGTTGCCCTGTCCGATGACCTCCGTTGGGAGAGAGAGGGGAAATATGTCCTTGTTAATTCTCCTTGACCTCTCAGAGGCTTTTGACACACTCGACCATGGCATCCTTCTGGAGCAATATGCTGATGACACACAGCTCTACATCTCCTCTACATCTGCAGGTGACGCAATGGATGTGCTGGACCAGTGTCTTGCCTCAGTAATGGACTGCATGAAAGCCAAGAAACTGAAAGGCAATCCAGATAAGACTGATATTGATGTATGTAATTTTTGTTTCTTAATTATATTTAGTGGTAGTATGGTTGTATTTTTTTTTGTAACATAAAATCATTCAATAAAAATTAATTTTTTTAAAAAAAAAAGACTGAGGCACTAAGACACCTCAAGTGTTCCAATTTTTTCAGGACATCACGAATTGGGAGAAGCTGCCCCGGCTTCTGTTCCCAATCTTGAATGTCCTGAATTTGCTCCCCTGCACTGGTCACGTCAGAGCGAGGGACCAAGAGACAGGTGTTTTTTGGTTCTACTGCGGCGCGAGGCATGCCCTGTCTGCAGCACATCAGGAGAGGCGGCACAGCTTCTCTCTCTGGAGATGGTGGAGGCCAGCGTGGCCTGCCTCTGGAGGAGCAGGTGGCATGGTGTGGCCTGATGGAAGGCCGTGCTGGTCTCCTCTGCTTCAGGAGAAGTGATGCAGAATTACTAGAATTTACATTTCACAGAAAGCAAGCCAATCAATTGCTCACCCAAATACAGACAAATAGCAAACAGACAAATAGCGTGGTAAGTAATGTTTACGTTACTTACCAAACTCAATATCACAGAGAAGAGGATGATCACAATGAATCAATGAACTAAAAAATGTAACAAAAATAAATTCAACACTTATAAGCTTCAGTAATAATTCACAACTAACTCAACAGAATGGCGCAGATAGGATTGGTTGCAGGTTGAATGATGATGAGTCACTGGTTGTTTACGTCTCACTTGAGCACAAACTGCAGAGACAGACTTCGGTGAATCGGCGGAAAGAAACACCTTCCCTTCTTTATCCATACGCTCTCCACTACGCAGAGTCGAGTTCTGCTGCATTTTGTTGTGTTTGTTGACTGAACTAAAAAATTTCAATACATATTATGTTGACTTGTTGAAGTTAATTAATTGTCAGACGAAGTTATTAAGCTTGTTTTAAATAATATTATTTTTTCAAAAAAGTGTCATAAACCCCAAAAATGTGTTTTTTTAAAAAAATTAAAAACACATATTTTTGCCTTATTGTCACCCCCCTCAGTGATGACACCTGGGGCGGCCCACACCCACTGCACCCCCCTTCCTATGCCACTAATTGGAGCAGAGTAATGGCTAAATTAATTCAACTGATTTGGGTGATCTGAGGCAAATTAATTGAAAAAATGTATTTGAGGTGATTTGGTTGAGCAATTGATTGGTTGCTCTCTGTGAAATGTACATTCTAGTAATGGTTTCTAAATGTACACGAATGCACATAACCAGATGTGACTATGGTCCTATGTGACAATCTCTCTCTAGCCTGATTTGCGTGTTGCCATTGCAGTGTGGTAGCTGCTTCCCTGCGCTCTGGTTTTACCATACAGCTGCAACGTCTGCAAAGCAGAAGGCCAAGAGAATGGCTTCCTTCCTTCCCATACCAACTTTGTCCTTGCCTTACCCACACCATTTGCATTTGGAGTATTGCCAGCATAGGGCAGGGCAGGGATGGGCTGGACTACCTGACAGGAGCCTAAAACTGGGCCTTTAGATGCTCTCTTATTCTCTTCATTCTTTGAACTGCTTACAGATTAAGTCTAAATTTCCTCCCCAACAGTAAGAGAGGGGAAGTTTCTTTATGCGATGCATGCTGAGAATGATAGGCAACAATTTCATGGTGAAATTAATAGCGCCCTGGTGGCAGGAAGGAATGCTTCCTGACCAAAATATCCCCTTGAATGCATCTCACTGTCTGACAGGCACTAAGGATTCTCAAATCTCTGAATCTTAAATTTCCTTAATGAGTTTTCTGCTGGAATATCACATGCTGTTCTATTAAATTAGATGCTAAACACCTGAACAAGATTTAGCGTCAGATGGCTCCATATCCATCTTGTTTTGATGCAAAATTCAGAGCAACTATGAAAAATGTACCCTTCCTGATATAAGGACATATGTAAAATGATATTTAGCAGTCTCTGTTTACCCTAAGCCATCTTAAAAGGTGTTTTTTAAAACGTGCATGAAATTTTACTGTTTTAAGTGAAATTTATTCATGCATATAGTATGATGAATTTGGACAACTAATGAAATACTGGCTTGTCAACTCCAGTGCTTGCTGCCATACATCCATGGCTACTATTCACAATTTAAATGTGCTAGAACATTTATAATTTTGGTGTGTAATGCTGTATAGATGGAGAATTTAGATGGAGAAAGAGCAGTAAGTTCAACTACTGTAAAAACAAGTTTATATTAAGGCTCTTTTTACCATGAAGGTAATATTAGCAGAAAGTGATAAGGAGCACCTGTAAAGGTTGCAGTCCTGTACAGACTTACCTTTGAGTGAGTCCCACTGAACTCAGCGGGACTTACTTCTCAGTTGACATGTATCAGACTGAGGGATGGGCAGATTTCTGTGCACATACCGGCTCCCGCACCCATTTCACTAGTGTTTCACAGTTTTCAAATGAAAGTTCATTCCATTACAATCTCTCGATGCATCTGGCTAGTAAATTACATATAATAATTTTAATTATATGTACTGTTTATGCAAACCGTGTACTGTAATGAAATATGTACATACTCGTTTTTGAATCATTCGATATCATGCAAATTCATAAAGTTCAAAAACTGCTGTGTGGATTCCTCAATCATACGTAACTGTACCTCTGACACTAGGTACCCTGATAACAGTGTTGCATTGTCAATCACTATAAATCTGGCAGCGGTGTTTGAGGTGGGAGGAGGGGTACCTGCAAGACTGACTGAGCTGCTCCCAGCTTTGAAACTCACTCCCTAGAGAAGCTGGACTGGCCCCCTCCTTGTTTTCCTTCCACTGGCAGGTGAAGACTTTCTTTTTCCAACAGGCTTTTGGGAACCAACTGCTTTTATTGAAAGGACTGGTGCCGTGCTTTTTTAAAATTGTAATTATTTGTATGGTTTAATATATGTTTATATTTCTACTGTATATAGTTTTGATTCTATCAATTCTTTCATTTAATTGTTTTTAAATGATTCCCATCCCCCTATGTTTTTAGCTGTTCTTATTATTTTTATCTGTAAACTGCCTTGAGTCTCTGTCAGGGGAAAAGGCAAGTATAAATAAATTTAATAATAATACCAAAACAGTTTCATGTTCTCGCGAGCCACATGGATGCAGTACGACCTGTTGCTCCCTGGGTGCACCACAATGGCTTTTTAGTTATAGACCCAATGGCTCATGGGCACCCTTATATTTGTGCCACTACTGAATACTCCGTTCTGCTCACAGCCAACAGCTGTACTTCATCTGAGGTAGCTGAAAAGGGCCTTGGATGAAGACCTCTTGCAGTTGCTATAGGTGGGAAGAGGAAAGTCTTCAGGTCATGTGCTTAAGCAGGATCTGGCAATCTGATCCTAAAGATTCTCATTAGTTGTAGGGATATCATTTCTACAGAACAAAAACTGTGCTGATTGGAAGAGCCCAGAAGCTTTGTACAAGGGAATGAGGTGGTGCTTGACTTAATCTTCAGAGAAGCAATTCAGGTTGAAGCAGTAAAGAGGGAGCCATATGTTCTGGGAGCCATGGGGGTGGACTTCCCTGCTCTTGATGGCAGCAGCCAGTGTTGGTGAGCAGAGGCAAGGAAGCACATCCTATGAAGATGACAAAAAAGAATACAGCTGTTTGTAAATGTGGCAGGGAGACAGGGCAGAATTCGGTACCATTTTCAAGAACTTGGTAGCCATTTTCAAGAGTGTCTCTATGTCACCCAGTACAGAGAGAGAGAGAGAGAGAGAGAGAGAGAGAGAGAGAGAGAGAGAGAGAACTGCTAATCCACCATGCATTCCCAATAAGCCATGGTGCATAAAAGACTTATTCCCTCTTGTATAGTAAGTTTGTGTAGCAAATTGCTTATTAATAGTAGTATTTTCAGAACACCTAATATATCTAACTGTGCAAGTCGACTAACTCCAGCAGTTTCATTGGCAGTATAAATAATACATCCCACCCAAGCAGATTTTTGTCTCTAGTGATATCATAATGTTTGTTACGGTTCATGTATAATACTGGCTCACTTAGAATAACACACATTTCTCAGAAAGCGTGTTCTCATTAAAGGAGAGCACGTGTTGCGGCTGGGGCTAGGCAAAGCACCCTGTAGTTGCCAGGCAAAATTGAAGGAAAGGGCCTGGCAAGGATTGGTGATGGTGTTGCTGGGGCAATTTGTATGTTGCCACTTTGGGGGTGGAGATCAGAGGATATTTAAGGAAGGCCCACAGAGAGTTGCTTTCTCTTTCGCTGTGGGCATCGGATCGAACACAGCTAAAGACCGGTTGTATAAATCTATATCTCATTCCTCATTTTCTCCTATTTTATTTTATTTATTTATTTGATCTTGGCCTTTTGTGTTTATCTCCCCAAAGTCTACCCCCCCCTTCTTTAATTTATTTTCCAGGTTCTTTGTCTTTAGTTTTCAATTTTTATTTGTTTTTGTTCTGACTCTTGTTTCCATTTTACTAGCCTTCCCCCCCCAACTTTCCTCGTGGGCTTTTGGTCCCGTGGGGCTGCTGGGGGTGGCCGGGAGGGGGGGGCGGACCCTAGGCCTTTCGGCCCGGTTCGTAGCCGAGGCGCCGGGGACGGGGCTGGTTGACCTTCGGGCCCTCGGAGCTTTACCATCCCCCCCCCCCACTTCGTAGGGTTACTAGAGAAAAAAGCGGGTGCTTACCGTAGTCCTCCCCTGGCCTCTCACGGCGGCGGCCCCCTTTTCGCGCGCTTCGGCGCGCTCTTACTAGCCGGGGCGGGCCGGCTGGCGCGCAGGCGCCGTTGGAGCCGCCGATTCGCACGCGGCGCTCGGCGCTTGCTTATTCGGCCCTGTTCGGGCCGGGCTTGGGGAGGCTTAGTCAAGCCTTTCCCCTCTTGGCCCGGGTATAGCGGGGAGTGCCTGGGGGAGCTGGGGGAGGCCGTGGGACGTGCCTTGGGCTCGGGGCCTATTTGGGCACCCCCCCCACCCGGCTCCGAGCGGTAGCGGCTTTTGCCGCGCTTCGGCGCCTGCGGCCTGCGGAGTTGGGCCGTTTTAGGCTGCGGGGGGGCCCTCCTCGGACGTTCCAGCTTTAGCCGGTGGCGCTTAGCGCGCACAGCGGCTTTGGTGGTTGGAGGCCTGCTTGCGGCCTGCTTTGGGCATTGGGGGAGGCCTTCTGCCTGAAGTCAGTTGGGAGGCCTCCATTTTGGGGAATTTTGGCGGGAGCGCCATTTTCTACTGCCTCCTCATTGCGTGCTGGCCTCTAGTGGCCGTTTATTGAAACGCAGCTATACCATTGGCCTTGATTACTGGCTGCGCCACCTGCTGGTGAGCCATATAGTTGCACCTATCGGGATTGATTGTTTTTCAGGCTGATTGACTATTCATTATAACAAAGAGCACTGGTGTAGCCTTGCATTAATTCTATTATTTGTCTTTTTTACTAGTAGCAGGTATGGCTCCAAAGAAGAAGGTGTCACGGAGGCTTGATCTCGCTTCCTCAGCGAAGCGGCCCATAAAAGGCCCGTCCCAAGCTTTGCGTTCTCCAGTGCCACAGCGATCTTTGAGACGCCTTCAGTCCATGGTCACTGGCTTGGCCAGTGACCCAGTGGTGTTAGCACGTGTTGAGGCTGAAATGGATGGTTTGATTCAACGCTGCTCGACTCCGACGACTTCTTCTGCTAGTCCAGCTCCGCCTGTTGACGCACCTCCTTCGGTGTCATCTTCGGCTGAAGATGAGGGGGAGGATTTGTTAGCTGGGGGTCTTTCGCGTACTAATCAATTGTCCCAGTCGTCGGTCTCACCTGTCTCCCAGGCTGCAGCGCCAAGGGTACGGGGCGGCCCCAGGGGTCTGACCAGGCGGAGGTCATCCGCCCGGATTCGGGCGGCACGGGGTTCAGTTGTACAGTCCTCATCAGTGGTGAGGTCTGTTCCTGGTCATTCACCTGTAGTCTCTTCTCAGTCAGTTCCAGGCGTTGTGCTGCAAGGCGACGCATCTGAGTCTTCGGTGGAGGACAGCCTTCCTCTCCCTCCAAAGTCCTCTTCTGGTGGGCTCCGTCGCCGGAAAAAGAGTTCCAAGAAGCGTGCTAAGAGGAGACGGAGAGACACCTCATCCTCTTCCGCAGGTACTTCGTCTCAAACCTCCAGTAGTGATGAGGAAGCTTCGCTTTCGCTATACTGGGGCTTTGGGGAGACATCGGGACTTCCAAAATGGGCTTGGGAGCGGAGGGCAAACTCTCACAGGGCAAAGTATGGGGCGGTGCAGGACTGTCTGGAAGGGGTCCTCATGCCTGATGTGAAAGTTTCCACCAACTCAGCTAGGGATATTATACCAGGTGCCCACTTGACTACAAAGCTGCGATCTAGGATTCTGGATGGCCGTTACATTGATATATTTAGCTTGGCACCCCCTCAGGAGTGTCAGGACTCCCAGGATAGAGGTTTGGCAGCCACGAAAAAGAGGGTGGTTTTGCCAAAGGTTGAAAGGACCTTCGAGCGATGGCTGGATAGTTTCCAGGTGTTCGCTGGAGTGGTGGCAGCGGCCTACCCACGGAGGTCCATGCATTTATGGGTTTATTTGTCCATAGTTCGCTCAGCATTTACGATGGCTGGAGCGTCTGCTGCGATTTCTTATGATGAGAATTTCAGACGCAGGGCTGCCAAGATCCCCACTGCCCGCTGGGACCGAAAGGATTTAGATGTATGGACCACTTATGTGGCTCCACGTATTGACAATAAGATCCCTGAATCGCAAAAAACTAGGATTGTGCCAGCTAAGACGGGTCGCAAGTTCTTTTGTTGGGATTTTAACAAAGGAACCTGTCAGCGCCAATTCTGCAGATATTCTCATAGTTGTGAGAAGTGTTCAGGGAACCATCCAGCTTCTGCCTGTGCAGGGGTTCGACGGCCCTTTCGGAAGGGGTGGGGCTCACAGCAGCCCCCGAAAGCCGCGCCCCAGGCTGCAGCCGCCGGTGCAGGAAAATAGTGTACTTTCCTCCTTAGCTCATACCCCGGTTAGGCTACAGCCGTTGTTGTCATTGTTACAGTTATACCCTCTTAGCATCTTATTTGCGTGACGGTTTTTCCCTGGGTTTTCGAATCCCAGTGGCGGCAAATCCTGTAGCTAGAAACCCTTCAAACCAGAAGTCTGTGAAGGATATGCCTGACGTGGCGCGTAAGAAAATTGGGAAAGAACTGGCTCTACGCCGTATGGCAGGCCCTTTTGCCGTTCCACCCTTTCCTAATCTGCATATTTCACCCTTAGGTATGGTTCCTAAAAAAGCTCCGGGGGAATTTCGCCTGATACACAACCTTTCACACCCTAGGGGCACATCAGTAAATGATGTTATTCCCCCGGAGCTTTGTTCGGTGAAGTATGCCTCGCTTGATCAAGCGATCAAAATGATAAGAAAATTTGGACAGGGTGCCCTGCTAGCCAAATGTGACATTGAGTCTGCATTTCGGCTGCTTCCAATTCATCCTGATGACTTCTGGTTGCTGGGATTTCAGTTCGACGGGGAATTTTACTTTGATAAGGCCATGCCCATGGGCTGCTCGGTAGCCTGTGCGGCCTTCGAGTGTTTTAGTTCATTTCTGGACTGGGCTCTGCGCAAAAGAACTGGTTTGGGCGGAGTCACTCATTATTTGGATGGTTTTTTATTGGCCTCAGCTAGCGATACGGGGAATTGCGTGGTGTTGCTGCAGGCCTTTGCTGCCTTAACCGAGGAACTGGGCGTGCCGTTAGCTGCGGAGAAAACTGAAGGTCCTTCTACGCAGCTGACTTACCTGGGTATTTCGTTGGATACGGTGGCGCAAACTTCCAGTTTGCCGGCGGATAAGATACTCACGCTGAAGGGCGTCATCGCTGAACTCATTCCCATGAAAAAAGTTACTCTGCGGCAGCTGCAGTCCTTGCTGGGCCACCTAAACTTTGCTTGCAGGGTGATCGCCCCAGGGCGACCTTTCTGTTCCCGCTTGGCCAGGCTTATGTCAGGTTTGAGGTCCCCGAGGCATAGGGTGCGCCTGTCAGCTCAGGTGCGTGCTGACCTTCGTATTTGGTTGGAATTCCTGGAGGAATTCAATGGGGTGTCTCTTTGGCAGGACACCTTGAACCTTTATACCGATTTTCAGGTGCACTCTGATGCTGCGGGGTCGTTGGGTTTTGGTTTGTATTGGGATGGCAGGTGGTGTGCCGAGCGTTGGCCTTCAGCTTGGCGTGGGGAAGCTATAACTCGGGACTTAACTTTTCTTGAGTTTTTTCCCATTGTAGTGGCAGTCCATTTATGGGTCGAGCATTTCAGGGACCGTCGTGTATGTTTTTGGACAGATAACCTGGCGGTGGTGAACGTGCTAGCCAAGCAGTCTTCACGATCACCTAGGGTATCAGCCCTGCTGAGGGTCTTTGTTTTGCATTGCTTACGTTTTAACATTGTATTTTCTGCTCGTTTTGTTCCTGGAGTGTCTAACGAGATTGCTGATGCTCTGTCCCGTTTTCAGATGCAGCGGTTCAGGTCCCTGGCGCCAGTGGCTCGAGACCGTCCGGAATTTTTCCCGGATCATCTCTGGAACCTTGGCAGCACTTAGTTTTACAGGGAGTAGCTGCATCTATTGCCCCCTCCACATTGAGGTCCTATAAGAAGGCTTGGACCGATTTTTTGCATTTCACTGGGCAATCCGTGGTAGGGGGAACATGCACACCTCATTCTACTGCACAGGTGCTCCAATATTTGGCGCATCTATTTCAGATGCGGAGGGCAGCCAGGACGCTGAGATTGCATGCGGCTGCAATTTCCTTCTTTAGCAAAGTTTATTTTAATAATGATCCATGTGGGAAGTTCGTGGTGCGCAAGGCTTTGGAGGGGTGGGGGAGGCTTTGCCCCTCCAGACCAGCTACAAGGAGGCCTATAACGTTTGGATTGTTGACCAGGATGCGAAGTAAACTAAAGGGCATCTGTTGGTCCAGGTTTGAGGCGCGGTTATTTTCCGCAGCCTATTCGTTAGCCTTTTTTGGAGCCCTGAGGGTTGGGGAGGTGGTGTGTGAACCTAAGCAGGATGGAGGTTCGAGAGGTTTGTTGCTGCAGGACGTGAGCTTGTCTCAGTCAGAATTGCAGATCCTTGTCAGGAGTTCCAAAACTGATCAACTGGGTAGAGGGGCAGTTATTCGGCTCCCAGCAACTGGGCTAGGGGGCCCTTGCCCAGTCAAGGATCTCCAGAAATATATGGCGTTGCGGCCTCCTGGGGGAGGGGCCCTGTTCATTCATGAAGATGGGCGTCCATTGGCACGCCATCAATTCACTGGTGTTTTGCGCAGGGTCGTTGCTGCTTGTGGCCATGCAGCCTCTGAGTTTGCTCCGCATTCCTTCAGGATTGGGGCTGCAACAACAGCCGCCCATTGGGGCTTGTCGGCAAGGAGGATTAAAGACCTGGGTCGCTGGAAGTCGGACGCATATAAGGGTTATGTGCGGAAATGGTGTTGATCTCGTGTACTCACATCTTTTGTTTTACCCTAGGTCTACCCACTGTCCGGGTTTGGATAGTGGGGCACAGTATTGTGCATTGGGCCGCTTGCAGAGCTCGGCAATCTGAACTGGGAGTTGGCCTCGGCCTTCCGCAGCACGTGCGAGTGTCCTGGATCTCCAGAAGGGGGATGCGGTGGAAGGAGTTCTTACCGCTAATGCAGAGGCGTGTTCTTCTGGAGGGCCCCCCTACGGCGATTGTGGTGCAGCTTGGGGAAAATGATATGGTTTCTTTTTCCTGTTATGTTTTACGTGCTGTTATTTTGCAGGATTTGAGGGACCTGGCGGCCTTGGTGCCCGCTACTAAGCTAATTTGGTCACAGTTGCTTCAGCGTTGCATCTGGAGGGGTAGTCCCTGCCCTGCGGCCACCGAAAGGGTGCGAAAGCGTATTAATTCAGCTGCGAGCAAGCTGGTGTCTGATCTGGGTGGGCTTGTGATTCCCCACCCAGATATTAATGTTAAAGCCACTGATTGCTACAGGTTTGATGGGGTTCATCTTACCTCTGTTGGGAATGATGTATGGTTGAGGTCAGTGGTGGCTAAGTTGAGAGTGTGTTTAGGTTTGTGAGTGGTTGGCGGTGAGCGTAAGGGCTCAGGTGGCGGTTAGGCATTGGTTTAAATTGGTTGGTGGAGGGGTATGGATTGGCTGTGCCTGCCCCTCAGGTGATGCTGCTGCACGGGAATTCCGTTAAAGGAATTCAGGGGCTTACCATCCTTTCGTCCAAACCCCTGGAATCGGGTTTGGGCCGTGTAAGCCCCTAGGAGCATGTGGGGAGAAGCTGAGGGTCTGTGTCGCAGCTCCAGTTATCCCCTGATCTTGTTCCTCCACACTGGCTTTCGCTGGAATCCGGAAGTCAGTGCTGTCCCCATGGCGGGGGGACAGCTAGTCTTAACCAATGCCTAAGCAACCACTCACAATTTTGTATGATAATAAAGTTGTGGCCAAAAAATTATGCCAAAAACCTTAAACAAAAATTATGTGTGAAGTGTGAGTTATTTGGGATAAGGGTGTTTTGGGGGACCTCAGCACGCAAAGCGTGTTCTCATTAAAGGAGAGCACGTGTTGCGGCTGGGGCTAGGCAAAGCACCCTGTAGTTGCCAGGCAAAATTGAAGGAAAGGGCCTGGCAAGGATTGGTGATGGTGTTGCTGGGGCAATTTGTATGTTGCCACTTTGGGGGTGGAGATCAGAGGATATTTAAGGAAGGCCCACAGAGAGTTGCTTTCTCTTTCGCTGTGGGCATCGGATCACCCGCCCGCCCTCCCCTGTTGGGCTTCCGCTTGACCTTGCTATGCCTGTCATGGGGTCGTTTGCATTGGTGCGAGGGCCTGGTAGGAATTTTGCCATTTGGCTGATTAGTGTGTGCCATCTGGTTTTTGCCTACCGCGTAGCAAATCGTCACAACTTGTAAGGTTGGCGGTTAGGCATTGGTTTAAATTGGTTGGTGGAGGGGTATGGATTGGCTGTGCCTGCCCCTCAGGTGATGCTGCTGCACGGGAATTCCGTTAAAGGAATTCAGGGGCTTACCATCCTTTCGTCCAAACCCCTGGAATCGGGTTTGGGCCGTGTAAGCCCCTAGGAGCATGTGGGGAGAAGCTGAGGGTCTGTGTCGCAGCTCCAGTTATCCCCTGATCTTGTTCCTCCACACTGGCTTTCGCTGGAATCCGGAAGTCAGTGCTGTCCCCATGGCGGGGGGACAGCTAGTCTTAACCAATGCCTAAGCAACCACTCACAATTTTGTATGATAATAAAGTTGTGGCCAAAAAATTATGCCAAAAACCTTAAACAAAGATTATGTGTGAAGTGTGAGTTATTTGGGATAAGGGTGTTTTGGGGGACCTCAGCACGCAACAAATATGCTTTCATCACAGGGTCTGATTTTCCCTGTCTCTTCTTCACTTTGGCACCACTGATTTCAGCTGCAAAACCCTTTATTTTAGCTGACAAGGAGAAAAGTGTCCATAAAGTAGTTCTTAATCAAAGCTGGGGGTTTATCCCTCTGTATTCATTCTTCTCTTTCTTTTTCTGAAGAACACATTTTATTATGGAGCCAAAAAGTACTGTTTACTCATGAAGATAAAAGACCTTTTGTGCTGAAACTGCAACTGAATATAAGTGTCACACATTAAGTCTGCTTGTACCTGTTGCTTCACAGTGGGTCTAATGTCATTCAAAGAGCGGAAGTATGTTTAAAGTACAACAAAGTCTGATATTAGCAGTATCAGGGGAAGCATTTTTACCCACAAGGGCACCTATCAAAATTATCTGCATTGATGGCAAAATGCATGCTGTCTTGGAAGTTAAACCTGCCAAGCAGAAACACTATCTATTTCTTTCAGATGTCTTGTGGCGCATCACTTTACTTAGTCTCTGCAAACTCAGAGGGATGAAAGAGTAAATGATAGACAAGCAGAAGAGATATTTCTGTACACAATGGAAGGTGAAGATGATACAGGTCCTCCAAGAATCATGGCAAATCACAACAATATATAAAATACAAAAGCCACAGCAAGGATGTTTGATTGAATGATGGTGAGGCAATTGTCCAAGCACAATGAGAAGTCGCATTGGCATCTAGATTATGGGATAAAAACCAGATTCTCTCTGACAGTGTTCATAAACTGATATATCTGTTGTTCAGCAATTTGACTTCACACAGGCAGAATCCCACAGTTCCCCAGAGGCATATCACAACCTCATATTGAGGAAGAGGAAGGGAAACTCTACAGTTATGACTATATGAATTTATATATGAAACTCTCCTCATCATCTATGTCTCCCACAGCAATTTGGTACTTGTTTCGATTACCTTTGCAATGCTTTGTCACTGGGCACCTGATACATTATTGTACAGTTTCATATGTACTGTGCAAAGAAACGGGTAGTCCCTGTTTATACTACTCTAAATGTGAGGTTTTGTGGAGCAAGAGGGTGTCAGGTGATTTCAGCTCCTATGCACATCCAATTTTGGAAGCAACAATTGCAACTCCATTGTTTACTTCTTATTCCTGGCCACTCTCCATAGCTGCCAAATGTAAAAAAAAGAAGTGGTATGCAAAGGAGCTGTTTATGCATGTGGACTGGAAACATGCCTGCCAGTTTCACAACTGCCCACTGCCATGTCTCCTCAGACTTCCAGTTAGCAGAGAATGGAAACAAACAACAGCTTTGTTTCTGTCCTTTCCAGAGGCACCTGGCCGGACCCAACCGGAAATAGAATGGCTCTCCTGGTTATGTTTGATGCCCACAGGCAGAAGTGGATGATGCTAGAAAGTCCCTGGGGTTCCGTGCACTTCAGGATTCTGAAGACAGGTGGGCAAGCAGCAGGCAGTGGAGATCTATAGTCAGCACCTCTGCTATAGAACTGTGGAAACCAGAGATACAAGTAGGTCAACCAACAGGGCCTTAGTTAGGGAGCCAGAGCCCTGGACTGCTATTCCAGCTGAATAGTCCAGCTGGAGATACAGAGCCGTAGCTATGGGGGGGGGGTAGCCAGGTTTTTTGCCAGGTGAAGCCTCCAGAGGGGCGCCATTGAGGCTCCCAGCCTGTCTGTGTGTGCGTGCGTGCAAATGTGCATAGGGGGTGCCAAACTGAGACACCTGGGTCTTTGACCCACGTGAAATAAAGCCTGGTTTCACCCCTGGGGGAGGCAGGTGCCCAGTCCTGGGAGGTGGAGGTCTTTTTTTTTTATAAGATATTTATTAAGGTTTTTTGAAATATTACAGTAAAAATGAAAAAGAAAAGAGAAAAATACAAAATAAAAACAGTTAAAAACACACATATTTTCTATTACTTATTTTCCTTTAGCTTGTTTCCCGGACCTCCTCGTACCTCCCTTTTTTGTATTCCACTTCAATTTATTGGTTCAGCAAATCCTTACCATTAGATTTTAACCCATTTATAACCCTTTTTTCATATTCTCTTAGAGCATTACAGCTAGAAACCGCTTAATTACTATCCAACATCATTCTATCATTCATTAATTTTACAATATTTCTGTAAATAGTCTTTAAATTTCTTCCAATCTTCTTCCACCAACTCTTCTCCCTGGTCTCGGATTCTGCCAGTCATTTCTGCCAATTCCATATAGTCCATCACCTTCATCTGCCATTCTTCCAAAGTGGGTAGATCTTGTGTCTTCCAATACTTTGCAATGAGTATTCTTGCTGCTGTTGTAGCATACATAAAAAAAGTTCTGTCCTTCTTTGGCACCAATTGGCTGACAATGCCCAGAAGAAAGGCCTCTGGTTTCTTCAAGAAGGTATATTTAAATACCTTTTTCAGTTCATGATATATCATTTCCCAGAAAGCCTTAATCCTTGGGCACGTCCACCAAAGGTGAAAGAATGTACCTTCAGTTTCTTTACATTTCCAGCATTTATTATCGGGCAAATGATAGATTTTTGGGCTCATGTACCACCTGTATATCATTTTCATAATATTCTCTCTTAGGGCATTACATGCCATAAACTTCATACCTGTGGTCCATAACTGTTCCCAGTCAGCAAACATAATATTATGTCCAACATCTTGTGCCCATTTAATCATAGCAGATTTCACCGTTTCATCCTGAGTATTCCATTTCAACAGCAAGTTATACATTCTTGACAAATTCTTAGTTTTGGGTTCTAACAGTTCTGTTTCTAGTTTTGATTTTTCCACCTGGAAGCCAATTTTCTTATCCAAATTATATGCCTCCATTATCTGATAATAATGAAGCCAATCTCTCACTTTGTTTTTTAGTTTCTCAAAACTCTGCAATTTCAATTTGTCTCCTTCTTGTTCCAAAATTTCCCAATATTTCGGCCATTTGGCCTCCATATTGAGCCTTTTCAGAGCTTTCGCTTCCATCGGTGACAACCACCTTGGGGTTTTATTTTCCAATAAATCCTTGTATCTTGTCCAAACATTAAACAGTGCTTTCCTGACAATATGATTTTTAAATGCTTTATGTGCTTTGACCTTATCATACCATAAATATGCATGCCATCCAAATACGTTGTTAAAACCTTCTAAATCCAAAATGTCTGTATTTTCAAGAAGTAGCCATTCTTTCAACCAGCAAAAAGCTGCTGATTCATAATAAAGTTTAAAGTCTGGCAGGGCAAATCCACCTCTTTCCTTTGCATCAGTTAATATCTTAAATTTTATTCTGGGCTTCTTGCCCTGCCAGACAAATCTAGAAATATCTCTCTGCCACTTCTTGAAACTGGGAGGTGGAGGTCTTGGCCAAATGGTGCTTGCTCTGTTCCTGTGGTGTGTGCTCCACTGAGGGTGTGTTGTCCCGTGCTACCTCTGGGACTGGCGTGGTCGTGAAGGTAGGGTCTCAAGAGCAGAGGGAGTTTCTGGGGAGGAGTGATTAGTGTCTGAGGATATGGGCAAGGAAACCTTGTTGGGAGCAGGGGTTGGAGGCACCATGATCCATCTTCACCTTCAGTAGCGGAGAGATTGCCCCGGGGACTAATTCCTGAAGAAAATGTCCAGGGAGAGAAGGTCTTCCGGATCTTCAGGGTCCCAGGATTCATTTATGGATCACAAGTTCCTGGATCTAAATCCTGGGCCATGACCATGCTGAACTAGATAGATTGAACCAGACAAAGTGAGTTAGTTGTTTCTGCTCTCCTGCTTTTAAATTCTTACTTTTGTGGACCACGATGTGTGGAAGATCCGAGTGGGTGTACAAGTACTGCAGGAACCAGATAAACAAACAAGCAAATCTGATTATCCAAGGATTAAGCACATGGATTAAGCAAGATCCAAGTTTTAGGGGGCCCTGGGCAAAGTGCCCTCAGGTGGGCCTTGGCAGGCTCACCTGATGGCAACAGAAGGCAGCAACAGACACTAGCAGCCACCCAAGCCACTACTTCAATTTTCCACAATGCTCCACCACATTGTAGGGAATTAAAATGGTGGCTTGATCCAGTTGGCTGGTTCTGCTTAGATGGCCAGGCTGGGAAAGGCCTCAGGGGTGCGCTCTTGCTTTGCAGGTGCTGACAGCAGTCCTGCACATGGATGTGGCTTTAATCTTTTGGGTCTATAGGCTAACCCATGTTCCTTCTACTATATTACTTAGTGTACCATTTCCCCAAGCCAAGGCATTAGGACTGGAAGGTAGGTTTTTAAGTTTATTCCTCACTAACGTGACAAAACATGGCACAAGAGGAAAGTTCCATTAGTAAGAGCAAGATGCTCAAGGCTTCAGTTAGCTGATTTGAAACATTTGCTGCTAGTAAGCTGTGGATATAATATTATGCATGAATGACAACTTAGATTTCCACTTGACTCACTTCAAAAGATTGATGACAAATGTCTCAGGTAAAGAAGAAAAATGGTACCGATTTTGGATAAATGCACATTACATCTTAAGGTTACACTGAGAAATGTGTCGGCTTTTTCTCTGTTGCTTAAGGCTATATATTTAATCCAACAAATAGGCCAGGGAATATATACCAGAATGTTAAACAGCATTAAAAGGGAAAAGAGAGAACATCTGTGAAGAAGCCATGTATCACAAGAATTAGAAACTTGTCTCTTGACCCAGTTGCAATAGGTTATAAGAGTGGATGCTCCTGACTGCAGATTACAGATCCCACCCGCAACCGAGCTAAAATGCTTCCTGATCCACCAGGCTCCACAAATGCCAAGCAAGGGGTGGACAGTGAACAAAAAAACAATTTCTATATGCTCCATCATCACTGCACGTACACCCAAAATGAGTGTGTCAACTGTCTTGGGCCCCTAGTACAGATATTTCTATGAGATAATGTCACAGTGTGTCCCTAGCATGTCCTGCTTTGGAACTTTAGGAGCAGTTAGGAACAGTTAGGTCTGAAACAATAAGGACAGTGGAAAGCTCTCTATCATGTCTATCATGCTCACATCAGAACCTCCAGCAATTGCTTGTCTTCCTTAGCCTTCACATGGAGAATCATGTTTTAGAGACGCCTTTTGTATACCTGATTCAAGAACTAGAGCAGAAATTTTGCTTGAGAGCATCTAATCTCAGAAATCACTGGCACAATCTCTGGGGGCCCCTGGGGGCCTGGGCACCCATGCAATTTTGATTGTGGGTGCCCAGCCCCCACCCACCACTGCTTTACCTATCTCTGGTGCCCATGGGTGTAGCCAAGGGGAGGAGGGGGCACCTGCCCCCTTAAATAAATCAAAAACAATAAAAAATACAAATATGAGGTTCTGCCCCCACTGACAAAAGCCTGCCCCCCCCAACAAAAATCCTGCTATTCCCATGCTGGTGCCGTGGTGGTGGCTGAGCTGGAGCCTCTGCCTCCGCTGCAGGTGGAGCCTTCCTGAGACCACGACATGCCTGCCGGGCCATCTTGTGGCTACAGCAGGCTCCATCCAGTCTATCTGCAGCTAGGGAGGGCTCCGGCAGGCCTTCTGGAGGCCACAGTGGGTCCCATTGGGCCTGCTTCTGCTGTGTGACATCTCACGTGTGTGCTGGGCACTGAAACTCTTCCCACCCACCTTTAGGTTAACTCCATGCCCTAAAGGCCAAACAGTAAACTTGAAATGCTTCTGAAATGTGTCGTTGTCATGAACTACTAGACTGGCAGGCCAATGGCCCATGCAATGAATCTCCAAACTGAAGGTGAGTGATAACTGAAGGTGAGGTCAGTAGGTTCAGTTCTCTTTTAATGCAAGCTGACCTAATTTGAACTCCCCAAAATGCAGTTATCCTTAAAAATTTACACTTCTCCAAATCTGTGATACAGTTCTCCAACCAAAAAAAGGTATACAAAACTTCATATAACAAGGGAAAGTATGCCACAGGCACTGGTTTGAAGCCTTACTATGAAACTGATCAGATGAAAGCTGATTGCACACATGGAAGCATCCGCTTGGTATTACAAACAACGTAGAAAATCTCCTTTGGCAGCACCACCCCCTTTGTGTAGAACCTGAGAAAGCAAACCAGCATTTTAAACTATTCAACCTGGGTTGCAGAACTTGTGGCCCTCTGGATGCCACAGGTTTGTAGCTTCCATCATTGCTAACCATAAGCCATAGTGGATGGAGTCAAGGGAAACTAGTATCATTCTGGTATGAGCCTTCTGGAGATGTCTGGGAGAGGCTGGCTAGATGAGGAGGAGGAGTGAGACGCAACCAGAGATTTGGAATAGTTTAACCCTGGGGGAGGTGGTAGCAGGCTGGCTGGGGGGTGGGATTTGGAGACCCCAGAAGGAGTCTGGCCCACAGGAGAGCCCTAGCTGCTTAGGAGGGAAAGATCTGGATCTGGAGGAAGGGGTGAGGAGCTGCAAGTTCTCAGGCACCTTCCCCTTCTGAGCTATCCCCTTTTGCGGAGGTGCTTAGGGATAAGTCTGGCCCCATTGATTCTGCCATGTCTCCAAGACATGGAGACAACAGCACCAGTGTGAGCACACCCTTCACGTGCAGCCGCTATGGAGGAGTGCCCACTTGCTTGTCCAGTGCCAAGGCTTGGGACATCAAGCACATGCCCACCCTGATCTTCAAAAGGAGAGTGCAGGTACTTGCTGATTCTTGGAACAGCAACCTAGTTTACACCTAGACATGTATCGTAGATCTCTGCTATGCCTTATGGATTTGTAGCCCATAGACTCGTGTCGGGATGCTGTACTTATTTTTTGAAATTAAACCTTTAAACCTTGAAATAAATAAAACATTTATAAACTGTAGTGACTGATGAGGAGAGCCAGGACACAAACAACATCTGGAGGACCACATGTTCCCCTCCCCTGTAGTAGAAAATAAGATTCTGCAGCCATCTACAGGTCTCCTGGAATACTCAGGAGCCATCAGTACCTTCTATTTGCAACCTAAGTGCAATTAGGTTGCGTCAAGTAAAGAGACAGTCCAACTATGGAACGCTCTCCCACCGAAGGCCGTGACGGCCACCAACTTGGATGGCTTTAAAAGAGGATTAGATGACTTCCGGGGTGGCGCCACCGGCAATGGCGGACTCCCTCTGAACCGGAGGGACCAGCTCCGCATGAAACGGGTCTTTTCCGCTGCGGCGTAGCGGGGACCCTTCTGGAAATCACAGGCGGATGAAGCCTGTGACCGTGGGACTCGGCGGGCACCCTTAGCGCCCCCCCAACCCACAAAGGAACCCACAAACGGGCTCCGAAGTGAAGAGGGGGAAGTGGCGCGGTGCTGTGAGTCAATTGCTTTTTCTGCGGAGCGAAGCCGCATAGTCGTTGCCGGAGAGCGCTGCCTTTTTCCTGGGACAATTTGGCATTTAAAACAACCAACCGTGAGTACTGGAACATTGAATATTTGGACTTCAAATAAGAACTGGCGAAATAAAAAGGAATTTGGACTTAAAAATTAACCCTAATTTGGTACTGAAACGGGAAGGTTTAAACAGGAAGTCACCCTCCCGTTTCCTCGTAGTCAGAACAAAGCAAAGACAACGCAAACTAGAGCCTTAAAAATCACTTTTAAAGGATCAACTTGCATCATTTAAAATCGCTGAATCCCCCTTTGGTAGCAGGGGAAGAAGGGGGACCTTTTCTGAGCTGCTTAAACCTGCAGAAGTGAATCTAAAGCAAAGTAATTTTCCACCGTCCTGACCCTGGAGTGGGGTGTCAGAATTGACGTTTGAAGCTCATTGACCAGAAACAAATGTCTTTGACAGATAGTTAAAAGAAGAGAAACATTGTGACTCCATTGTTTCCCTTCGTCTTTTAAAAGAACAAATATGGACAAAATATCTTAAAAAAGAAACTTTGTTGCTATTGTTTTCAAGAAAAAGAACAACCAGAAGTTTTTCCCCCTAGTGGGGAACTGTGAAATTGTAACTAATTCCTGGGAACTTGCAGCTGTCACTGATTACAACTGTGGGAAAGGATTTGTGACCTTGTAGGACAATGTCTTCAGAAGCACTGTTGGGTGCTTTCTGTAAAATAAATGCCCTATTGGATCAGTTAAGTCAGAAGACGGATTTCATGACTAATGCGGCCAGAACCTTTGAACAGGTAGTGGGAAACTATATGGAGCCCACCCAGGAATCAAAACAGGAGCGTGCCATGACAGAACAACTGAAAGAAGAGGACCTTGCTGAATCTTGGGCGCCAGAGACGGAGGGAGCTGCGGCCTAGCAGGAATATAAACTCTTGGATTTGATAAATGAACTTGGAAAAAATCAGACTTGGAAAGATAAAATCTGGTTTGGTTTGGAAATGGGGGGTTGGATAGACCCCCCCCCTTTACAGGGAGATTTGGACTTTTCAAGTCTGGAAAGGGGCCGTCAGATGTTTGGAGCTGTGGGGGCTCTCAACTTTGAAGGGAATCTGGAGCATGCTTGTAAATACTACATCGAGCCTATCCTGGACTATGGAAAAGGGATCGTCTTGCTGAAAAGGGTCAAAAACACTACCAAGCTGGAGTTCCCACGAATAAAAGGGAAATATAAAGAAGAGGTACAAAAGGGACATGGAAGAGACTTGAGGGCCTCGGATATAAGATTGCCAGGTTAATGTGCTAGATTAATAGGATAAAAAGGACTGACAAAACCCGGGACCAGGAGGAAGGGACGTTGGATGAAGAATGGATTGCCTTTTTCTTTTCTTTTTATCATTAGGACTGTCTTATAAAATTGATGAATGTTAGGGAAATGTTGAAATGAAACTATTTGGCTCTTATAAAAATGTCTAAAAACTAGGTAAGAATGTTATGGTTTAGGAGAAGTTGGTAAAAATTAAGATTTAAGTTTTAAACTTTAAGGTTTTCTATAAGATAAGATGAAAATAGATCAAGGTAATGTGATGACAGAATACTATGAATTATGGAAAGGATTTGCTGTGATTATTATAAAACAGGATACAGGAAAAGGGAGGAGGAGGAGGTCAAGGAAAGAAGGTATTGAAAGTGGAGAATTGGAGAATGATGGTTTTATTTTATTTTTTTTTATTTTTCTTTTTCTGTCTTGTTTTTTCCTTTGTGTAATTCTTTAAAAAAAAACCTCTTTTTTCAATAAATATCATTTAAAAAAAATAAAAAAAAGAGGATTAGATCAATTCACAGAGGAGGAGAGGGTGATCAGTGGCTACTAGCCAGGATGGCTCTGCTCTGCCATCCACAGCTGGAGGCAGCAAGGCTTCCGAATACCAGTTGCTGGAAACCACAGGAGGGGAGAGATGCGCTTGTGCTCATGTTCTGCTCCCTGGTTTCCCACAGACACGTGTCTGGGCACTGCAAGAGCACGGGGCTGAACTAGATGGGCAATTGGCCTGATCCAGAAAGTCATTTTTATGTTCTTCTTTAGCTATAACTTGATTGCCTGCTAACAGGCTTGGATGGGCAGTTATTGACACCCATCAAGAGAGTTTTATTTATTAATTTATTTCATAAAATGTATAAACTGCTTGATTGTAAAAAAAACAACTACTCAGAGCAGTTTACAAAAGATAAAATAGAAAAATCAAGAACAGTTTACAACCCTACTTTAAAACATACAAGAATTAAAATACTAAAATAGATTAAACATGCTTTGCAGTTTCTTTAAATAAGCATTTGTGTTTTTACACTTTCCCTTTGTCACCCCATAACCAAAGTTCTGTGAGCAACACACACAAGATTGGTTGAAATATAAATACAAAGCAAAACGCACGGCAACACACATTGCACAACAAAATTAAAGACAGAGAGGTCTTAAAACTTGAAAAAAAGCTCAAACCTCAAAGTGAAAAGGCATTGACTAGCCAGGACACCTTCAGCTTGCTCCAAGGGGATCAGAGTAAAGCTCTTTGGGAAAATGGAAGATAGTTTCAGGACCGTGTCAGACCAGCAGCACCAGAGGCAGAGGGGAAGCATGGCCGCGCCCCGGAAGAAACAAGCCTTGAGGTGGCTTTTTTGTGCTTGTGATTAACTTTTCTGACTAGAAGGGGCTTTCATAATAGCAGCTGATGAAATCATGCTCTGCGCTTCCAAAAGTGGCTTTTCAAATTGTGTCTATTAGGCTTCTTCTTTTTAATTAGCTGTGTAGGTTGCAACTCATTCATTTCTTTTCTGGCTGTGAAGACGTCAGTTGCTGCAGATTCCTTCCAGAATTATGCCAAGCTATCCTGCTGCAAGTGTGTGGTGTTATGAAAGGCAAGCTGACACTGAAAACAAACATTTATTTCAAAGTGAAGACTTTCTATCTGCCCATTTTATGAATTAAAGCCACTGCCCATAAATAGCAAGTTCCTATTTCTGCTGCCTTTCTGATTGGTATTTTATCAAACAAGGCTATGCCAACATACTGCTTTAAAAAAGATGAACAGCTTTTTTGCGTGTTCAGACCCAGAGACTTCCCCCCTAAATAAATTCACACATGACTCAAATTTTAGTTTTGATTTTGGGCAGAATTTAAGCCACATTTATTGATTACAGAAAGTGAGTGGTTGCATAGGCTCTGGTTCGACTAGCTCCCTGCACCATTGCAGGTAGAACTGACCCAGGGCACCAGCATAGGTCAGCCAAGGGTGAACACCTGGGAAGGTGAAAAGCCAGGAACAGACTCTGTTCACCACCCAAATGTCCCCCTGGACTCAGGCACGGGCACAACCCCCTCTCAGGTGTTGACCAAACCAGTTGAGTCCCTGGATTCCTTTAACAGAATACCCTTCACATAGGGATGGGGACACTGCTCCCCCATCCCTATCACCTGAACCAGAGCCTATCCGCAACCTTACAAGTTGTGACGATTTGCTACGTGGCAGGCAAAACCCAAATGGCACCAGCCAATCAGCCAAGTGGGGGAAATTCCTGCCGTGCCTCTGTCCCAATGACAGACAACACACAACGGCATAGCAAGGTCAATCGCAAAATGCCCCAAAAGTAGGGAGAGGTGGGCAGGTGTTCCGAATGCATGAGACGAAAGGGGCAGCTCTGGGTCATGTGCATGGGTATATATAGGTCCCTTGATCCGTTTAGACTGCACCCCATTGGCCAGATTGAATCCAACATTGAGAGACATACCAATCTCCTGAGAAATCTCTATGTGGGATGTCAGGGAACTGCCATCAGTGCCGGAGGGAGAGAGCAAGATCCAGAGGGATTCCAGAGAGCGTCCCGGGATTGGGAGAGGCAGCCCATCTTCTGGGGAAGAGAATCAGCGTAGCACCAGTGGAGAAGGGGGGCAGATGGGGAAGCGGCGAGGTGGTCCCATGACTCCTTGCCGGGGACCAGCGGGGAGAGTAGTGGTCCGCCGCTGCCTACGCCCTCCTTGCGCAGAAGGCTTTCGCGCAGAGAGAGTAGGAGGAGACTAGGCGTCAAAGAGCTTCTTTTCTGGAAGAAGTTTAAGAAACGCCCACTGACGGATTCTGCCAGCGATTGAGACAGTCACGGGTGAGTGGCTGTCCGGACAGAAAAGGTTCACTCAGGCAACCCAGCCAGGTGTTTGCACCGGCTTGCGCACGAGCAACCCCTAGAACCATTACATGGGACAAGAAGCTACAGTTAGAACTGGATATGGAACAATTGATTGGTTCAAAATTGGGAAAGGAGTACGGCAAGGCTGTATATTGTCTCCCTGCTTATTTAACTTATATGCAGAATTCGTCACGCGAAAGGCTGGGCTGGATGAATCCCAGGCCGGAATTAAGATCGCCGGAAGAAATATCAACAACCTCAGATATGCAGATGACACAACCTTGATGGCAGAAAGTGAGGAGGAATTAAAGAACCTTTTAATGAGGGTGAAAGAGGAGAGCGCAAAATATGGTCTGAAGCTCAACATCAAAAAAACGAAGATCATGGCCACTGGGCCCATCACCTCCTGGCAAATAGAAGGGGAAGAAATGGAGGCAGTGAGAGATTTTACTTTCTTGGGCTCCATGATCACTGCAGATGGTGACAACAGTCACGAAATTAAAAGACGCCTGCTCCTTGGGAGAAAGGCGATGGCAAACCTAGACAGCATCTTAAAAAGCAGAGACATCACCTTGCCAACAAAGGTCCGTATAGTTAAAGCCATGGTTTTCCCAGTAGTGATGTATGGAAGTGAGAGCTGGACCATAAAGAAGGCTGATCGCCGAAGAATTTATGCTTTTGAATTATGGTGCTGGAGGAGACTCTTGAGAGTCCCACGGACTGCAAGAAGATCAAACCTATCCATTCTTAAGGAAATCAGCCCTTACTGCTCACTGGAAGGACAGATCGTGAAGCTGAGGCTCCAATACTTTGGCCACCTCATGAGAAGAGAAGACTCCCTGGAAAAGACCCTGATGTTGGGAAAGATGGAGGGCACAAGGAGAAGGGGACGACAGAGGATGAGATGGTTGGACAGTGTTCTCGAAGGCACCAGCATGAGTTTGACCAAACTGCAGGAGGCAGTGGAAGACAGGAGTGCCTGGCGTGCTCTGGTCCATGGGGTCACGAAGAGTTGGACATGACTAAACAACAACAACAACAACAACCAATCAGGTGTTGTGGCTAACCAATCTAACCCACCCACAACACAGGAGGTCAGTCTCCAGGTCTCACTGCAACGTGCCCTCTTTTAGGGAGGACACGATTTTTCAACTGATGGTATTTTTACAAATGAAAAGAGAAGGTACATTCTACATGGCCCAGAATGCTCTTTTGCATGGCAAATGCCTCAATTTTTTCTATTATAGCTGGATCCACTCAGTTCTTTTAGAGATGTGATGTGCCCTACCAAATTGGCTGTCCTGTTTGTTTCCATTGTTCACATGGCCCTGTCCTTTCCATTAAACTAAATGGGCAAGAGCTTTGTGCATCTAAGCAAACCCAGGGATTTCAATTGGGGTACTAGAATGCATTCTTATTCCACTATTTTGCTCTCAAAACACATACACCAATTAAACAGATGCTTTAAAATTCATCATGTATCTACATATCAAGGGCAATGTGTAGATATTTAGTAGATCCATGAAATACCTCCACATTTAAAACACCTCAGCTCACAACAGTGGCAGTGCAAGCTACTATAATTGCAATAGAAAGCCAGTTATCACAAGAATCACAAGTGAAATTCTGTTTAAATGGTGCAATTTTATCACTTGCTCAGAAAATTCTGGAGGTCTGTCTGTCCTTCCTTCCTTCCTTTTAGAGAACAGCACAATACATATTGTATCTTACCATATCTGCATTCTTGTGATATTTCAACATTTGTGGATTCTCAGTTTTTTGGAACATCCCAAAATTGTTAAACGATAAAGGCAAAAGAAAAGATGAAGACATTTTCTGACAAAGTATGTGGGCTGAAAGCAACAAAGCAGTAACATTTAAAACCATGAGTATTAAACAGAATCAGAGTTGCTTGGCTGGAAAAATAATAGAAGCAACAAGGCGTATATTGCTCCTGATATGAGTGATTCAAGGTGGGTTAAGATATTAGGGAGAAGAGACAAATGATGTATAATTTTTCTAATCCCAAAGTGAAATTCATACATTTGCAGTTGTGGTCAAAGGTCCTGAACACTGAGAATATTGTTAACAGATGCACAAAAGAAACAATGAGTGAATGAGCATTCTGATGTGTAAATAAGCCAATTGCACATGTGATGCACAACGATGATTCAGCTCCTGCTTAGAGAGAAGTTGCTGCTTTTGAATAGGGGACATGATGTGTAAATAAGTCAATTGCAGATGATAACACAATGCACAACAATAATTTGGATTGGTTTTGTAAACAGGCATATCTGCTTTTGCCAGTAAATGCCTTGAATGCATGGGAGAAGGCAGAATTTTCCACAGAAATAAAAGAACAGGTTTCATGTATTCTTAGGCAAGAGAGGGCAGGAGAGCAACTCACACAACTGCTTTTCAGAGTGTCATTGTAATGACCACATGGGGAAATGGTGCATTAGGAAGGTGTGTGAGATGCAATGACCCCTTCAGACATTAGTCTAAAGTGCGAAGAGTTGTATCAGTTAGCTGCACATTTGTGAATCACTCATACACTAGCTTTTTGTTACCTGTTCATTGGAAAGCTATATTATTCCGCTTGTTTTCTCACCAAACAAAGGGAAGGATTGACAGCCTGTTATTTCTGTTTCGCATGCTTTCAGCCTAATAGCATACCATCAGATCAGGAGTATAGGAACCTTTCATCCAGAGGAAGTCTAATATATTTGGAACTGGTTTCCATTTGTGAGCAAAGATATTTTTTATTCATTCCAGCAATGCAAAGTGAATGCAAGTATAACCCATTTTCTTTTATGAGCAGAATAAATGTTACAGCAAATATCTGAAACCAGGCTGGTAAGTTTCACTTTTAAAAGAAACACTTTCTGAGGAGGTACTCTAGGAAAACAACCCCCCTCCCCCCTTTTCCTTCTGTACAACAGATATCATGCTAAGCCAAACCTTGGCTCAGCTGCCGCGCTACACTGACTTGAAGGGATTGGGGAAGAAGACCCATGCAAGTGTGCTCTCCTTCCCTGAAGCCTGCCCATTAAGCCATGCTTTGTCTTAGGGTTTTGTGCAAACACGGCCTGTATGAGGTTTTTCAGCTGTTGTGTTTGTTCTGATAAATACTCTTTTCAAAAGAAATAGCAGGCCACTTCTCTTACACACAGCCTGTTTTCTGAGCATTCATCCTGATTTGCTTGCACAAAATTTGCAAGAAGGGTATACAGTGCCCACTCTCTAATGGGCATTCATTCTGGTATGTTGGAAAGTTATACTTGTGTTGCATCAAGCAATCGTCATTTCATACTTTATAGTGCATTATCCCTTCATTTTCCATTCTGCAAAAAGTCCAAATATTTGGGTTGTTTTGCCAGAACGCCAAATTCAATTGTCTGGCCTGAATGCAATTGAATCTCACTCTCAAATATCAGCAGTCTGGAAGTGCCCTAACTTATTTTTAGGGATGCACCATAGCTTAGAATCAGCAAGCAAGAGATGCAGTTCGGTTGAGAGAAGGAGGCATCCCTCTCTGGGGATCTGATGCTGGTGGTGGTGGGGGGACAGAGCTTTTTTCACCCACAAACATATCTGGCTATACCGTCCCTAGAGCTGAAATAAGAGTCAACTATCAGTAGGGTTGGTTTCTGTACATGGAGAGGGTGGGGTGGTATCTTGTCCTTTTCCTTGGGCAACAAAATGCCTTGGCTGGTCCTGGATGTAGCAATCATATACAGATGAAAGAGGTTTAGCTTGAGCATTGGCCTGCCCTCTGGAAGTGACACTATGGTCAATCCAAGCAGGGGTTCCTAAGACTTGCATTAAATAGGGCAACGTCTGCAGTAACCGCCATCTGGGGGAGTTTTGTTGGCCCTGGCCCTCCTGGGCACACGGACATAGCCACTCTGCCTGGATCCCTCTAACAGGACACCCACATTTGGAGGGGCAGGCACAGACTCCAACCTCCCCTCCATCCAAGCATGAGATTGCCCCAATGCCCAAACAAGTTGTGACGGTTGCTTTGAGGTAGGCTGGAACCAATTTGCCTGGTGGACAAATTCCTACCTGGCCCCAGAATATGGTGACCCCGGTAGCCAGAGCAAGGTCATAAAGTAAGCACTTGAACTGAGGGAGGGTATGTAGGGAACCCAGCAAGGAATGGAACAGGTAAGGGGCTCCAGGTGCGAGTTGTTTAAATAGTCAGGGCACGGACCTGAGGGAAGCCTTCCTGCTCCATCAGCTCTCCCCCCAGCCCAGCCCACATCTGAGCCTGCGCCCCCATTCACCAACCTTGGGTGCAGGCTAGGACCCAAGTCCTGATAAGCAGCGTGGGCTTATGCCCGCACGCCCCATCCAGACAGGAAGCCAATCTTGGGATCCCACATCTGGGCCTAGGAGGAGTCTCCACCATTGAGCGATGCTGCCACACCATGAAGGTGAGCAGACTTCTGAACATCTTCAGAGACCTTCATCTTTAATTCCTTTGACTAGTTTAGTGTCATTCAGCTGATACAGGCATGGATATGAAACTCTACTTTTGTGCATTTTCATTGGGGAATTATATAGATATATATTTCATTTGTAAAAGAGGTCCAATTCAGTTCAATTAAGCTATGTAACTATACATTGCAAAGTCAAAGTTTTGTACACTGACTGTTCCAAACACTTCAATGGTGCCGCATGTCATATGAGATGTGATGACACAGGCAAGCCCAGAGTCTGCAACTTTTTCACTCAAGACAAATAAAAGCTTTTGGGTGTGGGTGGGTGATTCTCAGCAGGAAGACTACACACCCCCTGCTCCACTGTACAAATTATACAGACAGATGAAGAAAGAGATATATGTAGCTTGATGCTAAGTGTTAGGGACCAGGAGTCAAGATTCCTTTTCTTCAGGCGATGAAGCCAGGGATTCTGAACAAGAACTAGATAACCCCAGGGGACCAGTGGCCCAAGGATTTGGCACTGACAGTTTGCAGGGCTCCACACCAGTGTGGAGATGCTCCCACCCATCCACTGTGGGAGATCACTCCAGGGGGCTGGCCCCCTTTATTTAAAGCAGTACCTTCCAGTGTGACCATGCCTAATGATGAGGATGCTACAAGGATGGGGCTCAGATCCATACCTGGTCACCTGGAATCCATGAAAGGGGGCACGGTTGAACCGCAGCCCCTGCATGTGCTCCAATAGCTCTGATGAAATCCCTGTGATCATGCACCCCAGCCCTCCCGTAGCCTGGACTACTGATACCTGGACTGTTTTCCAATAACCTAAGAAATAACACTCATAGCCTCTTGCCTCACCCCACCTGAAATCATAATGGGACTTCTGAATAGGTGTGGTTAGGATTGCAGCTCAATATGCCCCTTGAACAATGTATTAAGTGTTGATAACTCTTTGTTAAAGGTATACAAAAATGAGCTTTAGTAAAATAAATAAGCTGGAATTGTAATTCTGTTCTTTTAAAAACAGAAATGGCCAAGACTTGCTTGAAACATATCTACGGAGCAGACTGAGCAAGAGAAAACTATTAGAAGAGCTGGAGAGTACCACCACCTGCTTTGGCACAGCAGAGGGAATCATCTCAGGTGTGAGCTAAAGAGGAAGTTCAATTATATTTCCCAAAAAAAGAAACAAACCAGACTGCAAATGGCTTTTAGGTGCAGCAAGATGCCTTGAGGAGATAAAATGCTTGGTTTTCAAATCTTCTCCTGAAGTGCACCATTCAACCAGCACAGTCAGGCACTGCCATCTAGATACCTCTTCTTAACATCCCTCTAATCAAAACCCTGCAGCTTAAGGCAATAAAAATTCTTCCTTACAATTCCCAATTCAGACATGAAAAGCCTACTTTCTCATGGCCTTTTCTAAAAAAAGAGAGACGAAAACACTTTTGAGGAGATTTGCAATGACTATACGGGTGTCTAGTGAGCCTGCTTAGGAAGCAAATGCTATAGCAGTGGGGCATCAGCTGAAAAAGCCCTGCTCCACAATGCCTCCATGAATGGGGGCGGTTGTGGGGGCCAGCTGAGGATTTTTCTTATTGATCTTAAGGCACATGCAGACTCAAAGAGGTGCTTGTTAAGGTGTGTTCAGGTGCTGCTGCATAGAGTGTTATGAGACAGAACCTGCATGTTTTGTGATTTTAATTCTCTGCTGAAGCTCTCTCACTGAAGAGTACTTGCCCCAAACCTGGACCTAGGCATCCAGGGAATTCTCCTCTTATTTTACCTATAGTTGTAGCAGATCCCAACTCCGTAGACCCAATATATTTATAAATCTAGTGGTTTTTGTGTGAGGTAAAACTTTGATTTTTGGGGACTCAGTCAGAAGTTTAACAAACAAGAAAACAAAACTTGAAATTATTTCCCCTTCTTTTGGTTTTCTAACAGATGTTTAGTGCAAGCAGGATCCTCCAAAGTCACTTTGAATTCCACTTACTGGGCAGCGCTTCAGAGCGGAATAGGCCTAGGGGTTCATGCCATCATTTCTCCCCAAAGACAGCCAACGACAACCAGAAAGTGTTCAGTATTCCCATCTTCCCAGGGGCCTGTGGGCCTTGAGGGGCAAGAGAAGAGGAGCTGAGAAGTTTCAGAAGAGATAATTCTCTCTTTTGTTCCTTCCCTCCTTTGCTTGTTCTGGCTTTTAGGTTGTAAACTGTCCTGAGTTCACTGGTAAATAACATAATTCTCTTTTTATTCCACTAAATAAATGAAAGCCATAAATGGATAAATGTTGGGAGGGTAGACAAGAAGTACTGCCAGCAAGGCTTCTTGCATCAGGTAGTTCCTTTCCACACCCTCTCCCTCCATTCCCTACTGTAGTCGACTTAATCTTTGTGCCACTTTTCCATGGTGGATTGTGCCAAAGCAGCTGATAATAAACATCAAATCAACACCCAAATCCAAGCTCAACTGTGAAAATTCAATGAACAGTAAATTACAGAACATGTCAAAACAAATTCAGTACTTCTGCTTTTCAGAATGCATGAATGAAATGTGATCACATTTCACTTTTCTTTTCTAACAGCAGTGATTTCTGTTGTATAGTACTTTCTAAATGGAATAATTCTAGATCTCAAAGATGGCCTCAGGGGACATTTTAGACAGAGAGAGATTATTTTTTCCCCCATACTGTTAGAGGGATCCTGTGGCTACTGCCGATGGCCACCAACAGCAGCATAACCCTGAGGGAATGTAATTGGGAGAAAGTGAAATGATACCACTTCAAAACAATAAGTAATGTAGAATGGTGACACAATCCCTCCACCCCTCATCTTAGCTAACCACCTAACAACCATGGTCTTGTGCACTGATTCAGCCCACTAAGATTTTCCCATAATACAGCTCCTTATGCAGCCACAGTGGTTTCTTTAGATGCCTCCCACTTTTCTTGCTTGCTGGAATTGTCTGCATTTGGGCCTTTAAGGCTGCAGCAGATAAAAATCTACCGGTCATCGTGACCCTCATGCCATTGGAATAGAACCTTACTGCAAAGACTGTGCGTTGGCCAGTGTGCACTGATCTACACACATAAAACAAATTCACGCACAGACATCTCCCAAAAACCCATCCCAAACCCAGCCCGTTACAACCCAACCCAACCCAACCCCCAATGTCCCATGGTGATTGGCAGATTGGTAACGGAGGCAGGACCACAGTCCAAAAAAAATGTAGTAATACACCAACAATTGGGAAACACTGGCCTGCAAGCGCTCCAATTGGAGAACAGCCTTTACCAAAGGTGTCATGGACTTTCAAGATGCTCGAACTCATGAGGAAAGGGAGAAACATGCTAAGAGGAAGGCACATTTGGCAAACCCTCACCCTGATCAACTCCGATCCGGAAACCTATGTCCCCACTGCGGAACAACATGTAGACCCAGAATTGGCCTCCACAGTCGTTTACAGACTCACTGTTAAGACCGTGTTCATGGAAGACAATCTTCCTCAGCTACGAGTCATTGACAAAGAAGATTTGGGCCTTCAATATTTTGCCTTTCAGAAACTCCCATCCTTCTTGGACTCCCTTGTCATTGAGTGTTTCTGACCACAGGATCACACTCAGCATCTCCTTCAGCTTTTAAAGATTGGCCTTCTTAAAGTCCAGAGTGTATGTCCAACTACAATCAGCTTTCCCTTGCCTGCGTATCATCAAACTCAGGAGGACGTGATCACTTCCTCCCAAGTTTCTGAGTACTTCCACTTTGTCAATCAGTTCCTCCTTGTTGATGAGGATCAGATCCAAGATAGATGATCATTTGCTGCTTCTTCCACCTTCTGAGAAATAAAATTTTTTGTGGGCCACCAGGTGGCGCATTGGAAGATGGCCGACAATAACATCTCTCCGACCCATACGAGGTAATTAAGAGGCTGCTATGGGAAGTATGCAGCCTTCCCGCCCCCCCCCCAGGAGATGGGGGGGGGACCGCCTTCCCAGCGGTATCCATAACGCACCCCCGGATTTGAAAGAAGGGGGTGCCGGTCACTTGGCACAAGCCCTTGATGAGGTCAGTGCTTCCTGACACTGTCTCCAATCAGCACGTGCTGGTTTGCTTTAGCTTGAAAATATAATTGGAAACATATAATTGGAAAGAAGCTAAAGCACATACATCAAGCAAAGTTCGGGAGATAAGACTGCTGATTAATGGATCTCTGTGACCGGAGCGACGGATGGGACAAATAAATCAAGTGATGAACCACCATTAAGAGACTAGTATGTTTTGGAGTGAAACAGAAGGGGGGTGGAGGAAAAAACATTTCTTTTCTTTGCCTTATGTGAATATTAATAACCCTCCACCCCAGAAAGAAGATGGTTGCATTTTATTAATCACAAGCAGGAATTCAAGAACTGTGTGGAGTGGATTATAGATTAAAGAGATGACTGGTAAACAACGGAGAACGGAGGAAAATTTTATGACGCAGCTTTAAATGGCGTCTCGCTAAGACAGGCTTGTCTGAGAAAGACGGGGGAGGAGGATCAGGATCATTGGAATGTGAATGATGAGTGGAATGTGATCTTAACCTGACAGAGCCCTCCTGATATACTTGGCAAGCCTGAGAAAATT
The DNA here is from genome assembly GCF_964106645.2 of Podarcis pityusensis. Classification (NCBI taxonomy): domain Eukaryota; kingdom Metazoa; phylum Chordata; class Lepidosauria; order Squamata; family Lacertidae; genus Podarcis; species Podarcis pityusensis. The sequence continues at coordinate 57,435,230 of NC_138037.1, forward strand.
AAAGGACAGACCGAAGATAAATTTTATATGGAAGTGTGGAATGGAAGTGTGTAAAACCCACACAGAGGATGTCTGTTTCCAACCCGCTTGTGAAGATTATCAGAGATCGCAAAGAAAGGAATATATGATAACAACAAGAAGATGAAGAAAGTAATAAAGAGACTATCTGGAAAGAACTGGATAGAACTGTTTAATTAAAGCAGCAATATAAGTGATGCTTGGACCCCCGTTCGGAGCTTGATGTATGGGTACCCCCAACAAAATTTAAAAATCTGGCTGTATAATTTGGAACTAATGTGATTTGGAAATAATGTGATTTGATTGGCCTGTTAATAAAAATTGTTTTGTTTTTTTAAAAAAAAGAGAAATAAAATTTTCAGCAAGGCAATGTAGCAATTTGTTGGACCTTACATTCTTGGCAGAGTTTGAGTTCCAGCAGATATCAGGGTAGTTGAAGTCTCCCATGAGTACTACTTGAATTGTGAATCTTTGCACTTAGAAAACAGCATACTTTCCAGGACTTCCTGCTACCTTTGCACAATGCTGCCTCTGTCCCACTCAGTAGGGAGTCACCTACCACCACCACATGTCTCTTCCTCCTCTGGGGAGTGTCAGGAATCGTTCAGTAGACTGTACTTTCCACAACCATCTCAGTGTGTTCTGATGGTTCAGTCGGTGCAGCACAAGACCCTTAATCTCAGGCTTGTGGGTTCCAGACCCAGACTGAGCAAAAGATTCCTGCATTGCAGGGGATTGAACTGGACGACTCTCGTGTTCCGTTCCAACTCTACACTACTGTGATTCTATGAGGTCTGCAACTGCTGTTCTTGCTCTTTTGGAAAACAGATTGCTAGCAGGATATGAGTTTTTGGCCTCTAACCTGGGAACATTTTTGCAATACCTGCATTTGGGCTAACATAATGAATCTTCCCTTCTTGTCTGTTGGAGTGTATATCAATATTATTAGGATAGATGGCAAAGTCAGGAGTCTTATGACTTGATAACTTCCTGCTCCTTCCACTCAAGTTGCCTTTTCCAGACTGCAATTCCCTTTCTCTGAGATCATAACAAGTAGGTCATCAGCACACTCATCCACAGTCAGCTGGCAGGGCTACAGCCTGAATTCTTGTCTCCACTAACCCAACCAGGATACCAATTATGGCATTCAAACAAGAAACTTCCTTTGCCAATGTGATGATTCTACTAAAGTAGGGCTGCCATATTTCAAAAATTTGGACACAAAAGCAGTGGAGCTTTTGTTTTGGCAAAGAGTTTTGATTTTTTTTTTTTATGAAATTCACCAAAAACTACATTCCTGACATGGGCTGCCATACATCTGGATTTTCCCTGAAATTTCAACAATTTCCGTCCGGACGCTGTTTGCGAGATTTGAATACCGGCCATGTCCGGAAATTCTGGATGTATGGCAACCCTAGCTAATGATTCCCTCTGCTGTTTGTTTTGTCAAGAGACATTGGTCATGTAAAGGTTTCCACAGTGAGGGAGTTTCAGTCTTGTTCTGGCCGACTATTATGCCAAAATTGATATTATGCATTGCTGAGGCTTCATTATATGGAGGAAGCTGAGGTTGCCTGGGAGCATATTATCAATTAGAGGAATGCGGTGTATGGGGTGCTGGGGGAGGGGTAGTACCTCTGATGGGGGACACATTGTGCTCCTTCTTGGGTAGTTTGTCCAACTTTGGTCCCCACCCTGCACTCAGCTGTCAACTGTGGCTCCTAGAAGCTGTCAACATGAGACAGTGGCCACACCCTGGGAAATAGCTTCAGCTGGCTGGCTAAACCAAGTGAGGGTCTCAAACCCTCAGTGACTTAGGGACTTCCCTGCATGAAGTGACACAGTGTGGTATTCTGGCATCAGGTGTGTGCCCTGGGGCATGGATGGTGAATGGGGTCTGCTGTGCCAGCCCAGCCCTCACACCAAAGCTGCTGGAGTGACCCCCAGAGCCAAGCAGGGCCGCACTGCCCAGCCAGCCAATGAGGCCCTTGGCAGACAAATGTCCCAGGCACCTGCAGAAAGGAGTGTCAGGCCAGGCTGCACTGGGGTTGCCCTTTGCCCGCCTCTGTGCCCACTCACAATGTCCCTCTATGCCCACTCATTTTTCAGGGAGCACGCCAAGTGAGGCACGAGCAAGCACTGGTTGGGCAGCCATTCAGCAAGAGGGCTGGGGCAGCGAGGCCAGGCCAGGCTCTGGGGCCAAGAGAACCCCAGAGGTAGGCAGGGGAGGGCAGGGAGCTGGGGATGGGGCTCACCAGGATGTATCTGGATCAGATGGGGATCCCCACAGAAGCCAGCATCTGCACTGTGTGCCCAGGGCCATGGCCTCCCTGGTCCCCCCACACTGTGTCCCTGCCTGCATGTGAAGACAGGCTCTGGTGGATTGTGCAGACAAGACCAATAGTAGATCCAACGGTCAAGAAGGCAGCTTCTGCCCATGTTGTAGAGGGAAGTGAGGGGCTTATGTGGCTCATCCACCTGGGAAGGTAGCCCATCTTGGAGAAGGAAGACTCTGGTGTTAAATCTCTGCTGCCTTGCAGGACATCTTTGGAAGGAGAAAAGGCTAAAGAGTAAACTCTACACAAATCCTGAATGGAGTCCATAAGGCGGTTGGATGGCACCTTGTACATCTCCTTCTGGCAGCTCCTGAAGCCAGCTGGTGCCAAATGTCTTGCTCTGCTTTAGAATCATAGAATCATAGAATCACAGAGTTGGAAGAGACCACAAGGGCCATCGAGTCCAACCCCCTGCCAAGCAGGAAACACCATCAGAGCACTCCTGACATATGGTTGTCAAGCCTCTGCTTAAAGACCTCCAAAGAAGGAGACTCCACCACACTCCTTGGCAGCAAATTCCACTCTCGAACAGCTCTTACTGTCAGGAAGTTCTTCCTAATGTTTAGGTGGAATCTTCTTTCTTGTAGTTTGGATCCATTGCTCCGTGTCCGCTTCTCTGGAGCAGCAGAAAACAACCTTTCTCCCTCCTCTATGTGACATCCTTTTATATATTTGAATATGGCTATCATATCACCCCTTAACCTCCTCTTCTCCAGGCTAAACATGCCCAGCTCCCTCAGCCGTTCCTCATAAGGCATCGTTTCCAGGCCTTTGACCATTTTGGTTGCCCTCCTCTGGACACGTTCCAGTTTGTCAGTGTCCTTCTTGAACTGTGGTGCCCAGAACTGGACACAGTACTCCAGGTGAGGTCTGACCAGAGCAGAATACAGTGGCACTATTACTTCCCTTGATCTAGATGCTATACTCCTATTGATGCAGCCCAGAATTGCATTGGCTTTTTTAGCTGCCGCGTCACACTGTTGGCTCATGTCAAGTTTGTGGTCAACCAAGACTCCTAGATCCTTTTCACATGTACTGCTCTCAAGCCAGGTGTCCCCCATCTTGTATTTGTGCCTCTCATTTTTTTCACCCAAGGCCCATCTGGACAGCCCAGGACCTCCAAACACATGGCCCAGGCTTGCACCCCAGGAAGGTCATTTTGGTGCTGCTAACAGAGCAGCTTGACTTCACCCCTGGAGGCACACTCCATTGTCTCTTGTGTGTGCGAATGGTAGAGGGACGAAGATAGGATGTCAGTGATGAGGCTCTTGTCTCAACACAGGGAGCAATTTATGTACCAGCAGTACATACCATGCGGGCTAATCCTTGTTCCCAGAAATTCCACTGTCCTTCAGTAATTTTGAAGTAATGACGGGCTATATCAAACAAGAGTGTAATCTGTCATTTTTCATTCCTTTTACTGATAAGTATTCCAGGAAAACAGGTTTTTTTAAAAAATCTTTTGAATAAAGACTTCCTATTGACAAGATTGGGTTCTAATGCTTTCTTTCTTTTTTCTCACCAAGATGAATCAATACATTTTAAAATGCTACATAAATAACCATCTTTCTGTAATAACCTGCTTTTCCAGGAAGCCCTCCTGCAAATTGCTCTTTAAGTGTAATCCACTCAGACACACTTTTCTAAAGATGTGTCATATCATACATTGTGGTCCTTTGTGTATACCTTGCCTAGCCCCAGAGTCTAAGGGTATGTCTGCATGCCCTGGCAATTTTCTGCAAAAAGAAGAAATGAGCTCTCTGCCCTCGTCCTTCCTCCAGAATACCCCACTGCTTCTCTCTGTGGGCATGTCATGCCCACCCCAGGCCACCAAAAGATGTTCTGCTATCTGCCAAGCAGTCAAGCAACTGCCACACCATCCCTCTTGTGCACCAACTAACTCCTCCATGTCAACCATGTGGCCGCTGTTGCTTTTTCTCCTCACCCCACAATGTCTCGCTCTGAAGAAGTGCCCTATGTTGTGGCCTAGAATCCTTCCTAAATAAGGCACTGGGGGTGAATTGGCCTCAAAAAGCACTTTGGGGAGAAAAATCCTGCTTTAAGTTTAACAGTCCAACTGCTGCTAAACTTAAACCTTCTCTGCTGCCTTTGGAGCAAAGTGGTGGCATTGCAGGGGCTTCTGAGGGGACCTGCTGCTGCCAACGATCCCTGCAGCAATGCCTCCTATTGCCATGCTGCAGCCTTCCAAGATGCAAATTTATTCAAATAATAAAGTGATAGCAATAGCGAACTAGGCAGTGGTCACTGCTGACAGCTCCACAGCAGATTGGGGGGAACAGATGGGTCTGTGGGTGTGGGGTGGCAACATGGACAAGCTGGGGTGGGGGTGGGGTGTCCATTGCCTGAAACCAAAGACTTACTGTGGCCAATCCTGCTCATAGCTAGGCACATTGACTGGCTTTCCCCAGCCCCAGGAGTGGCTGGCATGGTGAAATGGAGTTGTGCTATCACCCTCCCGATTGCAGAGTTGTCCTTCCTGCTTAGCAACAGAGTCAGCCTGCCCACGAGGCAGACGGAAGCAGCCTCTTGGGGCAGTGGGCTCCTGTGGGGTGGTGTCACTGCCACTGAGGTCACACAGTTTTGGCAACAGACTCCAGTGAGATCTCGCCAGAAGCCACGGTGACAAAGCCGCACAACCTTGGTGAGACAGGCTTTGGTGGGTGGTGGGGAGGAGGCAGTGGCACCTTTGGGTTTTGCCTGGCACCATAGCTGTCAACTTTCAGATTTGAAAATAAGGGATCATCAGCCTCACCTGTCCCGTGGACAGTCTACGGGATATCTAACAATCCGGGATAGCAGCGGGAAGCAGGGAGGAAACGGCACTGGAATAAGGGAATTTCCCGCAAAAAAAGAGGGAAGGTTGACAGCCATGCCTGGCACAGCGAAAAGGGATGATCCATGGGGGATGGGAAGGGTAGCGTCAAGGTCAGGGCTGTACACTGGTTGAAGCAAGCTGAGAAAGCCCCAACCTTGCTGCTGCCCTGTCCTGCCTGCCTTTCCTGCCTTGATTCTCTCCCAGTTAAGAGGCGGTGATCCTGCTGTTGGGTGGGTGGCAACTTGGCACCTCTCCAGATCCCATTTGTCTGAATTCCAATAGTGAGGATTGAAATAGAATTCCCATGTAGAGATCTGAATTCCATGCTATCCTTGCAACAAACCACACAGCACGTTAGGCTGTGTGATTATGACTGACTCCAAGCTCTCCAGTGAGCTGTTTGGCTGAGCTTCCGTATCACCCCTAAACAGCACCTTGTCCTCAGCAGCAGCTCTGAAAATGGCATGAAGGCAGCATGCAGAATATACAAATTTCTACACCATCCCCAATTCCCCTGCTAAGTTTGGAATGGATGTTTCAAAGTGCCTTTCTTGCTTTGGCATCAGATTAATAATTGAACTGACAGAGATCTCAGAGTAATCCATCTTCTTATGAAGTCACTCCCAAATTTCACCAAAACAAAATTCAAGGAGAATTTGCAGTATTCCACTCAGGTGAAAAGGGAGGCGGGTGGCGCTGTGGGTTAAACCACAGAGTCTAGGATCAGAAGGTCAGTGGTTCGAATCCCTGCAACGGGGTGAGCTCCCGTTACTCGGTCCCTGCTCCTGCCAACCTAGCAGTTCGAAAGCACATCAAAGTGCAAGTAGATAAATAGGTACCGCTCCGGCGGGAAGGTAAACGGCATTTCCGTGCACTGCTCTGGTTCGCCAGAAGCGGCTTAGTCATGCTGTACGCCGGCTCCCTCGGCTAATAAAGCGAGATGAGCGCCGCAACCTCAGAGTCGGCCATGACTGGACCTAATGGTCAGGGGTCCCTTTACCTTTACCTTACTCAGGTGAAACCCTGCAACTTTAGGTGGAATATTGGTCAGTAATCTAATGGAAAATTCAAACAAGTTTCAAAAAGTTTTGTGAAATTTCTCACGAGGGATTTGCACATCTCATAGGCTACTAGATTTTTTGTGGGCTGCTAATGTGCGCACACACACACACACACACACAAACCTAGCATGGGACCAAGGCTGCCCAGACCTCCCTGTGGCTGCTATTTACATAACAAACATACACTCATCAGGCGCATTCACAGTTAACTTCATGCCTAGCTTGGCTCTCAGATGGCATCCAGATTCAATAAAGGCAAGAGCTTAAAGGTTCCAGTGCATGGTGTGCTTCTCTGAATTGGAAAAAAAATGTTTCTGTTGGCTGGTGTCCTAGAAACAGCAATAGCTGTGAAGGTGCTGTGTGGATTTTATGAGCTGCTTCTCAAAATCCAGTGCAGCCACAATGTCTGTTATGCTGAGGAGGATTGAGGTTCAGGGATTCATGGTTTTCACACACAAAAGGCTGACTAAACAACCCACAGCGACCACCACCAAGTGGTATTCCAAACCTTGCTCCCACCTTTGATGCCCCCTTCTCATCATGCTCCTGTTGGATGTGACATATCCCTTTTGCTGCGTTCCATGGGCTTCTTTATGAGATCTCAGTGCCAGGATGTGACTTCCAGCAACAAGAACCAAGGAGGGAAGGATATTCTGCTGTTCTGTGAAATATATTCAGCTGAGTTCCTTGGCTGTTTAGAATCCTAATGCGACACTCAGGCAACATCTTCCAGCCACCGAGCATCGTGGAACAGATTGTGTGCTCCATCCCTAGCGGGAAGATTTATGGGATTCTATTTTTAGGATTTAAAGATTTTTTATTTTATTTTTCTGCATCTCTGTGCTGTTCATTTGGCCAAACTGTAATATGCTAATTAAACCTTACGACCTGAATGATAAAATGCTTAGGGAGGCTCACTAAGTGCCCAGTTGGATGAACATTATACTAATCTTGTGGAGTCCCCTTGCCCCCATATAAAGCATCTTGCATTCTGAAGCAAATGTATTGCTGAATTGCTAAATTCACATTTCTTCCCGTTAGGGCTGAACATTCCATCTAGAGCCCCCCCCCCCAACATTCAACTTCTGATTTGGGGGGGGGGTCCCGTCTTGGATGGGTCAAATTCATACTATTCACTGTCTTTCTGATGTTGAGGGGTGAGTGCCTTCGCTTATGTAGTGAAAACTGCGCTGGCCACCATAAGAGAAAAATACTGGTAAGCTTGGGGGGAAACCAAAATGTACAAAAAATGCAGATGTACAAAAAATCAATTGGGGGGGGGGAGAACTCCTCCCCACAAGCAGCCCAGTGAGAACTGAGCTTATCTAGTGACTACACAGTATACAGACATGGTTGGGGCAGGGTGGGGACGGAAAACTGGGGCAGAGAGGGGGTACAATGGAGTAGCCTCAGGCTCCACTTGTCCTCCAGCTCTTCACTGATGATCGAGCTGCTCAGTCCTCCGGCTCCTCTTCTCATATCATGGGTCACTTCCTGAGTCAGGCTTGCTTATATAATGTTTAAACTAGACTTTCTGTGCTGGAGGATGCCATATCAGTTATTGGGATGAAAAAATTGTAATACAGAATTGCACAACAGCATGCTGATGCCACTGATTTTAGTAGCCATTTTCAGTAAATACACTTTGAACACTTTGAAGCAGTGAATAAAAGAGCTGAAAAGTGATGCCCTGTTTTGCAAATAATGAACATGAATTTAAACATCAGGAAGAACTTTTTTTATGGTAAGAGCTGTTTGATAATGGAATGGGCTCTCCTTCATTGGAGGTTTTCAAGCAGAGGTTGGATGGCCTTCTGTATGATTTAGTTGGGATTCCTGCATTGCAGGGGGTTGGACTAGATGACCCTCAGGCTCCCTTCCAACTCTACAATTCTATGAAGTTAGTAATTCCATCATTCTGCTCTTGTTATTTCAGAAATGCAGATGTTTATGATTACACCTTGTTACAAATAACACTGAGAACTTCATTGTGAGTCCCACAGCAAAGAAAATTGGACTGTTTAGTATTGTGGCTAATTCCCCTGAGGCTGAGGCCAACTTCATAGGATCTATTTTTGAGGATGTGTAAAAGTAAGGTGTGAAGAGGTCCAGTGTGTTTGCAAACATATGAATCGTACAAGCACATTTATCAGAGAGACATGGCTTCCTATCTGGATTTGCCTCTGCATAATGTCTCCAGTGCCTCAGTGGGAGACTTCTTAGGACTCCATGTGCACGGCCAGAAGGGCCTTAGGGGACACAGATATCACACAAGACATGCTAGAGCTCAACCCTGCTCTGCGCATGCATTAGATCACAGCCAGAATAGCTCAGTCGGTAGAGCATGAGACTCTTAATCTCATGGTTGTGGGCTTGAGTCCTGCATTGAAGAGTAGGGGTTGGACTAGATGACCCTCGGGGTCCCTTCCAACTCTACAATGCTAAAATTCCTCTATGTTTTATGTGCACTAAATAGGTAGGCCAGCAAATGACAACCGCCATATCTGGATGTGGGTGTAAGGACAAGTCTAAAATGATTGGACCAGAAAGCTTGGTAAAAACTTTCTGGGAAATGATATATAATGATTTGGGGGGAAATGTTGAAAATAACCTTTTCTAAGAAACCAGAAGCTTTCCTTTTAGGAATTTTAGGTGCAGAGATCCCGAAGGACCAGAATAAATTATTCATGTATTCAACCACAGCTGCCTGAATGTTGCTGGCCCAGAGATGGAAAGAAAATACAGTTCCGACCAAGGAGGAGTGGCAGGTAAAACAAAACTATGCTGAATTTGCAAAACTTACAGGAAGAATCAGGAGCCAGGAAGAATCAAACTTTAACAAAGAATGGGGCAAGTATAAAATATATTTGAAAAATTATTGTAAACAATTACACTTATTAGTAGGTCTGACAGAAGACTTGTAACAAAAATCCATGCAAATGGACTGATTAAGGATTTATAATAGTTGGAGTTAGTGATAAAATGCAGAATGAAAATGTAAACATAAGGATCCACAAAGGGGGTCAAAGGGGATATGATATCTGTGTTGTTGTTGTTGCTGCTGTTGTTGTTATTATGGTTTGTAAAATGGAAAATGCAAAAATAAAAATTTAAAATGATCTGACCGTGTTTCAGAAATCCAGCAGACACAGAAATCCAGCGGTTCGCTCTTTCTGGTCCCACAGTATACAATGGGAGAGAGTTAAAACACATTAATTATAAGCTTCTGTCAAAACCAGCAGGGCTTAAAAAATGCACCTTTGACTGGATTATGCCTGTAACTCTCAGAAGAGAAAGTGGGGACCCTGTATATCCGTGGCACCAGAGAGCTCAGTTCCCTCTGCCCCATGGAGCATTTGATCCCAGCTCTATAGAGGAATGTATGCTGTGGCTGCATTACCCACATCAGTACTTTTAGCACTTCAAGCACTATAATCTGCACAGTAATATAAACATCCCCCTCTCCATCTGGTAGCTGGGCATACCTTCCTGCAGTGGTTGAAATAATAGCCTATTTTGTCTTCTTCTTTTTCAGTGTAGTGCCTTATTTTCTATTCCAAGTCATACTGGTTGCTTAGGGCATAATTGTTTGCTTTGCTCTTCAGTGCTGCCAGTTATTTTACAAAAACCCCAAAAAACCCAATAAAGCTCACTATCTCAGAGATCGGTATAATGCAGAGGTACTGATGGGATTCATTTTTACGAGAGCTTTCGCATTAAAAGCCCATTCATACAGTTGGTTACTAAGCCACGGAATATTCTGTTTGTTCCATGGAGATCAGAGTTTTGCAGAAGTTCCTGACATTACATTTTTAAAAGCCTGCTTGAACAACCAGAGAGTTGGTGGTAAGAATGTGCTCTGTGAATGACAATTTCCTTGATCAAATTTGCTTCTGACATTATTTGCTTCTGAAGCAGAATACTTATTTGCATTGCTGTCATTGCAGAAAAGGAGAGGGTGGGCAGTTATTTCTGCCCATACAAACCAGGCTGTGCAGCGACTTCTGGAACAGATTAAATATGCAGAGTTTTTGACAAATGGGCATGTGATCAAAATTGCATTGATCTTTGTGTTAGCTAGAGTACGGCGAGGTTGTGGCCCTCACTTCAATCAAAAGGAACCAGTGAGGCCCTTCCGTATGAAGGCTGTCCTCAATTCTGCACTGGGACTCGTAAAATACATAAATTCAGCTCACAGCTGGAATATTGCAGGTGGCATTTGATTATACTCTATTCAAATAGCAGTGAATCCCAGTGATTCCAGCTGGCACAGGGGCTTTGAAAATCTAAATAGTGAACAATAGATCCTCTAGCAATCCTGCTTAAATTTTGCTGACTGTCTCAAAGTTGAACTCTGTCACAATGTCAGGAGAGCAGGTAACAGATGTAAAGAATCCATCCTTTCTTGGGCTCATTTTAATGGCTTTTTACTTTGGATTCTGGAGGCAGTCTTCCTGAGGAAAAAATTCCCGTTTAAATAGCCCAACTTGCCACCTGTGGGGAGAGTCTGCTGCAAGGCTGCTCCAGGTCACCCTGGCTGGGCAGAAATCCACTCAGTTGCTGCCTCATTTCCCAGTGCTGGGGGAAATGGGCCCAAGGCCTGGACTGGATAAAGGGCGAGGGGGGATCCCGGCTTTGCTGTATGAAAACTGGCCTTTGATCTGATTCAACGGAAGGGTTTTGTTGCCATAACCACATATGCCAGGATGCAGCTTGCTGGTGGGGTCCAGGACTCTAGTGGCTTTGTTCTCAAAGGCTCCTTCATTCCTTAAAGTGCAATTTTAACATAAAAGGGGTTCTGTCCAGCTTTGTTATCTCTTAATAAAGTACCTGCATTTATTTGTTGGTGTTGCTTATTAGGGTTCATCCACACTTGCCTTTCCTCAGTTTAAAGCTCTTTGCCAGAGTGTCCCCTTTTTTTGTCTCAGCACTTTCCCTGCAAAAACCCGTTCCTTAACGCTGAATTGAAGCAAACAGGAATCTGTGGAAAATCTGAATTGCCATTTGTCCAGCATTAAAGACCAGGTTTTCCTGGTGGAAGCAGTAAGGGGGGGGGGAGTGCTTGGACACAGGCTGTGCCTAGACAGGTAAGTGTGCATCAGCCCTTACAGGAACCGTTGCCTCTAAATCTGCTGCCTGGCTTCTTGGTTATTAGTACTGAGTAACGTCTAGGCTTGGGGCTCAGAAGACAAGAAGTGGATCTTTGGCTCTTGGTGAATCGCAAGGGTGTCCAGAAACATATCTAAGTGTTCCTGCCTCAGGTCTGGGGGACTTTTCAGGGGTGGGGGCAGTCCTACTGAGCAGGGTTAGTTTACCTTGGGCATTGTCTGGCTAGGTTGTAGCACTGGAAAATTAGCACTGGGCAGACCTGTTCCTTTGTTGCATGCTAGCAGGGGTGAGGGAAAGATAAGGGAACTCTCACCCACATGTTTTCACTAATCTCATTCTTCACATAATGAAACCCCGTCACAGAAAAGTGTTTTCTCCAGCACAACACCTGTGAGACCATCTGGTAGTGCAGAAGTCTTCACCTGCTGCTGGAGGTTGTTGCCAAAAGCTACAGTTGATCCTTAGCACTGAGCTGGAGCTGTGGCAAGGGTGGAGAAGGCTGAACTTGATGTTGCCTTGCCAAGGCAAGGGCAAGTGGTCACAGTACTGGGTTTATATCAGGACTGTCCTGTCAGAAGCTTCATAGCAAGAAGCTTCATAGCACCTGTCAATCTCATGGCTCAATGTTTCACACTCCATTTCCTTGAGGCCTGCATATGTGAGAGCCAAAGTAGCTGACTTGGCCAAGGCCACAGGCTCAGACTCTTGGTTCAGTGCTGTCCCTCATTCAGCATGGCCTAATGCCAATGCCACAAGGGTTCTTGGTTTTCAGGGCCAGTGTCTCATTGAAATTCACCTTCTAGAGCACCAGCAGATGATGCTCTGAATGTCTCCTCCAGATCTGCTCCACTGTAGCATCAAGGCCATTTTTAATTAATAATAAAAAGGCCATTGTGTTGGCCACTGGAGACTGTCAATATAAGGTTCATTTATTTATTGCATTTATCTTAGTGATGTGCTTGAGACAAACATCAAAAATCAACATTGCACAGTTATACCAAATTAATATAAAATAATCAAAATTAATATAAAGGCTTCAGTTGGGATAGCAGTCATAACCATATGATAGAATATTGAGGTCTGTCCTTGGGCTGTCTCTGGCTCTTCTGCTTGTGTCTGAAGATGCCCAGCACTCATGGGAGAAATGATAACTGGCCTCAGCCCTTCCCTCTGTTGCTAAAAGTTGATATTCCATTAAGATAAGGACCTTGGGCAGCGTTGAGTGGCCTGTGTCATTTAAAGCCAGCATTTAAATCAAGGATGGCCATTTGGTAGTGTTGGAGCAGCATAAGACCTGCAAAATTATTTTGTCCAGCCTTCACAATTTTTTATAATGCTGGTTTCAGGCTGACCTATCGGACTTAGATGAAAAGTGGAAATAGAGTTCCCACCAAAATTTCACTAAAGCAAAATTTGGAAGCTTCTTCTCAAGCAGAACATATGAGTGATTTGGAGGCAAGCCAAAATAATTTCCATTAGTCTGGGGAAATAAGTTTTAGATTCTGGTAACTTTGATCCTGAACTTGGCCATTGCTACTAATCTTCCTGTATAACCAGTTCCCAAGGTGAAGGGGGTGTCTGAATGTATTTTGGCTGTATTCTCAGTTCTTATTGGATAATAAGAAGGCCAAAGTGGCCTGGAAAGCAGGGCTGGAAAGTCCTAAGTGGGGCACAGTGACAGAGCTGCCTCAGTCAGAATTATTATTATTATTATTATTATTATTAATTTTATTATTTATACCCTGCCCATCTGGGCAGCTTCTAACACATATAAAACCACAATAAAACACATAAAAAAACTTCCTGATACAGCGCTGCCTTCAGATGTCTTTGGAAAGTTGTGTCGTTCTTCATCTCCTTGGCACCTGCTGAGAGGGTGTTCCACAGGGCAGGCATGACTACCAAGAAGGCCCTCTGCCTGGTTCCCTGTAACCTCACTTCTCGCAGTGAGGGAACTGCCAGAAAACCCATGGAGCTGGACCTCAGTGTCCAGGCTGAATGATGGAGGTGGAGATGCTCCTTCAGGTATACAGGGCTGAGGCCATTTAGGGCTTTAAAGGTCAACACCAACACTTTGAATTGTGCTCAGAAACATACTGGGAGCCAGTACAGATCCCTTAGGGCTGGTGTTATTGACTATTTCCCAGCACCTTTCCAAAGGAGCCCAGAGAGGTACGAGAATGGCTCTGATGGTAGATTCAGGGGGTGGTGCTCAACAGTTCTGATGGTTTCTCTCTCTCTCTCTCTCTCTCTCTCTCTCTCTCTCTCTGTGTGTGTGTGTGTGTGAGAGAGAGAGAGAGAGAGAGAAAGAGAATCCCAGTGCACAGTCAATCTGTCTATTCACCTAAGGTGTACATTTAAAGGGAGGGAAATATGCAACTGAGGCTGCAAATTTGCTTTACTTCTAGCTTTTCTGCAAGACAGCTGCAAGAAAAAAAGCAAGATAAACAAGAAACTCAATCCAGACTGTTTTCTTCCTGAGCAGTTGCCAACTGCAGTCTAAATGAACGGTATGTTCTCCCTCGAAGATGCCCCAGAGTTCTTTGCAGCACAGAATCATTTTGCTGCAGACACTTGGGGATCTCTTGGCAGCCTGGTTGATCTGGAAAGTGCACCCTGAAGGTTGAAACTTTAAAAAGAAAAGCATTGCCTTGTACAAAGAGAGTGCCCTACAGGTTTCATGAGGTCTGTTGCCGACAGTTTGCAATATGCAGGTCCTTCCTTTTGTAAAATGAACAACACAGTCTAGCCTTCCCACAGTTAACAGTGTTTGGAAATTGACATTAGCTGGATTTATAACATGATTGTTTTGCTTTTAATCCCATCACTGCAACAGAATCCTAGTGTTTGAGGTCCCCCCCCCCCCACTTCTTTTGAAGATTTATAGTGCTTTGTCTGGAAGTTTGTAGTGCTCACCTCAGAACAAGAGGGTGTTTCTAGATTCCGTTACAGTATTTCAAAGAACTTGTCAAATGTTGCTACATGATCCCCATGAATTTTCATGGAGTCCTGGCATTATAGGAACAAGACAGATTTCTGCCTTAATTTATTGCATTGCTCCCCTCCGTAAAAACATCTAAGCAATGAGAACACAACAGAGGTGCCACAAGTACAGTACATAGCAAAATGCAGACTAATTAACTGATGTGAAGACTTCACTGTGGTTAGTTGTCCTGGAGTCAGGAGAAAAGATGTCACTGACTTGAGTGAAAATAGAAGCTAACCACTTTTTGCCTGAAGAAAAATAACTGACCTCTTCCCCTTAAATTCTGCTGTTCAAATATTTTGCATTAACTGAGATATTAAATGTCTTCTCAGTTGTCTGGATAAGGCAGAATAATTGGGGTAGCAGACAGCAAGGACTCTAGGCTCTATGGACCATTGAAGATTAGTGAATGATCCTTCAAAATTATGTCCTCCTACACCTTCTCTTATTTCACACTTCTGACCAAAAAAGTGAAGTAGCTGGATGATATGCAGCAAAATTATCAAATGCAGTAGAGAAGACTAATGTCTGAGTGTGAATGAAAACATTTTAAAGCCCTCCAGTTGGTAGAAGATAAAAAATGCCTCAATCACTCCCACTCCTTCTCAACATTCAACTCAATGAACAGGAGTGAGACCTCCCTCCTACCCCAGTTAGCAGTTTGGCCAGGAACAGTTGCTTCTCCAAATGAATTTATCAGCCATGGATTGGGGAAAAACAGACAGCACTGTTTCTTTTGTCCTGGAAAATGTGCCTGTGGGGTGAGAAGACTTGTTTTGGCACAGGCATGGCATCAGAATTTGCATGTGACTGCATGCAGAGACATAGGAAGCTGTCTTTTATCAAGTCAGACCTTTAGTGGAAACTGCGGGGGGGTGGTGGTGGTCCAGCTGATGGGTTTCCCATAGGCACCTGGTTGTTTACTGTGAGAACAGGAGGCTAGACTAGATCTGGTGTCCACCTGAGCACAGGCACCCTCTTTGATCTAAACAAGGCATGTCCAATAGTGGGGAAAATGTCAATAGTGGGGGAAAAGCTCAACAACTTTGGTGAAGGCTCCCCCCAAAAAGCTCAACAACTTCGGTCAATCCAATGGGTAGATCACTGTCAGTTTTTTTTTTGTTGTTTTTTTTTTTATATGATATTTATTAAAGTTTCAAAAAAGGTTACATAGATAAGAAAAAGAAAAGTAGAGAAAAGAAAAATACAAAATACAAAAAAAAAAAAACAATTAAAAACAATTCCATCTTTTCATCACTTATCTTTCATTTACTTGTTTCCCGGACCTCCTCATGCCTCCCTTTTTTGTATTCCAGTTCAATTTATTAGTTCCGCAATTCCTTTCCCTCCTTATTTTATCCTGATCTTTAATCTTAATATATTATAGCATTAAGTTTTTACGTATTGAAAATCCAATTTTTCCCTATTCTTTTATACCATTACAGCTAGAAACCACTTAACTTCAATCCAACATCATTCTAACATTCATTAATTTTGCAATATTTCTGTAAATAGACTTTAAATTTCTTCCAATCTTCTTCCACCGACTCTTCTCCCTGGTCTCGGATTCTGCCAGTCATTTCCTCCAATTCCATGTAGTCCACCATTTTCATCTGCCATTCTTCCAGTGTGGGTAGGTCTTGTGTCTTCCAATGCTTTGCAATAAGTATTCTTGCTGCTGTTGTAGCATACATAAAGAAAGTTCTGTCCTTCTTTAACACCGATTGGCCGACTATGCCCAGGAGAAAGGCCTCTGGTTTCTTCAAGAAGGTATATTTAAAAACCTTTTTTAATTCATTATAAATCATCTCCCAGAAAACCTTAATCCTTGGGCACACCCACCAAAGGTGAAAGAATGTACCTTCAGTTTCTTTACATTTCCAACATTTGTTATCGGGCAAATGGTAGATTTTTGCAAGCTTGACTGGGGTTATGTACCACCTGTATATCATTTTCATAATATTCTCTCTTAAGGCATTGCATGCCGTAAACTTCATACCTGTGGTCCACAACTGTTCCCAGTCAGCCATCATTATGTTATGTCCAACGTCTTATGCCCATTTAATCATAGCAGATTTCACCGTTTCATCCTGAGTATTCCATTTCAACAGCAAGTTATACATCTTTGACAAAGTCTTAGTTTTGGGTTCTAACAATTCTGTTTCTAATTTTGATTTTTCCACCTGAAAGCCGATTTTCTTGTCCAAATTGTATGCCTCCATTATCTGATAATAATGAAGCCAGTCTCGCACTTTGTTTTTTAGTTTTTCAAAACTCTGCAGTTTCAATATATCTCCATCCTGTTCCAAAACTGTCAGTTTTTTTTATAGTGGGAGTAGATCACAGTCTCTAGGGAGTTGGACATGCCTGATCTTAACCATGTATTTTGTAATCTAGAAGTATATTTTGCCTGACTTATTTCATTGCTACGTTTGGCTTGAATCGAGTCAGCAACTTTATGTAAGTACACAATATTTTTCTATTCTTACACTACAGGCTTCTGTATTGTTATTTTGTTTAGGGGGATAAATAAAGGGAACGATCCAGTCTTCCAAAGGCATCCTGGATAATTAGAGAAAGCTTCACAACTTTGTCCCATGTTTCCATGTTAATGCTGCAAGGGGTGGTATGCGTTTAACTCTGTTAACTAGACATTAATCTCACAGAAGTGAGCGAAAGGAAGGATAGCTAATAAATAGCACACCCTATCCTACCTTCCACGTCCATCTCAACACCTGGAGATGCTGGTGATTGAATTTGGGACCTTCTGAATGCAAAGCAGTTCCTCCGCTTTCCTTCCCATGCTGTGCAGCAGCAGAGATTGCCCCACAGCCATGCTGCTGCTGTGCAAAGCAAAACTGGGACAGGAGAGAGTGCTAGTGGGATCTGCAGGTTATCCTACATGCAGCCCCCAAGAGGCGTTAGTCCATCACAAAGCCAGATGTAGAAAGTAAGTACAGTGGGGTTGTAACTGACATGTAGCATAGCGCATAGTCCACAATCTAAGGCTTTGTTTTTCTGTCAGTAGTATTATATGCAGAAGAAAAATCTTCCTGCATCAGAACAGTGGGGGTTGCTACGGTTCTTGAAGCACTCAGTTGTGTCAACAAGTTAGAAAAAGTAAACTGGTCTCAAGAAATCAGACAGAAAGGAAGATTCTGGAATATGAGAGCAGCTGTGCTGGACCAGGCACAGGGCCTATCAAGTCCAGCACCCTGCTTCCCACAATGGCCTCCAGACGCAGAATGAAGCCCACAAAGAGGGTTTGAGGCCAGTGATGCTTTTCTGTTGTTTGTCTCCTTTAGCACATAGACTGACTCTGAACCTGGAATAGGAAAGACACCTGGCAATTGATTCTTAGGTGGAACCTCCAGGTTCAGAGGAAGCCTGCCTTGGAATATGCTGAAGTTAGGGAGACAAACACGAGAAAAGAGCTTAATAAATTTCCCCCTCTCCCCAAGCAGCCCTTGTGTTCAACAGAAGCCTCCAGAATTCTCTTTTCTCCCCATCCTTCCCAATATTATTATCAGTAGTCTGGCATAATTTAAGGTTGCCATATTTCAAAAGGTGAAAATCAGAACATACAAAAAAAGACACCCCCCCCCCATAGCTGCAAGCTAGATAGGTAAGTGGGCATGGTTGTGGTTTGCAGACTTGAAAGAGTAAACTGCCACAATGCACAGTTCTGACGGGCTTAGGTAGGATACCTGCATGTTTGCTTGGAGCTTCATCAACCTCATGAACCCCAAAATTTTGAATCCTGGAGGGGATCTGAAATTTTTGGGTTCATAGTTAATGAAGCTCTTGCTTGGCCTCTGAGAAAGAGAGAGAGAGAGAAGCATGACAAACACCCCTTTAAACGAACGTTTTGCTGATGATTTAATTATTTGTTTGTAAAACATTTGGGGAGGGGCGAAGAAAAGTTAGGGAGGCAAGCCCCCCATCTCACCTCACCCCATCCCAGTCATGCTATGGGCTTGCTGACTGCCTCTGACTCAAGGAATGTGTTCACCTCACCATGTTGTTATTGTTTAGTCGTTTAGTCGTGTCCGACTCTTCGTGACCCCATGGACCAGAGCACACCAGGCGCGCCTGTCTTCCACTGCCTCCCGCAGTTTCAATGCGCCAACCCACAGCATCTACCCTCTCACCACAATACCAAGCAGAATAATGGCACACACGGCTGCAATCTTCTCAACGCTGGGTGAGGGGCGGGGGGCCGGGGGGACGACGACACACACAATTCTGCCTTAGCCCCATCTAATGATCACAACACAGGACCATTTTGTGTTTTGTTTTGTTTTTTAATGTGGAGAGATGTTAGTCTTTAATGACCACTGGGCTCTCTTCCAACCCTACAATTGCATGATTGTATGTCTGCTGCAACAGACTAACAGCTATTTATAGGCCACTTTTCATGCCTACAAAGCGATGCTAGGCCAAGTTACAACTTTAAATCCTTAAAAACATAATATTGAAGCAAGGAGGTTAGCAGGGTGAAAACAACAGCTATTTTATTTCAAATAGAGAAACAACTTTTTTTTTTTAAGGGAGTGCCTCCTCATGTGGAATTCCTTATGGGACCCTTTCAAAACCTCGTGATTAGAAACCTTGCTTGTTTATTTGTTTAGAACAAGTAGAGCGTGTAAGAAATGTTGCAGTGAGTGGGCTCCTGTTCAGAGTTCCAGCCACCCACCCATGCCCTTTTCCAGGATAATCTATTTTATTTCCCCTTCCTGCTGTTTTTCTGCCCCTCCCGCCCCCTCCCAGCCAGCCAGCATTCTCTGGCCAATAAACATGGTCCTCACTGCCTGTCTTTGGTGTCTCCAGTCCTTTAGGATTCCCCCCACTCACCCCAGAGGCACCAACTTGAATAAAATATGGGGGCGTGGGCTGCAGGACTTACCTGCCCCGATCCTATGCACCTTATGCCTCTAGCTTGCCTGCCCCCTCTTCCTTTCTTATGGGCCTCATGTGGGATCCACAGACATTCTGAGAAAAGGTCAGTGAGAGATGTGTGCATGTATAAGAATGCTGTTTGAAGGTGCATAATGCAGAGTGACATTAAATGATACCATGGATGAAATGTTAGGGCTTAGATTGAAACATTTAAAAAGTAGGCCATGCTGGAAATAGACACAAATGGTACTGAGCAAAACATTGCAAGGAATGTTTTGATTGTGTAAAAATGTGCAAAAGTTTCCCCACTTCAAGGTGGTGGCATAATGGTTAGTGTTGAATTGGACCAGGGAGACAAGGGTTCAAATCCTCATTCAGCCATGAAGCTCCCTGGGTGACCTTGGAGTCAGTCACCATCTCTTAGCCTTGAGGGGTTGTTATGAGGATGAAATGGGCAAGGGAGAACCATGGCACAACCTTGATGATCCCTGGAAAATGAAAGATTGTATATAAATGAAAGGGGAAAAACCAGCAAAAGAAAATTTAGCATAAAATATTCTTGAAATTAAACACATTCTGAGGACCTAACTGCATGTCACATTAAGTGTGTAGTGTTCTCTGTGGGGTTTTTTTTTTTTTTTTAAAGCTGATATGGGGAGGGAGGCTATTTTACAGCAGGACTAAAGTGCTTAGGGAAGGGAAGTTTATCTTTGGCACTACAGTCATTGAAGAATACAAAAAGCCCCAAGGTGGGTGACTTGGGAACGTCAGGCAATACCTACCCAGAACCGAGAGGACCTTGTGCACCAGCTGCCCTGCCCTGCCTTGAGCCCTTGCTCTGCCCGGCAGCAGCGCTGCGCTGGGAGAGGAGTTGAGGCGCACAGCCCTTTCCCCTCCGTTGGCTCACTGCCCACCCGCAGGCCTGCAACGGAGCGGCAGGGGTGGGATAGGGAGAAGAGTGGCTTGTGCCTGTTGCCCCCTGGACCTCTCGCGTGCATGTGCCACTCTGCGCCGCTCTGTTGAAGGGCTTGGGGCGGGGCGGGGAGGGAGCCGACGGAGGCTGGGAAGCATGCGAGTGAGTGTCGGCCAGCAGGCCTGTCCTGGTGCTATTTATTTATGCCCATCAATTTTGGAGGGGCCTATGCCCCCCCAATATTTTCTGCAAAGATTGGGGATCCCTTGAGTCTGCCAATACCTCCTTCTTTTGTGTGAATGGTGCCATTTTGGCTGCACACAGGTCCGCACTGGGAGAATGAGTTCACTCTATGGAGAGGCTACTGTACGACTGCCTCTGCTGTAGCTCCACAAGTACCAAATGCAGCTGGTGTAAAGCAGGGGCGTAGTGCCTGGGGTGGGTGCAGGCACACATGCGCCAGGAGGGGACAGTCTGCGTGCCCAGCCCTCGCCGGTGACGCCCCGGGTAGGCGCTCTCTCGCCCGGCGGGTGGGGAGCGGAGGGGGAAGAGCATCCTCCGCCCTCACTGCCAGAGCCCGGCAGGGCATGACGAGGATCTCTGTGGGAAGTGCCTGCGCTGCTTCACGTGCCCCCCAAGATTGTGCGCCCAGGGCCACTGCCCCTCCCCCACGCTACATCTCTGGTGTAAAGCTGTGCTAAACCTGTAAAACCCTGTCATTTTTCTGTGCAATGATCTCTGTATCATCGTCTGCATGGCAGCCAACGCCGATCTTTGGTTGCCTGACCTTTTTCATGTTTTTTAAAAGTAGGATAGGGATACACTGAGTTCCATCTCCATTTGGTTCATAATAAAATGTATGGGAAAACACAATGTAGTACTTCCATTTTAACTATGGAGAATTATCAGAGGTGCATCTCTAATATTATTGTGGGTACACTCAAGAAGACAGAGCACGCGACCACTGGCAATTATTTTTATTATAATGAAATTTCTACACCACCCTTCATCCAAGGACCACAGGGTGGTTTACAATATAAAAAAAAACAAAAATACATAACATAGTAACAAACAAAAGCATACGGCACCCAGGACAAAACTTCTCTCACGTAAGTCCCACTGAAAGAGAGTTACTGCCGCTGTCTTTCAGATTACATCCGAACAGGGAGCCCATGGAAATGCATAAGCCCAAAGGCAGGCCTGTGTAACCCAAACTCCACCAAACTGAATGCATCCCATCAGCCACGTTTTGTGGTTGGCCAGGGACTTGGCCATTCTCTCCCCCCCCCCACTTCCCCCTCCCCCAGGCTCTGGTTAGATGGGCTGCCATGCATGGATCGTGGTGGTAGAGGAATGCATTTGGCTTGGTGGGTTGCAAGTTGTGCAGGCCAAAAAAACAGAGGGTCCCAAGATAATTTGAAGGAAAAAGCACATTTTTACTCTTTATCCAAATGCAAATATATACAGTTCAGGGTAATGTGGCTGTTCAAATGCCATTGTTTCTCAAATCTGGCCAGAGTCCTTGCCTTGTTGTTAGAAAAATGGCATGCTTTGTTATTGTGAATTGGCTCCTTCAGCTGTGTGTTTCCTTTGCACTGGGTAGCAGATTCCTGCAGCTACACAGACATTTTCATGCACCCTTAAATAGAAAGATGAAATGCTTTTAAGGTAGCTATTTTAGTACCCTATTGCAAGCCCATTTTAGCACATGGATTGCCTTATAAATAAACGTTCAAACTTTTACAATCTAGGTTAAAGTGGCTTTGTTTTTTCCACCTCCCTACATAGTACCCAGAATATATTACAGTCTTATCTTTCTCTTCAACACAAGACTTTCCATATTAGTTTACAAGCATATTATACATTCAGATCATAGCAAGAGAGAGAGAGATACATGTGACTATGCTAATGCTGTGCTGCAACTAAGTCTGGAAAATAAATAAAACAGCCTAGCCCAGACTATGAGGCACCTGAGCACTGTGGGAATTCTTTCATTCTTAGTTTGGAAAGGAATAATGAAAGAAAATAAATAAGAAATGTGACTTTGTGCCACTTTTATGCTTAGATTTCTAATTATCTGTGGTTTACATTTCTCACACTGGAATTTATTCAGATTTATTTTTCAGTCTATAGCCCACTGCATCCTGAAGGCTCAGAGCAGGTAAAAAAAGGGGATAAAATTTTGTCACATTGAAAATTCCCTCTTGAGGTCCAAGCTATGCATGACAAAGGATCACCAAGCACAGCAATCTTGCATCTTCTCCCCACAATTCTCTTCTCATGTAGATGATGTGTGATGAGAAGTCATTACATGTAGATTTGCCCCTTTCTTTCTATAGTTCACTAGCTCCTGCTCCTGCTGCTGCATACTGGGACAGTTGACTGGTGAAACCACCAGTAGCCACATCACTATCACTGCCATGACTTTACCCAAAGAATTCTGGGAATTGTAGTTTGGTAGCTGGGAATTCTGTTAGAAATTTCTAGCTCCTGCCCCAAGGGACTATAATTTCCAGGATTCCCTGGGGAGATGGGATAGCTATAAAACCTCTTTAAAAAGGAATGTTTAACCCTTTCTCTGTCTGCTGAATCTTGCCCCCAACCCCCTTCCCATCTGCTTCTCTTCCACTCCCCTCTTTCAAAAGGTAAATTCCAATACCAGAACTATATATGGACTGGGAAAAACTGTATAGTGGAAAGAGCTCCAAGTGAAAAGCAATGGGCAGGCAAAGGGTTAAGCCACGGCTTCTCCCACTCAAACTCTTTCTGACAAATGCTCCCTACAATAAGCACATATGCATTGGGGGGCCCCATGTTTCCTGAGCAAACACGAAAAGGTTAAGCAATATGAATAGCAAAGATGGATTTTGAAGGGGTATTTCAAGGAAGCAGCGGCAGAGCAAGCCGATCGGGTGCCTGGGGAGGCGCGCTTGCCCTGTGCCCAGGAGTGGGGCCAGCCGCCCACGGGGTGGGGCGAGCCAGGGCAGGTTGCATCTGAGGAGTCTGCCTGCCTCCTCCCACTCAGCCACCCTACAGCTAAGGGGGAGGTGGCGGGCGGACCGGTTGGGGCAGCGCGGAGCCTGCGGGTGCCCAAGCCAACGCGTCACTCCCAGGAGAGATGCGTGACTCAGGCACGCTGCAGGCCCCGTGGTGAGTGCCACCCGGCATATTGTCACCCCCCCTCAGTGGTGACACCCGGGGCGGACGGCCCCCACCACACCGCCCCTGCAAGGAAGGCAGAGGTGTCACCATAATAAAATTCTGGGAGGGAGGTTTATTCGTTGTGTTCACACATAGTGGATAATGAATATTATTATAAATTCTTCTACACACAGGATTCCTGTGCGCATATAAAACGGGTTATAGCTCAACATCTGGAAGTGTGTGTCCTAAAAGTCAGTGCTTCTCCATCTAACATGGCGTAGGAGGCTTCCTTGCATATCTTTTAAAGTCCTATCCCGAAACAGCAGTGGAAGTCTAATCCTGCCCAAATGATCTGAGCAACTGTCAAAGTTTCTAATTTCTAACCATGTGCAGGTAACAAACAGAAAGAACAGCACTCTCAGAACTGGAGCACCCCAAATTTCAAATGCTCTTGAAGGGTTTTCCCCCCAAAGAGAGAAAATGTTCTTGATTTGAACCACACTGAATTGAAACACGCTTTTAATGTCACCAACTTCCTGCATTGCTAAACAAATGCAGGGTCTTAAAAATAAGCAACAGTCAAAACAAGGCTGAGCAGCATTTCAAATAGCAATTCTTTGCTTTTTTATTAAAGATTTTCTTGATTTACAGAAGTATGTGTAATGTTTCTCTCTTGTATTTTTTCCATGTAACATTTTTACAAATCAGTTTCATTTGTTGAGACATTAGGAAGAAAAGGGGGAGGGGTGGAGGGGGGGAAGATGGGTGGGTGGCGTCAGGTGGCGATATTTCTATATTGCTTAATGTATGTAAGGTTTGGTGTCAGCGTTGCTTGTGCAGGTTCTCTGCTGTTCACTTGTGTTCCTTTGGTGGTGAGAGAGGTTGGGGTTGGCCTAGGGTGTGGTTGTTTGTTTGTGATTGGCTGTGGTGATCTTTGTTTTCGTGTGTGAGTG
This sequence comes from Podarcis pityusensis, assembly GCF_964106645.2. NCBI lineage: Eukaryota > Metazoa > Chordata > Lepidosauria > Squamata > Lacertidae > Podarcis > Podarcis pityusensis. The sequence continues at coordinate 57,459,485 of NC_138037.1, forward strand.
AGGTGGGTGGGTGTTTTGGATCAGGTTAGCCATATTGATTTGTATGCTGTTGGTGGATTATTGTCATTGTCTTGTTGGGCTGTGTATGTGATAAAGGGGAGCCATACTGGGGTAAAGGTGTCTTCTTCTATTTGTCCCCGTGTCAGTTTCAGTTTATTGGCTAGTTTTTCTAATAAGGCTCTTTCCCATACTATTTGGTACCATTGGTCCATGCTTACTCCTGACAGGTCTCTCCAGTGTCTGGTTATGGTGTTTCTGGCTTGTTATGTACTGAGTTGAATAGGATCCAAACTGTAGCAGTCTGATTGGTCCTAGAACAATAGGATCCAAAAGGCAGCAGTCTGATTGGTCCTAGAACAATAGGATTCAGAATGCAGCAGTCTGATTGGTCCTAGAACAATGCAGCAGTATGATTGGTTGGCAGGAACCACCCAATCCTGCTCCAGATAGAAGTGAATCCACAACCTGATTGGCTTACAGTAGAATTCCAGAATTAGCCAATCATGTGCAGCCCATTGTGTAAATAATGTATATAAAGCAGATACTGTGAGGGGACATTTATTCATTCCTCCTCACCACTATGAGCTGAATAAAGAGCATGAAATCACTTTGCGACTCTGAGTATATTTCACTGGCGACGAAGGTGGGATCCCGCTGAGCTGACTGCCACACACAGCACCGCAGCACCGCCAACTGCCGCACCGCTGCCTCGCACCGTGTATCCAGGCTTCAGCTCCGGGGCACAAGGAACTCAGAATGGCAGCCAACAGCAGCTTCTCGCCATTCAACCCAGCATCTGGAGACTGGGAAGCGTACGCCTCCCGTTTCACCTTCCTCCTAGAAGCCAAAGGGGTCACCGACGAAGAAGACGCCAAGAAGAGGGCGATATTCTTCAGCGTCTGCGGAGAGGAGACGTTTGAAATCGCCCGGGCTCTCCTTGCGCCTGAAGACGTCGCTACTGTTCCATACAAAACAATAATGGAACAGCTGAAGGGGCACTTTTCGCCGCAGCCCTCAGTGGTGGCTCGTCGAAATGCCTTCTACGCAAAGCGGCAAGCCCCTGGGGAAACCATAACTGGGTTTGTGACCTCTCTCCGCCAAGCCGCCCGGTTCTGCAACTTCTCAGAGCTGGAGAACATGCTTCGTGACCGCCTCGTCGGTGGCCTGAAGGATGAGAAGCTGCAACGACGCCTCTACGCTAAGAAGGACCTAACGTTCCAGGTCGCTCTGGAGGAGGCCCTGGCAACAGAAGCTGCCGAGAGGTCGACCCAAGAGGCACGGCCGAGCCTGCCATCCCAACCGAGGGTCCACCATGAAGACCTCACCGACGACTCAGGATCCGACAGGGAGGAGGTGCACCGAGTACAGCAGCGCACTCAAGCAGCGCACAGACCACAGCTGCCTCGACGAGAAGGAGGGAACTGCACAAGCTGCGGGGAGAGTCACGAGAGGAGGACCTGCCGTTTCCGCAACGCAGAGTGCAGGCAGTGCAGAAAATCGGGACACATCGCCCGGGTGTGTCGGGCTCGGCCCACCCGACACCAGGCATCAGATGACCAATCCAAGAGCCCCAGGTCCCGGGGCCCAACGCACCAAGGCAACTCGACGGAGCTCACGGACTTCCAGGTATACCAGTTGCCCCACCCCAACGTAGAGAAAATTTATGTAGAGGTACAGATAGAGGGGGCCCCATGCCGCATGGAGCTTGACACGGGTTCAACTCTATCCATAATCTCGGCAAGGACCTTAAGGAAACTGTGTCCCACTGGGGGTCCCAAACTCAGGCCGGCCCCATTCACCCTCCGGGACTTCCAGAAACGTAAGGTCCCCACAATGGGGGTGGGGACCTTCAGGGTGCAATACCGAGGGCGGACGCGGCAACTGGACTTGCTTGTGGTCAAGGGCCCCTACATTAGCTTACTGGGATTGGCATGGTTTGGACCACTGGGGCTAGCTGTCACCGGGGTGAACCACACTAGCTTACAAGTGGACGTGGACGCCATATGCAAGGAATTTCCAGGGGTTTTCGATGGGAAATTGGGACAGTATACGGGCCCCCCCATTGCGCTACAGCTTGACCCCGCAGTACGACCGGTCAGGCTCAAGGCCCGCCGGGTCCCGTTCGCCTTGAAACCCCGTATAGACGAGGAATTGGACCGACTCGTAGAGCAAGGAGTGCTGGAGCCGGTGCCTAATGCTCCCTGGGAAACCCCAATCGTCACACCCGTCAAGCCTAATGGTTCGGTCCGCATCTGCGCAGACTACAAATGTACCATAAACAAGGCCCTCACGGCCCACGCATACCCAGTGCCAGTGGTCAGCCATGTCCTTGCCACCCTGGCTGGGTCGAAAATTTTTGGCAAGCTGGACTTGGCCCAAGCATATCAACAGCTGCCAGTAGATGAGGCCACAGCAGAGGCACAGACGATTGTGACGCACAGAGGAGCGTTCAGGGTAAAGCGGCTGCAATTCGGTGTCAGCGTGGCACCAGGCATATTCCAGAATATAATGGACTCTCTCCTTAAAGGGATTCCTGGCGTCACCCCCTTCTTCGATGATGTGTTGATTGCCGGCCCCACACCAGAGGAGTTTGAGGACCGCCTCCGCACCGTTCTGCACCGTTTCCAGACGGCGGGTCTCAAGGTGAAGCGGGAAAAATGTCTACTAGGAGTGCCTCAGGTGGACTTTCTGGGATTTATGGTGGACGCAGAAGGGGTCCACCCGACTGGGGACAAGGTACGGGCCATTTGTGATGCCCCAGCGCCCAAGAGCAAGACTGAACTTCAGGCCTTCTTGGGACTATTGAACTTTTACCATTCCTTCCTTCCCCACAAGGCGGCGGTAGCGGAGCCCCTACACAGACTCCTGGACAAGCGGGCCCCTTGGGTGTGGGGCCAGCGCCAGGAGGCCGCATTCCAGGCAGTCAAGGACTTGCTTGTCTCAAACTCGGTCTTGGCACACTTCGACGAGAGGCTGCCGGTGGTGCTAGCATGCGACGCCTCACCCTATGGCATTGGAGCTGTCCTGGGGCACCAACTCCCGGATGGAAGAGAGGTACCGGTGGCGTACTTTTCCCAGACACTCAACACAACCGAGCGGAACTACTCGCAAATCGACAAGGAGGGTCTGGCAATCGTAAAGGGAGTAAAAAAATTCCATGATTTCTTGTACGGGCGGCCCTTCACCGTGGTGACTGACCACAAGCCGTTGCTCGGCTTGTTTGCCCCCGAAAAGCAGACCCCCCAAGTGCTGTCTCCTCGCGTCCTCAGGTGGTCAATTTTCCTTGCCAGCTACCAGTATGCACTGATTCACCGACCTGGGAAGGCGATGGGCCATGCGGACGCCCTCAGCAGGCTACCACTACCGGAAACAGGCCCTGACCCAGCACCTGCACAAGAGGTTATGAGCCTGGAGCTGCTTCCCGACCGCCCCATTCAGGCACAAGAAGTTGCACACCATTCCAAGAAAGATAGGGTCATCTCCCGGGTCCTGGACTGGGTGTGGAGGGGATGGCCCAGCAGCAGCCCCGGGCCAGAATTCGCCGGCTACACAACCCGCAAACATGAACTGTCGGCCCACAAGGGGTGCCTGTTATGGGGAAGCAGAGTCGTTGTTCCCCAGCCCCTCTGCAAAAGGGTCCTCACAGCCCTACACGAGACACATCCAGGGGTAGTAAGAATGAAGGCCCTTGCCAGGAGTTATGTGTGGTGGCCGGGGATCGATGGAGAGATAGAGGCCTGGGTCAAACACTGCCAGGCCTGCCAAGAATCCCGCCCAGATCCCCCAAGGGCCCCAGTCCAGTCCTGGGAGTCCGCCCGAGCACCATGGTCACGCCTGCATGTGGATTTCGCTGGCCCCTTTCAGGGGAAAACATTCTTCATAGTGGTGGACTCCTACACCAAATGGCTGGAAGTCGCACTGGTACCGTCCACTTCCACGTCCGCAGCCATCCGGGTACTACGCAGGCTGTTTGCAACCCACGGGCTCCCTGACACTCTCGTCTCAGACAACGGGACTGCATTTACGTCAGGAGAATTCCAAACCTTCACAGCGCAGAACGCCATCCGCCACATCCGTTCGGCGCCGTTCCACCCTGCCACCAATGGCCAAGCAGAACGCATGGTGCGGACCACCAAGGACACCCTTCGCCGCATGACGCAAGGGGACTGGGAGTACCGCCTTGCCACATTCCTTCTAGCACAGCACAGCACCCCCAGCTCAACGACTGGCCGGAGCCCCGCTGAACTACTAATGGGTCGGCGCCTTGCAATCAGATTGGACCGCCTTCACCCCGATAGAGCTCAGGATGAGATAGTGGTGGGGGAAGGCAGGAACCCCCGGACCTTCGAGGCCCAGGACCCAGTGTACGCAAAGAATTTTGGGGCAGGCCCAGCATGGGTACCCGCCACAATCACCAGGGTCACTGGCCCCGTGTCGTACGAGGTGCTAACGGATGGGGGGCAATGCTGGCGCCGCCACTGCGACCAGATACGGCGACGATTCCCGGGAGAAAACCAGGAGGAGGACAGGTCAGAGGAGTCCCAAGGGAACAGCGGGGCAGTGAGGCCCATAGAGCAGGAGGGGCCAGCAGGAGAGGCAGAATCAGTAAATACAGAGAGGACCCGTGAGGCCGAAAGGACACCGGAACCAGAACCACGACTGAGCGAGCCGGTTGCACCAGACCAAACAGCCGCATCACAGCCAGCATCCTTGGAACACGAGCCAGAACCCGGAGCCCGGACCAGGGAACACCCCAGGCCACAACGCACACGTAGGCCGCCGGCATACCTTGAGGACTATGAATGCGACCTCCCGGGCAGGACTGGAACTTAGAGGGGAGGGGTGTTATGTACTGAGTTGAATAGGATCCAAACTGTAGCAGTCTGATTGGTCCTAGAACAATAGGATCCAAAAGGCAGCAGTCTGATTGGTCCTAGAACAATAGGATTCAGAATGCAGCAGTCTGATTGGTCCTAGAACAATGCAGCAGTATGATTGGTTGGCAGGAACCACCCAATCCTGCTCCAGATAGAAGTGAATCCACAACCTGATTGGCTTACAGTAGAATTCCAGAATTAGCCAATCATGTGCAGCCCATTGTGTAAATAATGTATATAAAGCAGATACTGTGAGGGGACATTTATTCATTCCTCCTCACCACTATGAGCTGAATAAAGAGCATGAAATCACTTTGCGACTCTGAGTATATTTCATGGCTGCTGAAAGTAGGTGGGTTATGAGTGATTTGTGGTGTAAATGGGCATTGTTGTTGTCATTTTGTTGTGCACCCCTTCACTGAAGACTAAAGGTCGTATATATGTATAAAATAAACATATATTGTATGTGCTAGTCTCCATTATGCCTATTTTCCTAAAGGAACACAGACCCTGGTGGAGGGCCGAGACCCCAGGAATCTTGTGCCCCACTCAGCAGAGATTGGGGTGGCTTGTAATGCCCTCTTCAGGCATTAGCATATTCTGTCAAGAGATAATGTGAGAGGAGAGGTGGGAGGAGCATGTGAGCTCTGCCCTCTTGTTGCTGTTCCCATCACCAGTAAACACACTGTTCTAAGACATGCCAGGAGCATCCATGGATCCATGAGATGATTCTGCTAGGAAGATCAAGGGGGCAGAATGAGTGAGTTTCTCACTGCTGCCCCTTTCTCATGCATTTCCTTCACTCAGAATGGTAAGGCCTGAAAAAGACTTAAAACTCATTTTGTGTGTGGTATGGTTAGGCAGAGAATAATATAGCAAGTTTTACTGTGGAAGAAATGTGAGCCCATGACTCTTTCTGTGTCAGGGTGTAGCCTAGGTGCTTGTGTGCTAAAGCTTTACATTCTATTACTTGTTGTTTGTTCTGTTCTCCACTGTGGGCAACCTGGAAGTTTAAGAAAGGAACGCATCGTTCCGTGAATACTGATGTGACACAAGTCCCTCTTTTCCTTTTACTGCTTCCTGGGAAATAGGAGATGCAACAGCTGTGGCAATTGCATTGGCAGACTGAAAAGTCAGCCAGTCACGCTTTCTGCAATAAATCCAGCTTCCTATAAATTGGGAAACGTGTGTTCTCGTAATTTGGCCTAGCCAACTATTAAGCATGCGACTGAGTTGGAAGGAGCCTTTCAGGATAATTAATTAAGAGCTATGTTGACAAAAGGTTATGACCTGATTTTCTGCAGCATGTACTTGCCTGGGCTCCTTCTATATGCTGTGACCTGCAAGAGCAATGTGTGGACTTCAGAGCCCTTCTGATGATGCACGAAAGCAGTGAACACAGGGGGAAATAGTGGCTGTACAGCAGATGGCAACGTCAGGTCAAGCTAAGGTACATTTATAGAATTGGGGCTTTTTTCCAAGGGGAACTCACCAGAACTCAATTCTGGCATCTCTCAGGTGGGTGTCATTGCCATTTTAAGAGAAAGAAGGAGGCATTCATGGTGAGTTCCAGCACCTCTTTTTCTAGAAAAATAGCACTGTATAGGACATATATAAAGTATACTTTGCCTCTCCACTGCATGATGCCAGCAGCTGTTAGCTGTTGTTCTCCAGCTTTTAAACATGTCTGTATCTGTCCAACAGTGCAGACCAAGCAAGGCCTCTGATATGCTGCTACCTGGAGTTGGTTGATGTACATCAAGCAGATGGGCAGGTGGCACAGTGGCAAAGGGACAAGTCATGTGCCAACTTGCTGAAATTTCAAAGCACTCAAGGGAAGACAGCTTGGGTTCAGGCAGGGCTACTATTTTAGATCAAGAGCGGGGAAAGAGGTTTGATAGGGGAAAAGCAAAGTCAAAGACCCACTCTTAGGTACTGTATGCAAAGATGAAAGGATAAAGCACTGCAATTTTTAAGAGCACTCACTAAGTTTATTTTTTCTATATATAAACCTTCCCAAAAGCTATAGCAGTATCAGCACAAGAAGAGCGATCCCCTCTTTGGCAGTTAAAGCAATGCAAGACTTTGCATGCATGCCTTTGACATAGGCCTCTTTAAGGGGCAGATCTACTAGGAAACTAATGAAGCTTAAGCCTCAGGGCCCCTAAACCTAGAGGGGCCCCAGAAGCAACTTTAATTGACATTGCTTAAAAGTTTTGGGTATAGTAGACCCAATTTGAGTTTGTTGTTCTTGTATCTATTTCAACATTCCCAGAGTTTGAGAGTCAGTAGCACATTGAAGAAGATAACAGGGGTTACCTAGACCTTGATGTTGATTGTGACAGTTCAAGCTTCAGGGCCCACAAAATGTAGGTCTGCCACTGCTTTGTACATAACTAGAGCCACTCTGTGTAGTAACAGACAGCTGGCCATAGATATAGTTGTTACTAAGGAGTAATAACATGTTCTCTGAAATGTATTATTTATTTGTTCATTTGTTTATTGAATTTATATACCACTCTATACCTGGAGGTCTCAGGGCAGTTCACAGATTTGTTGATGTTGTTGTTGTTAATTTATACCCCACCTTTTACCTAACAGGTACTCATGGCGGTTTACAGATAAAATGAGAGCCACTAAAATGTGCATAAACATATTTTTAAAACCATACAAATGATTACTACAAAAAGATGCGTGGCACCAGCCCTTTCATTAAAAGCAATTAGTTCCCAAAGACCTGTTGGGACAAAAAGGTTTTTACCTGCTAGTGGAAGAACAAGGAGGGAGCAGCTAACAGATACCCTGAGCTTCAGCTATGTAGGGTGTTATAGGTCACAACCAACACTTTCAATTGTGTCCAGAAAAAGACCAGTAGCCAGAGGAGATGTTGTAACAAGTCTGCTCCCTATAAATGTAGAAGGGGACTGCCCCCTGCCCTCCATAAATGTTGATCCTTGCCTAGATTGGGGAAGTTTGGGGAGATACCTCCTTTGAGTGAGAGAGATCATTAAGGAGGAGGAAATAACAAGAAGGAGTTCCCTCTCTTTTCACCACCTTCCTTAAGGAGCATGACTTTTAGTTGCTCCTTAAAGGCAGTAACAAATTTATATTGTTCCTCTATCACCATGGACACCAAATCCAAGGGGCTGAAGTGACTTCAGCCCCCCATGTAGTTGATGGGGCTGAGCCCCACCAAAGTTGATGGGCAGTTGTTGATGCCGCTGCTGCAAGGCATGCCAAGTCACCACTGGCATGAGACCTCCAGACTGCCAACACAAGGACTGCCACACCACTGGCATAAGGCCTCCAGGCTACCACCACAAGGCATGCTAGGCTGCCGCCGCTAGGATGCCTGCTGCAAGCAGGCCTGCTAGGCCACCGACGCCAATGTACTTCTGGAAGCTGGCACCAGAAGTGCGCTTCTAGAAGTACATTGGTGGCTTCTGGAAATGCGGCCACAATGGCTCGTGGTGGCTCATGGCAGTTCCACCTCCTCCTCCTCCTGCTGCCATGGAGGGGAAGCAGCCCTCTGCCCATGGCAGCAACAGCAGGAGGAAGAGCTGTCAGCATTGCTGGCCATGGAAACTGGGCTGCCACATGACGCCTGCATGTGATGTCATGACTTCACATGCAAAGTCATGACATCGTGATGACATCAGCCCCGCCATCTCCTACCTGAGTTGGTGTACACCTGCAAACTCTGTCCTTTGGTTTTCCTAGGTAAGAATCAGAAGGTTTTCTTAAAAGAGGCAAGAGGAACATGCCCCGCCATTCTTTGCAGCTTGATAGACCAAATGGGTGAAACTCAGCAGCCACCCATATGATACCTGCAGTGATACCCAAATCATGACACAATTGGCTCTGTGGTTTCTAGGCATCCTAGAAGTGTTGGCTCCTAAAGACGCCCCCCCCCCCGTATAGTCTATTTCATGGGTTATATTTTGTAAGACAAAGCATTCACGACAGCTCCTTCAATAGCTCCTTCAATAGTGGTGCCCTGAGCTACCTGCTGTCAACTAGCAAGCCATTTTTAAAGTAGCTCACTGAAAACTATTCTATGTGCTTCAGCAATCAAAAAGATAATTACAAGAACTTTGGCATGCTTTATGCTCTGCTCTCCATAGGGTGCCTGTTCTCCACTGGATTCTCCAAGCCATTCGGAGATGGGTCAATACCACAATCCCTAGGAAGGATGTAACCTGCGGTGTTGTGTTTTGATGTCTTTAGACATGGTTTTCTGGTTCCCCCAGTAGGCTTATGATGCTGCCTGTGGAGCATCACTCTTCCCTTGGAGATCTAGTCAGTGTTGAGGACTTACTCCTCTTCTCTGATTGCTCAGTGCCGGCAGCTTGCTGGGTTTATGAGTGAATCAGGACTTCAAGCACACGGATGGCAGCTTGGAGATAGCTTTGTGACTTCTCCTGAAGTTGTGCTGAAAATACACAGCAAGGCCCCCCCTCTGTGGCTGATACAAGCCACGGAAAGCCACTACCAGATTTATTTGGAAAGAAGCAAGAAACAATCTTCTAACCTAAGTACATCCTCTAAGCATAGAAACGTATGTATTTAAAGCAACACTATCCATGCAAAATAGGCAGACAACAGCAGGCCTGGAGGAACCCAGCAGTTTGAGTGCAAAATCTTTTGGGGAGAAAAAACAAAACTGGAGGTCCCCTTCCCAAAACAGCTCACTGAACTGAACATAAGAGAGTCCTGGATCAGACCAAATGTCCATCTAGTGCAGCATCCTGTATTCACAGTAGCCAGACAGATGCCACTGGGAAGCTGAAAAACAAGGACATGCATTACTATGTGTAGTATTCTTTTATTCTTTATTAAATTTCTATACTGCCCTTCATTGGAAGATCACAGGGCAGTTTACAATATAAAAACACCAAAATACCATATTAATAAACCAAAACGCAATAAAAATTGTGTGAAGCAATACCTCTTCTAGTCTGTCCCCAAATGTCCCACTGTCAGCTTCATTATATGATCCTGGTGTCAGGATCTTTGTATCCTGTGGCAGGCTGGTGCCTAACTTGAAACTTCAGGTTTCAAATTTAAGAAGCTTGGACTTGAGGGTAAGGCCTAGGCCATGAAAAAGCAGTTTCTCTCCCTCATTTAATTGTTGGCTGGCCCAGCATTCACAGCACCAGCATCTCAAAGATGATTCTAGCAGTCCGAAGATGGACATAGTAATTTTTCAGGGTGGACGTCTGCAGTGTCGCAGAGCACAATGGGCAGAGGGGCCCCCTGAGCACACCAGGGTACTTACCACATTTCAAAGTTAATTCACATGGCCATTGAAAGAGGCTTCTCATAAGATTATTAAGACCAGAATCTAAAAATACTGAACTGCAGCATGGAGATCTAACTCAGGAGAGGCAGCTTGGTCTCTTGATGCAAAGCCTTCCTCCCTCTGTTTCTCAGGAGGCTTCTGACACATCACAGCAGTCAATCAGTTGGAAACTGGTTCTTGCTATGTAAGAAATGGGACTGTTAGAATAGGATTAGAACAAACTGGGCGAGAGAAGCCCAGCCCATGGATGTGATCCTCACTGTCATCAGGAGGGGTAGAGACATTCCCAAAGCAATTTCAAAGCGATTTCCTAGTAAATCTTTAAAGAGATTTTCTAGTAAATTGTGTAAAGATGAATGGCATTCTCTGAGTGGGGGTATGAAGAGCAAACTAGGGGAAAAGTATTGTTTCTTTACTGCTAGGCTTGTGGGAATGCATTAGTATAATTGTCTAACCTTGTGTCTTCAAAGTACTTCTATTTTTTTCCACGATAAAGGAAAACATTGATTTTAGAGGGAAAGAACACAATATAACTTTGCTTTTCAAGTGCAATGCAGAAGCTAATATATGGAGCCCATATATCTAAACAGTTCCAAGGCCAAAGAGCTTTAAAACAAGACTCCACACAAACAAAAACTACCTTATAGGTAATAGACTAACTTTATTTTCGACAGTCTTCATTTTCGACAGATAACCTGAGTCTGAAGTTCAAGGTAACTTCCTAAGGGCTTCTTTTCAGGTGAGAATATTACTGGCAATAGCCCCCATATCCTTCATTCTCTCTCTCCTCCCTTATTTTTCTCTCTTTAGGTCTTTTGTCTTCCATTGAGTCCCAGACTGAGTTCCTCCTGTCTCCTTTTGTTCACTCTGCTCTTCCAGTAATTCATTCTACTCTTCTGAGTCAGGGATCCTCCTCATGTTCCCCAGCCTTTGCTTTCAGGCCCTTCAGCACCTGATAAGACTGAAAGCTCAGCTTTTTACATTGTGAATGATAAAAAATATCTGCCAACAATTCAGCCACACCTTTCTAAAGCAGAAGAACTGTCTTTCAGAGGGTTGCTTTATTTATAATGGTGAGCACCTCAGTGAAAACCATTGGGTTAGTCAGCAAAAGCTTTGATCCTGCACAGATTTATTGAATGCAATTTGTTTTCTTGGTTGGTTGAAGTTGGATAAAATATTATAGGTCAAAGATAGAGGCCAACTGATTGGATCAAGTGAACACTCCAGAATTCGTTGTGGGTGAATAAATAATAATAAGTAATACAGTTATACACAAGGAGACTTTATTATTGTTTGTACTCAGGATGCTGTGCACGTGATTGGGTCAATTTGTGCCCCGTCCAGATTGGGCTGAAGCAGTTATAAATCCCCTCAGAGCAAGTTGGGTTATTCTGAATCAATATGTAACAATTTGTGCCAATTTTTAATTTGATACATTTTTTAATTGCAACACTGTATAAGAAGAACACCAGGATGAGGCAAGGGAGAGTTGGAGCTAGAACAATCTCACCCCACACAACACTCTCATTTGTAGTGCATGCGTTGGTGGAAGTGGTGAAGTCTTAAAACGGAGAACTCTTTTGTAAGTTCTGTCTCATAGGAAGTGTTTGATGGGGTTGGTGGCATTTGTTCTGTTTGTGTTTGCTTCCTATCATTTCCCAATCAATCCATGTCTTTCCATTTTTTTGAAATAAAATGTTTATTCCCTGTAATTTAGTATTCCAATCCTCCAGTTTTGGCTCTAGTTTTTGGCAAGGTATATTTACAGCTGTGTTCAGTTTTCTGTGTCTGTCTTTTTTCGTACTTTGTCTTGTGTGCGTGCTTTGTGAGTACATTGCACATAGCTCAATTGCTCAGCAGCCACAAACCAGCAAGCTATACAACAGCCTAGTTATACAATACAACAATTTCATTCTGTTCTCATTGCTTAAAATGATTACTATTAGTACTAGTATTTATTAGCCATCCTAAAAAAAGAGAGATCATATCAGCCAGGCTTCTGACTTTAGGATTTATTACTATTATTATTTCCAAGTGCTAACCACAAACAATAAGAAGCAGCCAGCTTGAGTGGTGCAGCCTTGTGGGGTTATGTAATTTTATTTTTATATAACCATCCAGCCAAACCTTGTGGGCATATCAGCCAGCTTGTGGCATTATTATTATTATTATTATTATTATTATTATTATTATTATTATTATTTTCCACCCCTCTTGCTGCTGTTGCTGCTGGCAATATACACCCAAATGGCCTTAATACATGACTAAGAAGGGGCACAGGAAGCTGGTTTATCACTGGCTGGACCATTAGTCTGTGCAGTTCACCATAATATTACCAACAAAGAAAGCTGTTTTACACCATTGGCCTATCAAACCCAATATTTCCTTCTCTGACTGGCAGTGGCTATCTAGGGTCTCAGGCTAAGAGAGAAGAGGCTGAAACTTGGGATCTTCTGCATGCAAGGCAGATGTGCTACCATTAACTTTGGGCCCCATGCCTAGGAAGGGACCTATGGAGCTGCTGTCTGCTGAGACAGACATTTAGGCCAGTGCTGTGAACTCATAGCAGCTCTCCAGTATTTCAGGGAGAGGTCTCCCTTGGTCCTCTGGGGAGATACCAGAATTCAGCTTGAGGACCCATGTTGTTCAATAACGTCCCTGCTGGCTGGCTACACTCCACGCGATGGCTGGATATACCATCCTTCATCTGAAGACCACAGGGTGGATTACAGGAGAGAGAGAGAGAGAGAGAGAGAGAGAGAAAGAAATAAAGAAAGAAAGAAAGAAAGAAAGAAAGAAAGAAAGAAAGAAAGAAAAAAAGAAAATGAGAGCACAGAATACTTAACAAAAAAACAAGAACAAACCGACATGCAAAATTCCTTATTCAATTGGCATTGAATCAGTCCCTTCACTGAACAATATCCATCCTAAATTGTTTTTACACATTTTCTTAAAAACTTGGCAAGAGAGATAGTTTTCAAATGATAAACTTTCAGTTGCTTTTCCCTGGAGGAAGATGAGTTCTCATACACTCCAAATAGTGTTGACTTGGAAAGCTAAATTCACAAACAATTCCAGGGGGAGAAGGTTCAAATTAAGACGAGAAATAATAACTACTTTGTTCAAAAGCTGTATTTTTAATTTACAGATGCAATAGAGGCGGTGAAGAAGGTCCTCTTCACCATTGCTGTCACCACTTGGTAGGCTCAACGTTGAGCTCTAACCCATGTCCGGTCCAATTCAGAATGAGTTTTCTGTCAACAGTGCTCTGGCTGTCTCAGCAATTATTTCATCATCCTCAGCTATGGGGAAAACCATGGGGCTGTCCAGGGGGCAGACCATCTGAATTGGTCCCACCTCCCTGCAGAGGGAAAGGGTCGCAGAGATGTCCAGTTGCACCAGGAAGTGATCTGACCATGGCACTTCTTTTGTTTTGCTTTTACTTAGTGTCAGATCACCCACATTCATAGAGATGAACACCAGGTCTAAGGCATGTCTGTGAGTTGGGCCAAACTTATTTAGGGACAGCCCCATGGAGGCCATGCTTTCCACGAAGTCCCGAGCGGCCCCTTGTAAGGTCGTGTCGGCATGGATGTTAAAATCCTCTAGGACAACCAAACTAGGTATCTCCAGGAGAACATTCGCCACACCTGAAGCAGCTTGGGCAGGGAATCCTTGGTGCAGCGGGGAGGTTGGTGCACCAAAAGGAATCCTGTACTGCCCCTATTGCCCAGCTTTCAGAAAATACACTCAGAAAACTGGGTCATCCCAATAGGATGCCTGGTGCAAGCTAATGACTTCCTAAAATCACTGTTAACCCCCTCCCCGCCCATGTCACAGGGTTCTGTCTTGGGCCCGGTCTTATTCAACATCTTTATCAACGACTTGGATGGACTCAAGGGCATCCTGATCAAATTTGCAGATGACACCAAACTGGGAGGGGTGGCTAACACCCCAGAGGACAGGATCACACTTCAAAACGACCTTGACAGATTAGAGAACTGGGCAAAAACAAACAAGATGAATTTTAACAGGGAGAAATGTAAAGTATTGCACTTGTAGTTTTCCTCTGCTACAGTGGGTGAAGCCAAAGCATTATTAATTTATTTAATTTATTTAATTGCCTTCCACAGGAGTCTTGAGGCAATTCACATAAAAACAACTAAAAATAGCTTTTAAAAAGTACAGAATCAACAACAGACCTCAGAAGAATTAGTCACTGCTGATCTGACATATCAAGGATGAATGGACTCCTTCTGTCCCCTGAGAAATTTTGCTGCCCTTATAAAAAATGTGTTACATTTCCTTCAAAATTCTCCCATGTTTTCTTCAGCAGAGATATCTGCATTTGCCTTGAATTTTGCATCAGGCTGGATCCAATGGTAATCTAAAGATGCACCAAAGCCTTACTAAATAATTGTTTACCAGTGTCCCTCAAATGTCTTGCCAAAAAGGTATTTCCAGATTTACCTTGAAATTCTACTTTAGGTAACATTCAGCGGCAACTCTAGCACCCATATTTACTGCAGACGTCCCCAACATGGTGTCCTCTGGGTAGTTGTGGGCTGTAGCTCTGCCATTTGCTGGTTAGGGCTGATGGGGTTTGTGGTGCAAAATGGTTGGTGCTCTCCCGGTTGCTACACATGGACCTCTCTTTGTTGTTCTCCAAAGTGAGATACATAGGATAAATTGCATTCTGATAGTTTCTTTTGCCCTCCAGACCTTCACTTATTAGAACTTTTAGAAGTTGTGTGGAAGTTTAAGGACGTCGTAGCCAATTCTGCATTTCTGCCATTGTTGAAATACTGCTCAGCTTGGATTAAGCCAGCAGTGATAAATGGGACAGTAAATTTACTTGTTATGACTGTAGAACTGAGTGACTTTTGGGAAGCCTGCCTAGAAAACAAGCTCACTTTGGATTTAATTATTTTCTCGTTTCTCCACATTCTAAGGCTGTCTGACACTAAGCTGTGACATAGAAGCCTGGGAGCCCTTCTATCTGGGAGTGAACTACTGTGACCAGTTCAGCAACGAGCATAAATATCTGCCTACCATGTTTGTGAGAACTTCCATGTTCTGCTTAATATGTAGTAAAAGTTAGAGATACTCCCTTTTCCTCCTTTCCACAATTTAACTGGGATATGCAGTATATAAAAATAAATGGTCATAAAATGTTCACTAACAATAACAGTCACCAGCAATTGGAAGCCAGTTGTAGCCTTTTTTCCTTGGAAGTGTGCCTCGTTGACTTCTGTTATGGTGAAACAGGAAGAAAACTTGATGACCACACCTTTTGTCTGATATGTGTACTGAACTAAAGATATAGTATTAAATTTGTGAGATTTCCATTTGCATGGGAAATAAGGTCCAAAGCTTATTTCAGTTATTTGTTCAGTTAAAGAGTAATTACTTTTGTTGTCTTTTTCAGAGCCAGGTTGGTGTAGTGAGCTGTGTAAGCCTTAGATTCAAATCAGTACTTGGCTGCAGAGCTCACTGGATGATCTTCTGCTCATCACGATCCCTCAGCCTAACTTGTATCTCACAAAGCAATTGTGAGCATAAAGTTGTTCCCCCCATTTACCCTCCCCTGAGATTCTGAGAACCTTCGTTACATCCAGGGCCAGCTCAATACATTTTGGAACCTGAAACAGACCCCAAAATGGTGTCCCTGTTCCTACCAGTGAAGTAGGGGTGAGGGAAGAGCCACATCAGGAATGGGGGGGGGGAGAGAAATATTGACATTGGGACCTGCTGCTCTGGTGGATCTCTGGTGGATTTTGCTGCCTAAGGCAGTTGCCTGACCTTGCCTCATGGGTGGGCCAGTAATCCAGTTTGGATTACTGTAACATGTTCTCTGTGGGGCTGCCTTTGAAAAGTGCTTTGATCTTCTTGTTCCAACAGGCTTTTGAGAACTGATTGCTCTTACTGAGGGGCTGGTGCAGTGCTGTTTTTATTCCTTGATGTCTAATGCAAATTGTGTATTGCAAAATACAGACAGTGGATTGCCAATGGTCAAGTAAGTCCAGGAAGACATGATGAGCCCACTGCCATGTATTGCATTGCCGTTAGCCCAGCAGCACTTCTGCTGATCAGCCAGTGCAATCCTGACCATAGAGGATCACAAGCAGATAGCAGCTGCACTGGAAACATGCAGAGAGCATGTAACTGTTCTGTGAGAGAGATACAATAACGTTTCTCTTTCTGTAGAACGGAGTATTGGCTGCAAGTAGCAGTGCTAGAAAAGTGGGTATGGAATCTGATATGGGGCTGTGCTTTTTCTTCCTGAGAGAACTCACCAGAACAGAGCATTGGCACCTTTAAGTGTGATGCATGTTGCCATCTCTTCAATCACTCTCTAAATGAGCTCCTGACCAAATATACAAGGGGGCAGAGGTTTGGGATTTTTAAATATAAAAAATACCCATTGTGGTCCAGGTCCCCCTTACTTAATTTCAGTGTATTCTGAGTAGTTTCTGGGTTCCCCAAAATGTTTGGTTTCAATTCCTAGTTCTCCTTCCTCATTAACAGCTTTTTCCTACCTAAGTTGCTGTCCCTTAATTTCAGCCCCCACCAGAAGATGTCTTGGCGTCAAGCACAGCCTCCTACAGGAGCTTCTCCACTTTCCCAAGGTTTCTCCATCAATCACTCCCCGCCAGCTCTCCCATAAATACAAATTAAGAATAAAAGAAAAGGGGTGGCACCTTAATGCTCGTTGCAATAATGAAGGGCTGTTCCAAAAGACTCCTGGTCTGCATCGTAGCCCTGAAGGAGGAGCCTCTCAAAGGGCATCTCCTTTGGAGTTGTGCTGTCTGTGACAGCCCACTGCTGGTGGCCCATCACACTGTGACACTAGACATTAAATAGTCTGCAACTGGGTGTCAGAAAATGAGCCAAAAGTGTTACCTCCCTCACTCCTCAGGATTCTGCCAGGGCATTGGGGGCCAAAGGCTGTTTTTGCTGGTGTTTGTTTATTTGTTTGTTTGTTTATACATACCCCACCTTTTCCCATGACAGGGAATCAAGGTGGCTTACAGAAAAAAATAAGAACAGCTGAAAACGTAGAGATATATATGTACAGTAGTACCTCGGTTTACAAACTTAATCCATTCCGGAAATCCATTCTTAAACCGAAACTGTTCTTAAACTGAGGTGCACTTTCCCTAATGAGGCCTCTGCCACAACAAAAACAGCATGGCACCAAGGAAAGGGTGGGCATTACCCAGCCCTACAGCAGGCATCCCCAAACTCGGCCCTCCAGATGTTTTGAGACTACAATTCCCATAATCCCTGACCACTGGTCCTGTTAGCTAGAGATGATGGGAGTTGTAGTCCCAAAACATCTGGAGGGCCGAGTTTGGGGATGTCTGCCCTACAGCAACAATCTTCCAGAGCAGGACAGCTGGGGCAGTGCTCCTTGAAAACTCTGCAGGTGTGTGTGTGTGTGTGTGTGTGTGTGTCAGAAAATGAGTCAGGTGTGTTATCTATCTCCCTCCCTGCCAGGACTCTGTGAGGCTAGGGCACCTTCCCATGTACTGCACAGCATGCAGGAATGTGGGGGTGCAGGTGTTGTGCTTGGCTTTTATGGCCATGGAAGATCTATGCTAAAACCCGTCTGTTCCAAAAGCATGTTGGAAGTCTGCGAGTTTCAGGCTCAGTAAGCCTGGGAAACAAAGAGAGAGAAGAAAGATATGTTTTTAAATTATTAATACACTCCTGAGCATTTGTCAAGATATTTTAAACCATCTCTCACAGATCATGTTACTGTAGGCTTCATTCTGACACAGTACAACCAGCATAAATCAGAAGTAAATGAATAGAAAATCAGCACATTGATGCTACAATACAGTTGAATCTTACCTGCTTTTGCCAGTTCCAACCCATCACTGTTTGTAACACCATAATTACATGTTTTTCCATTCTTATTATTTTTTACAGTTAAATACATAAGGGATCTAACTGAATTTCCTCTCTCCTAGCCTAATCCCTGCTATTTCATAAGGCATAGGACTGTGTGTTCATCAGAAAATTGTTCTGTTCTTAGATGCAACTCTTCCATCGTTGCATCAGGGTGCCTTCAGAGCACAGTGCTTTTACAAAGGGCAGTTGAGTGTCCTGATCTTTGAGAACCTTCAGATGGGCTAATTTTTGGCATAATTCATCTGGAAATATTTCATTTTAATATAAAATATGAATAGAGCTCAGTTTTGCTCATATCATCTTTTTCTCAGAGCTGTTCCAAGTTAGTTGATGTTTAACATCTAGATTTAATGGGCAACTCCAGCAACACACCAGAGTTTATAACCATTTTGGAAGCAAGGGATTAAAGATTATTATAGTTCTGAGACAAGAAAGATAGAGTTCTAATAAAATACTAACTTCTTTTTTATGTGAAAAGGACATGTACCAAGAGATATGTAAATTCAGACTGCATAAGTACCTGCTCCTGATCAGACCAAGATTTACATGGTCAGCTGTGAAACACCAAAGTACTATTGAAAGTCTTTTCGTAAACATGACTTCCTCAGAAGTGCGCATGGTCAATGCCTTGAACTTGCAAGAGGCAGAGCGTGGGGGGTGGTGGGATATGCATGGTTTGGGTAGGGGGTGTCCATATTAGATGGTGGCAAAGGTATTGTTATGGGTGCCATGGGCATTTATGTAGCCTCCACTTCTCCTTGGGTGCTTTCCCCCAGCCATAGCCCCTCCTAGCTGTTGCTGAGTGGGGTTTGGATGAAATGGTTTTTGAGCTGGTGGCTTCCTATAGTATGGATTGCTGTGTTAGTCTTATGTGCTGCAAGACTCTGTTATTTCCCCCTATGTGGTCATCCTTCTGCAGTGTGTCCAAAATTGCTTTCTTTTCCTCAGTACTCACATTGACTTTTCAAATCAAATCATTCCCCTGATTCTTCAGTGCATGGTATGCATTTTTCACTCCTGCAGTTGATGGTTTTTACTGTGGAACATTGCTTTCTCCCCGTCTCTGGAGCATTGCTTTCTGGCAGAATGCTTTGTTCCTGCTTACAGTTGTTTTTAACTTCAGTTTTACAACACTTTTATTCTCTCTATACTTATTGTGTTCAGGAATGAGTAACTTCTGGATTATCCTTTCTTTGACACAGGAGCTTTAATCTAGGCCCAAGGACACATTCACAGCCAGGTATTGCTGACTGTATACTGTTTTGCTTGGATCCTTCCTGTGATTAACTAGGAACTTTTAATTTACAGAACTGTTTGGAAGGATCTGCTCCCATGGAGGGGGAGGCTGCGGTGGAAGCTGAGCCAGGGTTGCAGCGGTTGCTGCAAGCGGACACTCCATGCAGTGTTCCTGGTGCTGACCTCACCAGCAGTGGGGGCCATGGCTAGTGGGCAACAGTGGGGTGAACGAAGGCAACCCCCAGCTCTCCCAGCATGGGAGCCTACCAGTGTGTCCCCAGCCCTGTGCCTCATCACTGGGAGGGGAGGGGGCACCACCACTCACTGAGGAGGGAGGGAGGGAGGTGGGAAAGGGCCTGAGTGGGGAAGAGCCCCCCCTCGCACATGCCTCCCCCCCCAGCTGCAAATTTGTTTCTCTCAGTTTCTCATTTCCCCAAGCTTAAATTCAGTTTTCCACATTTCTGCAAAAAAATTTGATTTCGGAGGACAGCCTTGCTCTTGCCCTCTGCTGTTCATTGTAAAGGCCTTTGTCTATACACAATAAATTCATTTTTTAATTCCCACAAAATTCTTCAGAATTTTAGTGCGTCCCCCCCAATTAACACACTTCTGTGTGCTGTTTTGACTAACATACACATAAGCAATTTCCCCCAATATGATGTATATTTGTCTTCTTTCCCCTGCACATGCATATGTATACTTTCCCCATATCTATGCATTTTTGTAAATGTTTTTTGGTTGGATGGCGAAAGCTATCACAACATTCAGATGTGTGAATTTTGAAGGATGACTCATTTTCACTTTTCATATTGTTTCAGAAAATGCGGAGTTGTTAAATTTGGCTTTAAATGCAAATGGAATCAAAATTCTCCTTTACCCTAGCAAAGACATTATCAAACAATTTATTGGTTTTTATATTGCTCACTGCTCTGCCTGATCACCTTTGGAACTACAGTAAGTTATGGCTGTGGACCTGCGCTATAAAACATTTGGGTCAGAAAACCTGTCATACCCTTTAGACTATGATGTCAAGCTTCATGAACCTTATCTATGTCTACATGACAGTTTATCTTCCTTTAGATGCATCTCCCACACTCTCTGCTTTGTTTCAATTTGGTGGGAGTATAATTTTAAGCATATCCCTTTTTCCTTCCCGTTTCTGTAGTTACTTTTAGAACAAAGAGATGAAAGGCTTCACAAAGGCATCTTGTTACAAAAGTTGGGTGCCTCCTACTCTTTCTGCTGAGAGGTAGCAAGAGCCCGGGGGCTCCAGTCACTCCCCAGGGTCTGTGCTCCTTTGGAGAACTGAGACATAGCAGAGACTGTCCTAGCTCCAAGAAATATAGTTTATTCACCTATTTACACCTTCATTCTGCATGGGGGGAGTCCAGATCTTCTGCATGGTCATTTTGAGAGGGGTTGTCCCCTACAGCAGTGCAGCCCTGGAGTCCAAGGCATCTCTCCCAGCCAGCTCTGCAGCCAGCCTGCCCCCAAATAGATCCCAGGCTCTCTTCCTCCTTCTCCTTCCCAGAACCCCTTGCTACCAGACTCTTTTTTCCTGTCATCTCAAACACACAGTTACTCTGGCAACCTTCCAAACCCCTGTCTCTGTTCACACCTCAGGGCATGGGGGAAGGACAGTTCTCTTGCATTTCCAGTGGCCCTCAATGGCCCTCTGTTGTTCCTTGTTGGCCCTCGCTTGGCCAGGTTGTTTTGCATAGGCTAGCCCAGGAATTCCTCTGCAGTTTGTATTTCTCCCTTCACATCCCAAATCATCAAAATCCCACCATTTATTAATTTCTAGGATTTAGGGGGGTCCCTCTCCCAAATCTATAACAATACGTAGCACATTTAACAATATGCTAAAAATATAGACTTGGGGCTAAGAAGAGTCAAAGCTTGACTCTGGTGTCCTCCCTGATATCACACATATATATTGGACAACAACAACAAAACTATCATCGCTAACAGACACTGAAGCTGCAATCCTATACATCTTTTCCTGGGAATAAACCCCATTGAACTAAATTGGACTTACTTCTGAGCAGACATTTATAGTATGGCACTCTTAAGATGAGCATTTATCCTGATTTGTGTGCAGTGAGGTTAGAAGAATTTTGGCATTTACCAAGGATTTTTTCCCCTGATTTGTTAGTATGGAGTTTCGACGATGGATCAAACATTACCACACCCTTTCTAGGTAGTGTATTTCCCCATCGCTTTCCTTACTGCAGAAAGTATGATCTTTCGGAGAAATGGTTTTGTTGTGTAAAACCTCCAAATCAAATATTGCACAACCTCAATTTGCTGCTCTGTAGTTGAATCCCACCCCAAAATGGTGACACTCTGGAAGAGACCTTACATTGGTTTTATGAGTAATAAAACCAATAACTGATTGACACCCCCCCCCACAGAATCCTGGGAACTGTACCTTGATGAAAAGGGCGGGTGAGAATTCTCTTTTAGAGATTCTGAAGAGACATGACAAAACTACAATTTCCAAGGTTCCCCAGGGAGAAGAAATGTCTATTAACCAGTTTACATGTGTGGTGCAGATATGCCTCCTCTTTAAATATTAGAGCCTTTTCAAGTCGCACTTGAAGAATCAGGGAAAAGTTCCCCACTTCCCCTGGATGCTCTACAGGCTACTGACCTCTGCAAATGACAGTAAGTCTCTGCTGAATGAAGGATGAAGGGAAAGAGGAAAACATTAAGATATTTTGTTCTACTTTTTTGTGGCATGTTGGAAACAATCACAGGATCTATTTGTCATGCCCCAGCGTTGCCTTTGTTCCCCAGTAACGTCTGACAGGTTGAATGAAGAAAGAGTGAGTGAAGATGAATTGGCAAAAGCAACGTTTCTGGTCTATCTACCGGTGGTCTAACTTGGCCTCATATGAAAACCGAAAAATTGTGTGCGTGTACACAATCATTTTTTGTTAAATGAATGAAGGGACACACATGCTCTTTCATCAGTGTGAAAAATAGCACCCACTAAATCTGCTTTCTGAGGACTATTCTGAATGGCTACATTTTTAATTTCAGCTGAAAAGGTGAGGGGGAGAGGGTTTTTTTCTGCTTTAATTGTAAGAATATTACCCTAATTTGGTTCTTTTAGGTGCAATTGTCTCCCTTTGCTGCTGCTTAGACACAATTTTCTCCTTTTTCTACTGCCCCTCCCCCTTCTCCTGTGGGTAATTCCAATGATGACAACAGGAAACTACAGAAACTTTCCTCCTTTCCCATCCCCTTCTGGGAACTACTTCCAGCCCTCTGCAGTTATGAGGGCCAACAAGAGTCTCAGACTTGGTCTAGCAGGGCTGACTTGAAGCACAGTCTGTGCAGGCTGGGAGCTGTTTCCTTAGGTATACCTCAAATCTCATTCTTTGTCAGGAGAATAGTCTGGTACTTGTTTGAGTACCTTTTTAAAAATGTTAAGGGAGAGCCATGGTGTGAGTATAGTTCTATAATATCTATTTTAAAACTTATTCATTTACATTTATTTTTGTGAATGGGGGAGGAGGACTAGGGGAAGAAATGGTGGGTGGCCTCTAGGCTTCTGCAATATGTTGAGGACACACACAGCTCTCCTCCTTCACAGCTGCAGGCGAGGCGATGGATGTGCCGGACTGTTGTCTTGCCTCAATAATGGGCCGGGTGAGAGTCAACAAACTGAAGCTCAATCCAGATAATGAGACTAAGGCATGGTTCGTGGGTGGTTCCCTAGACCAGATGAATGGGAGGGTGCCTGCTCTTGATGAAGTTGCACTCCCTCTGAAGGAGTGGGTCTGTAGCTTGGGCTTACTCCTGGATCCTTTGCTGTCACTTGAGGCTCAGGCGGCCTCAGAGGTGCAGAGTGCCTTCCATCAGCTTCAACTGGCAGCCCATCTGCACACATATCTGCTCTGATATCTGCTCTGATAACATCTAGGTTATAAGTGATGTGTTATAACACAGAGATGTGTTATAATAGCACAGTGGTGCAGCCTCTAAAGACGTTCAGAAACTTCAGCTGGTGCAGAATTCAGTGGCCAGGTTGCTCACTGAGGCAATATAGTTTGAATATATTACTGGCCTGAGTGCACAGGTTGCCAGTTAGCTTCCGGGCCCAATTCAAAGTGCTGGTTTTGACCTATAAAGCCTTAAATGGCTCAGAACCATAATACCTCAAGGACTGCTGCTCCCTATATAAACTGACCCAGACCTTGTGCTCATCATCTGAGGCCCTTCTTTGTGTGCCTCCTCTGCAAGAGGTCTGGAGGGTGGCAACGCAAGAACAGGCCTTTTCTGTGGTGGCTCCCCTTTTGTGGAATGCTCTATCCAGGGAGGCTAACCTGCCACCTTCATTACATATCTTCAGGAACCAGGTAAAATTGTTTCTCTGTAACCAGGTCTTTGGCTGATTAACATTCAATGGCCTTTAAAATGTGTTTATGATACATGGGTTGTTGGTTTGTTTTTGTTTTTTTAATGTCTTTTGTGTTTTCATTTTGTATTTTTACGTTGTGAAGTGCCCTGTGATCTTTGGATGAAGGGCAGTATACTAAATACAGACAGACAGACAGACAGACAGACAGACAAACCCTGCAGTTCCAATAATATGAAAGTGTCAAAAGTTGCAACATAGAGTCTGTCTGTCTGTCTGTATTTAGGAAGTTTTCAGATCTTAGACTGGGAGCTAGTACTGTACTATTAAGCTAGTTTATATTTGTTGTGCAGATCTCCTCTATGAAAGAAAATAGGAGTTTTGCTGACATAACTTTAAGAAACAGCGGCTGACAAAAGGAAATATTAAGATCTTGTTTACCCCAGAATCTGGTTCCAGTCTGTTGATTCCAACTGTCTGTGTTTTTCTGTGAATTTCTGAGAGCAGTAGTGGACTAATGATGTGCCACAATTGTGTAAAAAGAAACCCCCCTCAAATATGGCTCAAAAGGATTTATATTTTCCATTTAATCAGTTGCACGCAGTGAACAGACTTTGCTATTTTAAAATGTGTGTCTAATACTATTTAAATGAAAATTTGCAAAACTTGGCTAATTCCATGGCACTTTTTGAAAGGGAGGTAATTTAATATCACCCTCCTGACCCTATACTCTAATGTGTCACCATTGTCTCTTATAGATATGGAATTACTATACCAAAATGCTTATTTGCATGCACAACAGAAGGACATGTCAGCGCTGGGTTTAATTTTCTTTCGAAGACTCTTTGAACTCATCCTCAGAGTTCTAATTTCATTTATTCATTTAGACTTTTCTTACTCCAGACAGCCTCTCAAATGTTTTTTAAATGCACAGATATATCCATGATCCCATCATTCCTCCTAGGTTCAATACAACAATCTAATTCCAGAATAAGCACAATAAGAAATAGGTAGTTTCCAGAATGAATCCTAAAACTTGAACTGTTACACCCCCAGTTCCAGTTCCATGTCCAACAAACCAATTATCTTGCATGAGCCTCTTCTCATTCAGATAATTAGGCCAGTAGTTTCAGCATCTATATATGTGTCTAATTTGTATTCTATTTTTTGCTTGAATGAGCTAAAGGTGATATACATGGAATTATTCTAGTTTAAACTCACAACAAGTAAGTTTAGCAAATAAATGTTTGGTGAGAAGTGGCAGCAGGAGACAAGAAGAAGGCGGCGGCACATATATCACAGGTAATGATCTCCAAATAGGCTGAGAGAGACCCCTGCCTGGAGACCCACTACCAGTCAGTGGGGACTATACTGAGCTACTTGGGCTAATGGTCTAACTCAGCATAAGGCAGCCTCCTTCTTGTTTTTACTTGGCATGTATGGCTAGGGGCCCACCAGGCCAAAGAGTCACAGCCTCCCTCAACAGGGACAGTAGTGGTGGTGGTGGCGGTGACCCCATTGTCTTCCTCCCCCCCCACTACTGCTGCTGGTGCTGCTGCTATTTCTCAGCCGGCCGGCTGGCCTGGCTCCCTCCTTTGGACCCAGCACAATAGTCTTCCCTCTTCCCCCACCACCCTGACCTCTGCGACTCTCAGGAGCAGCAGCAAAGGTGGTGGTGGTGGTGGAGGAGGCCCAAATCAGCTACTCTCTCATCCCTCCACTTCCCTCAACATGAAGCCATTTCTGGTAAGCATACATCAACAAAGATGTCAAGTCAGTTTATTGTGTTTTAGCAGACAGCCACTATACATATGAAAATTATGACAACAACAACAACCAGAGATTTACATTTCCCATACCCCCTTTAAGTTTAATACAATGGATTTGTAGAGCCTTAGCAAGAAAATTAGATATTCTGAAGGATGTATATTTCTCTACATTGGACAGCCAAAAAAAAAAAAAAAAAAGAGTCTTTCTAGGGATGACCTTCCAATTGGTAAATATAGTTATTTCTAAGGTCGTTATAAAAAGGGTATTCAAGGAGTGCATGAGTTGTATCTTCTATGGACACAGAGTTGCAACCACAAACTCTCTCCTTCTCAGGAATTCCTTTGTTCCAGCCCATTCAATCTGCTAGTGGAAGGACATTTCATCTTGCCTGTGTGAAGGCTACCCTCATTTTAACATTTGGTAGGTCTACCAGATATCTTGAAAGAGATAAATTCAATGGAATAAAGGAAGCATACAAATTACTGGATTGACAAGTCTTGATTACAGCAGGTCGTGATTGCATCTTAAAGTCCCTAAGCTTTTGAAGTATTCATTCTTCAGCAATCTCAAAACCTTGCATCAAAAGAAAAGAGGTAGAGAATCCCAAACTCGTGGCAGGTGACTGTATTTCATGCCTCCATGAGTTTGGGTCCATCTCTTCCAAAATTGTCAGGAGAAAATCTGATACCTGCTTAAAAATAGTTTTTAACCACAAAAGCATGGCTAGTCTAAGAGTTTCAGCTTTCATGGGCATTACACCCCTTTCTAACAGTTCCCAGGATTCTCTGGGGGAAACCATGCCTGATTGAACTGGTATAATACTGGTTTCAATATATAGTGTGTTGGGTTGAGCTTACAAGGGAGCTGAGGAGTAGTGTTTGTTCTCCCCCCCAAAAAAAGTTTTTCCAGAGCTCTGCATCCTTAATTGTTGCTCATGCTTCCTGATCTGAAAAAGCCCAAAGGGAGAAGTGACCCCTGGATTTTATTTGAAGCATGGAAGCCAGGAAGTGTTTAAGGACAAAAATTCCCTTTACCTTTTAAAATCAACTTTTGAAGTAAAAAGACCTCCCCTTAAAATAAGTATGTGAACAGTTGTCAGGAACATGGTAGGCAGCCCCTATGAATTCCTGAGCTTACAAGAATGCCTAGCCAAGGACATCATAATATTTGTCGAATGAATGAAAGAGCATTCACAAAAACCCCAAACCACCTTGAAATAATGGTAAATGCAACAAAAAAACCTGCCACCTGACCCATGAGAATTTCACTGGAATTTTCTCTCACCTTGATGATAATTTTCTAGTGTAATTTCTTTTATTGTTAATTGAGGGACAACGGTTAAAGAAAGAAAGAAAGCAGAATAATTATTTTGTGCAGCACTAATATCAGAAGCCTTGTTGAACTGTTCTGTTGTTTTCTGTTTCATTTGGGGGAATTGCTGATCTTAGAAGATTTTATTCAGAGGTGATTTAAAGAGATTAATTTGCTTGCTCTCTGTGAAATGGCTGTCTGGTTTGCAGCAGAAGACTGGGGGTTAAAAGGCATGGTTTCGTGTTTTGGGGCTTATACACCTTGTACTTAGTTTCTTGGGCGAGATTTCCCATCTGGGAAATAGGAGCTTAGTTTGAAGCAGGGTGTACAGGTTGCAGCAGGAGTGGCTTTGTGGTTCAGACCCCACCTCTGTCTTGTACTCAGCTTCTCCAGCAAGTTTTGCCTTTGTGAAATGAATTATTGCGAATAGATTTCAGGTGGGGCAGAGAGCCAGAGGGCCCAGGACCCATTAAGTGTACCGGAATCATAAAATCCTTTTGGCACTCTTGAAACCTACGGTTAAGGGATACTTTGAACTTGTGTTTCTTTAAGAGCAGTGCCTAACTATGCATGACAATATTCTTTTGCAATGGAGGAGATTTCTGAAAGCAATGTATGGTACGGCATGGGGTGTGTGTGAAAGATTCAAAATAGAAAAGGTATTTTAGACCAAAGAGGCCTAAAGTCATTATTTGGATCTTGGCCTCTAAACTGACCAAAACACAGAGGACACTACAAATGAGAAAGGACCCATAGCAATCTAAAATATATTTGGTTTTGGAGGGTAAAAAATGTGAATGCCGCTTCCAAATTTTTTATAGGTTCTCTTATCACTAATTTTAGATGGTCCCATCAATCATGTGGAGCTGTGACAAATCACAAGCACAGAGTGGGTCTACCTCCCAACCAGATTTGTCATTTTAAATAATTAGCTTCGCTTCCCTCTGCAATCCCCACTAGTAAAATGGAGCATCTCTACTAATGAAGCATACGCTGTGCTATATTTTTTGCGGCATGCCCACTGCACTATTTCAAGCTTCCTCAGTGTCAGTATATTGGCCAAATAAATCTTCCAGATAGGTAATAATACAGCACGGACTATAATAGCCTCTTGCTTCCTTGTCATATCATTTACCTATATTGCTTATCAGCAGCTGCATATTTGCTGAAAGGATATCTTACCGTATAGGCAGGTCTTCTTTCACCTTTATCATTCCCAAATGTAAGGCCTTATTTTTGAAGGTATTATACAGTGGGAAAGCATTACTTGAAATATGTTTGCAAAATACTAGTATGATTATGGGGAAAAAGAGATATGCCCCGATTCAAATTAAAGTCACATAAAACATATTCAGGTCATTCAGTTTCACAAAACACATTGTCCTTGATGACTTGTGATCCTTGAACCCAAAAGAACAGCAATTCATCATGATGGTCTCATTGCACTTTCTTGACTTTACCTGTGCCACTTGTAAACTGTGGATTACATAGGCTGATCTATGTAGGGAGCTGGCAGTGCTGCTTAGGAGTAGGGCAGCCAACCAGGTGACCTTTCCAGCACCGCACAGCAATGAAATAAATTTCAGCAGCCTATCCTTTTCCCTTTAGATGCACACCACACAGTCTCTTTCACAGAGGTTTACATTTAAAAGTTATGAGTACCCTCTCCCCACATCAAGAAAAATATATCTCATGGTAACACAAAAAGGAGATGAGAATTCAGAGTTGCAGGAAAACAACATATTTACTGAAGGTTTTCACTCTCTTTAACTACTCAACATAGGTTGCACACCCTCCAACATTTCTCCGATGAAAATAGGGATGTCCTACTCCATAATAATAATTTTACTATTTATACTCCGCCCATCTGACTGGGTTTCCCCAGCTGCTCTGGGAGGTTTCCAATATATATAAAAAACATAACAAAACATTAAACATTAAAAAACCTCCCTATACAGGACTGCCTTTAGATGGCTCAAGAGTAGGATAACTCCATATCCTGCAATGTTTCTCTGATGAAAATAGGGACACCCTAAGGAAAAGCAGGACATTCTGGGATCAAATCAGAAACTGGGATGGCTTCTGTAAATTCAGGACTGACTGTCCCTGGAAAATAGGGACACTTGGAGGGTCTGAGATTGAAATATGTGCATGTTGGATAAAACTAAAATCTGATGAAAGTTTTGTTTCCTACAGCTGTGGATTTATTTTATTTTTTGCCAAGAGTTTTGTTCAGAGGTGTAGTATTCTCATTTTCCTACTCATATTGAAATACTGCCCCTCAATAAGGCCAAACTTAGATTCACAAAATGTTTAGGGCTATGCATACCCCTGTTGTCCCCCCCCCCCCGAAAACTTTACCTTTTAGTCTGACACCATTATTCTGTGTGGTTCCTGCTCTTGCCATCTGTATCTAATTATATGAAATAGGGTTGTCAAAGTGCACATTTTGATATTAATGTTTGATATTATTTGACATTAATGGATATATTACTTTGGAGCTTAAGCTATAATATAGCCTATGGTGCAAAGACAGAGGAGCTGGATTGAGGACAGTCATTTCCAGCAACAGCTGCTGCACCATAAATTGCTGAACTCCCCCCCCCCCCCCCGCTACAACGCAGGAAAGGATTTCATACACCCCTCCAGTGAGTTTTGCACCAACTTATAGTTTCTCATCATCACCATTACATGTCCCAGTGCCTCAAGCAATCAGGATGGAGGAAGATGCCATCAGACTCCCAGCCACCTGCGGAACAGTTGTGGAGGGCTCTTCATACATTCAAACTGTAATCCTTTGACCCTACTTGACCCATCTTCCTCTTTGCTGCTCCTCTGTGCATAGTCTTACTGCTCAAGTTGCATATTTAGTGGTATACTAAATGACTGAGCCAATAGAGTGATCCTGGGCAAACAAGTATCCGTTTTCAAGGGAAAATCAACTTAGGAGTGTTGGTTATTTGCAGATTAGTTGCACTGCAGAAGGCGTACTAGCGAGACCACACATTCAAGAAGGGCAAAAGTAACTTTTGCTAGGTTTTAATAACAAAAACAAAAACTCCTTTTACACTAAATTACAATATATCAATAAGCATGACCCATTCACCAGGGTACTGAGAGAGCTACATGCTGCTCTTTATATACCACACCCAGCAGCTTAATTACCACAATTTAACAGCACCTGCTATACTGCTTCACAGCTGTAAAACTAGGTCACGTTATTTGCTCTGGCCTTTAAAGAAATTCACATCTTGTTGGACAATAATGAACCTTCAAATTTAAAGAGACAATTCAACAGAGTTTTTGCAGGATGAAAAGCACCAACCAAGAAGGAAGCCACCCCAAAGTCAGAGGAGAGAGGCAACAAAGGACCACTTATAAGGAAGTCCATGTCTAGCTTCTGAAAAAGGCATTTGAAGATATTGTGTACCCCAGATATGAGACCAGAGAGGCAAGGTGCATCGAAGTCGAGGAAGATCGCGTGCACACCTGATTTCAGAACAGAAGAGCTAGAACAAAGAGGACTGGTTCCAAAATAATGATCAGGAACTATGCTACAGCTCCTTCTAGCCACTGTGACAGAAGAAGAAGTCCAAGAAGCAGCCTGGGTAGCAGCCCAAGTATCCACATGCAGCTACTAGCCGCACAACTTCCATTATCCCGAAAGCTAAGGAGGAGGATTCTGGCAGCCACCTCTCAGCAACACTTAACCAGGAGAGCACCTCTATACCTCGCAGTACCAGAACTCCCAGGAGTTGAATCCAGTTCATTACCAGCAAGCTGCTGTTGATGGAACTGGGTTTTGTGAGACGCCCCAGGTAAGCAACTGCCCAGTTCCATATTATGGTGGAGAGATGATGAGGCAGCCTCCATCACCAGCTGGTAACTTCTGCATTGCATCAAGCAGTAATACTCCCTGGTGTGCAGTGGGGAACAGTCATGCAATGGGGAATTATCCAGCTGCAAATCCTGTACAGATGCTGAACAATGATGGAAGTGGTTCAGGCTCTCAAAGGAGCCAGACTGCCAATGGAGATTATCAAACTGCAAACCCCATGCAAATGTTGCCTGAAGATTACCAAAGTTGACAGCAAAGCAATGTCTTTCCTTCTCCCAATGCCTTCCAGGGTTACCCATACATTTAAGATTTGTTTACTATTTTTTAAATTTATTATATTTTAAAGTTTTTCAACAAAGTTTGTTGTTTGAGTGGATTTGTCTGGAATCATCATGTGGCTTTCCGTTTACTGAAGCATTTGCTTCCCTTTGTCCAAGCAAGCTAAAAACACTTGGATGTTGAAATCAAAAATAAAAGTGAAACAATTAATTGGCCATTTGTTCATTGCAGCCACATTGACATTGCCCAACACTGGAGAGACATACACTCTATGCCATTGGACTACAGCTCTGATATTTAGCCCTCATGGAAATAGTGACTCAAAATGATATTCTTTATGGTATTAAAAAAATCAAATAAATTTGTTTTGACTTGGCACTCACATATTTTTTAGGTTAGCAATAAGGGCCACAGTAAAAATCCACTATCCTATTATGCTAGAATTTGGAATGCATGTCACTGTATTGTTTTTTTATTTACACACACACACACAAAACTTTATTGCAGTCCATAGACCCAAAATATGCAGTACATTTTTTTAAAATTTACATTGTTGCTGTTGCTTTAATTTCATTTTTGTATTATTCCCTTGTATTCATGGATGCATATTTGTACTTACCTTCACACTGATTTGAAGCCACTTTGTGTCCTTCCTAAAAGAGGCTCCTGGGAGGCTGGAGGGACATTGCTGGAACAACTCTTGGGCTGGGGCAACAGGCTAAAAATGGATTGTATTGGTGATTTCTTTCCATTATTCTTCCCCTTTTGTTAATGCTTTCTTTATTGTTCCCCTTTTGAGTTGTCCTCTTCCCCCTCCCTTCCTTCTCCTTCCCTTCTTTCTAGCGGGGCTTTGCCCCATGGGGGCTCCAGTCCCTGAGTGCTCGTGGTTGCACTCTGCCCATTCGGCTGGTGTCCCTGTAATTTGGCTGCAGCACCAGCTTTGGGTTTGTTTTTTTTTAGCTAACATGACTTTGGGCAATTTGCGATTGTTGCTCTCTGGGCGCTTTTGTTTGGCACTTTGAGTAGTTTTGCTGCATTGAGAGATCCCTCTCCATTTCAATACTGATTTCTGTGTGCCCCTTTGAGTAAAGGCTGGTTGAGTATTGTCTAAGGGCAGGAAAGCCCTTTCTTTCATTCTGGCCGCCATTTTGGGTTCCTTTGCAAAGAGAGGCTCGTCCCTGCCTAGTTTTGGCAGGAGCGCCATCTTGTTTTGGCCGGAGCTCCATCTTAGTCTGTGTGGGTCCCATTGGCATTGTGTGAACGTTGATTTAGTACCCCCCCCCCGGGTAAGGAAGGGATCGAGATGCCTATTAAAAGGAATCCCAGTCCTGCTCTCCCTTCTAAGAGGGTGATTAGAGGTCTATCTCAGTCACTGCATTCAGCTCCGGCCCCTGTGGTCCCTCAGCTTACACTAGATCACTTGACTGCAATTATGGCTAATATTGGTTCAGCCCCTGCTGCCATGATTAGGTTTAATGAAGAACTTGAGATGCTGGCCCAGCAATTTGGGAGGCAGCCTGATTCTCAGCCTGGCCCCTCCATGTCTTCTACTGTTTTTGAGACTCATGGTCCTTCGGATGTGAGCGAAGGGAGCGAGGTTTATGACCTTTCTGGGCCTGCTGGCCAGTAAGTTTGCACCTCATTTTTTCTGCATTTGTGCAGCTACTACCACTGTGCACTGGGGCGTGTCTGTCAAAAGGATCAAGGATCTGGGCTGCTGGAAATCTGATGCACACAGGGGTTATGTTCAGATGTGGCGCTGAGGTGCAGTTATTAATGTTGTTTTGTTCATTCCTAGGTCCGCCTGCCCTGCACATCTGGATAGTCAGGCACAGCATTGTCCACTGGGCTGGCAGGAGGGGGGGAGTCTTGATTTCTACGCAGGCTCGGACTCCCTGGCCACGTGTGTGTCTCCTGGGTGTCCAGACGAGGAATGCGTTGGGAGGAGCCTCTCCTGATGGTGTGGGCAAAGGTGTCTGCAGAAGGTGCGCCTGCGGCGATGGTGGTGCAGCTGGGTGAGAACAATTTGCCAGAAGCTCCCGGCTTGAGCCTGCGGACCCGCATGCAGGAGGACTTGGAAGAGTTGAAGGAAGCTGTTTCTGGACTCTAAACTTTTTGGTTGCAGCTGTTGCAGCGATGTGTGTGGCGGGGTAGCCGATGCCCAGCTGCCACCTAGAGAGCCAGGAGGCGCGTGCAGAGCGCAGTGGCCAAGAAGGTTCTGGCCTTGGGTGGGACGGTGATCCGTCACCTGGGCATTACCTTCCATGATGCGTCCCTTTACAGGCTTGATGGGGTTCATCTGTCTGTGATTGGGAATGATTTGTAGCTGACCGCCGTGTCAGTGGGGTTAAGGGATTGGTTACAGGTGTGAGTGGTTGGTGGTGAGCGCGGTGCTTGTGTGGCGGGTAGGCACTGATTCAGGTGATAGGGATGGGAGAGCGGTCTTGCCATCCTATGTGAAGGGTATTCCATTAAAGGAATCCAGGGACTCAATTGGTTTGGTCAACCCTCGAGAGGGGGTTGTGCCTGTGCCTGAGTCCAGGGGGGCATCTAGGTAGTGAAAATAGTCTGTTCACCTTCCCAGGTGTTCACCCTTGGTTGACCTATGCTGGTGCCCTGGGTCAGCGGTGCCTGCAAGAGTGCAGGGAGCTAGTTGAACCAGAGCCTATGCAATCACTCACCTTCTGTAATCAATAAAGTTGTGGCCTAAATTCTGCCAAAAACCAAAACTAAAATTTGAGTCAAGTGTGAATTTATTTAGGGGGGAGATTTCTGGGTCTGAACACACAATTATTGTTATTTTTGTTATTATTGGTTTCTATTTGTTTGTTGCTTGTATAGGATATTTTGTTTTTTTAATGTTTGATGCTTTGTTGTGTTTTTATATATGTTGTAAGCCGCCCAGAGTGGCTGGGGAAGCCCAGCAAGATGGGTGGGATATAAATTTTTTAAAAATATTATTATTATTATTATAAAAAATATATTACCTGAAGGTCCTAAGCATTTGGCCACTTTGCTGTTATATACAAGCTACTGATTCCCCTGCCCCCTTCCCTTTCATTTTGATTTGCTTGTCACTGATTCTTTCTGCATTCATTATAACATGGGCCATGAATCCTGGCAATGCGGTTTGCTTACTGATCAGACCTTCTGCCCAGAAGACAATGCAATAAATCACTGGGAAAGATGGTGTATGTTAAACATCTGTATTAAAATAGAAAGAGCTCTGTTCTCTTAGAGTTGTATGTGGGCTTGTTTTCTGTTTTTGTTTTTCAAAGGAGCAGTTGATACAGGTTTAGGAATTATAAAACCAGAGGTCAAGCTGTTTGATGAAAATAAAAAGAGAGCTGGTAAATACTTCATCTAAATTGGCTCATAGACACATGTTTACAATGTCAAGGGGCATGTGACAGAAAATGGAGAGCAAGTTCAGTAATAGGGCTGGTTTCAAGTACTGTCTATCAAATAGAATGTGAAAGAGATGCGTGAAGAATGTTAAAAGTTGCCAGAAGTTAATTTAGTGTTAGGTTTCATGTTTGCAGACAAAATTTGTTTCTACTTAATGGAACTGGAAATGACCTTTCTTCTTTACTTAGCTCTGAATTACTGCTATGTGCTTCTCCTGCAGCAAATGTGTAGGTTTGAATTTGGTTTAATTTAGAATATTCAAGAGGGTCAGTGGATTGCAATGTCAGGTTTGATATGATACCAGTACGATTCAATAGAAACAAAACCAAGCCTTGGTGAACTAAAAGTATTTGTTTCAATCAAAAGCAAGAAATTGCCAACTTGGAGCAAAGTTTTTTTAAAAGCAACTTAACATGAATGAGCAATGCTGCTCCCATTTCTACAACTGACCTTGTGATGTGAATGCATGCGTAGGTTAGCAGTCAATGCCCTTCTCTAGATGTAAGGCCCTGAATGGTCCAAGACTCAGGTCGTTCAAGGAAAGCCTGCTCTTCTAACTAACCTACATGCATGCGTAGGTTAGCAGTCAATGCCCTTCTCTAGATGTCTCTAGAAGTGGGCTGGGTGGCAACCAGAGGAAAGGCTTTTTTTGGCTGCTGCCTTCCTTTTGTGGATTTTCCTCCCCAGGAAGAACTGTCACCTCCTTTGTCACCATTTAGGTATCAGATTAAAACTTTCCCATTGTCTTACATGACGAACCAGGTTGCTACAAAGTATGCACTTAGGAGGAAACGACAGCCCAGCCTGGCTTTCTGCTGAATGTGTCTGTATGGCCCATGTATTTCCAAACATGTCTCATTTACACATTACACCAGAGGTTCTCAAGCATTTTTCAGAATAAAAATCTACTCACGCCACACTGATTTTTTTTTATTCATAAGAAACACATTGCAAAGCAAAAAGAAACAACTCCTAGCAGTTCTTGATTTACAACATAGAACACAACTGCTTTATGATATGATCATGGAAATTGTAAAACAATGCGGTTACATAAGAAAATGAATCATTCCCAAAATAAATGAGCCTCTTACATATGTACTTTAAGTATCTATACAAACTCAACGAGAGGTGTGAGCTTGCTTTTGCCGGGTAATCTCATTTACATTAAGTCTAATCTGAGACAAACAAACTCTCATCTCCTTATCAACACAAAGAAGGCTTTCTCGTTTTTGATCTTCCATATTTGTTAGAGCTGAAAATCCCTATTCATGACAATATGTCATGGAGAACTTTAAAGTAGCCAGTGTGGTGTAGTGGTTAAGAGCAGTGGACTCGTAATCTGGTGAACCGGGTTCACGTCTCTGCTCCTCCACCTGCAGCTGCTGGGTGACCTTGGGCCAGGCACACTTCTCTGAAGTCTCTCAGCCCCACTCACCTCACAGAGTGTTTGTTGTGGGGGAGGAAGGGAAAGGAGATTGTTAGCCGCTTTGAGACTCCTTAAAGGGAGTGAAAGGCGGGATACCAAGTCCAAACTCCTCCTCCTCCTCCTCCTCCTCTTCTTCTGTTTGAATTGCTATTCTGGATGACCACTAGGATTGTCCTCAGTATCTATCTGTATTCCACAAATAAATAGATTACAACTTTGATACCATACTGCACTGAAATGTTGAAATGTTTCTTTGATTGTCCTTGGCCTCACTACTGCAATAAGAAAACTGATTTGCATCCAGTGCCTGGGATAATGGGCAAAATAGCACAACAACATAGCTTGCAAAATAACATTTAAAAATGAGCATTTGGTTTGGTAACGAATACCGTAATTTAAAAGGGATTCATGTGAGATGATTGTAGTTTCTGGCACCTTTCTTGCATACTGGAATATTGCTCCCTCCCCCCCCCCCTTCTTGTCAAGAAACTTATTTGGGAAGCTGAAAGAGTTGACTGAAGAAACTTGAAGAGGGGGGGGGGGTTCTCCAGTGGGGATAAATAATGCTGTTCCCCATATTTATGAGCAAATCTCAATGGCACACTTGTCAAAAAGTGCCTTACACAAAACAGTAGCTAAGATCCACTCCCCCCACTGAGATTGCTGTGAGATGAAGGCACAGTGAAAACAATATCTACATATATTTTTCGATATTTTAACCATCCTCTGTTTCTTTTCCCTCCACTATGCCGTACTGCTTTACAAAGCAATTAGAGAGTTCCTGGAGACACTAATTGGATCATAAAGTGCCTCCTTCATGTTCCTCCTAAGGAGGGAGTGAAAAACCAGAAGCAATTTCTGGCCTCATCTCCACATCTGTGAAATGTTTGTGAGTAATCTTAGAATTCAATTAAAAAAAACCTTGAGGAGCCTTTAAATAACATTCTTTGAGACTAATAGCTAGCTGCAGCCAGACATTCTCCCCACAAGACGACAGAAGCTTCAAGGGGCTCCTTTGGAGCTACATCCTATTTCTGAACTTGTACCTCCTGTGTGTGGACATCGAAGGACAGAAATTAGGGATTCAGAACTCCCTATTATTTTTAGAAAAAGTGGGGAATTCAAACCATCCCTGAAATTCAAAAGTCCGTGTGAACCTCAGGTGTTCCACTCCACTTTCCCCCATCATTTCAGGGGGCAGGGATCAGCTGTTTGGATTCAAAGTCCCACTCAGTCATGAAAGCTTGGGCCATTCTCTCTCTCTCTCAGCCTAATGGATCTCCCAGTGTGGTTGTGAGGACAAAATAGACATGTGCACCTTCCTGAACTCCTTGGAGGAAGGTTGGGATATAAATATAATTAATAATTAAGATTCCCAACCTACATCTGGACATATTTAACTATTCTTGTCTTCTATTTAGGTTGCTTCAGTAAATTGTTACCAAGGATGTGTATATTTGCTGTTGAAATTTTGGAAAGTCATTTTTTAAAAAAATCCAAGAAGTGCTTTGCCTTTTGGAGTAAAAGGTAGCCTCTTTCATCGACAATGGCACCCCTTGTTTTGCTCAGCAGAAATCTATTGTCATGGGGTTCAGGCAAAGGGCTGATGAGTAAAAGTGTTAGACAATATTAGAAAAGAAAACCAACAGGGCTTCCAGTTTCCGGTTGCCCTAATGGCGCCGCTCGCACAGCAACGGCAGATCATACATAAACAAAAAGTAACCTCAGACTTTGATCCGGTGACCTCGTGTTCATTTTCTGTCTCCTTGTGTGTTTCATGCAGTTAGCTTATTTGCTTATGAGCTAAATGTTTCTCATTGTCTTTTGAAATGTCTTTTGCCAGTTACTTTTGCCAGAATAAAGCTCTGTTTTAACATATGAATTGAAGACTTGCAGAAAGTCCCATTCTTGTTATCCACTAATAGGGGGAAATGCTTCACAACTGCTGGTTATATATATTTACGCAATGCTTATTTTGGACATTTTGAAAGTGTGTCTCCGCCCCCTTTGTATTAAATGAACCACAGCTTCCTTAAACAGATGAAGCGAAAGAACGTTCCCTGGTTTTACTGCATGGAGGTATTGATGGAGAGAGCACAGTATTAAAACAGGTATATGGCAGGGGGTTGATTTAAATGATACATAGATGATTTTGGTGAGACTAAATGTTTTCTAGCCACAGCTAACACTGTGAATAACTAGCTGGAGTTTTTTAAGCATGGTCATTTGCCAGGTAAAATGTGCAGTAGATTAGTTCTCAAGACTGCTGACAGATATTGGGGCCAGAGTCTCCAGAACTTTTGAGCTGGACCTCTTCAGCATCTAGGCCAGAGCACCAAGGATGTACATGTAGAGAGAACATCCAGTAGCCTGTGGTCCAAAATGACCAAAAGTCCAAACTTTATCTAAAATTGACCACCTTAACTGCTGTTAAGGAGAACTAGGCCCAAAAGGCAGGAGGCTGGGAAAAGGTGTGGTATTCAACTAATTTCAACTAAGTTTTACCCAGAGTAGACCCACTGAAATAGAGTAACTTAGTCATGCTCATTAATTTCATTACTTGCCACCCAATTTCAAGACATTTCAGAATATATTTTTCTCTATAAAGAATTGCTCTTCAAGGCATGTGATGAGCTCAGTTTTACAGTTCCCACGGGTAGAACTCCCAAACCACAATGAAACCTGCTTAGATATCTCATCTCTTTAGTTTCTTCTGTCGCTATTAAATTCTAAACATTCTCTTATTCACATAGCAACACATACACAAATGTGTGCACACAGACCAGTTGAGTTTAGGACAAGCAGAATAGGAGACTGAAATTTAAAATTCAAACCAATATATTTATTAACTTATTTATAATATCATGCAATAAGGTTATTTGCAAATTAGATGTTAAAGGATACGTTTTAATATAAAATTAAAATGGTACACTAGTTATTTTCCCTATTCTAAGCAAATAGTTCTCTTTCCCATGGGAATCTTCCTTTGGCCAGCTTCTTGTGAACATCTGCCACTCTCCTAGAGAACTGCTGCTGGAGTCTCTTTCTCCCTGCAGATCTTCTCAGCTTTAGCCTTCAGTGATTTCAGCTTCTTTTCCCTTGAACAGCTGCCTGCTGCCACCAGCAACTCTCCACTTTGCTCTGGCTTAGCCTCTTTGTCATCCTCAGTTTGGCGCCACAGACTCTGACTCCCTCTCAGCCATGCTGCACTTCCCTTTTTATACACTTCAGTCAGAATTGTTTACCCAATCAAACTATTCCCTCTGACCAGCGGACATTTCATTGGTCTTAAGGAGTTAAAATGGAACATCCACTAAAAGATCAATCACCTTTTTGATTCTGTTGTTGTTTAGTCGTTTAGTCGTGTCTGACTCTTCGTGACCCCAGGGACCAGAGCACTCCAGGCACTCCTGTCCTCCACTGCCTCCCGCAGTTTGGTCAGACTCATGCTGGTAGCTTCGAGAACACTGTCCCACCATCTCATCCTCTGTCGTCCCCTTTTCCTTGTGCCCTCCATCTTTCCCAATGTCAGGGTCTTTTCCAGGGAGTCTTCTCTTCTCATGAGGTGGCCAAAGTAATTTTTTTTATTCTACTGAACCATATATAATTGTCAGCAGAAAACCACATAGGAAGGGGTGGCCTGTCCTGTTTTACCACCTGAGGCAAATCAGGAAGATGCTGTCTCTACCCAAAGTATTGCTTATTGGGGTTTTGTGGCGACTGCTTCTGGTGAGATCTTGCTGGAAGCCATGCCAGTCTCTCTCTCTCTCTCTCTCTCTCTCTCTCTCTCTCTCTCTCTCTCTCTCACACACACACACACACTGTGCTACAGTTAATTGTTCACAAATCAAACAGTATTTAAAGCAGAGCAACATTAACATACCTAACTTCGATTTTCTGGTGTTAC
Source organism: Podarcis pityusensis (assembly GCF_964106645.2). NCBI lineage: Eukaryota > Metazoa > Chordata > Lepidosauria > Squamata > Lacertidae > Podarcis > Podarcis pityusensis. Next base: position 57,499,125 of record NC_138037.1, read on the forward strand.
AGTTTCTCCATGGGATGAGTGAATGATTTGGGGTTGTTTTTGGTTTTTTTTAAAAGGGGGGGGAGAGGTTTCCCATTATTTTGTAGATAATTGCTTTGTTCTTTAAAATATGTTTATATGCCTAAGGTGCATTCAGAAAAGATAGGGACTTTCCTGCTGTTCATTCACTTTTGCATACAGCTTGCACTTCTTCTGACCAGTCCTACATCAGTTTATGATGGCTTGAAGTTATGCCAGAAAGTAGCAACAAGCTCATATTATTTAAGGAGGATAACTGGGGGATAGGGTTCAGTATAGTCTGTCACTGGAAGACAAAATAGTTGAGGGCAGAAGAAGATGTAATCTTGGTGATGCTTTCAAGAACCAAAAGCTGGGATATAGAGTGCTGACTTTATGCATATTTCCAAGACATCTTTTGCTAATAACTTGCAATAACAGTGTCCTATGAAATGCATAAGATAAAGTGTTATTTATTTAAGCGGCATTAATCGAATCACAATTTCACTCAGGTTTTGTGCATTTTACAGAAAAGCTAGGCCTAGAAAACATTTAATTGCATTATGCGAGGGTAGAAAAATTCCAAGGAAAGTATCAAATCTTCAGGTCCTTTAATTAGTCCAACCTTGTGCTACTATATATAACAGGACAAAAAGTCTGCTACCTGCCTGCCTACTAGGCTCCCCATTCCCCCTCCCCCCCAATTTGGACTTTGAGACTTGGCATAGGGGTTGGTCTCTGGGGTTCTGAGCAAGCACCCTAAATCTTTGAGCTGCTGCTGCTGATCAGCTACCATCATTGCTTAGCGCTCTGCTCTGCCCTGGTCCTGATGCCATCACCTCCTCCTCTTCCTTTTCTACCTGAATCTGATTGTGCACCATTATTGTGGTGCACTGCTTCCTCCAATTGGCCTGGAAGGAAAGTAGGGGGCAGAGCAGACTGGCAACCATGTGCAGGCACCTTGCCCGCCCCTGCTGCCATCACCAGAGAAGCGAGGAGGAACTGCCACCCCTTGACCCCAGTGAGCAAGGCTTCCGTTGAGGGGCAGTGGCAAGTGAAGTGGTGGCAGTGGCAGGGAGTGGCAGTGGCGGCAGGGGATGCACCTTCCCATTTCACCTCAGGTGGCAAAACAGGGTGGCCTGGCCCTGAGCACAGCAGTAGCTGCTCAGCCAGTCTGGGCGGTTTACAGCATAGATAAACAATTGTAAAACATCAGACATTGAAAATTTTTCCAATATGGGAAAAGCAGCAGAGTCAGGTTGAAAGGGGATGAGGAAGCAAGTGAATGTTGGTGAAAGGGAGAAAGAAGGTCAGATGAAGCAAGAGAGAGAAGAGGGAAATAAAGGAATGAAGTGGGATGCGGACAGGCAGAAAGAAAAAGAAAAGAACTGAAACGCTTGATTAGGTTTTTTATGGAGTGTCTTAACAAGTCAAGAAAGTTGTAGGACTCTGCATGGCAGGATAACATGAACAATACCAAAACATCAATGCCACATCATGGATACGGTCAGTCTTGGTCTGGGGGAAGCCTAGTTCATTTGTAGTTAAGTAAATCTGCCTGTTCTTTAGAGTTCTTCCAGAGGCACTCAATAGCAGAAGATCTGGAATGGAGATCAAGGTAGCCTTGAAGATTAATGGAACTGAAAGGCTTGATTGTTAGCAAAGCAAGGAAATTTGATACAGAGATAAGAAGGAAATAGTATTAACAGCTACATCTGAAGACTGGGCGGGGTGTGATAAAGGAAGAAAGGCAGTAAATCTCTTAACAGAATCCTTGCAATAAGGGATTGTGGCACAGTTTAAATACATATGACTCAGCTTACGTCACAGCTTTCAATATACTCTACCCTAACTACACAAGGTGTGGCGCTGTGGTGTAAACCCCTGAGCCTTGGACTTTCCGATAAGAAGGTCGGTGGTTCAAATCCTTGGTCCCAGCTCCTGCCAACCTAGCAGTTCGAAAGTACGTCAAAGTGCAAGTAGATAAAAAGGCACCACTCTGGCAGGAAGGTAAGCGGCATTTCCGTGCGCTGCTTTGGTTCACCAGAAGCGGCTTAGTCATGCTGGCCACATGACCTGGAAAAACTGTCTGTGGACAAACGTTGGCTCCCTCAGCCAGTAAAGCGAGGTGAGCGCTGCAACCCCAGAGTCATTCGCGACTGGACTTAACTGTCAGGGGTCCTTTCCCTTTCCCTTTAACTACACAAGGCAGAAGTGTGATTTGCATGGGGTGGGGGGGGGGACACACATAACAGAAACAATAGTATTCATGCAATGTTTAAATCAGCCCTACATATCTTTAAATGAGAGCATGATAGGACAGGGGGAAGGTGAGCACTGAAGATGGTAGTAGGAATAGGATGCTTGATGGAGACAAGAAAATGGGGGGAAACCTCACCACTACTGATATGGATGCATTCTGGATACCTTTGGCATCACAGCCATTTTTATAAAAGGGCCAAAAGCACAATGTGCTTCAAATAGTATATAAACAGTTAATTATCATGCAATGCACTGTGTGAATCCTGGAGATGGGGGGGGGGGGCGTTGATGGCGGACACAAACATGTCCTTTTACTGTTCCTAATCCTGGGTTAAATCATCATTTTGGCAAAGGGAACATTCCATTGTTTAGGTCCTTGGAGATTTATTAGGAGTGGACAGAGTCTAATCATTTCCAGGTTTTGAGAGCTGAAGTAGTGAGATAAAAGTCAAAACATGGAGCATCCAGTGCAGCAGTAATCCAAAGCTTGATAGCAGAAGGGATTTATTATATATTGGTAAAGGTGAACCACTATCATCTTGAAGGATATATATTCCAAAGGCTGATGTGGTACAGAGAGCTGAAAGTCCATGTAAGATGAGAGCTCTTCCTTCATGCATAAAAACAAGCTGGAAGAGATTTAGTTTGTGCAGAAAAGAAGTTAATGACAACCTTGAAGAATATGGCTGACAATTCAAGGGTAAAGATGGAGATGGATGGGTGGCATAGAGAGACATGTTCGGACAGGATTTTGGGTAGTGCAATGCCAGCTCCACAAATCACATTGCTAGCCAAAATTGATCAACCCAAAGGGGATCATATGAGGAAACTGAAGCCATAGAGCAGGTCTATGGCAGAGTAAAGGCCATTACTATTTCAGGTCTGCTCCATTCTAAAGAGATAGCACAAATCAGTCTCTTGCTATTATTTATGCCAGGAATGGTGACCAGTGGCATTTGGGCCAGATCTGGACCACAATTAAATTTCATTTTGTCCATAGTCATAAAATATTCAAAAACTGTGTGAGAGACAGATTTTTTGCACTTTAAAGTTATCTCTTTGCTCTGGATTTTGTATGCAAGGCTCCAAACTTGCCCAGGCCCACGTGGTCAGTAAAAATGGAGCAGCTTCCGTTAGGTGGTCTTGTCTTTATTAGAAGGCCTGAGCCCCCCAGCAAAGAACCAGGCTGGGTAGAGAGAATACACTTCCGGATAATCCATCTCCCTAACCACTGAGAATTGAATTATCTCCCTGAGAATTCAGAAGTTGGTAATCCCTGATTTATCCTGCTCCGGATCTATAACTTGACACATATTTTCACAGCATGATATTCCCCACACAACAGAAGCCATGCTTGTGTTGGAAAATGATGCCCCATCGGGGTTGCTTTTGGCCAGCTAACACACAGCTCTAGGATAATAATAAGACATACGGTAGATTGTTGTTGTGTGATGAAAACTCATTTTTCTTCTGCTTTTGTGAATAAAATGGCTGCATCTTGTGGTGGTGATTGCCAGCTAAATCCCTCTCCTCTGAACAATTGGATGTAGATGGCCACTCTTGATCAGCCTCAAGCACACATATCGGAATTAAGAGCTCAAGATCCCGGTGATGCCAAATAAGTTGCTTCTATCATTCTGCTAGGCTTCAAAGCAAGCCGTGGCACAGCAAGCTTCTCTCATACGCCTCTTCTCGCATATCCACACACCTGCTCCGAATTTGGATTAAAAATGCTATCTCAAGATGACATCATTCCCTTTCTTGACTCTGATTTTCTTTTTTCAAGGTCTCCTATTTGGGAATATAAATTGACTTCTCCAGTCCCCCTTTCAAACCTGACATCAGATGGTTTTTGAATCATGTGCCTATTATGCTGCAGGTTAATCCGTCTCTTTGACTGAGTGCACGGAGGTTTAGCAGATAAAAAGAGGAAGGATAAACAATGAACAAAGTGAAAAGAGGATGAAAAAAGAGTTTGGGAAATAGCTTCTTAAAAACATTCCCTTCAATTTTTTAAAAAATATGAACAATATTCATTTTAGAAAAGGGGAAATGAGGAAATTATAAACTCCTGGTTTGCAAGTACTTTTGCCACTTAGATGGAAGGTAGGGGACAAGCTCCAGAATGATTGGCTTTCAATTATGCTGTTCTCCCTCTTGAGATTGACAATGAAGGGACACCAGGAGAGGAACAACAAGGTTTTGATAGCGGGCAAGATTCACAGCTGGGATCAAAGTCCTTCTCCTGGATATAAGCCTGGTTAAATTTTGTATATATATATATATATATATATATATATTCACTCTGGTTGCTTGTTCAATGTAAGCATCAGGGATACAAGGGCTCCCGAGAAATGTACCGAAATGATCATGTACCATCTGAAGCTGGGAAGGGACCGCACTCTTGCCTTTGCTAAGTGGGACCTTTGAGGGATTTCTCCCATGAGCTTCTAGCTAGCTGATCACCCTGCTCTAAATAGATGGGGGAAATGGTTCAGTACAATGAGTCTGAGATTCTTCAATGAATTGCATTGCAGTTTGAGCTGCATATTAAAACTCACATGTTGGAGAAAGGTAATCCTGGGATCACTTAAGCACAAAGCTGAACTAAATATTTACAAAAGCTTATGCAGCTGATAAAATTGCCCATCTCCTGCTACCACCATGTTTTAGAGCTTTGCAAGCAATGGTTTAATGAACTTGAGCCAGGTCCATTTGCGAGCAAAAAAATGTTGAATCAATGACACACCAGTCATCTATAATGATGTAACCAAACAAACATGGAAAGGTGTGATTTGTTAATGCATAATCCTATGATCTGATTATAGGATGTTACATCCCGATTGCCAGGAAAAACAACACAATGGCTAAATGCAACCCTGAAGCTTGTTGAAAGATTCATAATGTTTTGAAAAGGTTACGACCCTTGAACAGCTAAAGGGCTTCCAGGATTATGTACAGAGGTCCATCTATGAGCATGTCCCTCTAGGACACGAAGTTTTATGATACAGCAGAGAACAAGTGTTGCTGCTACTTCTGCAGTGGGACTGGAGGTGGGTCCCAGATTTGGAACATTTGCATGGGCATGAGAATGTTGAGGATGTGCCAATGCTGCAGCAGCCGTATACAATACAGCGTTCCTCCAGTGATTTCTGCTAGTGGTGGGGAGGAGGAGAAAACTGGAGACCTAGGATGCTAGACCACCATCTTGACTGTGGGTCCTGGAAGATCTGCTCCCTGCCTTGTAGGCCTTTCTCTACCTGGCCTGGGCAGGTAGAGCCCTGATTGACTCCAGCTCATGGGTGCCAACTTGAATAAAATATTGGGGGCAGGTAAGCCCCACTCTGCATAATCAATCACATGACATTGCACATGCACACCACTTGAATGGCAATGCCCATCAACTTTTTTGGGGGAGTGGCCCTCTCAAATATTGGATTGAAGGGAGCCAAAGGGACCTCGGCCCCTAGGAGTTGACTCATATTCTCCAGCTGAGGCTTCTGAACAGGCTGTTGGGCTGGGGTTTTGATTAGGTTTGTTATTGTGGGGGGGGGGGGTGTTGCTGTTGTTGCTGTTGTTTTGTGTCTTTATTTTAGATCTTGTGACTTATGTGGAAATTGTTCAGTTTGGTTGTTTATTCTTTAATGTTTTATTTATTGTTTATGACTACTTTGGTTGTGTTGTAGTTATGTATTTTTTCATGTTGTAATCTGCCTTGAGCATGGGTTGTAAAGGCCACATACAAGTAAGATTATGTGTATATGCAGAGGTTGGATGGCCATCTGTCATGGATGCTTTAGCTGAGATTCCTGCATCATTACAGGGGGTTGGACTAGATGACCCTTGGGGTCCCTTCCAACTCTAAGATTCTATGATTCTATGAAAGAAAGTCAGTCAGCGTTATATTTCCTATACCTATTCATGGAGTTAAGATCGAGCGATAAAGGCCTTAATTCTGAAAGAAAGGGGAAAGTGTGGTTAGCATGGAGGCAAACATACTTAATATTTCAAAAGCTTATTGACTATCCTTATATGTGAGCATTGTAAGTATTTTTAAAAAGTTATTTTGGCTACTTGTGCAAAGGGTGGGAAATGCTCCAAACTTTTGTGAAACTAAATTCTTAAATGGTAAGGGCTGCTAATGTACAAATATTGTTTTAAAAATTATACTGTTTCTCTACTTAGCTGTGAAATATGGCTGTTGGAGCTACCTGGACCGTCAATAGAGGAAAAGAACATTATTTAAAAAGGGAAATAAGGATATGGTTCTTTTGCTTTGCTGCCTTTGGTAAGGCAGCAAATAAATCTGCTGCCTTTGGTTATTCTGCTCCACATTTTCTCCACCTCCTATTTTATTGTTTTTCTTATTTCCTAATTTGTACTTGAATAATGGAGAGGGGACTCTTTGGGCTGGGGGTGCAATTGTGGCCCAACTGCACATGAAGTTGCTCAGGGAAGCCAGTGGCACATGTGATGAGCAACACACATTCAGAAGTGTAGTGCTGCAAGTGCTTTAGGATGAGCAATGGGGCGCACAATTGTGAATAATAATACCAACATGAACCTGTGTTAAGGTAGATGCGATTTGAAAGACAGTAGACCTTATCAATGCATTAAAATGTACATTAATTGCTAAAGCTTAATAAACTAAGCAGTAGTCGCAACTGACATGATGATATGATTAAACCCATGCTATGACTTATTCAAAACTCAATTTACTTTAGTAGTACAATAATTTATTAGATCTCATCTGTGCCCATAGTGTCAGGAGGTTCAGAATTAATGATCTGCACAAACACTACATACAGGCAAACAAAATCTAATTTTAAAAATCTATTGGATACAGTTTTATTAAATTACAGGGGTGAACATAATTAGCAGACCTCATTATTTTCTTACATCAAATTTATTTACAGGGATTTTATATTTTCCTTGGATGATAAGTTCTAAGGTATAAGCAAACCTACTAGTGATATTAGAAAGAAGTAATAGGTAATACCGCAAGGAAGTTTCTTGCAACAACTTTTAAACATGAAATAAAAGGTACTTTGGGGGAGGAGAGAGAATTGTTTATACTGTTAATTTTAAGAAACAAATTATGATTTTTAACATCACATTTTGGATTTTAAAAAAGTAACTTAGCCCTGAAAGAAATATCACTATGTAATCAGCTGAACTAGACTTAGCAGCAACTCATACATGCATGCCCATTATTTGATGATTGCAGTGTCAAGAAGTGACCTGCAAGTAAATATTTTTATTTGTTTAGCCATAAATCATAGCAATACTAAAAATATCAATGCAGGATGAAATCCAAAATCAATAGTACTTTCATAGGGACATCATACATTAAATAGATTGCATGTGTGTGTATGAATGAACCAGCATAGATATAAAACCAACAGAAATTTCAGATGATTGCTTGTCAGTTGAGTTAGTTCACACATTCATGTAACCAAGTGTTACACATACATTGTGTAGCAAAGCACCTCAAACAAATGTTAACACCATGTTGGCGGCTAGAGGAAGGATGAGGCCCATCAAACGCTCAAGGCCCAGAACAAATGACAGTAAAAAGAATACAACTGACAACATAAGTTCATAAAAACTTGTGCCTGGGGAGAGAATCATAGAATAGAATCATAGAATTGGAAGAGACCACAAGGGCCATCGAGTCCAACCCCCTGCCAAGCAGGAAACACCATCAGAGCACTCCTGACATATGGTTGTCAAGCCTCTGCTTAAAGACCTCCAAAGAAGGAGACTCCACCACACTCCTTGGCAGCAAATTCCACTGTTGAACAGCTCTTACTGTCAGGAAGTTCTTCCTAATGTTTAGGTGGAATCTTCTTTCTTGTAGTTTGGATCCATTGCTCCGTGTCCGCTTCTCTGGAACAGCAGAAAACAACCTTTCTCCCTCCTCTATGTGACATCCTTTTATATATTTGAACATGGCTATCATATCACCCCTTAACCTCCTCTTCTCCAGGCTAAACATGCCCGGCTCCCTTAGCCGTTCCTCATAAGGCATCGTTTCCAGGCCTTTGACCATTTTGATTGCCCTCCTCTGGACACGTTCCAGTTTGTCAGTGTCCTTCTTGAACTGTGGTGCCCAGAACTGGACACAGTACTCCAGGTGAGGTCTGACCAGAGCAGAATACAGTGGTACTATTACTTCCCTTGATCTAGATGCTATACTCCTATTGATGCAGCCCAGAATTGCATTGGCTTTTTTAGCTGCCGCGTCACACTGTTGGCTCATGTCAAGTTTGTGGTCAACCAAGACTCCTAGATCCTTTAAACATGTACTGCTCTCAAGCCAGGTGTCACCCATCTTGTATTTGTGCCTCTCATTTTTTTTGTCCAAGTGCAATACTTTACATTTCTCCCTGTTAAAATTCATCTTGTTTGTTTTGGCCTAGTTCTCTAATCTGTCAAGGTCATTTTGAAGTGTGATCCTGTCCTCTGGGGTGTTAGCCACCCCTCCCAGTTTGGTGTCATCTGCAAATTTGATCAGGATGCCCTTGAGTCCATCATCCAAGTCGTTGATAAAGATGTTGAATAAGACCGGTCCCAAGACAGAACCCTGGGGCACCCCACTAGTCACTCTTCTCCAGGATGAAGAGGAACCATTGATGAGCAGCCTTTGGGTTCGGTCAGTCAGCCAGTTACAAATCCACTGAGTGGTAGCATAGTCAAGACCGCATTTTACCAGCTTCTTTACAAGAATATCATGGGGCACCTTGTCAAATGCCTTGCTGAAATCAAGGTAGGCTACATCCATTGCGTTCCCTTCATCTACTAGGCTTGTAATTCTGTCAAAAAACGAGATCAGGTTAGTCTGACATGACTTATTTTTCAGAAATCCATGCTGACTATTGGTGATCACAGCATTCCTTTCTAGGTGCTCACAGACTGTTTGCTTAATGATCTGCTCCAGAATCTTCCCTGGTATTGATGTCAGACTGACTGGGCGGTAATTATTTGTGTCCTCTCTTTTCCCCTTTTTGAAAATAGGGACAACATTTGCCCTCCTCCAGTCTGCCGGGACTTCGCCTGTTCTCCAGGAATTCTCAAAGATGACTGCCAGTGGTTCTGAGATCACATCTGCCAGTTCTTTTAATACTCTTGGATGCAGTTCATCTGGCCCTGGAGACTTGAATACATCTAAACTAGCCAAGTATTCTTGTACTATCTCCTTAGTTATTCTGGGCTGTGTTTCCTCTGCTGAATCATTTGCTCCAAATTCTTCAGGTCGGGCATTGTTTTCTTTATCGGAGAAGACTGAGGCAAAGAAGGCATTGAGGAGTTCAGCCCTTTCTGTGTCCCCTGTTTGCATTTCACCATCTTCTCCTCTGAGTGACCCCACTGTTTCTTTGTTCTTCCTTTTGCTACGAACATACCCATAAAAGCCTTTTTTGTTGCTTTTAACCTCTCTAGCAAGCCTGAGATGTTTCACTGTTTTGCACACAATGCTGTCTGCAGCATTTTAAAAAATATAACCAAATACCTGAATATCCCACAGTGCTTCAGAGGTCCTGATTCAGTTTGGGGCATTTCTGAGACAGCTCCATTTTTTTCTTCTTTCAGGATTTGTTCCATAAATCAAGAAGCTGTATTTATAGGGCAAGGGAAGAAAAGCCAAACAGGAATGACATTTTCTTTGGCCATTCAGAAATGTTGAGAAGCTGACAAATATGAAAGCATGACCAAAAAACTTTGCTTCCATGCTAATAACTCTTCAGAGTTATTAACAGGCAAAAAACAACAACAAAACATTAAGAGAAAAGGAACATGATAGCACACAGAGAGAAAACCAATGTATCCTCTCTGGAGTTCAGCTAGTTGTTGCTAGAAGGGAAGCTCTTCTTTTTACAAAAGGGTAACAGAGATTAAGGGCTCAGATTATCTCAGAGTGATGTGTGTAAAGTTGTGCATTGCTCATTTGTATCATGTTTCAAGCTGTATGTTCAACTTTATGTTATTTGGGACTCATATTTTGCAGTGGGCCTATCACCATTTAATAACTATGATTGGATAAATGTTTGACAAAATATCCTCATTTCTTAAAGCTGTGTATCTGAAGAAGTGTGCATGCACACGAAAGCTCATACCAATAACAAACTTAGTTGGTCTCTAAGGTGCTACTGGAAGGAATTTTTTTTTATTTTGTTAAAAATGAGTTCAAGATGAAAGTTAAATAATTGACTTGGCTCTAATTCTATAAAGAAATGTTGAGTTAAAACAAAACTCCTTTTGTGGAGCTTAATGAGTCTATTTTACTACCCCATCTGAATAGTGATTACAAGAGGGCAAAACTGGTGAGATCAATAATCACATTTTGAAGCAAGAAGCAAAGGATTTGTTATCTCAAAGTTTATAACAGCATCACCTATTTTGCTCAGCCTAAGAACCATTGGCCACCTCATGAGAAGAGAAGACTCCCTGGAAAAGTCCCTGATGTTGGGAAAGATGGAGGGCACAAGGAGAAGGGGACGACAGAGGACGAGATGGTGGGACAGTGTTCTCGAAGCTACTAGCATGAGTTTGACCAAACTGCGGGAGGCAGTGAAAGACAGGAGTGCCTGGCGTGCTCTGGTCCAGAGGGTCACGAAGAGTTGGACACAACTAAATGACTAAACAACAAAGGACCATTTAGAAACACTTAAAATATGTCAATTGGTTAGACCATGGAGCTGATAATACCAAGGTTGCAGATTCAATCCCCATATGGGACAGCTGCATATTCCTGCATTGCAAAGGGGTTGTAATATGTACAGTTCATACTGAAATGCCCACACCTGCTAACTCTGTGGCTTCTTCTGGTTACCTCTGGTCCCTGGAAATCTTTGGTTGAGAGGTGGTGATAGGAGCTTGCTTTCCAACATAGTCTAGGTAGGCAGCCCTGAAGTGTGTGCATCATCAAGACATTGCATACCATGAGAAATGAACAGATGGACCCAAAAAGGCACTATTAGAACTCAATACATAGGTGTCACCAGACTGTCTAATTATTATAACTACATTAATTCTTTTTTAAAAAATCTCCTTAAAAATCATTTTAAAAAAGCAAATACAAAATTGTCTTTACACTGGAAGTTCATGCTTTCCCCATACATACAAATCCATATTCTTAGTAACATATTGCAGAGGGTATACAGGAATATTTATCCTGCTTTCTTATCCAAGGGCATTCATATGTCTCCTTTAAATTATTTCCATTGCAGCTTTTTCAAATATCTTCAAATTCCAATATGGTTGCTTATTCCAATAACAAATGTATATACCAGTACCATCCCACTTTTATATTTTGGTTTATTTTGTACATTGTTTCACTGAATCAGATTGCATGTTTCCCAAATGGATGAAAAATTGCTGTTTCCTCCAGGATGTTCAGTTTGACTTTCAGAGACCTGGAATGAAATCCTTGCTTAGCCAGGAGGTTCACAGGATGACGTTGAGCAAATTAAATCTCTCAGCATAACCTCTCTTAAAACAAAATTGGTTGATCCTATGTATGCTATCCTGAACAGGTTACAAACCTCCTAACAACATGCACAGCTTGAAATACCACAGAGCCTTGTAATACTCTGTTATCTTATCAAACAGTGTTTTCAAAGGAATTTACTTCCAAGAAATGAGTTTTGGATCTTTGCTTAAGAGGAGGCAATCATTTCATTCAATTCAAAAACACTGTGAAAATCCATACCACCTCAGGAGCCCCTTGAAGGTCAGTCAGAACTTTACTTGTCCCTTATATCATCCCAGGACATGGATGGTCCTAGTCACACCTTGCCTACTCTCCCATATTGAAGTCCAAGGTTCTCTTCTGGTGAATGGGAATTGCTCCAGACCTCCAGCTAGGAAAATGTTTTTAAACCCTAGAAAAGGGATTGGTAATGACTGTGGCCAAGGGAAGAGAAAGCTGGATGAGAGACACTGGTTCAAATGTCAACTCTTCCTCAAGTTTTTGGGGAAACTCATACTTAGCTTCCATCTATCATCTGTCCACTGCTTATGTCCCTCATCTGGCAAATAAGAGTAACAGTGACCTTCTTCAGTATGTGTCATATATTCAGGATAGTTTTTGATGAAAGCAGATAGACAGTTTTCAAACTGCATATTCAAATTGTTCATCTTACACACACAGTTGTACATCCAGTTGTTCCCTCCGATGAACTGACAGTACTTATTCTCAGGTGTGCTGCCTGTTTATAGCACATATCTGTAACGACACAACACTTTGTGGCCTTCCTATATATATTTTTTGTCAAGGTCTGTCATAATTCAATGTTTCTGGCTGGAAATGATCTTGTGGGCAGTGGAGCAACCTTCATCCCATATGAAACCAGCCAAAGCATTATGGGGGCAGGAGAGCATCAGGGGGCTTTGAATGCATTGCTATCAGTTTAATCCTTAGCTGTCCAATGTGCAAACACGAGGCAGAGTTTACATTTGCCAAGTAGGATAATCAACATAAGTAGCCCCTTGGCAGGCACTCTGCTCCATATCCACCCCTTGTAATTGCTTTGGATTTGATCACTGATGCTCAGCCATGTCTTTGTATAATGCTCACCTGTGGCTTCCAGCGGGCCTCTAATTTTCTCTTTCATTAAAATGAAACTCTGAAGTACTGAATTTGAAGTACTACCAAATAAGTCCCCCTACCCTGCTTTCTCTTTCTTCTTTCTTTTTAAAATCCCAACTGAGAAAATAAGCATTAGGGCACTTATTGATAAGAGTTAAGGGGGGAAGTGGTTCATTGTTACCATCAGCTGAGATAAACGAGACATCAGACAGAGATGATATATTTTACTATATTTTTTATTATTATTCACTTGCTTGCAGGGGGGGGTGCTGTATGTCACTATTCATGAAATTTCATAGCTATAAGATAAAACCATAACAATATCAAATATAAGGCAAACCACACACACACACACACACACCAGTAGATAAGTTTGATTTTTTCTAGAGAAGGGCCAAATCTTTCTTAAGAAATTTCACTGATCTTGAATTGTGCTTTATCCCAGGGCAGGGTACAGTGTAATTTAAAATCCAAAGCAACAATAAAACATACAATAAAACAAGTAAAAATCAATTTAAAAACAAGAACAAACAAGCAAGCACACTGAACTGGACTTGTAAGCAAACTGGCAACCAGTGTAGAAATATTTTAAATTGTCAGGGTGACAAGCTGTCCCAGTTAAAATCCTGGGACTGCATTTGGATCCAGTTGCAACTGTCTCTCAAGGAAAACTCTGATCCTAAACCTCCCCTGCCTTGGATATCCTGCTAGCTAGCAATGATGAGGGGCTTAAACTTACAAAAGACCCCTAGATCTACTGCTCACCAAAACTGTGAGTAGTAGTTTATGACCTGTTCTATTGTACAGTATGTTTAAACATAGGGGTCTTCTTTGAGAGAAAAAAAGGTGAAGGAAGAAGGATGAGGGACAGATAGCAGTTTATTTAAGTTCTATATAACTGTTGTGGCTTCCTGCTTCTAAGGGTTCAGTCAGACAAAGAGATATCATGTGGCTAGCATCTGACAATAATTAAGCAAAATAAAGCAACATCATTTGACCTATCCAAGGTGAGAAACACACCACTCCATTCGTCTATCCATCCATTTGACATTAAAAGAAAATTAAACGTCACCATTTCTATTATTTAAATGGAGCTTTGTAGCACAAAACCAGCACTAAGCATTGTCACAATTACATCTTAACATTTGTAGAGTTGGAAGGGACCCGGAGGGTCATCTAGTCCAAATGAGAAAAGGATAATTTGGAAAAAGCTTTGCTAAACAGGTAACTGTTGGAGACCTTGTGGAAGGGGTAGCATTTCCAAGCATAGAGAACAGCATGGTAGAAGGGAGAGGTTTGAAATAGCAAGGGATATGTGAAAATACAATCCCTGATCATGACAGGCATTAAGAGCATGGAATATATTAAACCGATAGACCCAGAGTTGACTTTGAAGTAGTGGTCAACTCTCATGCTCCAGTTAAGTGTGATGAGAGTTCTTGGTAAATCTGAGGGGAATTTGAAGAGTCCTGCCCAGGCAAAACATTGGTAGAATTCTGAGAGAAACAATTTACAGTATATAAAATTTTTCAAAAGGGATGCTACTAAGATTTCACTAGCCTGTTTTGCTCAGCCTGTTTTGGACAGAGCTGCATTAACCCTGAAAGATCAGCTCCACAATTTAGGAGTACTCAGGTGTCCTTTCTGGCAAAGAATGCTTTCTGCCAACTTAGGCTTGCATACCAACTATAATATATCCTGATAAGGATTATAATCATTAATTGACACTCAGTTCCATAGCTTCCAATCCCATTTTCTGTTGGCCATTATTTTCCACCCATTTAGAAAAGAAAAAAGACATAGTGTTTCCTCCATTTTCCCCCAGGAGTGTTGTCAGAGGCTTGTCAGTTTTTCCTCTTAATTCACTCCAAATTGTACGCAGAGTCCTTTCTCTCTCAGCTCTATCTCTGCAAGCTCAGGTTATTTCTTAATCTTTCTGCCTGTGCTTTCATTCCACTCCTCCAACTTCAGAGCTCCAGCTTCTGGCTGCTTCACTCCTCCAGGTGCCCATGTGAAGGTCCTCTCCATTTCATCATCTATGGCTTCCAGCTTTACACTTCTGTTGTGGCAATCCTCCACCAATATTGTTTGCCAAAGACTCTGTGTCTTCTTTAGTCTCAGCATTGGCCTCCATTTTATTCATAATTTTATACAGCAGCAGGAGTGGCATAATACTTTATTTTTGTAATGGGGTGGTTAGAGTTAAAATTGTCTAGAGCACCAAAGTGGGCAGTTTCTACATCAAAATGAAAACTACAAAAGCATCACCATAATATGCAATGGACAGAAGAATATACCAAACCAACCACTTATATTCACCTCTGTTGCATATACTTCACAGAGATGTTGGCTCTTGTTTTCTCAGCCTAAAAAGCAGAGCTTTTTGCTGCAGTTCTGAAGTCTTCTCCCTGCCTTGAGCCAGGAAGGAAGTATGCATTGTATGACTGGTTCCCTTCCCTGTTCTTGGCTGCATATGCGGACTTTGCTGAGAAATTAGGTCGATCAATTTTCTCTCTCCATATGGCAACAAAACAACAAGCTGCTCCTTCATTAAGAGGTTGACAGAAAGCATTGCTTGTGAGAATGAAATAAATTTCTAAGTATGCTTCATGTTGCAGGGATCCAACAGGGTGCATATTGTATCATATTCTACTGTTACATTAATAATTATGCTGAGACTTTAAAGTGTTGAAATATCTATTTTTTACTCACTGGCATTTGTTGCTTACATTATCTCTTTTTATTTTTTATAGTTTTCAATTATATACATTACAACAATTATTTAACCATTATTTTAACATTTTCAACTTTGATTCCCTTCCTTACATTTATTTTCATCCTTTCCTGCATACTCCAAATTGCCTTAACTTATTCTTTTATTCACACACACACACACACACACACACACACACACTGTTAACTGCCAGTTTTTACAATAATCCTGCCAATGTCTTGATTTGTTTACAGTTTGTTTGTAAATACTCAATAAACCATTTCCATTCCTTTCTAAAAAGTTTGTTATCTTGATTTCTTATTCTTCTGGTAAGTTTCACCATTTTTGCATCCTCCATTAGTTTCTGTAGCCATTCTTCTTTCGTTGGGACCTCTACTAACAACATTATCAGTACTGTTATTAATGTGTTTGCTATAGTGTGGGCATCAAATTACTAACACAGCAAAACAAGGGGAAATGGGCAAATCACTCATTCTCAGTCCCCTTCCTTCCATCTGTAATGGAGGCAGCAATGGCAGACTTTGCATGGTTGCTGTTGTTGTTAGGATTCATGAGATTATGTATGTGAAGAACTCTGAGCACATGCTGTATCATAACTCATATGGATTTTTGAGATATTCCTGAACAATCTTTAAAACTTAGGGGTACAATCCTCCTCTGTTTATCCAGTGGGGTCAGGGTATGCTCAATGGACATGCAATATTGAATATCAGATGAAAAGGGGAAAAGCAGAAAGTGTGTGTGTGGTGGGGAAATGTAACTTTTAGTATCTTAGAAGAGGTCAAGGCAGCTGGTTGGCACCTCTGGTAGGCGATAAGGACACACGCCAACATTTGTGATAGGTCCCATTTGCATACCTACCAATGGTGAGTATTAATTTTTAGCAGGGGGCAAAAAGAACTTGCCAAGCTAAATTCTTGTCTGGGTTAATATGAGGATCAAAGTGGAGTCATTCTCTGCCCCCCCACCATCAACAGTCATCAGGTTTTGAGTTATTTAGTACTGAGGAGGAAAATAAGCCCTCTGTGAAAGAGCAACACAAGCCCCATGCAATGCTTGGTGCACTGTCTTGGCAAAAAAAGGGCGTCTATTTTCAAAGCCGTAATAGCTTTGGCTCAATGGATTGTATTCCTGCTGCTCTCTCACTTTGCCTCTCTGGAAATAAATCTGATGGTGCCACAGCTGAGGCATTTCTGGGGGATTTGCAATCATGGTGGCTTAAATAGAAATAGAAACCAAGGAGTGAGGGTTAGAAGTGGGACAGGGGCCTTCAAAAAACAGTTCCCAGAGAGAAGTCTTGTGAGTCTTCCAAGGGACATTCTTATTGGAAGATTTTCACTGCATCATGTGGTCTCTCTCTCCCCACCCCCACTCCTTCATGCCTCTCAACAATCACCAGACAGGTTTAGGTATCCAGAGTCCACAAAAGCCCTGCTACTCTCCACAGGGGAGAGCACCAGAGCTCCCTCAGTGTCACTGGAACTGAAAAGGGGTGGGAAGGGGGAAGGGGTGGCCACTTTAAAAATGGGGAGGGCTGTTCATCCTGATTTCCTAGGTATTTACCCATTCACATATATTGAACTTGATAATGTTCAATACTCATCAGATTTGAAGATGATGCTAAACTGGGAGGGAGAGCTAATGTGACAGAAGACAGAACTTTGTTCGAGATGATCTTAACTGATTGGCAAAATGGGCCCAAACTAACAAAATGAATTTCAATAGGGACAAATGCAAGGTTTTGAACTTAGGCAGGAAAACCAGATGCACAAATATAGGATGGGGAAACACCTGGCTTGCCCCCACCCTACATTTACAATTCTATGATTAATATGAAAAGGATCTAGGGGTCTTAGTGGACCACAATCTTAGCATGAGTCAACAGCAAAAAAAGCTAATGCTATTCTACACTGCACCAACAAAAGTATAGTGTGCTAACCAAGGGAAGTACCATATTTTTCGCTCCATAAGACACACTTTTTTCCTCCTAAAAAGTAAGGGGAAATATCTGTAGCGAATATGTGGTCGATTGCTGGCTCCCTTTCTGGCCCCGCCCCCTTGCCCAGGCCTCCATTGTTGAATGTTCTGCAGACGGAGGCTGTTTGTTTCCCCAGCGACATGTGCCTGGCTGATTAGATTATCTGTCTGGAAACTGTAGAAATGGCACCCTTTCCTTTCCTAAAGAAGCTGCAGAACTGTGAGTTGAACCCCATAAAAACAGGATTTTTTCCCTTTGCAAAGTAAGCTCAACAACTTTGAGCTGATTCTCAAAAAAGGGGCTTTTCCCCTTTGCAAAAGAAGCTGCACAACTGTGAGCTGATCCTCAAAAAATGGGGCTTTCCCCTTCCCTCCTCTAAAAACTAGGTGTGTCTTATGGCCAGGTGTGTCTTGTGGAGCAAAAAATACATTAATAGTATTGCTCTATTCTTCCTTGGTTAGATCCCCAACAGTTCTGGGTGCCCTCATTTAAGAAGGAGATTGACAAGCTGGAATGTGTGCAGAGGAGGGTAATCAACGTGATAAAGGGTCTGGAAACCAAGCCTTCTGAGGAACCGTGGAGGGAGTTGCACAAATTTGGCCAGAGTAAGAGGAAACTGAGAAGAGATATGATAGCCATCTTCAAATATCTCAAGGGTTGTCACATGGAAGATGGAGCAAGCTTGTTTTCTCCTGCTCTGGGGGGTAGGACTCGAACCAATTGCTTCAAGTTACAAGAAAGGAGATTATGACTCAACATCAGAAAGAACTTTCTGATAGTAAGAGCTGTTTGACAATGGAATGGAATCCCTTGTGGACTCTACTTCTTTGGAGTTTTTAATCAGAGGGGTTGGACTAGATGACCCTCAGGCTTCCTTTCAACTCTACAATTCTATGATTCTATAATGTTGGAGCTACTGCTTGCAATTGCTTCTGCAGCACTTTGTCATGAAGCCCACATGTTCAGGGGATTCAGAAAAGGCTCTGAGAGTGGGTTGCCCTCAGTACTAACTCACCAGAAGCCCCACTGCATCACGAGCCCATCTCACTACTACTTCCACAGCCAGGGAAGGTCCTGTTACTATCGTCGAGTCTCAAAACTCCAGCCAAGAATTCCCAGCAGAGACATGGACTACTTTGCATTGTCTGAACCAATGACTCCTGAACCAGCTAAGGCCACTTTTAAAACAGGGTTTCTCTTGGCAAAAGAGTGAGGCTAGATTCTAAAAAAAGATGTGCAGTGCTTTGCAATTCTAGCATTATTCAGTCAGACTGGACAAATGAACTATTACAAATGGATTAGTAATCTGCCTTGCTTTTTGATCAAAAGAAAAAGAAACCCATACACTCTGAATGAATGTGAGTAATGAAAACCAACGTGGTTTCTAACGAAAGAATAATGCAAGAAATGTGATTTTAACAAATGGAGAACAAAGTAAAGCTTTTTATGATGAAAATAAATGGAACAATAAACTTTAAAAATTCTTCTACACTCTTAATGTCATCAGCTGATATGAAAGTCACTGATAGTACAATCCAATCTATGTCTACTCAGAGGCTGAAATCCTATATCCACTTACCTGGGAGTAAACCTCATTGAAGTTAATTGGACTTACTTCCATGTAGCCATGAGTGAGATTGCACTGTGGATGCATCTTTCAGAATTGCCAGTAGATGCTTATCTTGACTTTTCTTTAACACAACTTTGAAACTTGTTGGGAAGGAAATTCCACAACTTCTCTAGCAGCAACTGATTACATTGCCCAATCATTCTTATAGTCTGCATACTTTGCTACCTTTAAATCTACTTCCCTTCAAAAAGAAATAATATTATATGTTGAGTACTATGTAAATGCCACAAGTCTTGTCAGATGTTATCTGTTTGGACCCTCCTGAAAATGATGCTAAAAAACAGACACCCATAAACTTTTGTGGTACATTTGATGAGATACGTTTCTCAAGACACTTTACTCGGTTACCTGCTGAGACCCATGCGGCGAGATGGAAGCTGGTGTCTGAAAATTATTGTTCATTCCCCCCACCCCTCAATTGCTTGTCAATCAAACAAGCAGATTCTGTTCTTCCATTTTTCTCCTCATGGAGACTCTAGTTCTGAAATGTTTTATGAACAAAAACAAACCAAAACCTCACACACTTTTAAAAGCCAAAAATCCTGTTGAAATAGTTAATAACTATTGACCGGCATCTTCAGGCAAAACATCACCCTCCAAATATCAATTAAAACGTGGATATGGTTTTGCTTCCTCTGCTTATGGTGTTTGGAATCTCTTCTATTCAATTTAGTGTTCTAAATGAACTCATATCATAGGCCATTATTGAAGAAAATGACCACCTGCCTCCCCCATATGTTGACTTCATTTTTAAATACTTCCCTTTGAAAGACTTGAAACTCATTAAAGTGGCAGTGCTTTCATCACACTGAATATGGCAAGCAGAACAAAGGATTTCAGGGAACATTATTTTCTAATTTGAAAGCATATTTTTCTTTAGCAGGTTCTGCTTTATTTTCTCCTCCTTGTTCTTTGACTCGTACTGCACCCCTTGGCGACATTCAACTCATGAATTTTCTTGATTCCATAATAATCACATTTAACCTTCTCTCCCCCCCCCCCCCCCGGTTTTCTTTCTCTACCCCACTTTTTCTCATTTGAACTCTTGCAAACTCTTGCAATTCTCATTTTCTTCTGGGCTAACCCAAGGTCCAATATATGGACTTTTGCCATGTATTCAAATTAAGAATGTTTTTTATGAGAAATACAAATATTTCTGCAATATACATACATCAATACTTCCATATTTCTTATACGCACCAGAGAATCCTTACAGTTTAGGAATGTATAAAGACCCCTTGATAAATTCCCCAAATCTTATCCAGACTCTTTTGGCTTCTGTGTTGTCTTCAGTTGTTCATGCAGTAACTTACTATAAGCTGAGTGAGTAGTTAGATAAACATTCTTGATGAAACTGGACAACCAACCTCTCCAGCCAGATCATACCTCTGAGTCAGCTAGCCTTGTGGGTCAAAGCTGCTTCTCTTAAAGGAGCCATATTAATACATACAAACGGGACGCGGGTGGCTCTGTGGTCTAAACCACTGAACGTCTTCGGCTTGCCAAGTTTGAATCTTGGGTTGGCGGTTTGAATCCATATGACAGGGTGAGCTGCCGTTGCTCTGTCCCAGCTTCTGCCAACCTAGCAGTATTACCTATTAATGCATACATTACAGCTTCCTCCAGAATTCCTCATATATTTTTCCAACTGTGTTGGTAGCCTGGCCACCCTTCACAATACTGGGCTGCCCCCCCCCCCAAAAAAAATTGTGGGGAATATTTGGAGAAAATTCTGCACACTGTTCTTCTTTTCCTAGGGGTGGTGGTGGAAGGAAAGAAATATGTCAGACATTTCCCCCCAGAAATCATGCATTCTGAGAAATGTTGGCTCAGCTCTTGTATTAAGTCTGTTCCTTCAAGACTTCTCAAAGAGACAGCGGTTCCAGGATTCTGCCTCTGATAACAGAAGATTAAGTCTACATCTGCATATAGAAGGAAGGGATTAATGGATGTTCTAAGCTGATTTCAAAATTAGGAGCTCCTAAACCCAGCAAATGCTGCCAAGTCTTAACTCCTGCAGGGCCATTCAGACTGTACTAGCCAACTGTTCAATCATTTTTTTGCCGGCAAACTGTCAAAAGTAATTTTTTTGCTGCTTTTCAAAAAGGAAACAAGATCAAAGCAGTCAAAAGCTCTCTACAAAATCTGAGTGCCTTTCACAATTATTTCAGTGGCATCTTACAGCTTTCCTTTTGGAACTGATGAAATGAAAGGATGAAAATCATATCTATTTAAAGGTGATTATTATTTGAGAGCTCCGTGTGTCCTTATTTCTGCCTAATAATCCTAGATTTATGGTTAAACATACCTGTATGCTGCCTACCAGCCTTTGTCTATGTTTGAGCTTTCTGTGATGCCCCTGGGACTTAACTTTGGGAAAACAGAAATTGGATGGAATGGAATGAACTTATACTGATTTGTCCATCCCTACTCTTGAATTAAATCAGCAGATAGTGAAAACTATTCATTCACCAACAATTCTCACACATTCACAGCAAGCTTAGTAAGATGCTTGGTTTGAACAGAGGCTGCTGACACTAAGTAGTAGGGGAGGCAACAGGGTGGAGGCATCTTCTCAACTTTTGCTGATAACTCATTGGATAACTCAGTATCAACACAGTTTTTGTTCAGTTAGCATCAAATTCCAGAACTATTTGGTCCAGTCACCAATCAGGAGTGGGGGTGTGGAATCAGCCTTTTTCCACATTGTAGACTGACATTTGGGGGGGGGGGTGGAACAAGAGGGAGACAGATTGAAATTGCAGAGTTTTGAAAAACTAAAAAATAAAGTGCGAGATTGGCTTCATTATTATCAGATAATGGAGGCATATAATTTGGACAAGAAAATTGGCTTCCAGGTGGAAAAATCAAAATTGGAAACAGAACTGTTAGAACCCAAAACCAAGATTTTGTCAAAGATGTATAACTTGCTGTTGAAATGGAATACTCAGGATGAAACGGTGAAATCTGCTATGATTAAATGGGCACAAGATGTTGGATATAACATAATGATGGCTGACTGGGAACAGTTATGGACCACAGGTATGAAGTTTATGGCATGTAATGCCTTAAGAGAGAATATTATGAAAATGATATACAGGTGGTACATGACACCAGTCAAGCTTGCAAAAATCTATCATTTGCCCGATAATAAATGTTGGAAGTGTAAAGAAACTGAAGGCACATTCTTTCACCTTTGGTGGACGTGCCCAAGGATTAAGGCTTTCTGGGAGATGATCTATAATGAACTGAAAAAGGTATTTAAATATACCTTTCTGAAGAAACCAGAGGCCTTTCTCCTGGGCATGGTTGGCCAATTGGTGCCAAAGAAGGACAGAACTTTTTTTATGTATGCTACAACAGCAGCAAGAATACTTATTGCAAAGTATTGGAAGACACAAGATCTACCCACTCTGGAAGAATGGCAGATGAAGGTGATGGACTATATGGAACTGGCGGAAATGACTGGCAGAATCCGAGACCAGGGAGAAGAGCTGGTGGAAGAAGATTGGAAGAAATTACAGAAATACTGTAAAATTAATGAATGTTAGAACGATGTCAGAATGAAGTTAAGTGGTTTTAGCAGCAATGTTACAAAGGAGTATGTAAAAATGGATTGTTAACAGGTGAGAATTTAAAGTTACAATATATTAAGTTAAAGGATTAGGATAAAAACAAAGAGGGAAAGGATTTGCTGAATTAGCTAACTGAACTGGAATACAAAAAAGGGAGGTGTGAGGAGGTCAGGGAAACAAGTAAATGAAAGAAGTGTTTTTGTTTTTCTGTGTTTTGTATTTCTTCTTTTCTTCTTTTCTTTTTTCATTTTTGTAATCTTTTTTGAAACTTTAATAAATATCATTAAAAAAAAAAAGATATTGGGGGGGGGGGGGTGAGATGCTGAGAGTCGAAAACAGCACCTGCAAGGCTTTTCCTTGCATTTCTACATCCTTGCATATCCAGTGGTGTCACCCAGAGGTCTCCAAAGGTGTTGTGCATCCTCCAAGCATGGATTAGCCCCCACCTCCCGCTTGATCCTTGGAGAACTTTGAGGAACAGAAAGAAAACCCCTGGTTCCCTCATCTAATTACGAAAAGACATATGAGTAAGGCCTGAGACTTCATGATCAACCCAAGAAAGAACAAACAAAAACAATCAGGTAAATTGGGAGCCATTCAGTGAACAACCAGGAAATTAATTCCACATTACTGGACTGATTACAAATTTTGGAAAGGTCTTTATATCTTTACCAGCCTTCAAAAAAACTTAGAACAAGCCCAAAGGAAGGTTCATGGCTTCCTGAAATTGAAATCCCCTGCAGGGCATCTTACTTCTCCCTATAGATATCAGGATTTCTGATCTGAAATACACTAATCATACCATAATGCCATCATGTGGGCAACTGGTTTGATGCTGTACGATAAGACTCCACAGTGCATCTAATTCAATAGGACAAAGAGTTGGTAAAGGGACCCCTGACCATTAGGTCCAGTTGTGACCGACTCTGGGGTTACGGCGCTCACCTCGCTTTATTGGCCGAGGGAGCAGGCGTACAGCTTCCGGGTCATGTGGCCAGCATGACTAAGCCGCTTCTGGCCAACCAGAGCAGCACACGGAAACGCCATTTACCTTCCCACCAGAGCGGTACCTATTTATCTACTTGCACTTTGACGTGCTTTTGAACTGCTAGGTTGGCAGGACCAGGGACCGAGCAACGGGAGCTCACCCCGTTGCGGGGATTCGAACCACCGACCTTCTGATCGGCAAGTCCTAGGCTCTGTGGTTTAACCCACAGCACCACCTGCATCCTAAAGAGTTGGTAGTTGCTGTTAAAAATTAATGTGAGAGAACATTATCCGTTTAATATGTTTAGAGAGATATTAAGCTCAGGTGTATTTTTTGGCCTTTAAAAGCACTGTTAATTTTGTTAAGCCCATCAAGGCCTCACAAGGCTCTTCCCTGTGATTTCTAAAACATTTTACAATGCACAAATAAAGCACAAATAATATAGGGTGCACATTAAAGCAAGTTATATGTCCAACTCTGCTCATCAGCCATCTTGTCCTTTGCTTATTAAGAAAAACATAGCAAGAATCTGAGCTAAAGTGCTTATCTGAGCTATTAAGCGAATGAGGAGATGGTTTAAACAACCACCCTGTGCATGGTCAGTGAACAGTAGCACACAAACAGCAGCCCATGCTCATGGCACATAATGGTGCATTCCAGGCTCATGATGTTACAGCTTCCTACAAACAAAGTCTAGTTTAGGTAGAGTTTTATAAAAATGGATTAGGGCATTGTGAATATCCATTATTTTCTTTGTGGTTATTATGATGGATAAGTGTTGCAAACAGGCGTCGGATCTGAGAACATTATCCTTCATCTGCTAGAGAAACAGCAGTTCCGTCTGATGTTCAACTAAACCAGTTGTCAATAATAAGGGCCATAGAATTGAAAGAGACTGGCACTGAGAAAGCTGCCAACTTTAGAATCTCACTGAAAGCTATTTTATTTCATAGAAAGAACGTGATGAATTGTGAACAAATTAAAACCTTAAGTTACATATTTAGTTCTGACTTTTCATTTTTGAACTCTATGCACCTGAACCTTAAGGATGGGACCGCACAGAAGCTTAACTGAGAGAAATGAAATCTGTCAGAGCTTGTGCTGTTCTCTCTGCTGCTGCTCTGAAGGACTTTTATTTCTGAGAGGATATGCAGAGTTTCATTGACACACTGCTAAAGATGCCAGACCTGCAAGAGTTTTGCCTCTGCCGGGGCTCCCGCTGCCTCATACAGTTGAGTATAAATAAAGTGTCAGGCTCCTGCTTTT
Organism: Podarcis pityusensis; assembly: GCF_964106645.2. Taxonomy (NCBI): domain Eukaryota; kingdom Metazoa; phylum Chordata; class Lepidosauria; order Squamata; family Lacertidae; genus Podarcis; species Podarcis pityusensis. The sequence continues at coordinate 57,524,143 of NC_138037.1, forward strand.
TCACTCTGGTTTTCACAATGGGGATCCAAGTCCCTCCACAAAAAAATAATCCAATAAACTCCAGTGTTTATTCACACAGAAACAAAAATGTCTGGGTAGGCATCGCTGCAATGTATTTAACATATCAAAGCCACAAAAGGACAGAAAAAAGGAATGAATGGTATTTCGAGAGCTTGTTCTTGGCAGAAAGAAAAAGAGGTTTTTGCAATGCATTGCCTTGGCATCTAGAACCATCCTGCTGTGAGAGGAGGGGGGAAGCAGTAACATAAGTTGCATTTTCCATTTTATTGTTGTTGTTGTTTTTTAAAAAGCTTATTGTTAAACTGCTTTGTGAGGTCTGCCTGAAAAGCAGTATACACCTACTGTAGATTGATTGATTGATTGATTGATTGATTGATTTTTAATCCATTTAATTCATTTAAATTCATTCATTGATTTTTAATTCATTCATTCATTCCCTGCCTTTGTCACTGGCAAGATAACTTACAGATAAAATAGGAACAGCTAAAAACAATAGAAGAAAAAGACAATTAAAGATTAATAGAATCACAGAATCATAGAATCATAGAGTTGGAAGAGACCACAAGGGCCATCGAGTCCAACCCCCTGCCAAGCAGGAAACACCATCAGAGCACTCCTGACATATGGTTGTCAAGCCTCTGCTTAAAGACCTCCAAAGAAGGAGACTCCACCACACTCCTTGGCAGCCAATTCCACTGTCGAACAGCTCTTACTGTCAGGAAGTTCTTCCTAATGTTTGGGTGGAATCTTCTTTCTTGTAGTTTGGATCCATTGCTCCGTGTCCGCTTCTCTGGAGCAGCAGAAAACAACCTTTCTCCCTCCTCTATGTGACATCCTTTTATATATTTGAACATAGCTATCATATCACCCCTTAGCCTCCTCTTCTCCAGGCTAAACATGCCCAGCTCCCTTAGCCGTTCCTCATAGGGCATCGTTTCCAGGCCTTTGACCATTTTGGTTGCCCTCCTCTGGACACGTTCCAGTTGGTCAGTGTCCTTCTTGAACTGTGGTGCCCAGAACTGGACACAGTACTCCAGGTGAGGTCTGACCAGAGCAGAATACAGTGGCACTATTACTTCCCTTGATCTAGATGCTATACTCCTATTGATGCAGCCCAGAATTGCATTGGCTTTTTTAGCTGCCGCATCACACTGTTGGCTCATGTCCAGTTTGTGGTCAACCAAGACTCCTAGATCCTTTTCACATGTACTGCTCTCAAGCCAGGTGTCACCCATCTTGTATTTGTGCCTCTCATTTTTTTTTGCCCAAGTGCAATACTTTACATTTCTCCCTGTTAAAATTCATCTTGTTTGTTTTGGCCTAGTTCTCTAATCTGTCAAGGTCGTTTTGAAGTGTGATCCTGTCCTCTGGGGTGTTAGCCACCCCTCCCAGTTTGGTATCATCTGCAAATTTGATCAGGATGCCCTTGAGTCCATCATCCAAGTCGTTGATAAAGATGTTGAATAAGACCGGGCCCAAGACAGAATCCTGTGGCACCCCACTAGTCACTCTTCTCCAGGATGAAGAGGAACCATTGATGAGCACCCTTTGGGTTCGGTCAGTCAGCCAGTTACAAATCCACTGAGTGGTAGCATAGTCAAGACCGCATTTTACCAGCTTCTTTACAAGAATATCATGGGGCACCTTGTCAAATGCCTTGCTGAAATCAAGGTAGGCTACATCCACTGCGTTCCCTTCATCTACCAGGCTTGTAATTCTGTCGTCTGACATGACTTATTTTTCAGAAATCCATGCTGACTATTGGTGATCACAGCATTTCTTTCTAGGTGCTCACAGACTGTTTGCTTAATGATCTGCTCCAGAATCTTCCCTGGTATTGATGTCAGACTGACTGGGCGGTAATTATTTGGGTCCTCTCTTTCCCCCTTTTTGAAAATAGGGACAACATTTGCCCTCCTCCAGTCTGCCGGGACTTTGCCTGTTCTCCAGGAATTCTCAAAGATGACTGCCAGTGGTTCTGAGATCAATCTGCCAGTTCTTTTAATACTCTTGGATGCAGTTCATCTGGTCCTGGAGACTTGAATACATCTAAACTAGCCAAGTATTCTTGTACTATCTCCTTAGTTATTCTGGGCTGTGTTTCCTCTGCTGAATCATTTGCTCCAAATTCTTCAGGTCGGGCATTGTTTTCTTTATCGGAGAAGACTGAGGCAAAGAAGGCATTGAGGAGTTCAGCCCTTTCTGTGTCCCCTGTTTGCATTTCACCATCTTCTCCTCTGAGTGACCCCAGTGTTTCTTTGTTCTTCCTTTTGCTACGAACATACCCATAAAAGCCTTTTTTGTTGCTTTTAACCTCTCTAGCAAGCCTGAGTTCATTCTGTGCTTTAGCTTTTCTGACTTTGTGTCTACACGTGCTGGCTATTTGTTTGAATTCCTCTTTGGTGGTTTCCCCCCTTTTCCATTTTTTGTACACATCCTTTTTTAATCTTAACTCAGTTAAAAGTTCTTTAGATAGCCACCCTGGCTTCTTTAGGCACCTACCATGTTTCCGTCTCATTGGTATTGCCTGAAGTTGTGCTTTTACTATCTCCCTCTTAACAAACTCCCAGCCATCATGAACTCCCTTTCCTTTTAGTATTACTGTCCATGGGATCTCACCCAGCACTTCCCTAAGTTTTATGAAGTCGGCTTTCTTAAAGTCAAGAAATTGAGTCCTAGTATGCTTGGCTGCTCCTTTCCGCTGTATAGTAAACTTCAGAAGAGCATGATCACTCGCGCCTAATGATCCTTCCACTTCTACCCCACTAACCAGGTCATCAACACTGGTTAGGACCAGATCTAAAATGGCTGTTCCTCATGTTGCTTCTCCCACTTTCTGTACAATGAAGTTGTCTGCAAGGCCAGTGAGGAATCTGTTTGACCTTATGCTCTTGGCTGAGTTTGACATCCAACAAATATCCGGGTAATTGAAGTCCCCCATTACTACTATCTCCCTTCCTTTTGCATGCTTGGCCATCTGTTCCAGGAAGGCATCGTCTATGTCCTCCGTTTGGCTTGGGGATCTATAGTAAACTCCCACAATGAGGTCACTGTTATTCTTCTCTCCCTTAATTTTGACCCAAATGCTCTCACTTTGGCTTTGAGGTTCTAAATCTTGGATCTCTTCACAGGTATACACATCCCTGACATATAACACCACTCCTCCTCCTTTCTTGTCTGGTCTGTTTCTCTGAAATAGATTGTATCCCTCCATTATTACACTCCAGTCGTGGGACTTATCCCACCAGGTTTCAGTGATGCCTATTATGTCATATTTAGTTTGCTGTCCCAAGAGCTCAAGCTCATCTTGTTTATTTCCCATGCTTTGCACATTAGTGTACAGACATTGAAGTCCATTAATCATTCCACCATGTCTCTTATTTAAGGATTTTTTCCTCTCATTCACTGAATGGATTTCTGTCCTGGACATGGAATGAGTAAGTGAACATTGGCAATTTCCACTCTTGCTTTTGTCAAAATTTTCCAACATCCTTCTTGTATACAGGGCCAAGGCCATTTAGGGCTTTAAAGGTCAGCCCCAAAACTTTGAATTGTGTTCAGAAATGGGGAATATGTCACATGGTCAAAGATGGTTCATATGGGGAGAGGCGATCCTTGAGGTATTGCAATCTTCAGTCGTTTAAGGCTTTTGTAGGTCAAAGTCAGCACTTTGAATGGGGCCCAGAAACTAACTGGCAGCCAGTGCAGTTGGGCCAGGATTGGTGTAATATGCTCAAACCGTCTTGCCCCAGTGAGCAACCTGACCATCAAATTCTACACAAACTGGAATTTATAAACCATCTTCAGAGGCAGCCCCACATATAATATGTTGCAGGAACCTCACCCAGAGGTTACCAGAGCATAGAGAACAGAAGTTAGGCTATCACTGTCCGGAGAGCAGCACAGCTGGGCCACCAGACAAAGCTGATGGAAGGCCCTCTACACCAGGGGTAGGCAACCTAAGGCCTGGGGGTCGGATGCGGCCCAATCACCTTCTCAATCTGGCCCGCGGATAGTCCAGGAATCAGCGAGTTTTTACATGAGTAGAATGTGTGCTTTTATTTAAAATACATCTCTGGGTTATTTGTGGGGCATAGGAATTTGTTCATTTCCCCCCCAAAATATAGTCCTGCCCACCACATGGTCTGAGGGATGGTGGAACGGCCCACGGCTGAAAAAGGTTGCTGACCGCTGCTCTACACCATCGAGGCCACCTGAGCCACAAGTGGATCCAGGAGTCCTGCCGAGCAGGGGCGCCAACTCCAGGGGGCCCTGGGGCCTAGGCACCTACAATTTTTTTGTGTGTGGTGCCCAGCCTCTGCCCACCACCACAGCAGAGGTGCAGGCCCTGGTCCAGTTGCTGCCATGGCACCGGAGCACTCATGCACCTCGCTGTCATGATGCAGTGACGTGATGAGATGTCATGATGGCACATGGCGTTGCGATGTCATGACATTGTGGTGCGGCATGTGTGTGCTGGTCATCCACAGTGTGGAGCCCAAGTCAGCACCGCTGCCCCCAAGCTACTGTACCTACCCACTCCTTCAGAAGGAGTGTAACCCCAACAAGAGCTGGCCACCTTCCGTCTACTTTCTTCACATCATGTCACATATAGTCACATATGGTGATCTGCATAGACACTTTGAAGCTAAAAACTGTGGTATTAGCCTTTCAGAGTAAATGAATTGCTTAAGATCCTGTGACTCCATGCCTCAAACAAGGGAATAATAATATTAACTACTGTTGATGTCCTGAAAGCACTGAGTGATAAGGTGTTAATTCATCATTACTTTACTAGCTGTTAAGTCCCCTGCAGCCTTGCCAGAATACCTGTATTAATGGCCCAGGAAGAGCAATAAACAGATGGCAGGCTGCACCATGGCAACCAGAAAGAAATATATAACGTATAAGGAATAAAAAAAATATCAGTAGTCAGGACAATTTTGATGATTAAAATCTCAACACAGACTAGATGGGTTTTTACTGCCTTGCAGGAGAAATAAAAAGGTAACTCTTGCCCTATCCATACATACACACCACATTTGTTGATTTCTCATCACATGACCACTTGTTGCTTGTAGCTGAATGTGTGAGCTGACTCATCTAGCAAGTCATCATAAAAATACCCAGAAGCTGCTTAGATGTGAAAGGCGGCGTGGAACCTTGCTGGAAATGAGCTTAAGATGCCCCCTCCTCACATCACAACCAGGCTGCCTAGGAAAATTGCAGTACAGGAATGAAGAGATTCCTGTTATTGGAAAGGTACATGAAAGCGGTGCACTTCAAATCCACTTGATCTTTCCTCTGGGCACAAATGAGATGCTTTATGGAGGTTCTAGCCAGGAGGTGGAGGCAAGAACCACAGCAACCAAACACCTCAGTCCCTATCCTCATAGTCTTCTCCTTGTCACCTTTCGAAAGGTCCCCATTGTTATATGTCTTAAGTAGGGTTGTCATATTCCAAAGAGCAAAAATCCTAATTCTGAGTGGCCATAGTGCAACAGAGGCATGCCCTGGCTTGCGAGCCTTGCACTGGCTACGTCTGCTGCTACAGAACATGCTCAAAAGCCACTCCAAATCCGTCCCCGTCCTCTGGTGTGGGGGGGTTCCCCACGAGAACGAAGGCTTTTCTATTGTAAAGTCCCCATTTGCTTGCTTCCCCACCCCTTTTTTTTTTTTACAAAGCGCAACATGGCTGTGGAGCCATGGAACCAGGGTGGGAAGAGCAGCCAGCAGGTTGGGGAAGGTGGGCCAGCAGGTGGCATTGAGACTAGCCGGGGGCCGGATGGCTGGTGGATGGTCAGTTTTTTTGCAAAGCACAGACTCCCGACACACACACACACACACACACACACACACACACACACACCAGTGATAAAAATATATATATATCATTTGGGCCTAAACGTGATATACAGTGGTCCAGTGGTACCTTGGTTCTCAGATGCCTTGGTACTCAAACACCTTGGTTCTCAAATGCCCCAAAACCCAGAAGTAAGTGTTCTGGTTTTTGAACATTTTTCAGAAGCCGAATGTCCAATGCAGCTGTCAATTATTGTTTCTGGGGCACCTGCACCAATCAGAAGCTGTGCCTTGGTTTTTGAACATTTTGGAAGTCAAACTAACTTCCAGAACGGATTAAGTTTGGCGCTTTTGTTTTTGCTATTTATTTTGCATTTTTTTAAAATGCTTTTTATTGATTTTTTCACAAACATAAATAAAACTTAATCTTTTACAATCAACATTTTGTGTTGTCTTATTTGCGTTTTTGTTTTTGAGGGTTTTCCAGTTAATTTGTTCTTGTGACTGTGTGGAACCCAGTTCAGCTACTGATTGGTTGATTGCATGACTGTGGAAATGGATAAAAGCCCCCCATCCCAAAAATGACTATCATCAGTGCAGGTAGTTTTAATTTTAATCATCTACAATACTGTTTTATTTATTTTATCGTACAGTACATTGATTATTAGGGACGCGGGTGGCGCTGTGGGTTAAACCACAGAGCCCAGGACTTGCCGATCAGAACGTCAGTGGTTCTAAAACACGTCATAGTGTAAGTAGATAAATAGGTACCGCTCCGGTGGGAAGGTAAATGGTGTTTCCGTGCGCTGCTCTGGTTCGCCAGAAGCGGCTTAGTCATGCTGGCCACATGACCCAGAAGCTGTACGCTGGCTCCCTTGACCAAGAAAGCAAGATGAGTGCCGCAACCCCAGAGTCGGTCATGACTGGACCTAATGGTCAGGGGTCCCTTTACCTTTACATTGATTATTGCTTTCATTTTATGGATCAATGGTCTCATTAGATAGTAAAATTCATGTTAAATTGCTGTTTTAGGGGTTGTTTTTAAAAGTCTGGAATGGATTAATCCATTTTGCATTACTTTCTATGGGAAAGTGCGCCTTGGTTATTGAACGCTTTGGTTTTGGAATGGACTTCCGGAACGGATTAAGTTTGAGAACCCTGTACTGTACTTCCGGGTTTTTGGTGTTTGAGTACCAAGGCGTTTGAGAACCAATGTATCACTGTATATATTTAATTCTTCCTCTCCCTGTCTCAGCAACAAACCTTGTGATGCTCAAATGACAAATGTGCATGTTATAAACAGATGCTGCAGGAGCAGAGAGCTTTGTGGGGCACTGCTCCTCTGGCCGCCCAACCCTTCTCCTCTTCCTGTGCTTCTTTTTCACTCGCTCTCTCACCTTGGCGGGGGCTGCTGTGGCAGCACTGCTCCCGCTGCAGGTACCTGGCCTTGAATCTAGGCCACTAAGCCTCCTCCCCAGCAAGCGCAGCATCCAGCCTAGGGCGCCAATCACTGCACAGGTAGCCAGCAGCTCCTAGGTCAGCCAGTGGGCCCAGGAAGCCCCCATAACCTGAGCCAGCCTGGCCAGCCAGCAGCCACCCCCCAGCATTCCATCGCTCCCTCTCCCCTGGAATCAAATGAGGCAAGAGGAAGCTAGTGTGTGTGTGCGCACGCGCGTAGGATCCCCCCCCCCATCAAAAAACCCATGCCCATTAGGGATCAGTCCAAGTACCTCAGGAACAGCCTCCCGGCTTCTGTCTCTTTCCTTCCCACATTCCCCCACCCACCCCCGTCGCTCCCTTTCCTCCCGGAGGTGGCACAGTGCACAGGCACTTCACACACGAGGACCTCCCCTGGAACAGCCACTGCAGTGCTTCCGCTTCTGGAGCACAACACCTTCCCGAGCATGCGCGTGCCTTACTCAAAAATAAATTTAGAAATATTTTTTTTAAAAAAAAAACAACAACCCCAAACCTGGACATTTTGTGTAAAATGCAAAAATCTGCCTGGATGCTGGGGCGTATGAAGGGGGCGGGGCGGAGGGGGCGATCCACCCTGGGCACCACCGGGGTGTGTGACAAGATGGTCTGCTGCCTCCCCCCAGCTGTAGAGCAGCAGAGGGCACACACGCAGTCAGTGCGGGCGCCGCTCGCACCACATCTGCACGGTGACCATATGGGCTGCCGCTCCTGCACAGTCCGCACAGCTGCCACTCGTGCATGGCATCCGTACGGGCGTCCGTACAGGCTGCCACTTGTGCGTGGCATCCATACCAGCTGCCACGCATGCACAGTCCATATGGACATCACACATGTGACACCAGGCGGTTTGCCCCGCCCCTCGGCGTCCTGCCCCGGGTGACAGAGAGGGTTCCTCCCCCACTGCCTGGATGAGCTTGCTGGCCCCCCAAAAGAGGACAGGTCCAGCAAAACCTGGACATATGGCAACCTTAACTTAAGAAGAGTTTAATAATTTGTTCACCAATGCAACATTTCCCCCTTAAGCTCTACAGAAAAAGGGTATCACAGTCAAGACTCAGCCACCTCAGACAGCAGATGTGGGTTCAATTATCACAGCTGTGGACAGACCTGTCTGTGTCGGGGGGGGGGGGGGGCTGTGCCTGCTAACCTAGCTTGCTTTCTGCAGGTATGGTGAAGTTTGCTGTCCCTTCACTAGTGAGGATTCAGCTGTTAGTCTGGTTGGCTTCTGTATGTGGAATGGGGGGGGAGTGCATCTTGTCCTTTGCGTCAGGCAGCAAAAGTCTTGGGCTTTCCCCTAGTTTCAATGGGTGATATTAAACTAAATTTAATTCAGAGCAGACCTATTGAAATTAATGGGCCTGACTTAATGTTAGTGGGTATACTCTGGGTAAAATTCAGCTGAATTCAACTTTTCTATTGCTGAGCTCACATTCAGGATGGTTGTCATGTTTTCTGGTGATTTCCCAGAAGCTGGAGGCAGGTTGCCATTACTGCACTATTTCAATGTCCTTTTCTCAAATGCAGATAGCACTGTGCACTTTCAACCTGCTGCCAATTAATTCCATCTTGCAGTCACAGTGAATACAACCGAGCCTTGCTTATCAGGGAATTAAAGCTAATGTATGCAAGTAATTAGAATTTCCCAGTAATAAGCAGGCAGTGTTTTAGTTTAATGCTGACAATTAACTACAGTCAGATAAGACTTCTATACAAATGATTCAACAATTTGGTTAAAAGGTTGAAGGACACAGAGTCCTTGACCCTGTAGCAACACAGCTGAAATTTCCTAAGCTATTGGGATGCTTAAATCACAAAGCTCAAAGCTCAACCACATTGCAGCTAATCATTTTGCAAGATGCAGCGAATGATAGTAAGAAGCATTGCCATGGACAGCATTAGCGATGCTCTTAGGATTGCCAACTGCCCAGCAAAAAAAAAGGCCTGTCTTGCATAGGTGTCATTTAACAGTACCTGGATCTGCAGATATCAGTAAAGAATGGAGATAAGCAATCTCAGTTGCTAATGTCTGCCAATCAAGATGCCATATAAATGGTAGAGGAGTTGCAGACAAACTGACAATCCTAACTTGGATCCAGACTGCCTGAAAGTAGAGCAGGCCCCACACTGCTCCTTGGGGGCCTGGGAAGAGGATGCCCCCAGCTTTAGCAGCCCAACAAAGACTGGCCAAAGGCCAGCACCTTACTCACCTTGGGAGACACCAGCGGCAGCAGCGGGCACCACTGGGCCTGCATGCAAAAAAGCCTCCCCTTTGGCACTGGGCACTCAGCTTCCATGCAGGCATTGCACACACCAGCACAAGAAAGGCCAGCACACCTGCCTGTCTGCCCAGTCTCCCACTTGTCCATCCATTCCCAACAGCAAGGGCTGGCGGACTGGCTGGGCTCCCTTGCCCATTTGCTAGCTCACTCTGAGGCCGCCTCAGCTCCTGGCAACCAGCACCCCCTGGCCAGCCCCAGAAGCACCATTCGCCCATGGAGCTTGTAGCCAGGGCTGCTGCAACAAACAGCCACGGAAGCCTTTGGGAGGCAGAGACGCAAGAGGGCATCTGAGGAGGGAGGAAAAGAAACAGGGACAGAGGCCAGTGTTGCCAGTCGCACCCCTGACCATCCTTCAAGGCACCTGAGTGTCACGGTGCACCGGTTGAAAACCCCTGAGCTAAGACATTGAATCAACAAGTAATATGCCTTCTGCAGCTTACTTTTGAAGAGATCAGCAAACTGTTGGAGTCTGTGGACGGAGCAAGCAAGGTGGCACTCTTTCTACTGGGTTGGCTGCGCAAGCTCTGGGTGTGCTTGAATCTCCATGTCCTAGGTAAGAGCTGGTTCTGAGTAAGCTGGTTCTGAGAACCTCCCTGGGCCAGTAAACTCTGAGGGTTTGGAATCTGTCACCCTGAACCTGTTAGGGCTTATAAAACACATGTTTAATGTGCATAAAATGCTATGTTTGTGTGCATTGTGTATAAAATGTTATGTGGAGGTTTGCATTTGAAGAATGTCTGTTTTGCAGAGAACTACATGTAGCAATTGCAGAAGGTACCTAAAGAGGATGGGGTCTTTGTTCCATTCATGTGAATCAATGACTCATCCCCGAGAGTCTTGGTCTCTCTCAGAAGCTGCCAGGATATTGAGGAAGCAATTTGCTTATCTGACTCTCTCTCTGGGACCAGACAGAGAATAATTCTTGGACTATATAAGGGGTCAGCAAACTTTTTCAGCAGGGGGCCGGTCCACTGTCCCTTAGACCTTGTGGGAGGCCGGAATATATATATATATATATATATATATATATATATATATATATTTGGTGGGGGTGGAATGAACGAATTCCTGTGCCCCACAAATAACCCAGAGATGCATTTTAAATACAGTGGTACCTAGGTTACATACGCTTCAGGTTACAGACTCCGCTAACCCAGAAATAGTACTTTGGTTTAAGAATTTTGCTTCAGGATGAGAATAGAAATCATGCTCCAGCGGTGCGGCAGCAGCAGGAGGCCCCATTAGCTAAAGTGGTGCTTCAGGTTAAGAACAGTTTCAGGTTAAGAACGGACCTCCGGAACGAATTAAGTACTTAACCCGAGGTACCACTGTAAAAGGACACATTCTTCTCATGTAAAAACATGCTGATTCCCAGACCATCCACAGGCTGGATTTAGAAGGCGATTGGGCCGGATCCGGCCCCCGGGCCTTAGTTTGCCTACCCATTGACTATATTAACAAGGAGGAATCTAAAGAAAACTGGACTGCATTCCTACTTGTTTGCATTTGCAACAGATTTTTTTTGTAACAAGCTTAAAGTCAGTTTGCAGTAAAAACTTGGAACTCTTTTCTTGGTGTGGAGAGCTTACTGAGTCATCCTCTGTTCAAGGTCCAGATCAGGGAATTCCACATAACTCTAGCAAGGCCCTCTGTGGGATCCTCCAGATCCTCTCATTCCTCCGTTAAGACCTGGCCATCACCTCCAAGGCACCTGCAGGGGACTCATGTCGCAAGGGCACCATTGTAGCCACGGGCACCTTGTTGGAGACCTTTCTGGAGCTATACACAGGTTGTCAGCCACATCACCTTGCCTTGTGAGCTTCCAGGTAATTCCACACTCAGTCACAAATCCTGAGGTGAAAGCAAAGCTGAAAAATAGCCCTCCATTATTAGGAGTCATTCCCTGCCCCCACTGCCATTAATATGCATTTGAATCCCATTAGCCCTTGGACCATAGAAGGAATGCGGGTGGCGCTGTGGGTTAAACCACTGAGCCTAGGACTTGCAGATCAGAAGGTCGGCGGTTCTTATCCCCGCGACAGAGTGAGCTCCCGTTGCTCGGTCCCTGCTCCTGCCAGCCAAGCATGTCAAAGTGCAAGTAGATAAATAGGTACCGCTCTGGCGGGAAGGTAAACGGCGTTTCCGTGCGCTGCTCTGGTTCACCAGAAGCGGCTCAGTCATGCTGGCCACATGAGCCGGAAGCTGTACGCCGGCTCCCTTAGCCAATAAAGCGAGATGAGTGCCGCAACCCCAGAGTTGGTCACGACTGGACCTAATGGTCAGGGGTCCCTTTACCTTAATGTGTTTTCTGAAACTCCAAGAGATGAATATGTAATCAAACAGTGAGCTGAAATTTAATAATAATTACCAATTATAAATAATTATGAATCAAACCCATAAAAACTTTAGGTGTTGTACAAAACACATAAAAATCCCTGCCCATAAGCTCACATTCAGGCTACAGTCCTACTGGAGATGGGAAGAATACACAACTCTTAATGTATGTGCAAAGCTCCTTACTTCTTCAACAATGAAAATACATCCCCCCCCCAAAAAAATTATATTGTCATTATTGCTCAGTTCTAGTTTAACCTTTCTTCCCACCTTACTTTCTTCTGTCTTCTGCATATTTTATAATGGATTCCTCTTCCTGTTTTGCCTGCTGTTACAAACATCTTTAATACACAGTTTAATGTTGTGTATGAATTCATTTGACAATATCCTGTTTACCAAATATCTCATTGGTTTCATAGATATGTAATTTGAAGGGCAAGAAAAAAAGGGAGAAGCACACTCTGTTGCATTAGAGACGTAACGTGAATGCAAAGAACACCTTCAATAATTGATACGACACTGTTTTTTAAAATGATGAGGATATACAGTATAAGCACAGAGCTTCTTTTATGTAAAATAGAGATCCCGGCGCCCATATGTGAGGGAGTAAGGGTGGAGGAGGAGAGAGAGTGGGGCTGAAGAAGGAAGAGAAAGATGGGGAGAGTAGAGGAGGGAGGGTAGAATGGGAAAGAGAAAAAGCAGGGGAAGTTACAGCACATGGAAGGAGGAGGGAAGAAGGAAGCTGGAAGTTAGGCTGCAGGCTGGCAGCTGGGAGGCGGAGCCAGGCCTAATTTCTGCCTAATCCATTGCAGTGCTCTTTTTCTTTTTAAAAAAACATTTAGTCTCATTTTCCTACTCATATTGAAATACTGCCCTTCAATGAGGCCAAATCTGGATTCACAAAACGTTTAGGGGTCTGCGCACCCCTGCATACCCCCAGAAAAAAAGCACTGTGTGTAAATAAACAATATATTATAAAGATTCCGCAGTCTCCACTGTGCCTCAACCCAAAGGAAACATAAACTCTGGGTCAGCACCTGGAACCTCCAGAGTCTCACATCGCTCAGAGAGTGGGGTGGCGTGCAACAGTATTTTCTTCAACAGCAATGAAGCTGAGCCATTTGATTACATGCCAATCCTAAACAATTCAACATGCACTTTTGATCATAGCCATTATGTGGAACATAAACAGCAGTGACTTTCCAGTCACTTGCACACATCTAAAGTTCTGTATGCTATTTCCTGCTCACACAAAGCTCCTGAGTATACCCATCGATGGGGAAAAGTTGGGTGGGAGTCCCTATCCATTTAAACAAAAGAGAAATCTTCATGTGCACATGGGTTGTTCCTTTCCATTAACATGAATGGGGAAGTTGTTTCGGGCACTGAACATGGTCATCACAAATCCCATGCCTAGAGATAATTTTAATCTCTTAGTATTTTAACTTTTGTATGTTTTAAAGTAGGGTTACAGGTTTTTCCCCTTGATTTTCCTGTTTTCTCTTTTGTAAACCACTCTGAGGTTTGTTTGTTTTTTACAATTTTATGAAATAAATAATAAATAGAATAGAATAGATTGCTGAATTCTGAGTTTAGGGTTGACATGTAAGCCTTCGGTCTGGTGTGGAATTGGCTCAGAGGATGGATGGATACTTAACCTGGCAGGGGAGACACCTTGATCATGAGGATGGATGTGGACAGGGCTTTTTTCAACTGGAACTCACAGGAACTCAGTTCTGGCAACTCTCAGCTGGGTACCATTGTCATTATAAGTTAACAAGGGAGGTGTTCATGGTTAGTTCCGACACCTCTTTTTCTAGAGAAATAGCACTGGATGTAGAGAATTAAAATGTCCCGTTGCTGTTGTGTTTGAGCAGCCTATGTTACCTTTTGTCCGGTACTCATGCTTTTGGGGTAGGGGGTGGGGGAGCAATTGGCCCAAGTTTACTAGATGTACATTTCCACCTTAAAGCTTTCTTTGTACAATGGGACAAAGAATGTAATACTTCCTACTGCACTACCAGATGGAGGGATTTATGTGTGCTGTGGAAGCTGAAACAATGAACCTGGTATCATCAATTTATATGAGGAATCTCTCAACTGTTCGAACAGCATGGGCAGCAAATGTGGCAGAAAGCCCTCAGGGGTAGCACCATAGGAAACACCTCCTCTTTGAAGCAATTCTATTTATTTTATTTTATTATTTATTTACCCTGCCTTTTTCCCTGACAGGGACTGAAAGCATCTTATTTTACATGTTGAAATAAGAACAGCTAAATACATAGTGGGGTGGGGAACGATAATAAAAAAATAAATAAAAGGTTAATAGAATTAAAACTCTCTCTTAAAAAATATAATCACCACAAAACTTGCATGGCACCAGCCCCCTCATTAAAAGCAGCCAGATCCCAAAAATCTGTTGGAACAAGAAGGTCTTCACCTGTTCAGTGTTACTGTCAGGGAGGAAGTTGATATCTAGAAGCATGTGTCTTTCTAACAGCTGAAACCTTCAGAGTGACTATGGCCCTGCAAGTGCTTCTGGACTCCATTTCCCATCAGCCCAGCCAGCATGGCCAGTAGTCAGGAATCATGGGAGTTGTAGTAGTTGAGGCCCAACAACACAGGAAGGGGTTACAGGTTCCTATCCCTGATTTATACAAATGCAATCAAAAGTATCTTATAAAACCACATATTTCTCCTGATTATATATTGAAGAAACAATATTCAGCCACACAACCTTTCTTTGCAGTCACCCATGGTACCTGAAACTTTTCCCTTGCAAGAAGAAAAGAAGCTGGCAAGAAGAAAAGAAGCACCTGACCATAACACGCACATAGTTTTTAGAGGAGGAAAATCCGTAGGCATGCCACCCATAGGCATTTCCTCCATAACACGCACAGACATTTCCCCTTACTTTCTAGGAGGAAAAAAGTGAGTGTTATGGTGCAAAAAATACGGTATCTTGAAAGAGGGAAACGGCCAGAGGGAAGATGCTGTGGCAGCCGCTGCCTCCGTCCCTCTGTGTGCCCCTGCTTATTTATTTATTCATTGTCTTCATGCAACATAATTTCATTGGCTGGCAACCCTACTGGCTCCATATTCTTGAATTGTGATGAACAAACGAGTATCACCCCTACATTTTCTACATTTCTGCACCACTCAAAACATTTCTGGCTATGAATACTATTTAATACAGAGCAGTTCCTGTGACATTTCAAATGATAACAATCAATATGATAATGGTTAAAAATATTGGGATCTTCAGCAAACACGGCAAATAGGAAGTGTAAGTAGTATAGATCTGAATGTTATTTCCTGTCAGTTCAGAAAGACATCCATAGATTTGAAATTAGCAATTATCAGTAACGGCCTCTAAATAAATAGAAGGACAAGTACTATTGACTTCTATAATGGGGCAGGGCTTTAGTTCATGGTGATGCTTCCTGCGGAATTAAAAATGCATTTTAGACTTAATCAATACAGTAGGAGGGAAATCTCATGTAGCCCCTGAAGAAGGGGTGGACCATTTGTAAAACATTAATATTACTTCTGGAAATATACTGCCAGCTGTAAAGTTGAATCCATCTCACTTTGCATGTAAACACACAAATAATACAGTCTGCATTACAACTGGGTCAAAACGACTCAGTGTTTTGTGACTATTTTCGTAGGGCCGAAAATCGCCTCACTTTGTAAGTAATTTTTGTCACTTCATACAAAACTACTTACTTAGTTATTTACATTAACCTCTCTTGCTGTCAGTGACACCATCATAGAGCCAAATCCGATTAGCCACATATTTATTTTATTATTTTTATTTATTTTACAGTGTTGTGTTACCATCCCATTCCCTAATTACCGTATTTTATGCACCATAGGACGCACCGGACAATAGGACACACTTTGTTTTAGAGGGGGGAGAACAAGAAAAAAAAAATCTCCCCCTTTCTGCCCAGCGCCCCTTCAGCGAAGTGGCAGGAGGCGCTGTGCAGAGAGGGGGAGAATTTTCCCCCTCTTGTTTTCCCGCTCTAAAACAAGGTGCCGTTTAAGGTGCGTTCAGGCGGCTACCTTGGAAGCCTGGAGAGTGAGAGGGGTCGGTGTGCACTGACCCCTCTCGCTCTCCAGGCTTCAGGTTCCTTTCAACCTGCTCTTTGGGGCTGGCGGGGGGAAGCCCACCACCAGCCGCAAAGAGCAGGACAGGGAGCAGCGGAAAGGCGCAGCGGAGAGGCTCCTGCCATAGCCGCGCGTCACCTCTCCAGCCAGGAGAGGGTCGTGGGGCTATGGCGTCTTCGCTCCATAGGACGCACACACATTTCCCCTTCATTTTTGAAAGGGAAAAAGTGCGTCCTATAGAGCGAAAAATACGGTATGTGATAGTTTGGGTTCAAACATGTGACCCGTCCTGGGATGCATTAGTAGCAGGCAGTGTTGCAGTACTGAAAGCAGGGGAAGCAACATGATTTGAGTATGCTTTTTTTGAGGGGAAATTAATACCACCAATATTTGCAGATTCTCTTTATAAAAAAAGGTAGGCTATTCAGCACAGTTCATGATTTGGTTAATGAATTTTTGCATATATTTTTTGCATTTTGCAATAATAGTGAGAGGAGCAAGGGGAAGGGTGTTATGGAGACATAATTATTTTTAACCTCAGTGGTTAAATTTTAACCTCATTTTTAATCTCAGTGCTGCGTATTTCCTGAACTCTTTGGAGGAAGGGTGGGGTATGGGACGAATTCACAAAGGACTGGATGAGGACAGCTCACAAACATGGTTGAATGCACATAGATAGAAGGCAGGGAGCCTAAATAGATCCCAGGGGGGATTGGTTGAGTATCCCAAGAAAGGAAGTATAGTGGGGTATCAGAATTTTTGATGGAAGATGTGAATTTGACAACCCCATTTTTGCACGCACACGCACACAGTGCATTTCCAATTGGACAAAACAACTCCAAACAAAACTAAAGCAGAACTATATGATTAACAGAGGCCAATCCTAAATAAATGGTGCCTTGTCAAAACGGTTTATTTAAAGCCTTAGTTTGAGTCCAAGAACAATAACAACACCTTCAAACTGTTTCACTGGCATTATTCCGTATCGGGATAAACGACTTGGCCAATCCGGATTATTGCCTCATAAAACAGAGCAGGAGCACTATTATCACTTAACTGCACCTGAATTCCAGGGAAACTACTTCATTCAAAGGGTAGTAAACACAAGGAGTGAATTGTCAAGTGCACCCACTGAAGCAAATAGCATAAATGAGAGTTAGAGATGCTCAGCACATTCATGAATAAAGCTGAAGGGTAGACAGAGGGCACCGAAGAGTAGGGTGAATTAAGGTAAAGAATGTGATGTTTGAATGACTAGGGACCATGAAATACTCCTTTGCCTCAAATTAAGTGTTTGCAGGGTTCTCATCCTGCTACAGAATGTAAAATATGGCATAGCTTCCGCAGAACCTTGAAGGCTGCAAATTTCAATACATTCCCTTTTCAAACTGGGCATTCTAAGCAGCACACCTCCCCTATTTTTGCTCAGCTGCCCTGATTATTTGCTTCCTGGTCTGATGCAAGGTGCCAGACAATACTTTCAATGGCAAGGCTCTTAAGTGTCTCTAGAATGAGGTCTTTGTAGGTTCGTTTCCATTCTCAAAGATCTCCAGATGCTGCTCTGATCATCAATCTCTTACAATGTCAGAGTAGCTGGAGAAGGGCTTTTTCAGTGGTGGCACCTGCACCTTAAAACTCCAGTCCCAGGGGTTTCAAAAGGCTCCCACACTCTGGACAGTTTTCACCTAATAGCACTAAAGACATTTTAATTTCAAAAAACTTTTCCCTTACCAAGATAAAAAGTAGAGAAGAATTATGGTAATGAGTGAGGGCAGAATTTTGAGTTCCCCAGTATGGAAAACCCTGGGCTGTTGTGATCTGAGGGTGCTCTTAATTTCACTTTGTGCCAGCTCTTTCATCAGCCACCCCTTCCTGATTTCCCAGATTATGTCAGATTTAGCAAGTCTGGCACAAGAAGAAAAAGGAGAGGAAATAGCAGCTGAGGCTTCACCAATGGTCTCCTCTATGTTGTTCCTGCATTGCTGAGGGAAACTCTGGGGATTGTAATATTCTTCTTGACTCTTTGACCAAGGACTCAGTTAGACAGCTGCAAATATAGCATTTTAAGTGTGTTTTAGGTGCATTATTCAAATATGACACTAGATGGCGATGGTCAGCTTGCGGCAAATTCAATATTTTTTCAAAACGCTTTAAATAAAAAAATATTTCCACAGTTTTTATATGTGTCTAGATTCCACCCAAGAGAGCTAAAGAACTGCAATACAGTGATCTGAATTAAACCAAAGATTGTTCTAGGTTTTTTTTCCATTCAGCAATGGAAACTTCTGAACCCACTTTGATGTTTCCTGGAAGTGTAGAAGTTTTGTTTTATTTAGTTTTTTGCTCCTCCTGACCAACTAGGAAAAAAAAAAGACTACTGCCTGGAATAACAGAGTCTGTGAGTTCCCCAGAAGCCTCTATCATCTTGGACTGGATGGATTACACCCCCTGGTCAGATCCAGCAGTACTCTCTCTTCTGTTCTTGCCCAACAAACTTTATGGCAGAGCATCCTTAAAAAGACACTTCCAGACTGGAACATTCTACAGCCTGCCCAGAGTCATTTTTAAAGAATTTGCTCTGAAATTCCGTTGCCTGCATCTTTTCCTGGCATTTTTCTTCAGAAGCAGAGCTCTATATTTCCCCTTGGACAGCGGGAGGTCTCTTCAGTCCTTCTTTGTAGAATGGTATTTTAAAATCTTCAACAACAGCTCTCTTGTCTCTTCTCACAAAAGTGATAGTATGTCAGATGAAGTAGAGAGAGAATGAGGCTAGATGGCCATCTGTCATGGATGCTTTAGTTGAGATTCCTGCACTGCAGGGGGCTGGACTAGATGAATCTAGGTACCCCTTCCAACTCTACAAGTCTATGATTCTGTGATCCTCCACCCCAACCCCTGCTCCCCAGGAGTCCTCCTGGTTCCTAAATCTTTTGAAGTAGTCTTACGAAATGTGCATAGGGCACAGTTCTACCTCCCTCCCCTGTAACTTCTAAGATTTCACCGTAAACATTCTGTTTCTGCAGCTGCTGTAAGATTTGGCCATCTGTTTTGTTTTGTCCTGTTTGGCTGATCTATACATCACATCAGCAACTTCAATGCAAAACAAATAATGTGTATTAAAATTATAATTAATTTTTTTTAAAAAATGAATTTGAACCTTGGAACATTTTGAAATGCAAGATTTGCTTACAGAATTTGGGTCTATACTATATATATACTATATATATATATATACAGTGGTACCTCGCAAGACGAATGCCTCGCAAGACAAAAAACTCGCTAGACGAAAGGGTTTTTTGTTTTTTGAGCTGCTTCGCAAGACGATTTTCCCTATGGGCTTGCTTCGCAAGACGGAAACGTCTTGCAAGTTTGTTTCCTTTTTCTTAACACCGTTAATACAGTTGCGACTTGACTTCGAGGAGCAACTCATAGAACGCGGTGTGGTAGCCTTTTTTGAGGTTTTTAAAGACTTTGGTGATTTTTGAAGCTTTTCCAAAACTTTCCCGACACTGTGCTTCGCAAGACGAAAAAAATCGCAAGACGACAAAACTTGCGGAACGAATTCGTCTTGCGAGGCACCACTGTATATACATATATATATATATATATATATATAACACAAAACTTGACATTATTCAATTCACTTTCAATATAATAATTTCTTGCATTTTGACTTCCCATCCTTACATCCTGTTTGTTCCTGTTGTATTCCTTTATCTGCTGCCATAACTGTCATTTATTTTCTATTGTATTATATCTTATATTTATTTATTCTCTTTTCCTTTATTTATTCTCTCTCATAGAATCATAGAATCATAGAGCTGGAAGAGACCACAAGGGCCATTGAGTCCAACCCCCTGCCAAGCAGGAAACACCATCAGAGCACTCCTGACATATGGTTGTCAAGCCTCTGCTTAAAGACCTCCAAAGAAGGAGACTCCACCACACTCCTTGGCAGCAAATTCCACTGTCGAACAGCTCTTACTGTCAGGAAGTTCTTCCTAATGTTTAGGTGGAATCTTCTTTCTTGTAGTTTGGATCCATTGCTCCGTGTCCACTTCTCTGGAGCAGCAGAAAACAACCTTTCTCCCTCCTCTATGTGACATCCTTTTATATATTTGAACATGGCTATCATATCACCCCTTAACCTCCTCTTCTCCAGGCTAAACATGCCCAGCTCCCTTAGCCGTTCCTCATAAGGCATCGTTTCCAGGCCTTTGACCATTTTGGTTGCCCTCCTCTGGACACGTTCCAGTTTGTCAGTGTCCTTCTTGAACTGTGGTGCCCAGAACTGGACACAGTACTCCAGGTGAGGTCTGACCAGGGCAGAATACAGTGGCACTATTACTTCCCTTGATCTAGATGCTATAGTCCTATTGATGCAGCCCAGAATTGCATTGGCTTTTTTAGCTGCCGCGTCACACTGTTGGCTCATGTCAAGTTTGTGGTCAACCAAGACTCCTAGATCCTTTTCACATGTACTGCTCTCAAGCCAGATGTCCCCCATCTTGTATTTGTGCCTCTCATTTTTTTTGCCCAAGTGCAATACTTTACATTTCTCCCTGTTAAAATTCATCTTGTTTGTTTTGGCCCAGTTCTCTAATCTGTCAAGGTCGTTTTGAAGTGTGATCCTGTCCTCTGGGGTGTTAGCCACCCCTCCCAGTTTGGTGTCATCTGCAAATTTGATCAGGATGCCCTTGAGTCCATCATCCAAGTCGTTGATAAAGATGTTGAATAAGACCGGTCCCAAGACAGAACCCTGTGGCACCCCACTAGTCACTCTTCTCCAGGATGAAGAGGAACCATTGATGAGCACCCTTTGGGTTCGGTCAGTCAGCCAGTTACAAATCCACTGAGTGGTAGCATAGTCAAGACCGCATTTTACCAGCTTCTTTACAAGAATATCATGGGGCACCTTGTCAAATGCCTTGTCTCTCTTGCCTATAATTCAAATCCTGCCTGCAATTTCATTTGACTATATTTTTTTTCTTAAATATTCCGAAAAGAACCTTCACTCTTTGACAAAGTTCTCATCTTTTTGATCTCTTATTTTTGCTGTCAACTTCACCATCTCTGGACTTCTTCTTTCCATTTCTGCACATACAGGAGTCTGGCTGCAGTAGGAGCATCCATAAACAACTTACTTAACCATCTCTTTTGGAACCTCTGTCCCTATACTGTAATCCACAGAACAAATGCTTCAGGCCTCTTGGGAGCAGCTGTTGTAAACATCTTTTTTAATTCGTTATGTATCATTTCCCAGAAGCCTGTCATCTTTCTACAAGTCCACCACTTATGAAAAAGGGACCCTTCTGTCTCTTTACATTTCCAACATTTGGGGTCTGTTAGGTGGGCAGAGTGCTTTCTCTTGGCTCTGCACCTTAATCTCTTGAACTCTTCCCACAGAGGACCCTGTTCAGCTGACATCCAGGAGTTTGGGCAGCCCTAAGCACGAAGCCCCTGGGTTGGCCAGGCCTGGGACTAGGAGCCTGGCATTCTGTCCTTGCCTTGCCTGAACTTCAGGCTCCAGCTTCACTAGCTTCCAGTTCCAGCAAAGTACCTCAGATACCATGGGGTAAAGAACACACACTCCCAGACTAGACTCGGGTACAGAGGTCCATGGCTTTAGTTTGGCCATGACCACAATCAGGCCTTAGAATAAAGTTGGTGGAGTCTTTATTGAAGTTGTCCATGTGGGAAAAAATCAGGAGGAATAAAGAGTTCTTAGCTTTCAGTTGCTAATTAGGAGATACCAAACTGTTAGGTAACTGTCAGTTTTCCTTTTTAATATGGATATGTGAAATACTTGTCCTAAAGGGGACTTCTGACTTCCTAATAATTATCCCATTACCTCTCATGGCACTAAATTAGCTTTTAATGAAAGCATTTTAGGAGGCAAAAAGGGAGCTATGTTTAAAAGGCTAACTGCTGCAGCCTGTCACCAAAGTCTGAATTGTCATCTCTGAGCTCCCATATGCTGTTAAGAGTAGAATAGCTATTGCCAGTTTAATAGTCACAGGGATTTAAAATAGGGCAGGAAAGAGCCTTCTAGAAAGCCCATTGACTTTCTCTGATTCCAACTGACCACTCTTCATCACAAGATCTCAGGGCCGTTCACAGGATAAAAATCCAAGATAAAAACAAAAGTAAATAGTTTAAACAAAAACAACCAAACAAGAACTCCTCCTCCCACAAACACATTTAAAAGGCTGTATAAAAATGGCTGTATAAAAGGCCTTAAAAAACCAAAAGCTACAAATACAAAATACAAATTGACATATAACACTTAAAAACAGTTTAAAACAACAATTAGTCCAGCCATTTTTGTGCTGGAGCTGGGCCCCAAAGCAACATACCCATAATATATATTTATAAAAGGTATTTATAAAATACAAAAGGTATTGGTAATAGAAAATAAAACTTGGTTCCAGGGACTCAGCTACATTAGTAAAGAAACAACGATTTGAATGCGCTATAAACATGCAACATCAGGTGGTGCCAGAGAGGAGGAAATTTTTTTATGGGTTTTTCCATTGGGGTTTTTTTTTGTTATAACAATCTAATTTCTGACTTATTTACAGTGTCTCCCCCCTGTGTGTAGATCCACCCCAAATTTACCATTTCCCTATAAGCATCTGGAGGGCAGGCAGAGGGAAGTGGGAGACAAATGGCCAAAGACCTGAATATAGAGAGACATCAGCTCTTCAAAGGTGAAGGTGGTCACTCTGCTTCCTGACCATCCGCCATGCAGTAACATGCAGAGCCACAGGCTGAGGGTGGGGGAGAGAGAGAGAAAGAGAGAAGGAAAAGTGATTATGGCAGTAGCCCCCCACCCCAGCTCTGTGGATTCATCTCTGTGTGTAGGTTCAATGAGACCTTCAGATGGATGTGCCTAGGTCAGGGATGGGGGCAGCTCCTCCTTCACACCAGTACATGAATGCAGGGAGGAGGCCACAAATCCCAGCCCATGACTGACCCCCAATAGTTGCCAGTCATGTCCCCTTTTAGCCTTTGAGAACCAATAGTTAAGATGGGCATCACAAAATGGATCTGCCTCCCCTTTAGCCCCATAGAATTCAGGCACTCCCCTCCCCTCATTCATTACATTCTATTTGTTATCCAAAAAGCTCTCCTCCCCTCTTTTTTTAATGGAGCTACAGTTAATCTTTTTTTGGCTTAAAATTAAATTCTATATGTGTTGAGGTCTGGAAACCAAGCATTATGAGGAATGGCTGAGGGAGTTGGGTGTGTTCTGAGAAGGCAGAGAGGTGATACGATATCTGAAGGGCTGCCCCATGGAAGATGGAGAAAGGTTGTTTTCTCCTGCTCTGTGACTGGCAGAACCCAATCCGTTGGATTCAAATTACAAGAAAGGAGATTCTGACTACATCAGAACTTTCTGACGCTGAGAGCTGTTCAGCAGTGGAGCAGACGACCTTGAAGATGGTGGACTCTTCACTGGAGGTTTTTAAACAGAGCTTGGAGAGTCATCTGTCAGAGATTCTTTAGCTGCAATTCCTGAATTGCAGGGGGTTGGATGAAATAATCCTGGGATCTCTTCCAATTCTATGATTCTACATGGGTAAGACATCAAAGTAGAATCATAGAATCATAGAGTTGGAAGAGACCACACAGGAAACACCATCAGAGCACTCCTGACATATGGTTGTCAAGCCTCTGCTTAAAGACCTCCAAAGAAGGAGACTCCACCACACTCCTTGGCAGCAAATTCCACTGTCAAACAGCTCTTACTGTCAGGAAGTTCTTCCTAATGTTTAGGTGGAATCTTCTTTCTTGTAGTTTGGATCCATTGCTCCGTGTCCGCTTCTCTGGAGCAGCAGAAAACAACCTTTCTCCCTCCTCTATGTGACATCCTTTTATATATTTGAACATGGCTATCATATCACCCCTTAACCTCCTCTTCTCCAGGCTAAACATGCCCAGCTCCCTTAGCCGTTCCTCATAAGGCATCGTTTCCAGGCCTTTGACCATTTTGGTTGCCCTCCTCTGGACACGTTCTAGTTTGTCAGTGTCCTTCTTGAACTGTGGTGCCCAGAACTGGACACAGTACTCCAGGTGAGGTCTGACCAGAGCAGAATACAGTGGCACTATTACTTCCCTTGATCTAGATGCTATACTCCTATTGATGCAGCCCAGAATTGCATTGGCTTTTTTAGCTGCCGCGTCACACTGTTGGCTCATGTCGTTTGTGGTCAACCAAGACTCCTAGATCCTTTTCACATGTACTGCTCTCAAGCCAGGTGTCCCCCATCTTGTATTTTTGCCTCTCATTTTTTTTGCCCAAGTGCAATACTTTACATTTCTCACTGTTAAAATTCATCTTGTTTGTTTTTGCCCAGTTCTCTAATCTGTCAAGGTCGTTTTGAAGTGTGATCCTGTCCTCTGGAGTGTTAGCCACCCCTCCCAGTTTGGTGTCATCTGCAAATTTGATCAGGATGCCCTTGAGTCCATCATCCAAGTCGTTGATAAAGATGTTGAATAAGACCGGGCCCAAGACAGAACCCTGCGGCACCCCACTAGTCACTCTTCTCCAGGATGAAGAGGAACCATTGATGAGCACCCTTTGGGTTTGGTCAGTCAGCCAGTTACAAATCCACTGAGTAGTAGCATAGTCAAGACCGCATTTTACCAGCTTCTTTACAAGAATATCATGGGGCACCTTGTCAAATGCCTTGCTGAAATCAAGGTAGGCTACATCCACTGCGTTCCCTTCATCTACCAGTAATTTTGAGGGATATAAAAGCAATGAGCAGATAAGAAACATGGAATTTCTCAGTAGTGGTGGTGAATGCACATGTATACTGTAAGTGAAATTCCATGTGATAAGCTCTGTTTTGCAGCTGACTGAACTATCACAGTTTGAGAGTCTCTGGTGCCTGCCAGCCATAGCAGCAGACCAGAGCCCTGGATGTCTTTGCTTCCAGACTGACTGGCAGCTTGCAGATTATGAAAGCCTTTCATTGCAACTTATTCAAGATGCACCAGTCCTTTGGATGTCCAGGTTCTCCTCCCTGAGGAATAGCCATTCAGCTGCCTGGTCCCTCATCTGCTTCCTGGCCTTTTGATTGGCACAATGGTGCTTCTGATGTACTTTGGCCTCTCCTTCCAAAGAAGCCAACAAAATGCTTTCATATTCTCTGCCTCATTTCAGTCAGAGCAGCCCCATTTTTCAGAGCCCTGTCTTAGGGAGACCTCATCCCTCCAAGTACTTTGATTTTCAGGTAGAGCTATGTCTCTTTGCCATCCCACCGTCTGTGTTACTTAATTCTAGCTGTGTGGGAAGATCGAAGGCTTCAGCTGCTCAGTGGTGACGGTCTCTTCTTTATATGCAAAGTAGCACTTATAACCCCTCCCCCTTTTCTTCTTCTTCCTAATTGTTTAAAGCAATTCATGAACCAAAAACTTATACATTGACCACTAATAATGAAACATATGCTGTAGATATTTTTCCACATTTATTATGCTATCTTTGTGATATACAAATGACATGAGAAAACTTGGTATACTTATTTGTATAACATTATTCTTGTTTATAAAACCCAATAAAAAGAAAGAAAAAAAGAGGCACTTACAATTATTTCTTGACTATTATTTCTACTTAAGAATTCCATGCCATGGATTCAGTAAGTGATCTTGGATTGCTCGATTATTTCATACCCACCAACATTTCTCCAGTGAAAATAGGGACATCCTATTCTACATCAGAAAGTTTTTTCTGCATAGACCTAGCCACATAGATATATATATTTCATCTGCACATCAACATCGGTTCATCTTGAGCCAAGTGCAACCTCTCAGCCTTACCTACCTCACAGGATTGTTGCAAAGAAAAATGTGCAAGGGAAGGGATCATGTACAACAGATAAATGGAATGAAATAAAATTTTAGGGGTAAGCTGCCTTGAGTCCCTGGCATGGCAGAAAGTGGGGGAAATAATTCCCCCACTTGGTGGGGGTGGAAACTGTGAGAATGATCAGGAATATACCAGAGAGGAAATCCTATTGAACTCAGTGGGACTTAGTTCTGAGTAAAAATGCTTAGAATCGCAGTGTAAGGCTGCACAGTCTTTACTCAGTTACCTGAGAGTAAGCTCCATTGAATGCAGTGGGACTTACTTCTCAGTAGACAGTGTAAGGCTCCATTTACAATAAAGGATTAAAAACTCCAGGTGTATCCTAAAAAAAAAAGGCTGGCTGCTGAACTGCTGAAACTAAAGAATTTAAAGTGGATTGGTGATATTTTCCTTCAAAATTATAGGAAGGGTTTCTTGTGCCAGTTTCACCATTTCCTTCATTGGGTGCAGGAATTTTATTTTATAAACTGGACTCCATTTTTGAACTTACATACACATACCACTTTTAATTGTTCTCCGATATGTGGAGGGGAGGAAAAAGGAAAACTGTGACATTTTGCTAACAAATCAGAAACGTGGACAGCTTCTGTAATTCCGGGACTCTCCCTGGAAAATAGAGACATACATGCATGCCAGGTTACGCGCACCATTGAGAGTGCCCAGCGTGCGCACTGTGTGTGATGTCACACACTGGGAGGAGCCCTGGCACGCCCTCCGAAAGGCCTGGCAGAGCCTGCTCTGGCAATGATGGGCTTCTCCAGCCCTCCCACTGTTGTGACGGGCTCCTTTGGATCCTATTGCAGCAGCAGGAAGGCCCACCAGAGCCTGATGGAGTCTGTCCAGTTGCTAAATATTGAGGGGCCCGGCCCTCTCATTGAAAATTTAGTGGGTGCCTAGGCACCCATGGCCCTGCAGAAATGGCGCCCTTGGAGACACTTGTGTGGTATGTTATTGCTGTGCCTGGTGTCCTGCAGATTCAGTGAAGTGTATGTATGCAATGCACATGTATTTGCTTTGCCACCTCAAGACAATTTACAGAGATGCAATGAAAACAGTGAAAAGTTGTTTTAAAGAACAGTCCAGGAACCCCAACTAAAGACAGATTGAGAAATTCCACAAAATGAAAACCTGAGGCCCAGACCTTTTCATCCAGGTAGAACGCGCTCCCCAAGTCAGATTTTGCAAAAATGAACATGAAAATAGGTGAGTCACTTCAACTCAGCTCCACAACCAATATAGATTTCTGTCTAATGCTGAAAGGTTTATTGGCAATAGGGTAACTTTGATGTGACCTAATGAAAGTCTTCCAAATTTGTAATAGGACCAATAAAACATTATCAAAGTTCAATTTTTTTATTGCAGTGTGAGGTTTCACAAACTCAGATGCCTAAAATATAGTTACAGGGACATTCAAGTAAATGGAAAAATCAGGCTGAACATTATTTTACTGAAAGGGTAATAAATGTATATAATGAGTGACCAAAGGAGGCTATGAAAATAAATAGATAGTATGGGATTAAGAGGCAGCTATTCAGTATGTGATATCTCTGAAACATGACAAGGTACGGCTTATGGTGAGAAACACATAAAATGAGGACATGGAGCATATTTTTATTTGATTTCTTGACAAGTGAGGATGCTTGAATATTTATCTACCTTGTTGTAACTGCTCGCTTCCTCATTCTTCAGTAGGTTTATCTGTGCCATTATTTCTGTTGAGAGGCAGAACAGAATGGGTGAAACGTGGTAACATAGCAAAGAGAAGGGCAGGCAAATAGATGCCCCACTTAGAAATAAGGAAGCAAAAGCCCTTTCCAAAATGTACTGCCATCTTCTCTTGAATCTGACCCCAAAAATCTCTACTCCTGTTGCTTATTAAAATAAATTGAAAACCTTAGGTGAAGGGCAGCCTGAGAATGAAGTGAATAATAACTTACTGTTCACACGAGAGAATGGGAGGCTAAAAGGTTTTTTGTGTGCCTCTTGGCTCCAGTGGGAGTGCTTGGTTGGTATAGCTAATGGACTGGGGTCTCCAACTCTTGTCATAACCAGCATATGTTTCTGTTAGAAATTAGTTGCCTACTGGGGCTTTATATCTGAAAAGATCCAGACCAGGAAGATTGGGTGGCCCTAGATTTTTAGATTGAAGAATCATTATTACTGATTAAATAGAAATCATATTTAACAGTATGAGATAAGCTGAAATGCCTCTGTTAAAATGAAAATTATCTATAATTGTTGTTCTTTTATATCATACCATGTTTTCCTATGAAGAGCTTGCAATTAAATTCAAAAAGGCATGGGTGGGGGAAATCAAGCATTGTTTATAGGAATGGATGCATCACATACTGTGTTATGGTATAAGGCAGCCCAGCTAGTCATTTTTGACATATTGGTAGGTGATTTTTTTTGGCTTTGACAGTCACAAGAAAGGCTGGAAATGCCCGTGTTCATTTTTACGGATAAAGATGAATAATAAATAACTAAACGAAAAACATTGCGTTGTATTCAGTTCAGTCTTAGTCAGAGTAGACACACTGAAATTAATGAATCTAACTTACTCTTGCCTATTAACTACTCTGAATAGGTTTGGCATTGCACGTCACCCATTAATTACATCACTTTTGAGAAACCTTTAAGACAAGTTTTAGAAGGGCAAACTCAATGTGACATAAAAGAGAGGTGGAGATTTTTTGGATAGGGGCTGCAGCAAATATTCCCCTTGCCGCACAATTACTAATAAGAGAGAAAGGGCTAAACCCAGCGCTAGTTTTCTAGAAAAAGAGGTGCTGGAACCCAGCATGAACACTTCCTTCTTTCTCTTAAAATGGCAATGGAGAGGTGCTGGAACTGGGTTCTGGTGAGTTCTGGCTGGAAAAAAGTCCTGGCTAAACTTCTCCTCTTCATCACAATGGGCATGATCCAAATCAGGTGCCTCCCAGCTATCCAAGTCAGTCACTGCCCGTTAGACTCCTTAAGCACATATCTGAAGCTATGCACCACGATGTGCATCACAACACATTTACCATTTTAATGATCATATACCCAGTTTGACGTGAACTTTTTGGAGTTCCTCACAGTCCCTTTTTGTTCTTCTCAGCCTGAACAATCTGAACAGCAAACTCGACCACCTCACTGTTCACCACAAACTTGATCGTGTATGAACAAGGTAAAAAATACACTTCCCAATACTGATCCTTGGGGACTCTGCTTTCTACACCTCTCCATTGTAAGACCTTTCAGTTTTGTCCTGCTCTCTGCTTCTTGGTCCTTAATCAGTTACTGAGCCACAAGAGGGCCTCTTCTCTTATGGGATAAGATTGCTAAGCCTACCCAGGAGGTTTGGGTGTTCTGCGCGCATGCGGGTACCACTGAAAAGATTATTTGCATAGTTTCTGTTTTCCCAGTCTTGACAGGATCTTGTGCCTCCCAGGGAAAGCTCTGTCTACTGGGGACTAACTGTCCTCACATGTAAATTGGGGAAAGACATTCTGTGTGTACTCAGGCTTTCTCCTTTAAACTTGCTTCCAGCATTCCACGGCTTGTGTCCTCATTTGAAAAACTGGTTGTGAACTCTGCTGAGCTTTGACTCAAATTAAACTCATGCTGCAACTAGTTATTATCCCAGAGTTAGTAAAACTTGAGCGCTTTCATTTGTTCATCCTGCAATTGAAAGATACATGCAGACCACATTCATTTTTAATCTCCCTTTGAACATTTTGAGGAAGACAGTAATGTGGTTGGCCAATTGCATCCTTTCCCAAAGAAGATGTGGTGGGTGATAATGTGAGTGAGTGAACCTCATCATGTCTCCCAGTGCCTTTTAGTGCGCAGGAGATAAATGCACAGGCAAATTGTGCCAGCATTCACAACAAGGAAATATTGTAGAATAATCCCAAGACTTCAGACTGCGGAAATTGACATGTTGTACATAAGGGCTGGAACGAGGAAAGCAAGATACTTTCCTTTTGTCTTAACTACAGGAATGAGTTAGAAATATAACTTTATGATTAAAACTAGGAAAACGCATCTCACTGTGGTGCATACGCTGTACTGCAGGGGCTCTGAGGATGCAATCTTACACAAAAACAAATAAGTGGAAAATAAATGCGCATTCTTAAAGAAGCTGAGCAGACCTGAAGGTCTAAGCATCTTATGAGAGAAGAGAGTAAGACAAAGGAGAGAGTAAATAAATGGCAAATTGTCGGCCTCGCTTCCACACACACCCTCCCTCCTTCCTCACATCTTCTCTGCACTTGTTGCTTTCTGGACAGTTATGAGTGCCCTTTTGGAATCCTTTTGTTCTACAAGCTGCAGGTATCAATGAGGTGAAATTTATTACTTCCCAGCTGCACTCTTTCTAGTTGTTCAGCGTTGCCTCTACTTTTAACAATGTGATGAAATGTTTTTCTTAATGGAATCCAAGTCATCTTTGTATCTAGCATGTTGGAGTCATGGTTAAATATCACAATGACAGCTCTCTTTCTCTTTCTTCACTTCTTCAGAGAAATGGAAAGTGACCTGGTAAGCAGTTGTTAATGGAGATCAACAGGATGCTGAAGATATGTAAGCATCTTCTCTAGAATTAACTCTGTGAAATAATTGGCATGCAAGCTATATGTTTTTATTAAATATTGTGTAGGACCAAAAATCTAAAAGTTGGGTCTAATAGATTCCTAGGTAGCTACCACTGAGAGATGAAATATTTATAGCAGCAGTCTGGAGAGCAGTGACAGGAAAATAGGCACTTGTATTATTCCTCTCTCCCCTCCCCCTCCCCCTGAATCCCCTTGCCTGGTGCAAAAAATAGCATCTTTTTGGCACCCAAGGATTCGGGTGCACAAAAGAGAGCCAAGTATCTTGTAGCAGTGGCAAGAGCCCATGGGGTCCCAGCAGTGGCGTAGCGTGGGGGGTGCAGGGGGGGCCGGCCGCACCGGGCGCAACATCTGGGGGTTAGGGTTAGGGGGCGCAAATCCACAGGTTAGGGGACGCAAATTACTTGCCTTGCCCCGGGTGCTGACAACCCACGCTACGCCACTGGGTCCCAGGCATCCACACAAGGTCTGTGTCCCTTTGGAGAATGGAAGACACAGCTCAGACTGTCATTCATTAAGAAACAGGATTTATTCGCCTATTTACACCGTTAGTCTGCGTGGAGGGACTCCAGATCTTACGGCATGGTCATTCCAAGAGGCAGCAGCGCAGGCAGCCTTCAGGCTGCTTCCCTCAAAGATGGATCTCAGCTCTTCACCCTTCTTCCTCCCAGAAACCCCTGCTCAAAACACACCCCATCACCTTGGCAACCCTTCAAACCATCCCTGTTCACACCTCAGGGCAGGGGTGGGGGTGGGGAAGAAGTTCTCCTGCATTGGTAAGGACCCTCAAGGGCCCTCTGTTTTTCCCTTAATGACCCCAGCTTAGCCAGGATAGTTTGCATAAACCAGCCCAGGAATTCCCTGTCTGGCACAGTTCTGCACTTTAATCCATATCTCAGTTCAATCAAAACCCTGGCATTTATGAATTTCTAGGGTTTACCCCAAATCTATAACACCAGAGAACCAAGTATTTGTAGCAGTTTATATCTTAGCTGGGGAATTATTTGATCATGCTTATGTTAGGAGAAAGGGAAGACTAATTTTTAAGGGTCCAATCACTTCCAGTATAGTCACACTAAGTGTATAGTGTACTAGAATTTTATTTCTGTAATTAGCTTTGAGATTTCTTGCAGAAAGCAAATAATATGCTTTATAAATAACACACACAAACAAACATAAATAGGTTGATTTCAGTTTCTTATTTTTCTAACTTTGGATTATTATTATTGACAATTATATACTTCCCTACACCTGCAAGTCTCAGAGCAGTTCGCAATATAAAATCACATTATATTTTGATTTTATATTGACAAGACCCCCTCTCATCCTCACTGGTGTGGTCCAAAGGAAAGCAGAGCAAGACGTTTGGCACCAGCTTGGCTACAGGAGTTGCGGGAAGGAGTCTGAGGGACTCCCCTCTGGATTTGTGTAGGGCTTATTCCTTAGCCTTTTCTTCTCCTGAAGATGTCCTACAAGGCAGTGGATACAGATCATGAATGAGTACAGTTGCAAGGCAGCAGAGGTTCAGGATCAGAGTTTTCCTTCTCCCAGGTGGAAAAGCCTCATCTGTCCCTCATTACACTCTACAGAGCATGCAGAAACTGCCTTCTTAACCACCGGACACACTCTTGGTCTCATCCGCTCCATCTGGCAGAGCTTGTCCTCACATGCAGCAGAAGTCCCTAACTCACTGAGGGTTTGAGACCCATCAGCTGCCCTCACCTGGTTTAGCTGGCCAGTCAAAACCATTCCTAGGGCGTGGCTGCTGTCGCATGCTGAGTACATGGTGGGGCCCAAAGGTCGACAACTACCGCAGAAGGAGCATGACATGTCCCCCCCCACCAGAGGTACTACCCCTCCAATAACACCCCATACACTCCCAAATTGGGTAGGTTTGCATTAAAATGTGAACCAAAGTGATAGAGAGCTCATAATGCACATTACACCATGGAATATGCCTGCAACACTAATGTTTTTACACAAGCATTAGTTTTACTCTTCTATTTGGCTTGGTGAAAAATGAGCATTAACTTTGAGATTGGTTGGTTTTTTTAAGGCAGCACAGCTGTGCAGTTTGTTCATCAGCTGCCAGCCTCTTTTTTTTTTTAACAGCACACTGTTATTGTAATAAACTATTCACAATGATTCATTAATTATCCACTAACTGCAGATAACTGGCAGTGTATCTACATTAGCCTTTCTTTCCTTTACAGAACTTAAGGCAGCTCTGAGCCAAATGAGTCCATAACTACTGGTAATGCCCAATTTCCCAGAGATCATTGTCCAGATGATCAATCTCCCTGTGATTGGCAGAGGAGTGGGCCAAGCTTCTGAGGAGGAGAGGACATTCTCCTTCCTTTCTTTTTCTGAGGCAGGAGAGGTTCCGTTCTTCACAGCAGCAGTTCTGAGGGCTTTGCTGTCACTGGAGTTCCCAGACAAGATCCGTCCTCTGTGCGATCGGTAGTTCTCCACTCACCTACCTTCTCCTCTCTTACCAGGCAGACGAGAGAGCTGCATTCGATGATTCCTAGAAATACTTGCTGGTCATTGACCGTATTAAAGATATTTGATTTGATTTGATCCCTAGAAATACTTCTATAGAAAGGGTGTTAGTGGACCTTAAATTAAAATATAAAATGATACTTAGAATTTATTGGACTGCACCACATTTCTATAGAAAAGCATTGTCTAAGACAGCATTTTGTTGGAGATGTAATAAGGATAACGCTTCTTTAAAACATATGTTTTGTCCTATGCTTACAAAGTTCTGGGAGAAAATAGTAGATTATATAAATATGAATGTGCAGAAAAAAGCTAAAGTTTTCAGACTACTATATGGCATTTGACAACTGGACAACGTAAATGGATACTCTGTGCCCTCATTATGGCCCAAAGGCTGATATTGCTGCAATGGAAAGATAAATGTACAGCTTCATTTATTCAGTGGATTGAAGACCTGACTACACTTGCCACCTATGAGTGGATTGCTTGTAGACGCAGACAATTAATGAAATTTGGATGTCGCTTACACAAAATACAGTAGGTGAAAAATTGCAGTTGTTAATTGTCAATGTTGTAATGTTGTAGTTGTTGGGGTTGTTGCTGTTTTTAAAAACCAGAATAGACCAAAACAAATTAAAACTCACAGAAACATTTGGCTTCTGGTTCCAGTCTGCCTTAATGGATGCCGCTCCCACGATAGCAGAGACCATTAGTGAAGGATAAACAAGGATGATTTGAGGATAATTGTCCTTGCAAGCTCCCCCCAGGGCTCAGGGGAAGTGAGCTTCACTTGCATATCGTCTCAGTACCTGGTTCTCACTCTGGCATGGAATCCGAGAGGCAGGGAGGCGCTGAGTGCAAAAGCACTTCGCCTATGGGTAACCCCCCTACGCAGCTATTAAGAAGCAGAGGTACTCCTGTTAATTTGAGTGAAATTAGGACCAATATACAGACATGTGCTGGAGCAGATGGGACAAGATAATAAACTGCTAAACTGAAACAGCTACAAAGCCGTAACGATACGAACTGGAAAGAAGGCTTCCTTCGATGTAAAATACGGTATTGCGGGGGGGGGGGGGGAGCCTTTACACTTTTTTATATACATATCATGTTTGCTACATAAATGATCTGGCAAACCCTACCCCCTTGAATGTTAACCAATTGATAAAAGGCAAGAGGAGATAAAAGAGAACAGGGTTATATTTATGGATTCCAATGAAAAATAGAACTGTGTGAGAAAATTGAAATGGATTTAAGCATCAAACTTTCACTGTATTGCTATGGGAGGACCTGGGCTTTGGGCTTTGACCAGGTCATTATTGAGAGAGTTGACCAAGGAGGAGAAACTGGAGTCTTGTTAGAGGTTTGGCGGGATGCCAGATTACTCTCTATCTAGACTCAAACAATAACAACAACAAAAAGGATGGCGTGTGATGCAGTTGAAGTTACAGCCTCATCCTCTGGGAACAAAGGAAAAGAAAGAGCGGAAGTAGTGATGCTGTGCAGGACATGGTGGAGGACAGGAAGAATGAAGAAACAACATGGATAAAATAAATATCACACACAGGAAATATATGGGATACAGAACTCCTCTTGCAGAAATAAAATATATTAAATATGTCAATACGAATGGAAGTCCAAAACTCTGTAGCTGCTGACAAGGGATTAAGATCAAGACTGAATGTAATTGGATTAATTAAGACTTCGGAAGCAGGATGAAATAAAATCATCTCACCCTGAGGCCACACAAAATGTATAATTGGCTTTATAACTGATATATATTTGAATTTGAATTGTAATTTGAGATTGAGAAAATGTGGTTTAAAATGGATTTTAGTAACTGAAAATTAATAAAAATTATTTTCCAAAAAACAACTCATAGAAACATTCCAAAGACCTGGGCAGGCTTGTCTAAATAAGAATGTATTTGGTGGGCATCGCAAAGAATACAGTGGAGGCCTCTGCCTGATATCCATAGGCAGGGAGTTCCAAAGTGTTGGTTGGTCCTGCCACACTAAACAATCAAGTTCTCAACAATGTGGTGCAAGTGTTCTGTGGCAGTTGAAAGAGTCACATAGGTTAACTGGTCATGTAGCTGAAAGGGTAAGGCAATCTCGTAGGTAAACTGGTCCAAAGTTGTTTATGTCAAGTGGCTGGTCTGCAGGGGCACCTACACATTTGGCTCTCTGGGCTTAGGCTTCTCCATGCAATCGGGAATCTTGCTCATGCAGGAGAAGCTCTGGAGGGGGCTTCTGAGCACCAACAAATTGAATTACGTCTCAGAGCTTTCCAGCCATGCTTGGGTATATGATTCCCTTATCACAAGAGTAAATTCGTACACCAAATATTGACTTTGAAAAAATGGCTAGATATTTAAAATGCCATTGGTGTGTATGAACATGGCTCCTTTCCAAGCCTTTTGCTCCTTTGGAAGGAGGGTTGACCACCCAACACCTTTGCCATTAATGGCTTCTCATTTCTCTCCCTCTTCTCATTTTAACCAGTCTCCACTGGATGCTTTTGCATATTCATTCTGAATGTGATTGTGTTGTGTCCTCATTATCAAACTTTATTCTTGCAAGGGGCCAGTGTCTGTTTTAGTAGGTGCAAAATAGACAGAAGTTCATTTACCTTTCTTGACAAAGGTGCATGATGACAGTGAAAGTTTTCACTTATGCAAAGGGGGTGATGTATTTTTTTAGTGGTCAAATGGCAAGATGAAACAGCCCTGCCTATTCTTCTTGCCCTCTTGAGTGCAGCTGCTGCTTCTTCTTTATAAATAAATGAATACATACATATATACATACATACAACCGAAACCAATGGAGGAGTGAATGATACGAGTGTGTGTAACAGGTACTGTGTTTTGGCCCTGCATTATATAAGAATAAGAGTGGGAAAAGAAAGGAATTGTTTTTTTGCAGTGGAAAAAGAGAGGAATGGTTTCCAGAGTGAGCTTGAACGAAAGTCAGATCTAAATCCTTATAGAGCAGAGAGGCTTTTTATTGTCAACATGCGTCATAATGAAATTCTTTAGGAATAGTTTGGAGAAAACTGAGCGGTTTCTGCAATTAAAACTTGATAACATCCTTTTCATTCCTGGAATGTATTAGAAAGAAAGGAGTGGGAAAACAGAATAAGAATCCTGGGAGCAAACTGCTCTTCAGGATCCCAGCAGAGAGGGCTGACCAGGCATCTGGAGATGCATCTGGAATAAGGACAATTAGCAGTAGAAAACCTGCAGCTGTACAGCAGGGGGTTGGTTGCCTTAACATTATTATAAATATGTATTATTTTGCTCTTTGCATACCAAATTCATTTCTTTTGACATACATAGAGCTGGCTTGTCAGCTGGTTTGTTAAATTATGGAAGGATTCATTAATAAGTTGGAATCAGTCCCCCCCCCCCACGGCTTTGTGTTTTATACCAGCAGTCTCTGTGCTCCCCGACGACATTGTGGTTTGAATATTTGGGAAATCCAAGTGTTCCAATAAGCCTGGGCAGTTATGATTCTTCAAACTTGATATGCAAAGGTCTGCCTATGTGGAAATAGGAGAGAAGGGTATGGAAGGGCCAGGGACTTACTGAACACACCCTCCTTTCTAGTGGGTATTATGGTGTTCCATTGGGCAATATGTGAACAAGGAGGACTAGTGACTCCAAGATTCTTCAAAGCTTTTTAAAAGGACGCCAGAGTTGTGAATTTTGTTCACACCACCATACAGCAAAGTTCACACTTTTTTTGAAGGCAGGGCTCCTTGGCAAACAGAAATTTGGCTGGTGTGTCTTCCAACATGTAAATGTAACGATAAGGAAAGAGTATACCATAGACAAAGAATAGGTCAAGCAAACCTCTCCCCTAATATGAAACGACTGCTGCTGCAACTTGTCCCTCCTCACCCCTTCTCTGCCACCCGTTCTATTTCACCTCCCACAGAACAACACGAGGAAGCAGGAGCGGAAGATGGATGAAGGGATTGAAGGACAGCAGAGCAGCAAATGGCCCCCCACCAGAGCCAAGCAAAGCTGCAATAATTAATAATAATAATAATAATAGTAATAATTTATTTGTATCCCGCCCTCCCTGGCCGAGGCTGGGCTCAGAGCAGCTAACACCACAAACATCTGCCCACCTGTGCAGGGGGGAGCCTGGCTGGCCAGCGCAGCTCTTGGCGGGCAAATCCCCCTGATGCCACAGAGAGGAGTGCCAGGCTGGGCCACACTGCACGGGGGTAGCCCCTTGTCCATCTCCCTCCATCCGTTGGCTGGTGAGGATGGACTCTCCCTCAGCTCGCACTGCCCCTTCTGCAGTGCTGGTTCCAGGTTTGGGGAGAAGGCAATGTGGCGCCGCCCGCCCCTCCAAAGAAGCAGAGTGGGGGCCCCGGGCACCACACAGTGAGTCAGGGGGTACCTGCACGGGAGCACCTCATTTCCCCTCTCAAAATCTTGCGCCCGGGGGCATGGCTCCCCCGGCCCCCCATGCTATGCCCCTGTTAGCTGTTACAAATGTAGTCTCAAGATGAATGTTTTAGTATGATCATTTCAGTTGACGAGCTGGAGAATGTACCTTTGGCAATATTGTGGCTTGTTAAATTGAGGGGGAGAGGATAATTTGAAAGATTAAGGGCTGCCATCATTCAACAGACAAAAGAAATGAGGTGAATTCAACAGGTGCAGCATTACTCATGCTCAAGTTGCAGTGGTGGGAACTGCTGGGCTGCTTGGATTTCTGTTTGCCACACACTGTGGAGAGAACAGAGACACGGTGGCTGGAGGGGAGAGATTTAAAAACTGAAGAACAGGAAACTGGTGTTCAGCAAAGCTCCCTGTGTGAAGATTGCTGGCCCTGTTGAAAGGTCCATAATCCACGCAGCCTGAACGAGAAATTAAAAAAAGAACAGTTTGTGTACCATAGTGTAGTAAAAGGTCTTTCCGGCCTGAGCTCAGTCAGCCGCTAGCCTTGATTCGTAACCCTTTGTAAAGAACTGATCAGAGCTACATTTGGGGCACAGCTTGACTCAGTATGGCATAAGGAAAGAAGATTGCAGACTGTGAAATCAAGCACAGTTTGTTATTTGCATGTCATTTTCTGTTCCAATTTTTGCAGCTTTGCCTGGAGAAGCATCACCCTGAGATACATTGGTAGGCCTTTCCCCCCACGGTATAATCCTTATCCTAAATAAACAAGCAAGCAAGCAAGCAAGCAAGCAAGCAAGCAGGCTACTATTAGAATGGTGATTCTTCCCACAAATCTCAGCTGTGTCCCAGAAACAGCAACCTCCCAGCCCTGCCTGGGTGCCTGTGTCTTTAAAGAGTGTTTTACAGAGAGGGCCAATAAGGCAAGACATTTATTTCAGCGGCACTGAGGAGGAATATTGGGAAAGGAAGAATTTAACTTTTAATGTCTGCTGGCCTGCTGGGGACTTGTTTGACACAAGGACCCTGCCATAAAAAAACAACAAAAAACCCAGTGACAATCCTAACTATTGATATTGTGCTAAATGTTTTTTTAAAAAAACCTTTTCTAAGTGGAAAAAGTAATCACTAGAACAGTTGTGAAATGATGTATGGCTTTGTGAAGGAAAAATAAATTGACCATAGCAGTGGTTCCCCAAACTCCCCCCACCCCAGCCCCCGCCATGGATAATTTGAATATTGTTGAGGGTCTTGGCAGACCACTTAAATATTACTCTGCCTGTTGCAGCATTTGTCATCCCGTGGAATTCAAGCTGTAATGTAGTAAAATGGAATGTAACAGTAGTTCCCAATTAGCTAATTACTGAGGACCCCCTATTTTTTCAAAAGCCAAGCCCTTACTTTTTAAATTTTTTATAACTATGGTAGTTCCTGTGCAAAGCAAATTTTTGAAGAAAATGTGAAGTAGCCCCTAATAAGCAAGGGATTTTAGGTATACTAAAAAAAAGACCATAAAATTTGTAAGATTACCACGCAAAAATGACAAAGATTTAGTTAGGGGGGATAGACAAATGTAATTTTATTGACATGTAGTATAAGTGAACAAATTATGATATGCCTAGCAGCTACTGAATCATCATCATCATCATCATCATCATCATCATCACCTGGCTGGGCTGCCTCAGCCACTCCAGGTGGCTCCAAACAAAATGTTCAACCTAAACGTTAACTTAAATGTGATGGGAGAAATCATGGCTCTTTTTGTCCTGAGCAGTCCCTTCCACATCCAGTTCAATGTTTCCTACTTTTATTATCAAATCTGGTTCAACATCAAGCTGATTTCTATGTTTGTTCTTCATATAACAAAATGTTGAAAATATTTGTACACAAAGATATGTGGAGCAAAACAGAACTAGGTGTTTCAAACTTTTCACCTAATTCTTAGAACGAGCAAAAACCATTACCCAGAATTGATCCAGTCTACATTATTTGAAAAATGATTTCAATGAATCATTACAAGTTATGTCATCAAGTACATCTTGTTCTTCTGCAGATACAGTTGTTAGTTGTATATCACTTCAGTCAAAAGGATTCCTATACATGAGTTTTCAGGGTTTGGTGCAGGGAAGTAATCTCTGAAGCTAGTCCCTAAATCATGGAGGTGCTCAGTGATGTAATGTTTTACTTCTGGTATCAGTTCTTTGTCAGTGGCCTCCAGAAATGTCTCCAGTGTTTTCTCCTGCTCTGGAGGGTAGGACTCAGACTTCAAGTTACAAGAATGGATAAATACGATAACATTTGGAATGAGTTTATACAAAATGTAGTAGGCCATTAGCATTTACATAAGCATTAGGAAAATAACATGATACCAATTTATACAAGAATGTATGGGAATACTGTATATTTCATATATATATATATATATATATATATATATTCATTTTTATATGTATGCTGTTTTTTTCTTCCCTCTTACTTTTCTTTCTTTTTTACTGAAATCACCTTAATAAAATATAAATATTTAAGAAAAGAATGGAGATTCCAACTAAGCACTGGGAATAACTTTCTGACAGTGAGAGCTGTTCAACAGTGGAAGGGACTCCCTGTGGATTCTCCTTCCTTGGTTTTTTTTAAAGCAGAGGTTGGATGGCCATGGATGCTTTAGCAGTCTCCTCTTTTCCAGGCTACACATACCCAGCTCCTTCAACCATTCCTCATAAGGCTTGGTTTCCAGACCCTTGATCATCTTGGCCATCCTCATCTGCACACCTTCTAGCTTGTCAACATCATTCTTAAATTGTGGTGCCCAGAAGTGAGCACAGTATTTCAGGTGTGGTCTAGCCAAGGCAGAATAGAGTGGTTATACTTTTGCATCACACTGTGGACTCATGTTCAGCTTGTGGTCCACCAAGACCCCTAAATCCCTTTCACATGTTCTGCTAGTAAGCCAGGTGTTCCCCATCCTATATTTGTGCATCTGGTTCTTCCTGCCTAAGTTCAGAACCTTACATTTTTCCCTTTTGAAATTCCTTTTGCTAGCTTGCGCCCAGTTCTCTATCCGTTAAGGTCATTTTGAATGCTGATTCTGTCTTCTGTGGCATTATTTATCTCTCCCAGTTTGGTGTCATCTGAGAATTTGGTGAACATCCTATCAGTTCCTTCATCCAAGTTGTTTACAAAGATATTGAACAACAACGTGCCCAGGACAGAACCCTGCAGCATCCCATGTGTCATTTTTCCCCAGGATGGTGAGAAACCATTAGTGAGATCATAACTCTAGATTACAACTATATCTGGTTAAACCATAAGATCAAATTTGAATATTCACAAAAAAATGTATTGTTGAAACAGACTGAGGCATAAACAAGGTGGAGAAACATACCCAGTTTTTTTATTCCCATGTGGCTCCAGGACTGGGGTCTAATCCTGGCCTTAGAATTGTCAGCAGGAAGGTGGGAAAAATTATGTGCACTGCAGCTGCATCAGCTATTTATAGAGATTAGCGCAGCAATAAATCACTGGATTTATAAACTTCTTGCAGCTTTAATAATTATCCACTTGTATAGGATTAGCTAAAAGAGGTTTTTAAATGGCTGGGATGGCAGATCTATCTTCACAGTATGACACAGCAGCCTTGGAGTTACAAGACCAGTTCCTATGGGAGCCATGAAAGATAATGTGGGGATTTAAAACAAACCTCTCCAATTTTGCTTGCCTTCATTCTTCACACACTGTGCCTCAGGTAACAAGCCACACGGCTGACAAGATTTCAGTGTTATTTCTTTATTACATTTTAATCTCACCTTTCCACCAGGGGAATCAGGGCAACATGTAGTCCACATACACAAACCCGCCCACCTAAGTTTATTCTCCTGTCAACCTGTGACTTGTCCAAGGTCACAGAGTGAACTTCATGGTTTCTGCAAGATCCCAAGTTGGTTCCTCAGAAGATATTCCCTCCAGGGGTCCAGACCAGAAACAATCCTATTTCCACACAAGAATTTCCACACAATTTGCCTATCCGCAACTCCCGAATTCTCCAATAACATTGGAACCATGTGTTAGAGTCAGTGCTTTTTTTTCTAAAAAAATGTTTAGGGTACTCTCATTTTCCTACTCATATTGGAATACTGCCCCTCAATGTGGCCAAACTTAGATTCACAAAAGGTTCAGGAATATGCATACCCCTGCGTCCCCCCAGAACAAAAGCACTAGCTAGAGTTATGTGAAGCAGAATTCCTGATCTGGACCTTGTGCACAATAGGAATAAATAAGTTCTCCACATCAAAAAAGGTGTTCCAAAGTTTTACAGTGGTACCTCAGGTCACATATGCTTCAGGTTACAGACTCCGCTAACCCAGAAATAGTGCTTCAGGTTAAGAACTTTGCTTCAGGATGAGAACAGAAATTGTGCGGCGGCAGCAGCAGGAGGCCCAATTAGCTAAAGTGGTGCTTCAGGTTAAGAACAGTTTCAGGTTAAGTACGGACCTCCAGAACGAATTAAGTACTTAACCTGAGGTACCACTGTACTGCAAACTATTTTTAAGCT
Organism: Podarcis pityusensis; assembly: GCF_964106645.2. NCBI lineage: Eukaryota > Metazoa > Chordata > Lepidosauria > Squamata > Lacertidae > Podarcis > Podarcis pityusensis. The sequence continues at coordinate 57,566,108 of NC_138037.1, forward strand.
TGTTATACACACACACACACACACACACACACACACACCCATATTACAAATCAACACATTGCTCTTAAACAGCTAGCAGTGCGGTTCAGTTTTCTTCAAGTTCTTACTTGTTAACATATTCGAAGAACTATTTTCTCTCTAGTCCTAAGATTCAGAAAAGCAAAAGTTGCTTCTTTATTATGCTGGCAGCATTTGAGAGACTCAGAGATGAGTCATCAATTCACATAATATTTAAACAAAGAATCTGCCTTCTTGTTGCAGCTTTAGCTGCAAAAGCACCTTTCCCCCTTCTTTTGTAACTCACTATAGTTCCCTGCAAGACATACAGTCTGCAAATACTAACCCCCACTAAACTTCATAGACAAGAGACCGTTCAAGTGTTCTGATTTTCCAGGGACAGTCCTGGTATTACAGAAGCCATCCCAGTTTCTGACTTGATCCTGGAATGTCCCGCTGTTCCTTTTTCCTCCATGTCTTAGACAACAATTAAAACTGGTTTGTGTGTGTAGATGCAAAAACAGAGTCCCGTTTATATGGAAAATAAAATCCAGCTTCCGGATGTAGAATAGGATGTCCATATTTTCATCAGATAAATGTTGGTGGGGGTGTACACTATGAACACATGCATAGCATTTTGGGCATTTTGTCTCTTGAATAATAATAATAATAATAATAGTAGTAGTAGTAGTAGTTGTTGCTGTTATTTATATGCCCATCTGGCTGGGTTCCCCCAGCCACTCGGGGCTTCCAACACATTAAAGCACAATATGACATCAAACATTAAAAACTTCCACAAGCTGCCAGTGCCACGCAACCGCCCCACAGGATTTCACCACCAAAGGCGGCTGCTGCACTCCGCCTCATGGGCAGGCTGGCCCTGGTTGAAAAGCAGGTTAAGAAAGTTTCAAATGAGTGCCTCCCACTAGTCCATAAATGGTTTTCCCCTTGAGGAAAAGCTTCTCAACCTCTCTTCTTCACTTGCAGGACTGAATTCAGAGGAGTCATGAGGAGTCTGACTCACCAACTCATTCTAGCTCACAAACACCGGTGGCCATTTTCTCCCTTGGGATTTCTAACTCCTTTTTGAGCCTAATGGTGTGGCAAGTTCACAGAGTGACAGGAGCCCTCAGACTTGTTGTGAAATGCATGGGGAAATAATAGCTCCTATTGTCACTTGGTAAAGCTGCTACCTGTAAGATGTGATGAAATCAAGTAATATTTGACCAAAGTTTGATTATTTTATAACACAGAGCAGGGCTTTTAGTGTGGTTGCTCCCGCTCTGTGGAATAGCATTTCTGTCAAGACGCGACAGGCGCCCACTATAGGCACTTTTGGAAACAATTAAAGACATCCTTTTTTTTAGAGGTCTTCCCATCCGTATAAATGGGTCTTTGCCATGTATGCTTATTTTTTTATTGTTTCAGTTTTGTTTTAACTGTATTCGATTTTTGTGGGGGTTTTTAACTGGGTTTGGTTTTGCTGTTTTTTTGCACATTGCCTTGAGACGTCTGTGTAGAAGGTGATTAATAATAATAACAGCCACAACAGCAACTTGTAAAAGAGACAGACTAATTCATGCAGGCACAGCTGAAGTAGTTCTACAGAAAGTTATGCTTACAGTCTCCCCTTTAGCTATTCTGCATTGTCTGAGAGAGACAAGGTCAGGTTTTTTTGCCAGAAGCTATCATTTGTCTGATGGGTAAAATCTGAAAGAATGCTCCTTTGAATATTCAAAAATGCATTTAAGAACAGAGAAAAGGACCTTATATCAGTCTGCACTTTCTCCATTAGCTGTCAGAACTCTCCAGGATCTTAAGAGGCAAAGGTCTCTCTCATCACTTGCTACAGGCCATGGTCACTTCCCTCCTATTGAGCCTGAAAAGCCACAGGGATTTTTAAAGAATTAAATGCTTATATTTTAAAAAGTGGGAGATATATATATCCCACTTTTTAAAATATATGTAATGGCACTTCCGTCAGGTGGGAGAAGCAGGAGCAGCTGGAGGGAGACTCAAAGTGGAACTGAGAGAAAGATCTAGCAAGAGGAGAAGGACAGGAGAGTGAGAACAGGGTGGGGTGAGGTTGGGTGGGAAATTAAGTTCTAGTCACTTTTTAATGCTAACCTACCTTATTTGGACTTTCTGAAACAATATGCAAACCGAAACACAGCTATCCTTCAAAATTCTCCAAATTTTGGTAATGCAACTCTCTAACTGAATAGTGCACACAACGCTTAGGTATTAGGGGAAAGCTTCCATAAAAATGAATATATTTGTGAAAATTACATACATAAATGCATTATATTAGAGAAATTGCTTGCAAAAATGTGTTGCAAAAATTGCATATTTATATATTAAGAGAAATGTGTACATTGTTGTGAGAACTATTTTTAAAAAAGAAAAAAATGACAAACTGACATAGAGAACTGATGCATGGTAATTAATTAGTTAAGATATGGACAGATGTAAGAGGATGGGTGCCAGTGGAGGGAGTCCCCTGGAGCGCCTCTGGAGCTGGACAGTGGGCAGGGGTGTTCTGGGCAGTTTCACTTGCTGGAGGAGATCTAGGACTGTGGAGGGCAGGATGGCGCAGTGCAAGTATAAATCCTGGTTGTAGCAACAGCCACAACAATTGAGATCTGCCTGCTCCCTCTGCCCTGGTACCTCACCAGAAGGGGACAATGACAAGACCCCTTGGGAGTTTGTGGACTTTCCTTCCTTGGAGGACTTTAAGCATTTTAAGCAGAGATTCCTGCATTGCAGGGGGTTGGACTAGATGGCTCTTGGGGTCTCTTCCAACTCTACGTTTCTATGAATCAGTGGCTGGATCTATACACATTTAAAAATGCTACAGAAAACATGTTATAAAAGCTCTTAATGGATAATCCCATTGGCGACGGATCACAGCTCTAAAGTGCCATCTGGTGCCGCATCATTTATAACGCAGTTATAACTATATAATTGACGAGTGTCGCTGAGTCCTGTGATCCTATTATCTTGCCCCTGGCTAAAGCTGAGACAGTCTGTGATTGATATGAGAGGAGTGACCAAGATGACCAATCATGGTGCCTTTTCCACTGATGAAGATCATGATTCCCTCTGACATTATGCACAGGTTAGTCCAATTGGATTTGATGATTAATGGACCACAGAAGCTTTCATTCTGACTTTGTACTATAATGCACCAGCTGTTTCTAATGTTCTTACCAGCCCCATATTATAAAATAGCTTCAGGGTTACTTCTGGCAGTATCTGCCACTGGTGCACTTTGCCAAAATCGAACTTCTCTACAGATGATTCTTTTTAACAGAGTAGCAAATTGCTTGAGGCAGTAGGATTACTTAATTATGAAAGTATTTAGCTAAAAGTTTTTTTATGTTCTGGAGGAAGGTTCCATTTGATTAGGAAGTATCCTTGCAATGCTATGAGTTATTACAACTTTATTGAATTGTATTAATTGTTCTGATGAACTTGCTGCTGCTGTTTGCTTTATTTATACACTAGTGTGTTTGATGGTATAGTGATTGCAATATTTCTTCTTCTTTGTAGTGCTGTCATTATTATTGTGAGCCACTTTGAGCTCAACATTTGCCGCTTGGAAAGAAGAATACAAATATCAAATCAAAATCGGGGTGGAAGCTCTCCCCCTCTCCATGGGAGCCATAGCAGAGCGAGCATGAAGAGTGACAAATAAGTAAAAAAATGGAGAATGTTTTTGTGTTTCGTTTTAACAGATGAATAAAACAACACATAAAGGGTGGTGGGGCGGGAGGGTAACAACAGAAAGAAGAGAAACAACAACCAGCCTGAGCTGGAAGAATAACAACACAGTGGAGAGGAGGCAGGTGGGTTCTGCTTTGAGTGAAGGCAGAGATGAACTGAAGGACCAGCAGAGAAAGGCGCCTTCATGGCGGGGGGCAGGGGGAAGCTAATCTAGACAGACCAATGGTCATGGCAGCTTTCACCATACCTTCATTAAAGCTTGACAGGTTTGCCTGGTGCAAGATGTGGCATACGGGCAACTGAGCATTCCTGAAAGTGTTCAAAGGCTTTGTGCTCCCTCCTTGTACTCTGTGCTCAGCTATGTCTCTGTATGCCATGTAGTGCCTTTGCTAAATTAACATTTGCATTAAGAATAAAGTTTGAATGCAGAACTCTTTAAGTCTCAGGCTAGCACTCAAACTATTCAATTATCTAAGGGTTTAGGAAATAGAAAATGGGATTTATTCAGACATTAACCTATTTGCTTTCCCTCTGTCTCCTCACTGAATTTTTTCCCTCTTTTAAAAAACCCCTCAAGTGAACTTGAAGGATTTGCCAGCTGTTCACCTTCAAAATGAGGTTATTTTCTAGTACAGCCATATAATAATGGTGTTTCTGATGCGGTAACTAGTACTTGTTATGCAGTTTTGTGAATAAAGCTCTGTACTATCTTCAATTTATGTTTATTTTATTTAAAATCAAAATATTTTACATGAATAATCTTTCCTAATCTCCAATCCTGTTAAGGAATTTTTCAGTCTGAGTGCCAAACAATATTTAACTGAACTGCACTACTTTTGTGCTTTCGAACTGCTAGGTTGGCAGGAGCAGGGACCAAACAATGGGAGCTCACCTCATTGTGGGTTCGAATCCCCACAACGAGGTGAGCTCCTGTTGTTTGGTCCCTGCTCCTGCCAACCTAGCAGTTTGAAAGCACAAAAGTGCAAGTAGATAAATAGGTACCGCTCCGGCGGGAAGGTAAACGGCGTTTCCGTGCGCTGCTCTGGTTCGCCAGAAGTGGCTTAGTCCTGCTGGCCACATGACCCGGAAGCTGTACGCCGGCTCCCTCGGCCAATAAAGCGAGATGAGCGCCGCAACCCCAGAGTCGGTCATGACTGGACCTAATGGTCAGGGGTCCCTTTACCTTTACTTTAGAATGTAGGTAGAAGAATATTTTGATTGACTGCCTCCTCATGATTGAACACAAAAATCTCAGAAACACCACTCATAGCAAGAAATGGGCAAACAGCCTCTGTTTAACCCACGGAAATGAATATACTTAACAGATTTTTAAAATATGCACACATAGGTAAAGACTATGTGTAAAGTCTGGTGGAATGCATCATTCACATGGATAGAAGTGATCAGTTTTGTTTCCTGTTGACTTTATCTGTGCTCCTCAGACTGACGATTTTGAGCTGTCAGGCTCAAAATCATGTTTCTTGCTGGCATCCGTCTGTCTTGGGAGACAATGAAATTAAGCTGTTGGAAGGTTGCAGCACCTTCTGTGATTGTTGAGACAATACAGGAGAAACATGTCTTGTTGCAGCCAGTGGCGGAGCTTCATGCTCCGGCACCGGGGGCGGAGAGCAGGTGGGGCGGGGCCGGCGCGTGTCCCGGGGCGGGTTGCCTAGCATGGGCAGGGGGGGCAGCCACGATGGCACCCTGGGGATTGCGCTGCCGGGGGCGGTGCACTCCCCCCGCACTCCTCTTCCTCCGCCAGCGGTTGCAGCTGGGGCAGCTGAAGTGGCCAGCTGTGCTGCTGCAGATGCACCATGGCATTAGTTCTCTCTGCACTCCTCCCAGTGGTCATTTCTCCTCTTGTCACTGCTACAGATACACAACTTGACTGCCTGCAAGGGATTCCCACACGGCAGGGTTGTTGCTGCCAGCCTTCATGTCATCTTTGTAACAGTCGGTCTGCCAGCTCCCCACAGGGCATGCCCTTGGGCTTCCTGCCATCTTTCATTTTGTGGACATAGCCAAGCCAGGGTAGACTTTGCTAGTACTGCTTCAACCCATGCTGAGAATGCTCTTGGATGTTACTGAAACACGTGCAAAAACTTGTCACAAGCAAGTTGTTTCTGGTGGCCATTATGTCCATCCTAGATCTGTGTGCATTTCACAACTGTGCAGATCCCCCCCCCCCCGGGATTTCTGTCCACCTGGGAGGGAGTATGTTACGGTGGGGTGGGGGACATTTTGACCATTCAGCCCTTATTTGAATAGCATGGTGAAAAAGAGACTTACTCCAAAGGAAAGCATTGAAATTCTTAAAGCTATTGCATTCAGTAATTCAGCCATGATAGCAGTTACAGTGGCCTAAGGTAACCCGAATTATTTCCCTAATTGTTTTGTTTATTCTTTGCTTTATTAAATATAAGACTATAATAGAATCAAGTAACTGCTATGAAATCACAAATACATTCTTGCTCATATGCTGTGTTTCTCTTAATTTGTCTCAGGGTGTACTGTTTCTATACTCCTTTCGTTTGGAATAATTAACCCAGTGGTTAGATTATACTTTTTTTAAAGAAATGTTTCATACTCTACCATCTCCATAGAAATAAAGAGAGAACTGTTCTTATATCTTCTTATATAGATACAAAGATGTCTCCTGCAGTGAGGTTTAACAGAGGGAGGGCCCTTCACACAGCACTTTAGCCAGCCGCTTTGTGAAACACCGGACCCTCTCTTAAAATGGGCTGTGGCTTGAGGTTGTGGGGGGAGATTGGCGCAAGTGGTGAAGGGCATTGGTCATGTGGGGGGGAGGGCAATGGAGTAGGAGGGGCTGGTGAGCAAAGCAAGTGGGGTGGCAACCCCTAGTGTATGTGTGTGTAAGAATAAAAGTCATCCACACCACGTGTGCCATTCAGAACACACAGCCTTTTTGCCAATTTTTCTGATCAAGCAGTTCTCCATACATTCTGGCTCCATTGTATGACATGTAGATAGATGTTCAAGTCCTTTCCAGTTTTGAGCTATGAAGAGTCGCACCGACACCCAAAGAAAAGTAATGAGTTGCTTGTACTGTAGATTGAGTTGGTCTTCTTGAATATTGTCAATAAACCCAGACATTGATTACATTGTACATGCCAATTTGTAATATTGCTTATTTGTACAGATACTCTCTCGCAGAAGGGTTGCACTTGTTCACACAGCCACCACATACGGAATGTCATACCAACTAATGCCAATGTTTTTGTTGTTCTAATGATGATTGACTGTTCTGAGTGGCTTTGTGACCGAACTTGGGGTGTAAATCCTTGAAATAAGCATAAATAATTCCATCCCCATGTGAATACTCATTCCCATTAGCTGCACACAATGAGACCTGCTTCCATATTTGGCTCTCCCCTACTGGATTGGGGCAATTATATACTTGCTATCTTCTTTCTTGCAACATCTTCTGTGACTATATTCACTCCTTCAACTTTTTCTTGAATTTCTAACAGGGGTTTCTAAAGCAAGAGCCTCTTTCCTGTTGCGCATTGGGAATAAGCTCTACTCTGTATTCTGTGCTTTTAAGGCACCCTGCCTGATTTCTGGCTTTATTGATCACCTCTGGTTTAAATGAAAACCAATTTAGACTCAAGGAAACTTAGGGAAAGAAAGAAGCCAATAAAAAAGAGCCCTGAAATAAAAATGGAAAAAAGCCTCAATATTTTGGCTCTGTTTTCCTGCTTTATACAACTGTTAACACCGTGCATTAAGGGTCTAATAAAAATACATCTGCTTCTATTGTAGAAGTTTGTTTAAACAATGACCTTTTACAGGGAGAAGGAGCTTGAATAAAGATAAATGGAAAGGGATGAAAGTTTATCTGTAGAGGGCAAGAGCAAAAACCCTTAAAAGTTTAATTCCAGTTATCCTCTGTCTGGACCACTTGTGCAATAAAGTCAAAGTAATCTACTAACTTTGTGAATTCACATGTTATCCCCACAGCACGCCCCAAGGATATGGAACGACATGGAAATCAAGCCACATGGGGAGTTACTACAAGGCCTCATAAGATTCCACCCAGTTTCCTGCTGTGGTTCAAATTGTCCTAAACAAGGTGGAGACCATGTCACCACATGTGGATACTCATGCAAACTGATATCTATGGAGTGTGGTATCAGCTGCTCTAGAGGTACCAGTATATTATACCAATCAGGTCTGAACTGGAGCCCTAGATCTCATTTTAGATCGAGTCACTGTTTTTATGTGATGAGGCAACCTCAAGGGATGCTGACAGTCTCCTCTAACCATTCCATCTCCCTTTCTGTCTCTCCACTGGCACTCCCTAGGCTCAGTCGGAAGGTGTTTGCACATGCCTGTTTCAGCAAACTGTAGCTAGAGCAGGAGCAGTTGTGACCTTCAGGCTCATGCTATGACAGCTGTGGGGTGGGATGAAATGTGGTCAGCCGACTGATCTGCCTCAAAGTTCCCTCTGTTTTCTTGCAAGTGTATCTGCATGTAGGGCTTTGTTGAATACCTTCCTAAGTGCCCTTTTTGGGCTAAATTCCTATTGCTAAATGGTTTTTCTCCAAACTGTTGGCCAGTGATTTGTAGGTAGCAACTGCCAGCCATCAAAATCCATCAATGCCGCTTTAAACAAGCATCTTCTAGCCACCATCTTTTAAGGGAAGAAGCATCTTTCAGTGATTTCTCCCAGCAGGGCTGTCCATCAGGCAGGCTGGGGCAGCCATCTTGGATGCAGAATTCCATGGGGTGGTTCCTCCGTGGGCACCCTGCCCACTGCTGTCGTTGCCAGAGATATGGCTTCCAGGAAGAGCTCGACAAAAGCCACCACCATGTGATCCTAGCAAGTGGGGCTGTGGCAGCAGGAAGAGCACCATCCTGTTTTGCCTCAGGCAACGGAATGGGGCAGGACAGCCTTGGCTCCCAGTTTGCATAGCCACCACCACAAGTTGTCTTTCTCTACTTTCCTCTCTGCATCACTGAAGTTAAATGTTATTATTATGATTTTGTTTCCAATTGAAATAACTTGGTGCCACTGGATCACTACATGATCTGCAACCCCTATTCAGAGAGACTCACTGAAATTAATGAGCCTAAGCTAAAAAGGTAAAGGGACCCCTGACAATTAAGTCCAGTCGTGAATGACTGGGGTTGCGGCGCTCATCTCATTTTAAAGGCCAAGGGAGCCAGTGTAAAGCTTCTGGATCATGTGGCCAGCATGACTAAGCCGCTTCTGGCGAACCAGAGCAGTGCACGGAAACGCCGTTTACCTTCCCGCCGGAGTGGTACCTATTTATCTACTTGCACTTTGATGTGCTTTTGAACTCCTAGGTTGGCAGGAGCAGGGACCGAGCAACGGGAGCTCACCCCATCGCGGGGATTCGAACCGCCGACCTTTCAAATGGCAGGCCCAAGTGGCACAGTGGTTTAACCCACAGCGCCACCCACGTCCCCCCTGAGCCTAAGTTATGTCCATTAACTTCAGTGGGTCAAGTCTGAGTAGGGAGGCTCTAAGGGCGTGGTGCTTGCCTTTTGGGAAAGTAATGCTGCTGTTTCAAAGAACATGGTCTGTCTGGGTGCCCAGCGGCCTCTCACCACACACTGTTCACATTTATCAATAGATATTTTAAAAATGCTTGGAGTCTCCAGTACAATCTCCTCACAAGGAAACTGACCATGTAAAAAGGTGTGTCCCTGGAACTTCCTGCTACTCAGCAAAGTCACGGGGCACAAAATTTGGAAAAATCTTACTTTAGATCATGCTTCTCAGTTATGCATCAGGGCTGCTGTAAAGCATCCATTTTCAAAAAAAGAAAATCTCTGACTGGAGAAGTGTATATTCCTCTCAAACTCAAATCATTTATTAAATATAAAATCAACAGTGGCTTTTCTACAAAGAGGTGAGGACCACAATAATTTCAAAGCAGCTATTAAAGGGTTTTGTCCAATTTTGTTCCTTTCTTCATGCAGCATGGGCACCATTAATAAATGTTTTTCCCCCTCCTTTCCATGCAAAACTCATTAAGATAACAGTTAACAGGCAGCAGAGGCGAATTCAGAGGGTCTATAATGAATACGAGTTTGAATTGGAGTGAATAACTTCAGTATTAGCAATTTAAATTTATAGTTTGAAAACAGATGCATTGCTTCAAATAAATTACCACAGGAGACAGCAAAATCACCAATTATCAGCTCCCTTTCTTGGGCAAATCAATGTGGAGGTAGGAAAATAGTAGCCATTTAAAATGATGAAATGTCAAAATTACAGCCATTATTTATCATACTTTTCTTTTTTTAAAAAATTAAGAATAATTTGATGTGATTACTTACTATTTTCTGTGCTCCAGAATCAATCCATGGCTACATCTGAGAGAATGTGATTCAAATAACACTCCCCCCCCCCTGTAAATAAGCAAATCATCTCCTGGAGGGGCAAGTTGGGTGCCTATGTTCTCACAAGGAAGAAGCAATGGATTCCCCCACCAGCAGTTTCAAAACGACAATCACAACCAGGAGCTAGGTCAGGCTAATGAAGAGTAGTACTCCTGACAGCTGCTTCCTTTCTTATAAAAAAAGGTATTTTAGGGGGGGGGAGGAGGTATTTTTTCCTGTTTTCAGGGGGGGATTGGTGCAAGATACCATGTGTTGTAGTAGTTAGCGCTAATTGTCACACAGTGGATAATAATAATAATAATAATAATAATAATAATAATAATAATTTATTACTTATACCCTGACTATCTGGCTGGGTTTCCCCAGCCACTCTGGACAGCTTCCAACAAAGTATTAAAATACAGTAGTCTGTTAAACATTAAAAGCTTCCTTAAAGAGGGCTGCCTTCAAAGGAGAGACAAAGGGAGCCCAGACATGTCCAGCTCCCAAGAGACTGCGATCTACTCCCAGTATAAAAAGACTGGCAGTGATCTACCCCTTGTCATTGGAGGCAGGAGGAGTGTGCATGGGGGGGGGGGTGTGGATTGCCCAGAATTGTTGAGTTTTTTGGGGGGAGGATTGCACAAGAGTTTTTTAGCTTTCCCCCCGTAACTTTTTGTACACGATAAGGATGTCGCGATCTACCAGGGTCAGCTGGGGATCTACCAGTAGATCACGATCCACTGGTTGGACATCCCTGGATACAGCACTAGATCAGTTATGATTAACCATAAAACCAGAAAACTCACTTAAAATGCCTGCAAATTCAGCAGGGAGAGGGGCCTGTCTGATCTCAGCCAGGAGGAACTTCCACAAAATTGGGGGCCCCTGCACCCCCCCTTTAAATAGATTTTATTAAAATTTGGAGGACAATACAAAGATTAACATCAGATACCTTTTTGCAGAACAAATACGTACTTTATCAGTCCAGCATTGATTCCTGTCCTGCATTTAGGTTTGAGGGAAAACAGGCTGACCTTGTATGCTGATGTGCACAAAGGCTGCAAAAATGTCACGTTTCCCAGAACTCTCCATCAAACCAGCAATTACACAAAGTAAGGGGGGAGGGATGTTTGTGGGGTTGTGTGTATGTGTTTTACAATAAATAAGTCAGCATTTGTAGCCATGAGGTCTGCATTTAGGGGCGGATCCACAGCATACATGTAAAGCAGCTAAAGCGGGGGGGGGGGTTAGTTGTGATCCCTGCGTTTCGGGGGCTTGGACTATTTGAACCTTGAGGGTTGCTTCCAACTCTTATGATTCCAGGTGCTGCAAGTGGCGTCTTTCATGCACTGCATAAAGGGTTGTGTTTTTTTGTCCTGGCGTCCTAGTATCTTGCATAGTTGGTTGTTTTGTGGGCAAACTGATTTCCATTGATACTTAATGAATGTTACCACAACAATCCTATCCTGATCTCGCTTGAATACTGTCTTGTTATATTGAACAAGACTGACACTGCTGTCTCTGATCTCAGATTCCAGGGGTAACCAATGCAGTGCTCTCCATTTTCAAAAAGAGATTGCAGTCCTGTAAATGAACCAAACCCGCAGTTGTTTACATCCTTGTTTGTGGTATCCAGAAAAATCTACAGTGCTGATAATCTTCTTGGGTTAGGCTGCAGCACAGTATTCTTGCCAAAGTAAGGTAAGATAGATGTGTTCTGGTGGGGCTGTTTTTGGAAGCCCTGTGATGGCCTCCTGTTTTCAAAAGAGGAAATGCTTCCAAGACACAGAAATGAATGCTGCTGAGCCAGGCACCGTGTATGCAGTACATCTTCATAACTCCTTGTTAAAGGGACAATTTGCAGCCGAGGCCAATGAAATACTTTGACGTGCACAATAATCGCTTATCATCACCACCGTGATGGTCTGGTGTCCTTTCTGTCCCCAGGCAATGGAATTCACTTTCATATTTTGTTCATTTTGTAATAGCAACTCATGACAGCCACCTGATGAACTGGCCTCTGTGAGATCTGAAAGTGATTTTCTTTGCCTGGGGACAGAAAAGACACCAGACCATCACAGTGGCAATAAAACGATTGTTGTGCATGCCAAAGTGTTCTGTTGGCCTCTGCCTCAAAGGGTTTGCTTTGGCACAGACATCAACATGGTATTAGCATATATAGTCACAAACAAATCCCTGCTGTTTGCAAAGAAAAATGCAAGAGTCACACCTTCATGGTAGCTGGTTCTATGAAACAGTTTGCAGAAGGAACAAAATGCGAATGCTCCTCCCATGCAAAACAGCAGCAAGGAAATCTGTATTTAAAAGACTGCAAAAGGAAAAAAATGTCAGGTTATTCAGACAGGCAGGGACGCGGGTGGCGCTGTGGGTTAAACCACAGAGCCTAGCACTTGCCGATCAGAAGGTTGGCGGTTCAAATCCCGCGACTGGGTGAGCTCCCGTTGCTCGGTCCCTGCTCCTGCCAACCTAGCAGTTCGAAAGCATGTCAAAGTGCAAGTAGATAAATAGGTACCGCTCCGGCGGGAAGGTAAACGGCGTTTCCGTGCGCTGCTCTGGTTCGCCAGAAGTGGCTTAGTCCTGCTGGCCACATGACCCGGAAGCTGTACGCTGGCTCCCTTGGCCAGTAAAGGGAGATGAGCGCCGCAACCCCAGAGTCGTCCGTGACTGGGCCTAATGGTCAGGGGTCCCTTTATCTTTACCTATTCAGACAGGCATGGAAGCTGTAAAAGTAAAACAACTTTACTGCTAGGAGGAAAGTGGAATAAGAGCTTTTTGCTTGCTTGCAAAGCCAGACAAAGGATATTCTACATCACTCCCTATAATTGGCAGGTAGTAAGAAGTCTATGGGTTGGATAGGCTGGTTATAAATACTAGGGGTCTGGACTTTTGCCTGTCTAATTAACAGAGTAATGCCTATCAGCGTTTCCTGTTCTAAGCCTCAGTAACTGACTCCAGTGACCCTGATATGAAAAGAACACCCTTAGCGGCCTAGATCGCCAATATGCTCATGCCTGGCCTTATTTTTGAAGCTGCTTAACTTATGAGGCTACCTTATTGAGAAAGTAGTCTGAAAAGCTGCTCTACTGGCTTGCCTAAGACAAAAAATGAGAACGGTTGTTGCTTCTGAGTATCTGCTGTTCAGATTTCCAAACTAATTCAGTTCAATGCCTTTGCCCTCAAAATTGTGGCGAGCTTTTGTGAGATTGAAATGTATAGTTGGAACAATGAAGTTTAAAAGAGCCTTAACCAGTGTAGAGTAATATCAAGAGCAATATCAAAAG